>NC_079192.1:304229158-304830594 GCF_029499605.1 Hyla sarda
GTTTGAGTATGTGCTAGTAAACATGCCAGCAACTGGTGCCAGAAAGTTAAACAGATTTGGAAATTACTTCTATATTAAAATCTTAATCCTTCCAGTACTTATCAGCTGCTGAATGCTTGACATGAAGTGCTTTTTTTTTAAAGTTTTATTATTATAACAAATAATAAGTTAGTTACAGTTTCACAAGAAGAATATTACAATACATTAACCCCCCCCCCCCTCCCACCCCCCATCCCGGCCGCCGGAATAGGAAGAAAAAAAACCCACCTACAAGACAAATTCATTCTTAATCTTCCCAATCCCCCCAAATCAAACTAAAATTCATTAATCTTCTCTTAGATCCACTGGCTCTCCATTCTTCATACTTTCGTATTTTCAAAACTAGCTCCTCCCACTCGGTGACACTTGGATCCCTATTGCCTAAGAGCCCTCTGAGGATCACAACCTTAGCAAGCATAAATATCCGTATTAATAACTCTCGCCCCTTCCTGAATTTACTCATATCACCTAAAATAACTTCTGTCGCCAACCAATCTTTCTCTAAATTAAGTTTATTTCCAATGGACTGAAATACCTTACCCCAAAATTCTTTAACCTTTGGGCATAACCATAGCAAATGAATCAAATCAGCATCAGCTCCACCACACTTAGAGCAGTCTGCCTCCCTCCAACTCTTCATCTTTTTTAGCTGTAACGGTGAATAATATAGATGGTAGACTATTCTTAATTGCATAATCTGATCACTTATTAATTGAACCCTTTTTGACACTGATCAGTATACTTTCCCATTTTTCTTTAGATATAGCCCCAAGTACATTCTCCCACCTCCTTTTCTTATTTTCCTGAACGTTGATACGGTTTTAAGGAGTAGCCTATATATATACTTTAACTTCCCACCTCCTTCCAAATTCATATAATCGATCACTGTATGTGTGCATATCTTAAATTTCTCCTTATCAGTGCATCTATATGCTTCACACAATTGAATATACCAAAGTTTATGTTCATTCCGCAATCCAAACTCATTGTTTAGTGTTTCTAATTTTTATTATCTCTCCATCCTGAAAGATCTGTGCAACGTATTTAACCCCTAACACTCCCTAATCGTGCACAAAAAAGTGCACAAAATCTATATTATCCCATAACACCGTATTCCTTATACTTTCCTCTATTTTACATCTCTTTTTAACCACTTGCCAGATTTTCTTAAATAACCCTAACAGTGAGACATGTCCAAGTCCTTCTTCACAGGAAGACCAGCTTCAATAAATTCAAGAAAATTCCCATAGTGCCCTCTATAAACTTTAAATAATTCTCCCCAAAGTGCTTCACTCCACCCCTGTCTAATATTCTGGAAGTTTTTAGCCAACAAATATAACCAAAATTCTGGTAAGCCCCCTGCCCCTTCCAAATGTACCCACCTTATATATTTCATACGTACTCTACCCCTCCCTCAAATGAATCTACCCATAAGAGCTTCCAATTCCCGAAACTATTTTACAGGAATCCACCAGGGAGCTGCCCCCAAGACATAGTACCTGAGGGAGCACTACCATTTTAATTAAACTGATCCTGTCTGCAATTGAAAGAGGCAATTTGACCCATGCATCTATCTTTCTCCTTAACTTACTCAATAACGGATAGAGATTAAGCTGAATAAAAAATTTTTTCCCGGTGCTAATTTAATACCTAAATGATCCAAATTCTCATCTTCTTTCAGAACTTTTATCCCCATCGGACCATTAATATTACATGTTACCAAAGGCATTAAAGACGATTTTTCCCAATTAATTTTGTGGCCAGAAACCCTAATTGCTGCTGGGACCCCTGTATATGCGTTTTCTAAGAATAGGAGAATATTGTCAGCATACATAAAAAAATTATCTTCTACTTCCTTAATCCCAAATCCCCTGTGGCTCCAAAAAAAGAACAAATAACATAGGTGAGAGAGGGCAGCCCTGCCTAGTACCCCGTCCTATACTCAAGTGAGATGAGAGAGACCCATTTACTGCAACCCTGGCCCTAGGATTCTTATACAACAACTAAACCATTCTAACATCTCCCCCTCTATGCCGAATTTCCTAAGGACCCTCCATAGAAATCTCCACTCCACCCTGCCAAATGCCTTCATAGCATCAAGTGACAGGGTGGAGCGGAAGGGATCTGATCTCAACTGTATATTGACCAATGATCGAAAAAGATTACCATGAATTGACCACCCCGGAATAAAGCCGGTTTGTTCAACTCTTACCATACTAGAGAGGAGAGGGGACAGTCTTCTGGCCAAAACTTTGGCCAAAATCTTAGCGTCTGAATTTATCAAGGATATTGTTACGCTGAGCGCTCCGGGTCCCTGCTCCTCCCCGGAGCGCTCGCGGCGTTCCTCTCTCTGCAGCGCCCCGGTCAGATCCGCTGACCGGGAGCGCTGCACTGACACTGCCGGCGGGGATGCAATTCGCATAGCAGGACGCGCCCGCTCGCGAATCGCATCCCAAGTCACTCACCTGTCCCGGTCCCCGGCTGTCACGTCCTGGCGCGCGCGGCTTCGCTCCTTAGACGTGCGCGCGCCAGCTCTCTAGGATTTAAAGGGCCAGTGCACCAATGATTGGTGCCTGGCCCAATCAGTCTAATTAGCTTCCACCTGTGCACTTCCCTATATAACCTCACTTCCCCTTCCCTTCCTTGCCGGATCTTGTTGCCCTTGTGCCTAGAGAAAGCGTTTACAGTGTTTGCCTTACCAGTGTTCCTGACCTCTTGCTATCTCCATTGACTACGAACCTTGCCGCCTGCCCCGACCTTCTGCTACGTCTGACCTTGCCTCTGTCTAGTCCTTCTGTCCCACGCCTTCTCAGCAGTCAGCGAGGTTGAGCCGTTACCGGTGGATACGACCTGGTTGCTACCGCCGCAGCAAGACCATCCCGCTTTGCGGCGGGTTCTGGTGAATACCAGTAGCAACCTAGAACCGGTCCACAGACACGGTCCACGCCAATCCCTCTCTGGCACAGAGGATCCACCTCCAGCCTGCCGAATCCTAACAGATATAGGCCGGTAGGATTCTATTTTCATGCTGTCTTTCTCAAGAATTAGGACTATTTTAGTTTCTAGCATCGAGGGAGGCAATCCCCCCCCCCCCACTTCCGAGCCTCCTCCAGAACTTTGCAGAGGATAGGTAATAAAACCTCCTTATATTCCCTATATATTGAGTAGGGTAAGCCATCCAACCCTGGGGCTGATGTAATTTAACAACCCTCTAGGGCTTTCTCCAATTCTTCTACTGTAATTTGTTCATTAAGTCTCTCCAGACTTATCCTGTCCACAGCTGGAAGTTCAATATCCTCCAGATATGCCTCTATCTCACTATCTCCTACATTCCTCCTCTGAACTATATAATTGTTGGTAATACTGTCGGGCAATCTTCTGTACCTCCTCCTGCGAGGTTTGAATAGTCCCGTTTTCATCATATAGGGCCAAAATATCACTCTTCTCCCTTTGAGTTCTAACTAAATTAGCTAGAAGTTTCCCTGGACGAGCCCCCTCTACAAAATCCCTCTGTCCCGAAAAAAAATCTTATATTGTGCTTTTCAAAAATAATACTCTAAGAGCTTCCCTTGTCATAGTTCTAACTCCCTAAAGTTAATTTCAGATCTTTCTACCTCATATTGATCCTTGGCCTCTCTGACCTTCTCTCTCAAGTCCTGTTCTGCCTTACCAAATGCCTTCTTTTTCTCTGGATTGCCCTATATAGAATCCCACTCAATACTGCTTTTATAGTGTCCCATACTACCGGATAAGGGGCTGAGTTCTTATTCAACTCCCAACATTCCCATAATTCTTTCACAATATCCTCCTTACTCCCTATCAAGTTCAGCCAATGTGGGTTCAGACTAAAAACCCTCTCCCTCTGATTTCCCCGGTCCCCAATTCTGAGCTCCATCACCACTGGGGAGTGGTCTGATATGGTCCTACTTTCGTACTTAACTCCTTCAATGTACCGCAACCCCTTACCATTAGAAAGAGCAACGTCAATACGCAATGCCACTTTGTAGGAGGCCGAGAAACATGAGAACACCCTCCTATCAGGATTCATTAAGCGCCACGGGTCCCTCCAACCAATCTTTTATTTTTTGAATTTCTTTTCTATCTGATCACAGTGCTCTCTGCTGACACCTTTGTCCATATCAGGAACTGTCCAGAGCAGGAGCAAATTCCCATAGAAAACCTAACCTGCTCTGACAGAGGTGTCAGCAGAGAGCACTGTGGTCAGACAGAAATGAACTTTCTCTGTAGTATACAACAGCTGATAAGTACTGGAAGGATTAAGATTTTTTTAATAGAAGTAATTCTATTACTTTGTGTAGTAGAAGACTTATCCTTTACTCTAATTGCCTTAACACTTTCAATTATTTAAATGATGTAGTGGCACATTATTTTTAGAACAAATTATATCTCAGCAATTATAAGCAATACTAACAATATACATGCTAATTTGCTTGTTAATTACATTCAACATCCCCATTCTTTTACATATTACAGTGTTTTCACTAATTAAGATTATACTATGTTTATGTACATTTTTTTTTTTAAATAGTTTCTGACATAGTGGGAGGGGGGATTTATTTTACTGTTTTACAAAAGATTTTGGGGGGTATGCATGAAAAGTGGAGGAGGTGAATATCTTTTTACTCCATTAATAATCGTGTTGGAAACTGTGTACCTGCACCAAATTTATTACACGGCGCAGGGCATGTGATAAATCTGGTGCTGATCACATTTCTCTGCAACTTTTTGTGAGACTTTTTAACCTGTACGACAAATGTACGACTTTTTAATAATGCTGTCCACAGTCAGTTTCTAAGCCAGCTGAGGACTGGTGTAGAATTGCGTCTAAATGAGCGTAGATGTGCAAAAATATGCGACAAACTAAAAAGTTGCAAATCACAAGTTCATGACCACTGTATGATTTCAACTAAAATCCCAACTTCTAACAACACTTTGAAAAAAAATGTTCTATTTGGTTTGCCCCAAAAGTTGTCTCTAAAAAGCAACTGCACCAAAAATAGAGACAAACTACAGCCAAAATAATGGAGTACAAAGTTTTATACATACCCCTCATTGTCTTCAGCGGACAGACACTGCTTCCCCCCCCCCCCCCCCCCCACCCCCCAGGGCGTACACTGCAGTTCCTGTTTAAAGACAGAAATGTAGGGCCATGTACACATATCTGGAATGTAAGCACGGAAAATATCCATGCGGACATTACAGAGACTATGGGCGCCGGCACTAGGACCGCACGGTAATGAGCCATCTTAGACCACTATGCATTCCGTGCGGAGTCTGCAGAAATAATGGACAGGTTCATTCTTTCTGTGGACACAGAAATTGGAATTTTCGCACCAGAAACATCTGGCACGGAAATTCCGCCGTGTGCCGTGAAACTCTGCTGCTCCGGAATCTCTGGCGGGATGGATGGGTGGAAGACCCTAAAACATTTTACCCAAGTTAGACAATGTAAAGGCAATGCTACTAGATAATAACCACTAACCATCTGAGTCACTGGGGTAGATTTATCAAAACCTGTCCACAGGAAAAGTTGCTGATTTGCCCATTGCAACCAATCAGATTACTTCTTTCATTTTTGAAAAGACCTCTGAAAAATTATAGAAACGATCTGATTGGTTGCTATGGGAAACTCAGAAATGTTTCCTCTGGACAGGTTTTGATAAATCTCCAACATTGTGTGAAAGAAATAAAAGCTGAAATAAATCATTGTTTCTAGTATTAGTCTGACATTTCCCATTTTTTAAATATAAGAGTGATCCCAACTGACCTAAGGGACGTGTACTAGGATTAAATGTCAGAAACTGTGAAAATTAAGGTGAATGGAAGCTTATGATATTAAGTATGCTATTAAATAGCAATGTTACAATATGCTCTTAAATAAGGATGTTACAATAAAAGAACAAGTGTTTTTTTTTTCTTTTAGATATATGAAGTCTAGTTGGTATAGGTGATTTTTTTTTTTAATGAGATCTAGTATAAGTATAACCTTTATAACCTTGTTCTATGCGAGATCTATAATTTTAGCCTACTACAGTATATGATCTTTAGCTACTCATACAGTGGCAGAAGTATTGTAACTTTAAGCACAAAATTAGCTGTCATGGTGGATTTACAATGAAACTACTCCTGGAGCAGTGCACCTTGCTATACAATGTAAATTCAACACAATTTCACCACCACCACATGTACAGAGAATCCAAAAAGGAAATGTACTGTACACACGAACTACAGCATTATTGTGTTTAATTATTTTATAGTATAGACCAAACTGTTTTCAGATTAGAAGAATAAAAGGTAGTCACCTACAGTGGTGAGAGATGGCATACCTCTTGCATTTCCATTGGATAAAAAAAAAATGTAATTGTGCTCCTTTTCTAGCAGTCATATTTTCCTCTGCTCATATTTATTTACTTTGGCAAATTCCCCATGGCACAAGTTGAAATATGACAAAAAACATGTCTTTCATGTACATGAAATGCAGCCCGAGGGACTCTCATCTAACAGGTCACTGTCTGCGCTGCGGTGGCTGCCAGTCTCCAAATACTGGGATTTGTTTTTCTCGAACTCCAGTCTTGTCGGGATTAGTCAATGACACTGCAGATACTGCCATGTTCATGCCAGACAGACTATATTAAGAGACAACTACTGAAGTATCTTTACCTGAAGCAGGATCCAGACTCTCACACAAAGTAAGAAAGTTTTCATGCCAAGAATGCTTTTATTATCTTCAGGTTTAAGCCTGTTTTTTTTAACATTGATTCTCCTATTACCATGCCGCATTATGGGGGAAATCTTGAAAATTATTTAGATAAATCTCCCTTAGTAAAATTTATAGAACTATGGAGATCACATGATACTTTATTACTCTTAGGCTTTGTTCATATGCTGTTTTTTTTTTACCTATAAAAGCCTGAAACTAAAACTAAAAATTGTGTGTGATTTTCAGGCATTTGTCATTGTAAAAAATGTAAAGTTTTATGTAAATAAAGTGTATACTGTACAACATTTTTCTGATATTTCCTTTTACACATTTCCATCTGTTATCAGAAAAAGGTAACCACAAAAAGTACACAAGCAGACACATAAATAACAGCACTTAAATTAGTGATGCAGCTTTAAAAAAAAAAAAAAAAAAAAAAAAAAAAAAACATACTTATCCTGGTCCCCTGCTGTTCCCCAAAGCTACTGTTTACCTCTGTCTGCTTCCCTTCCTAATCTTCTCTCTTCATATGCCCCCACTTAGCCAATCACTAACCCGCTACCTAAGATGGGTCACCGCTCCGCTTCGGCCAATAGTTAGGCTCCAAGCACTCATCTCAGAAGCAGGAAGAAGGGGGACCATGGCTAGGCTAGTATCATTCTTTTTTTATTTTTTTCAAAAGTCAAGCACCACATTGTTGCTTTTTTTTTAAAGGCTGTTAATCTCATCAATGAGAGGATAAAGAGACAGGCATTTTTTTCAATTTTTTCCTTAGTCCAGAGATTAGCGAGTGTAGTATGCTGCATTATGCAATGATCTTATAAATTATTTCCATGCAAACATTTCTTCACAGGATTTTAATGCTGTAGTTACACTGTGCAATCTTTTTTTCCTTTTGCTGTGCACATTTAAAACATTAGTACTACATTATTCAATAATATAGTTGAGAACATTAGCCAACTATAACAACTAGTTAAATTTCCACATGTATTTAAAAAAAAATCTATGTGTTACTATTATTCTTTATACACTGCTCCAAAAAATTAAGGCAACACTAAGATAACACATCCTAGATCTGAATGAGTAAACTAATCGCATGAAATACTTATAGTACAGCTGTCACGCCCCCTCGCATAGGCTTGCATTGAGGGGGCGGAGCGTGATGTCACATGGGGCGGAGCCTTGACGTCCCAATGCTCCGGCCCCGTGATCGACAGTAATCAGATCCGGAGCGAACACGCTCGTTCAGGCTCCTGCAGATGACACTGTTGAGGAACCTGAGGTGGACATTAGTGATATACAGACACAACTCGATGATGATGAAGCCGATCGCACTTGGAATCCGGGTGCAGAAGGGGCTTCATCATCATCAGGTGAAGAGGATTGCAGGTTACCCGTGAGGCAGCTGAGCCAGCAAGGTGGTAGCATCGTTGAGATCAGCATAGTGGCAGAAGTGGGAAGCCAAACTTGCCCGGGATAGACCACCGGCATTGCGGCAGCCTTTCTTCCCGGGAGGTAGTGGAACAGGGGTTCCTGGAGTCGGCGGAAGTAGCAGTAAGTCAGTGCGGACTGTTTGGGGGAAAATCAGCCACAAAAAAATCATCTTGTCTGCACTGCGTCTAGGGAGCCTGCAAATTTCTCCCTGCATGGCACACGTATTCAATCTAGTTGTCAAGCGGTTCCTAAAGTGGTCCCCCATCTGAAAGATATCCTAATAATGGGAAGGAACCTTTGCATGCACTTCAGCCACTTGTACACCGCAAAGCCCACCCTTCTTGAGCTGCAGCATCAGAACAGCATCCCACAACATAGTCTGATATGCGACGTTTCCAACCATTGGAATTCCCCCCTCCATATGTTGGACCGACTATACGAACAGAGAAAAGCCATCACCGATTTCTTGATGATCCAAGCGGATAGGGGGACTTCAAAAACACTGCCAATGTTCCAGGGAATTAATACAGCAAGAGTAGGGCCTTACAGGGGAAGATTTTACCCCCACCTGCTACAATGGACAATATGTTGTTCCCTTTCACATTTTGGAGGCAAGTGTTACTTGTCCTAAAAAGTGCGGCCCCACACATGAACCTCTTCCTATTTCCACAATTAATAGTGCTAGAGTAGGGCCTTACAGGAGTTCTTACCCCCACCTGTTACAATGGACCATCCATTGTTCCCTTCCACCTTTTAGAGGTCTTTGTAAGTGGCACATGGTGTATTTTGCACATCTTTCCTTTTGTTAGATTAAAAAAAAAATTGGGTCCATATATTTTATCTTAAGAATATTATTAAATGTTAAGTTTTACGTAATGGATATCCTCAATACTTACTTGTGCACACCAACACTTTGACAAAAGAGACCGTTTTCTTCTGCCTACTGACTCAGCTACTATTCTGATCCTGCCACCCGCCTGATGCCACACATCTGAGGCCAAGTGCTCCTTCTTTCACCCACCTTCGTACTACTATTGCCACCCACTGCCCCATTATGTCACCGGGTCACTTTCAGGACTCCTGATGCTGCTGATTCCACCTCCATGCTGTGTCATTCTGTCACCATATGTTCTACTCCTGCTGATGCCACCTCCAGACTGTGTCATTCTGCCACCATATGTTCTGCTCTTGCTGATGTCACCTCCAGGCTTTGTCATTCAGCCACTATATTGTCTCCTCATGCTTCCATCACCTCCAGGCTGTGTCATTGTGCCACCATGTGGCCTCCTTGTGCTGCTGGCACATTAAATAAAACTTATGTCAATTTTATTTTTATTTTTTTTAAATATCTTTAATCTTTTCAATTGTGAGGCCCTATGGTCTCGTCAGGCTGCTGCAACCTCCAAGCTGTGTCATTCTGACAATATATGGTCTTGTCTTGCTTCTGCCAACTCCAGGCTGTGTCATTCTGCCACCTTATGGTCTCCTCATGCTGCTGCCACCTCCACGCTGTGCCATTGTGCCATAGACTTGCACTGCGGGGCGTGATGGCATGAGGGGGTGGGGCTATGCCATCACAAGCTCCCGGCACCGGCTACAGTGTTCGAAACAGTTTGTTCCAAACGCTGAGCAATGGAGTGCCCCTTTAAATTTGTAAATCTAATAAAAATCTAATTTAACCCCTTAACGACGCAGGACGTATATTTACGTCCTGCGCCGGCTCCCGCGATATGAAGCGGGATCGCGCCGCGATCCCGCATCATATCGCGTGGGTCCCGGCGCTAATCAACGGCCGGGACCCGCGGCTAATACCACACATCGCCGATCGCGGCGATGTGCGGTATTAACCCTTTAGAAGTGGCGGTCAAAGCTGACCGCCGCTTCTAAAGTGAAACTGAAAGTATCCCGGCTGCTCAGTCGGGCTGTTCGGGACCGCCGCGGTGAAATCGCGGCGTCCCGAACAGCTGATCGGACACCGGGAGGGCTCTTACCTGCCTCCTCGGTGTCCGATTGACGAATGACTGCTCCGTGCCTGAGATCCAGGCAGGAGCAGTCAAGCGTCGATAATGCTGATCACAGGCGTGTTAATACACGCCTGTGATCAGGATGAGAGATCAGTGTGTGCAGTGTTATAGGTCCCTATGGGACCTATAACACTGCAAAAAAAAAGTAAAAAAAAAGTGTTAATAAAGGTCATTTAACCCCTTCCCTAATAAAAGTTTGAATCACCCCCCTTTTCCCATAAGAAAAATAAAACAGTGTAAAAAAAATAAAAATAAACATATGTGGTATCGACGCGTGCGTAAATGTCCGAACTATAAAAATATATCATTAATTAAGCCGTACGGTCAATGGCGTACGCGCAAAAAAATTCCAAAGTCCAAAAAAGCGTATTTTGGTAACTTTTTATAACATTAAAAAATGAATAAAAAGTGATCAAAAAGTCAGATCAAAACAAAAATCATACCAATAAAAACTTCAGATCACGGCGCAAAAAATGAGTCCTCATACCGCCCCGTACGTGGAAAAATAAAAAAGTTATAGGGGTCAGAAGATGACATTTTTAAACGTATAAATTTTCCTGCATGTAGTTATGATTTTTTCCAGAAGTGCGACAAAATCAAACCTATATAAGTAGGGTATCATTTTAACCGTATGGACCTACAGAATAATGATAAGGTGTAATTTTTACCGAAATATGCACTGCGTAGAAACGGAAGCCCCCAAAAGTTACAAAATGGCGTTTTTTTTTCGATTTTGTTGCACAATGATTTTTTTTCCGTTTCGCCGTGCATTTTTGGGTAAAATGACTAATGTCACTGCAAAGTAGAATTGGCGACGCAAAAAATAAGCCATAATATGGATTTTTAGGTGGAAAATTGAAAGGGTTATGATTTTTTAAAGGTAAGGAGGAAAAAATGAAAGTGCAAAAACGGAAAAACCCTGAGTCCTTAAGGGGTTAAAAAAATCTCTTTCTCTTTAAAAAAAATCTCTTTTCAATTGTGAGGCCCTATGGTCGTCATCATATATTACCTCTGAAATTAAGACAAGAATCCAAAGAAACAGGTTGGAGCGATAACAATGAACCATAACTGATTAAATTAAACATTCACAGTTTCACAGTTGGAGGGGGGGCGGTCACTGAGAGGCAGGGGCTGGAACAGGTCGATTTTAACATACAAGTACGAGCTTTTTCACTGCAGCAATTATGCACTATTGGAGCTGGAATTACCGCTGCTCAATAAAATCGGACAAATTGAATTTTTTAATAATTCACTCCTCTCTAGTTGTCGTCATATATTAACTCTGGAAATACCACAACAATCCAATGAAACAGGTTGAAGAGATAACAATGAACAATAACTGATTAAATGGAACATTCACAGTTTCACAGTCAAGGGGAGGGTGGGGTGGCTGAGAGGCAGGGGCTGGAAAAGGTTGTAGCTTGCCTCGTGGCGGACCACCAACTCGATGCATACCAGAATGGGTACCCAAAAAAGGAATATAAAAAATAAAAAAAATTCAAATTTAATTAAATAAAAATTTAACTAAGAAATCTCTTTAATCACTTCAATTGTGATGCCATATGGTCTCCCGACCTAGCCACCACATCCAGACGCTCTGCGGCAGTGATTCTAATAGCAATGCCTGTAATCTGCATGTCATACTGAATATCAGTATTATTTCACTGACCCAGCACACTCCCTATGCGTGTTACAGCAAGGCAAAGGGTTCTACACCCCTATTGAGGCTCTCGGTAGCCCGTAAATAGCAGTTTTTAATAGCAATATGCCGTGAATAAATTCGGATCGAATTGATTTTTTTTCCGTAAATATTCAGCTAATCGGCCGAATCGAAATTTTTCAAAAATTTGCTCATCTCTAATCACTATGTAACCCCACAATAGACTAAGTATATTTACAAATGCAGTATAATATAGACTTTTGCCTCCCTGGTTTCCTAAAATTAACACTTTCAGCCAGACCCACTAACTACTTTAATGTAAATAATCAGATTTTGACATTATATCATAGCAGCAAGACCACCAAGTAGTATTAAGGTTATCCATAACTCCCAACCCCTCACATGCTAGTTAAATTCTCTGTACATTTTGCTTAAATCCTTGAATAAATCATTCGGCCTGTGGAGAACTGCACTCGGGACTAAACCAATTGGCCATAGATTTATAACACAACAGAACAGCAGAGTGCCTCTAATATCCACAAAGCTTGACAGTAAATGTTAATAGCCTAACTTGTTGACTGGAAGTTAAACAACCAGAAAGCAAAAAGATGGAGATGATTTAATAGTGTTTCCGATTCTGAAGTTTATCCAACTCTCAAATTCCACTTTCTGATCCTTGCAATGCATAAAAAGAAACTTTGATGCCTTGCCCCAGTATTATTTGGCGTCAGATTCCGTTCTGATAAAAAAAATTGTACATTTTTCTTTTATTACATAATGTGGGTATTATAATTAATATAAACAGAAAGAAAAAAACATTACAAAGACAGTTTTACCCTTTCACTCAGTGTTCTAACTTTCTAAGAAAAAATGTTTTTTCATTTACAAAATTAGGTGTTAGATGGGAGTAGAGAGGGGCACCTGTTTTATAACATGTATAATACATACACATTCATGTTGACAGGGAGAAACACAACATTATGCTTTACTGAAGCCCTTTATCTCTTTTAGATCTTCCACACAGGGGGTTTAACTAAGTCAACAGTTATGACTATGAAGGGAGCATCCAAAGTGTAGCTGTAATGTGACTACTCATATTTATTTCAATTCTTGGGGATTTTATGACTCTGAATTGTAAATGTTGACTCTTCAAGAGAAGATAGAATACAATATTTACCCACAGCCTTACAGTATATAAAAACAAAGTACACACAGTATCTTTCTTCCATAAAGCATATCTGTAGTATCTGGCAATTTCTTAGGATAAGTTTCCATGTGCACATAAGAAGTATCTGTTTCTGCCTATTACATAACTTGTATATGGATTTTTCATTAGATTTCTAGTACTAGGCTCTATTTCCAATACTTTGTTGTCTCTGAGCTAGTTGCCTGTATTATGTGTGATGGGATTCTTGCTCTCCTACGTCTCCATGTACAGCCTAAGAAACAGCAACAACATGGAGGATAAATAGCAGCAGCAGCATGGAGGAAAATATAGAGCAGTGGTGAACAGATGAAGAAATTAATTAAGTTTTAATTCATTTTGGGTAGTCTCTTTGCAGATTCTGTGTCTCTGTGCCTCTGCTCTTTGAACCCAAAAGACCCCCACCCCAAACTCCCTCCTTACCTCTACCATCTCCATAGACTTGTATGGGCAGCATGTAACTAATATCTCTGTAAGCTGTTAGTCTGTGTTGTAGACAAAGGACAGATCCAAGCAGTTTTTTTTTTTTTTCATAATGAACGAAATGAAGTGTGGATGTAATGAAACTGTATTTTTGTTTAGCCAATAGTTATCCAACAATTTACACAGATTACATATACTGTCTAGACAAGGATAAAAATAAAGAAAAATACAACTTAAAAAGTATTTCCCTGTTCCTTATGTAAAGTACATGATCTATGAGGCCAATGATTGGCTGTATCATCACCTGCATGATGTACAGAACATCACGGACAGTGGAGCTGTGGTGGTGCTGGAATCACAATGAGTTTAGGGGTCTGTAAATATTTCTTTATATTTTTTATACCTGTCCAGCCTGTAGGCTGTTTTGTTATTTGTTGGAAACCCCTGTGTATTAGAATAGGCGTACAGGATCTGCTGCATATTTTTTATTGCATAGTTTGTACAGCTGATTTTGCTACCCATTAACTTCAATGGGTAGCACAATCAGCTGCAGAAAATATGCAGCAGATCCTGTACGTGTGAACATATCCTTAGACTGTATTGCATTGTACTAGAAGAAAAAAAATGAAGTTATAGATTTTATAGTCAGTTCATTAGATATAATTTATTCATCAACTACCTAATGGGCATCTGTTTACTGCATGTATGAAATACTCTTTTTTTCCCATTGGGAATAAAAACAAGTCTTCTTCATATTCACTGACTGGCTCTATTCACGTATCTGTGAGGTTGTGATAATGGAGCCATTATTTCATGAGGTAACAGCTGTCATAAAAGATAGGTAAACCATGATCAATTCTAGGAACAATATACATCTAACAGAAATACTTCACTCTTCCTTCTTACTCAGCCAAAATCACTTTACACTGTGTTGGGAACAAGAATTTTGAGCACACGTGACTCTATTTAATGAGGCAGAAAGACAGGAAATGGGTGACATATGAAATTGTATAAAGCATACATTTTTTTGCAGGTATTTCAATATGAAATTAAAGGATTTTTTTAACAGGAAATAATCTTTCAAAATGTAAAATATAAAATATAAGTGAAAGAAAAAAAAAAGCTCAGACTATATGTACCGTATATGCTCGAGTATAAGCCGACCCGAATATAAGCCGATGCCCCTAATTTCACCCCAAAAACCCAGGAAAAGTAATTGACTCGACTATAAGCCTAGGGTGAGAAATACATCATCCCCCCCTGTCATCATCCAGACCCCCATCATTAACACCCCCGTCATCATCACCCTGTAATCATCCCCCCGTTCATCATCACCCCGTCATCATCCCCCCCCCCCATCATTACCGCCTGTCAATCCCTCAGTGGTCTTCAACCTACGGACCTCCAGATGTTGCAAAACTGCAACTCCCAGCATGCTGGGAGTAGTAGTTTTGAAACATCTGGAGGTCTGCAGGTTAAAGACCACTGCGGCCTTTGTCATCATCCAGACCCCCCCTTTAGTTTTCTACTCATCTCCCCTCGGTGGGAAGGAAGGGGGAGCTGGTCCGGGCCATCTATGCTGCAGGGACCGTACGGTGGGGAGGGTTAGTCGTTCCGGGCTGCCCATTTTTACCTGGAGGCCCTCTTCTCCACTCTGGGCCTGGCCCCGGACTAGTGACATTTCCTTGACGACGACGCACAGGGACGTCCGTGCGCAGCAGCGCGAAGTCCCTGCGCATCGTCGTCAACGACTAACCCTCCCAACCGTACGGTCCCTGCAGCATAGATGGCCCGGACCAGCTCACCCTTCTTTCCCACCAAGGGGAGGTGAGTAGAAAACTAAAGGGGGGGGGGGTCTGGATGATGATGAAGGCCGCAGTGATCTTCAACCTGCAGACCTCCAGATGTTTCAAAACTACTACTCCCAGCATGCTGGGAGTTGTAGGTTTGCAACATCTGGAGGTCCGCAGGTTGAAGACTACTGAGAAGGGATTGACAGGCGGAGAGTTCACTCGAGTTTAAGCCGAGGGGGGAGTTTCCAGCACGAAAAATCATGCTGAAAAACTTATACTCGAGTATATACGGTAGCTCAAATGATCATCTGATTGTTTCTTTTTTATGCACAATCTTACTAGAACAATAAGCAGCATGAGCCTCATGTGGCACTTCCTCCACAATACAGGCTACTAAGATCATGGCACTAAAGCAATAGATGCTGAGGCCAATAAACCAAGTAAAGTCTTACACACTATGGGGGAAGATTTATCAAAACCTGTCCAGAGGAAAAGTTACTGAGTTGCCCATAGCAACCAATCAGATCGCTTCCTTCATTTTTGAAAAGCCCTCTGAAAAATAAAAGAAGCAATCTGATTGGTTGCTATGAACAACTCAGCAACTTGATAAATCTCCCCCCATATATTTTGAGGGAGTTTTGTGCAGTATAGATGGGAAAATGACATAAAACACTGTCATAGACAGTAACATTGTTCAAATGCAAGGCTTCACATGCAGATTATTGTCCACAAACAAAATACATATAGGGGGGGATTCATCAATCTATATAGAGTAGTTTTAGGTGTACAGATTTGTAAATTACTTCTATTAAAAAATCTTAATTCTTCCAATAGTTATTAGCTTATGAAGTTTTCTGTCTAACTGCTCAATGATGATGTCACGTCCCGGGAGCTGTGCATGATGGGAGAATATCCCCATAGAAACTGGGACGTGAGTCATCAGAGAGCAGCTAGACAGAAAACAACAAATCAACTTCAGAAGCTAATAACTATTGGAAGGATTAAGATTTTTTTTAATAGAAGTAATTTACAAATCTGTTTAACTTTCCGGAGCCAGTTGATATATAAAAAAAAGTTTTGGCCTGGAATACCCCTTTAACCCTTTAAAGGGGTACTTATACTACTCCTGTGAAAAACATTTTTCAAATCAACTGGTGCCAGAAAGTTAAACAGATTTGTAAATTACTTCGATTACATTTAAAAAAAAAAAAAAAATCTTAGTTCTTCCAGTACTTGTCAGCTGCTGTATATTAAAGAGGGAGTTGAGTTGTTATTTTGTATCTAACCACTGTGCTCTCTGCTGACAACCCTGTCCATTTCAGGAACTGTCCGGAGCAGGATAGGTTTGATTTGGGGATTTGCTCCTGCTTTTGACAGTTCCTGGCATGGATAGAGGTGTCAGCAGAGAGCACTGTGGTCAGACAAAAAAAGAATAACTCAACTTCCTCTGTAACATACAGCAGCTGATAAGTACTGGAAGGATTAAGATTTTTTTAATAGAAGTATTTACAAATCTATTTAACTTTCTGGAGCCAGTTGATGTGAAGTTTTTTTCCCACCGGACTACCCCTTTAAAACACCTCTGTCAAATCTGACAGCAGCATCAAAAGGGACATTTATAAGGTTCTTGGTGGTTAATTGGTGTGGATCACCATGGCTGATGATTTTCTCCTATTAATAGAGCCTGTTTGGAGCAGATTCTACCAATAGAGCACAGAGCAATGCAGTTCATTTGATTCCTCATACAAGTCCCCTAGGGGAACTAATAAAGTGTAAAACAAAATCTAATAAAAGGTTTTGCATTGGCATTGGCAGTTATATGCCCAAGTCCATGGCATTCCCCATACTATATACAGCCTCTGGCTTGAGAACCAGGCTATTGACTAAATGATCCACTGGGCTTGGGCCTAGCTGCTTGCTCCCCCTCTGAGCCACCTCCCCTTAACTTATTGTTCATCCAGTCATATTGGACTATCTGTTGTCCCTTGTGTTAACATGTCCAGAAGATGTTTGGAGTAGCTCCTCAGTGGTGCTATACCTCTCAGCAAGGTCTATGAGCTGGTTGACCTCTGTAGGCTCCAGCACTGGATCCTAGGAGGCAGGTATTGGACAAACTTGTCCAGGACCATTCTACCACTCAACCACTTGACCTGGGATGATTTCCTTGGGCTGTAAGCCTTTCTTTACCAGGTTGATCTCACCCTTGAACATGGTGTAGTCTCTGGTGTAGCATGGTGTTCTCTCACTCCACTCAGGTCATAGTATGCCATTTGCACCTCTCCAGTCAGTATGGCACCACTACATTCATCTACTGGTCAGCCAGTAGCTTTTCACACTCTCTTCCAGAACATAATGGGCTGATTACCGGAAAAGAGTGTTTATTTCTTAAAGGAGCCTTTACACAAAACCATGTTATTATTATAATTTTTTTTTAAGTTTTAAAAAGCCCCAAATGCATTATTAACAATAACACTGTTACTCAGTGATGGGAGCCATGATCTGTTGTGGCGGTCATGTGACGTCCACCCCTAAAGTAAGCCTGGAGTGCCAATCAGAGACTGGATGAGGGATTAGCATGGAATTGGAATGGGATGGTAACCATTTGTTATTTTAAAGCATTAGGGGCCTTTTAAAAACATAGATAACAACATTAAAATAGTGGAGAAATTATTGAGACACATGTCCATCCTTACCCTTTGTTAAGCATTTCATTTTTTATGATATAATGATTATTCACAATGCAAACTCAATACAGTATTGCAATATGCCAGCAAAAACCCTCAACAGGCAGCAATTACATTCATCACCTGAAAAGGCATCAAAATATCATATATTAATCTTGTGACACACATTTTGGCATACATTGAGCAATGAGGAAAGGTAAAGAAAGACACATTTGTAGTACATAACATTACCGTGAACCTTTATTTGTCCTTATAACAATATATTGTATACATGTTGCCTGTGTCAGTCATAGAGATGTAATTTCTAGTTGCACATTAGGTCGAGGAAAAAAATAGGAATGAAGTTGTCTACATGTTTTTGGCCTTGGCATTTATTTTACACATATACAGTATTCTGTACTCCAGTTGTTATATAGTTTACTCCGGGCTTACTGATATGTATTTCAGATCTCCTCATTAATAAGTATAATTAGTTAAGCATGTTAACAATATGCAAACAAACTTTGTTATCCTTGGCTAATGGATAAGAATGTGTTCCATACAGACTCCATAAGCCTGTACAAGCCATGCTTACTATAATCAATATGTCACATCTTTAGGATATCACTCTTATACTAATCAAATTGTATGTAATAGTACTTCCTCAAGATCACTCATTGCTCAATTACAGGCCTTATATAACCGTTAATATCAAGACTAAAAAGACCATCCTCACGAACATCACGCTAGTGACTTAATCTTTGCCATAATAAAATTAACTGCAGTTTGTACTACATTTGATCTACCTTTGCCTTTTGACAGAAGCCCCTGCTCCTGTCCGTTCATCTCTATGACATGTCAAAAGATGTTTAAAAGTTTGGGTCCACTTCACGGATATGCCAGCGCAGTTTTTTTTAGTAGTGCTTGCTCCATCATCAGAGCTTTGCTGCTCAGCATGTGCAGGAGCACAGCCTCAGACCTTTTCACAAAAGACCATGCTCCCATCTGTAATTTCTGTGGTGCCCTATGCAATGCTTAGCACTCAAACCATGAATCTCTTTAGCCTTCTCTCAGTCCAGCCAATGTGAACTGAGAGAGAAGCATAGAATGTATGCCTTACCACTCAATATGAAGAGAGCAGGACTTCTATCTTCGGGCCCATCCCATAGTTACTGTACATGAACATTTTACCTGATCACTTTTAGATCTTATACATATAATCACTTGCTCTTGCCATTGTTGATTCAATAAGCACAGTGGCAATGTCTATGTGATCACCATGATGTAACGCCTTACTATTACAGACAATTATATATTTATTTTATAAAAGCCATTGCACTTATTTTTCTGTCATATGGGGGGCTTGTTTTTTGCGGGGCCAATTGAAATTTCGAATGTATTGTGGAACCAATGTATTGTTGTACTGTGTGTGAAGAGGACATCTTCAGCAAGGAGCTGCAGACTAAAAAAGTAAGGAAAGCAAGCATGGCTTCACTGTGAGATCAGAAAAGGGGCCGGGGGGGGGGGGGGGGGAGAAGATGGGCCTGCTGCTATTCTGACACAGGATACACATTGTAAGATAACTTTACATCTTGTGTGACCTACTCAGTCAGCTATAGAGACACAATGAGTGACTATGGCTCTTTTAAAAGTAGAAACAAAAGGGGACCCTTTCTAAACAAACTTATGACATGTCATAGACACCTGTAAGAAGTTTGTTACCCCTCCATTCTAGCAATCGGTGAAGCTGGACAGAAGCTATGCTTCAAAAGGGAGTCTGTATCTGGCCATAAATAACATTAGAAGGGAGATTTATAAAGATGTCTTTATTTCTTTGTTGCCCATAGAAACCAATCCCAGCTCAGCTTTCATTTCTCATTTGCTCAGATAAAATGAAAGCTGAGCTCTGATTGGTTGATGTGGGCAAGTCAGACATCTTTTTCTTAGACAGACTGACAAACTTTGGTTCCAGAGTATGATTGTTATATTTTATATAATCCTAGAAAGTTGGGATTTCCTTCTGCCACTCCTTTGGTCCCAGGACCTTTTGCTATGGCCCATAGGCCATAGCAGTAGATCGTGACCCCGGAGCGGTGGTCGGAACACTGAAGTGGGGCAGTAAACACGCATACAGCCTCCAGCTATACACTGTATATGGCTGAAGGCTGTATGTCTGTGGGGGAACTATACTGCACCTAATGTGGGGAACTATACTGCACCTACTGTGGGGAACTACTGTATACTGCACCGATGTGGGGAACTACTGTATACTGCACCTAATGTGGGGAACTACTGTATACTGCACCTAATGTGGGGAACTATACTGCACCTAATGTGGGGAACTACTGTACACTGCACCTAATGTGAGGGAACTACTGTATACTGCACCTAATGTGTGGGGAACTACTGTATACTGAACCTAATGTGGGGGAACTACTGTATACTGAACCTAATGTGGGGAACTACTGTATACCGCACCTAATGTGGGGGAACTACTGTATACTGCACCTAATGTGGGGAACTACTGTATACTGAACCTAATGTGGGGGAACTACTGTATACTGCACCTAATGTGGGGGAACTACTGTATACTGAACCTAATGTGCGGAACTACTGTATACTGCACCTAATGTGGAGGAACTACTGTATACTGCACCTAATGTGGAGGAACTACTGTATACTGCACCTAATGTGGAGGAACTACTGTATACTGCACCTAATGTGGGAGACTTCTGTATACTGCACCTAATGTGGTGAACTACTGTATACTGCACCTAATGTGTGGGAACTACTGTATACTGCACCTAATGTGGGGGAACTACTGTATACTGCACCTAATGTGGGGGAACTACTGTATACTGCACCTAATGTGGGGAAACTACTGTATACTGCACCTTATGTGGGGGACTACTGTATACTGCACCTAATGTGTAGGACTACTGTATACTGCACCTAATGTGTAGGACTACTGTATACTGCACCTAATGTGGAGGACTACTGTATACAGCACCTAATGTGGGGGACTACTGTATACTGCACCTAATGTGGGGAAACTACTGTATACTGCACCTAATGTGGGGGAACTACTGTATACTGCACCTAATGTGGGGAACTATACTGCACCTAATGTGGGGAACTATACTGCACCTAATCTGGGAACTATACTGCACCTAATGTGGGGAACTGCTGTATACTGCACCTAATGTGGGGAACTATACTGCACCTAATGTGGGGAACTACAGTATAATGCACCTAATGTGGGGGACTACTGTATACTGCACCTAATGTGGGGGACTACTGTATACTGCACCTAATGTGGGGAACTATACTGCACCTAATGTGGGGAACTACTGTATAATGCACCTAATGTGGGGAACTGCTGTATACTGCACCTAATGTGGGGAACTATACTGCACCTAATGTGGGGAACTACTGTATAATGCACCTAATGTGGGGGACTACTGTATACTGCACCTAATGTGGGGGAACTACTGTATACTGCACCTAATGTGGGGAAACTACTGTATACTGCACCTTATGTGGGGGACTACTGTATACTGCACCTAATGTGGGGGAACTACTGTATACTGCTCCTAATGTGGGGAACTATACTGCACCTAATGTGGGGAACTATACTGCACCTAATGTGGGGAACTACTGTATAATGCACCTGATGTGGGGGACTACTGTATACTGCACCTAATGTGGGGGACTACTGTATACTGCACCTAATGTGGGGAACTACTGTATAATGCACCTAATGTGGGGGACTAATGTATAATGCACCTAATGTGGGGAACTACTGTATACTGCACCTAATGTGGGGAACTACTGTATAATGCACCTAATGTGGGGAACTACTGTATACTGCACCTAATGTGGGTAACTATACTGCACCTAATGTGGGGGAACTATACTGCCCCTAATGTGGGGAGCTATACTGCCAACCTAATGTGGGGGAACTATACTGCCAACCTAATGTGGGGGGAACTATACTGCACCTAATGTGGGGGAACTATACAAAATATTAAATTGTACTATTCCGATCCCTATAACTTTTATTTTTCTGTATATGGGGATGTATGAGGGTCTTTTTTGGTGCTGTGATTTGTAGTTTTTATCAGTACTATTTTTGTTTTGATGGGACTTTTCAATTGCTTTTTAGATATTTTTTATAGTATTTGAAGTGACCAAAAATGTGGAAATCTGGTTAGTTACTTTTGGGGCCCCTCTTTAGATTTTGACTAGGGCCACGCTAAGCCTAAAACCGTCCCTGTCCTCTGCGAAGGGCTGTTTTTATCTCTCACCATTGTTACTTTTCTATATTGGCCACCTGTATGCAACTATAACTCTATGCACTAATTTCTTAGCCCTTCTTATCTCTTAGGCACATATCCTCCTGTATTTAAACTAGTGTTGTTATTACCAGTCCCTGTGATAAACATTCAGGCTCGGTAGTGCGGGATCGGTAAGTGTAAAGACATGCTTACTTAAGAGTCTGGTGTACAGCACTCTGGTAGCCAGGACGACCTCTGGTTGCTGCCTTCGACCACTGTGGAGCTCAGCATGTGATGCCGCCACTGCGGCTGAATGGGTACAGTAAGTACATCCATGAGAGCGGGGCTCTGCTGTACATAATGCACAGATATATCCATCATACTGTGTATTAGTAGCTGTAATCACTGTAAACGTTACCCACACTGTACTTGAGATGTTTATTGCTTGTTTTGCACTATTATCAGTATCCCGTTTTTGACTCACGCCATAGCTATTTGTACATTTAAAGCTGGTGTTTCTTAGTCAACTTTATGTAAGTGACTAAAGGTAACATTACACTTGGCTATTTTGTGATACACCTTGGGATTGTTTGTGCCACAGGTGTGTGAATTTTTGTGTCACTATCTGTTTTATTGGTTAACCCCTGAAGACCCCACCCACGTGGCAGAAACGCGTTGGGTACACCAATATACAGGTGCATTGTGTGATTTTTAGGGATTATTAGGGTGAGTCAAAGGGATAGTTCGGGGCAGGGGTCACCCTTTTTAGGGCGAGTGCCCTGACGGTCCCTGTGGGAACAAGGGTAGCCTTCATGACATCTCCCTGTCAGGGCGGACTAGGATCTTTTCATCACACCCTATTGTCTTTACCCCGCTTCCCAGCATCAGCACTTTTTAGGCCTTTGTGGATGTGCAATATCTTGATCTACTTTTATTTATTGCAATACATCTACAATGTAAGGTATAAGTTATTCTTTGGCCTCTGGTTGTTGTCCTAACGATTTGTTGTGCACATTTGTTGAGTGGGGCTTTGATTGACTGGGATTTATTAAGCCTTCCGGTTTGCTTTTTTATTCTGCCTTTTAGGTTATCTGTAATGCACCAATCCTCCATTCTATTTCTAGTTGCACTTAGTCTCTGTTATGTTTCATTGTGTACAAATTTCAAAATAGACCATTTATCCATGTGATAATGATTTCTAGGACATGCATAATATTGTTAGGAAATAATAAAAGACTAAAGAAAGAAATCAAGGTCAAAACTGAAATGAAATAATATTTTTCATGGCATCTCACACAGATAATATCTTGGCTTCATGTAGTTACTCAAAGCTCTGTAACCAACAAGTTACTTGGGGGCAGTCAGCAGGGGAGTCAGTACAGAGGCAGACTAGTAACCTTTAAATTTCTTCAGTTTCGTCTGTATTAAATGCCAATTTAGGAACAGTGTCAATAGAAATATATAACCACAAAGAGAGGGGTAAAGAAACATTTCTAAGCATCGCAAAAGACATGATAAGATGTTTCTACAAATATGTGAAGATAGTTACATAGTGTGGTTGGAAAAAAAAAAAAACACGTCCAATAAATTCAACCAAGGAGGTAAGGAGATAGATGAAGGGAATGTTTATAGGTGGTAAGAGGAGGAGATGTTAACCTATATTTCTACATACGCATTAAAGTTATTTTGTTCTAAGAATTTGTTTTGAAGCCCCAACAATATGTTCAATTTTTTTTCATTCATTCATTGCAGTCCTCAAGAAATATATGATACAAAAATGAAACCCACAAACCTGGCTTATATGAGGCTATATAACTGGCCTAAAATTCACACCAAAATCTGCTGGATATAAATAAGGATGAGCGAATTGAATCTGACGAATCCAAATTTGTTACGAATTTCATGAATCATTTGATCTGTAACAAATCCGAATATCGACACAATTCCATAAAAACCAATAGCTTTATTAAACTCTATTTAGTGCAGTCCAGGCTCCAGGACATTTAAAATGGTGCCTCGACATTTGAGGACATGGGGCAAGGAACTCTGGGAAGACGGGTAGGCAAGATCGCCCTTAATCACATGCAGCATGCAGCCTATCAGCAGCCAGCTCTGTGATGTCACAGCCCTATATAATCGGCAGCCATCGCTGCAGCCTGCCATTTCAGTGTTTTTTTTTTATTGCAGAGTGTTTTGTTGCAGAGAGAGAGAGAGAGAGAGAGAGAGAGAGAGAGCAGTGTGTGTATGTTGCACAGAAAAACAGCTTTACAGCAGCGATTCACCAAAAGCCCAAATCACTACAGAAAGCACTGAAAGGGAAGGGAAGGGAGAGAGAGAAACTACACTTTTGGGTGTACTACACAGCGACTCTGTACTGCTGCACTGGGGTGTACAGCAAATATAAAGCTAATAGGGGACAGTTAGGATAAGCAGTGCACTAAAAGCCACAGTCACCTGCTTTTATTGCCTAATACAGGTTGCGGAGAGGAGCATTTTGTCCTCTCATAAGTGTAAACTGTGTGTACATAGGTGGTGTACGATTTTTTTTCCTGTCAAGCTAATTTTGGTCTAGATACTGTGGAAGGCCAGCCAAAGCTACAGAAGTGTAAACTATACGTACACCTACGAGGTGTACGGTTTTGTTCCTGTTAAAGTCATAAGGGCCTAGTTGCTCTGAAAGACCAGCCAAAGCTACATACTTGTTTTTTTAGCCAAATAGAGTTTTAAGCTGAGCCTATTGTCCTCTTCTCATAAGTGTAAACTGTACATACTCCTACGTGGTGTACGATTTTGTTCCTGTTAAAGTCATAAGGGCATAGTTACTCTGAAAGGCCAGCCAAAACTACACACCTGCTTTTGCAGCCAAATACAGTTTTAAGCGTGGTGGGGCGTATTGTCCTCCTCTCATATGTGTAAACTGTACTTACACCTACATGGTGTACGGTTTTATTCCTGTTAAAGCCATAAGGGCCTAGTTGCTGTGAAAGGCCAGACAAAGCTACACACTTGTTTTTGTATCCTAATACAGTTTGTAGTGGAGCGTATTGTCCCCCTCACATAAGTGTAAACTGTACGCACACCTACACGGTGTACGATTTTGTTTGTGTTAAAGTCATAAGGGCCCAGTTGCTGTGAAAGGCAAGCCAAAGATACACACTTGTTTTTGCAGCCTAATACAGTTTTAAGGATAGTGGAACATATTGTTCTCCCCTCATAAGTGTAAACTGTACGTATAGATAGGTGGTGTACGATTTTGTTCCTCTTAAAGTCATAAGGGTCTTGTTACTCTCAAAGGCTAGCCAAAACTACACACCTGCTTTTGTAGCCAAATATCGTTTTAAGCGTAGTGGAACATTTAGTCCTCCTCTCTTAAGTGTAACATATACGCACTCAGCTGGTGTATAAGTATGTCAGACAGAGAAGTGCCAGGACATGCACAGAGGAGTGTCAGAGGGCGCAGCAGACTAGGGGCGGGTGGCAGCAGGAGTCGCAGCGAGAGGGCTCAACTCCAGGTATCAGCTAGCGGTCGTGTCTCCACCAGCAACCCATCTGCCGTCATTGATTGGTTAACTCGGTCATCCACTTCATCACAAGTGACATTTGACACCCCCAGTCATAAGTCAGACACAACCCTCAGTTGGCATGGCCCGGGAGAAGTCCTCCAATTGCCTTTGACCTATGCTGTTCCCTCCCCCTCAGAAGTATTGTAGGTTGTGGGTTCAGCTTCCCTATTTAGTGAGGATGATCTACTAGAGGACAGTCAGCAGCTACTGCCAAGCAGAGTGCAATTTCTTCAAAGTTGTCACATGAGAAAATATAATAAAATATTTGCCAAAATGTGAGGAGTGTACTCACTTATGTGAGATGCTGAATATATACGTATGTGAGATACTGTATATCCTATTGACTGTTTCTGGAAGAAAGCATTCATGTTTTCTTAATCATTTACAATTGCATTGCATTGCATTTACACAAATACACTGGCGAGCATTTTTAACTCCTATGGCATTTCACAAGTTAGTAAATGAAATATAAAGGTTGCCAGGCTTGCTGCTAAATTGCCAGAGCTTGATATTTGATGATTGTTCAGCAATAAAAGAAAGTAAATAGTACAGTAAGTAACTTCCCACATAACCCAAGAAATGTTAGTATTGAATCGTACTAATTTAAACTGTTGGATAAACTTATTTGTAGTGGAAATTGGAACACCAGTAGACAGCTAAGTATGCTACCTAGCACAAGCATTCATAAACTGCAGGGCTGAAGTTTTTTGGGGGGTAGGGTTACACATACCATATTTTGCTGCATATTTGCTGCTGCATATTTTCCTACCCATTGAAGTCAATGAGTAGCAAAATCATCTGCATATTGCGTATTGACTTAAATGGGTAGGAAAAGACACAGCAGCAAATAAGCAGCAAAATACAGCAAGTGACCCTAATGTTAGTGGGGCCAGAAATTTTTTCAGACACTTCATTATTGGTGGGACTTCTGGAAAATTTTCATAGAACAGAAATACAAAGCTTATCTATTCCTGTCCAACTTCTTTCTCCATCGGCACACTGTGTCCAACATTTACTATGCCTGATGCGCCAGAATTTTTCCTCCATATACCCAATTGAGACACATTAGTTGCTCATTAGTTGCTATGTGTGTTAAAAAAACAACTGTTAAATGCACCTTACGAAACAAGGAGGCTTGGCCTACCTGGAAATGGCATGGTTGGAAAAAGTCATGGCTTAAAAATGTTGTGTGCTAAAAGTTTGATGCATTGAAATAAGTAGTTAATAATTGTAAACTAAAACTCAATCGCACACAGATGTGCCAACATTATCATCCAGCCTGAGGCACTGTGATAAATCCGTAAAGGTTTGCAATGTCTAAGAATTAGGCAGTTCTAGCCAAACTCCCTTAATTGTTCAATAACTGAAAATTTTCCCACCGAAAATAAATAATAAAATGTTTTTAAATATATTAGTTTTTCCTAAAATAATGGCATTAAAAATATAACCCTTCCCACACAAAATACACCTGCATTGACAAAAAAATTAAAAAAGGTTATGGCAGCATTGGTGGGAAATAAGTACTATGCTATTTATATCTGTAGCAGATTCTTAGATGGTGGCATCAAAAAACAATATGCAAATTTCCATTCCACGCAGAGTAGGCTGCAGGAACCCTATTCAATTTCTTAGTAATAAGATTGGCATCAGATATGATACAAAATTCTGATTTCCGATGCTCCTCACAAGGTGTCAAATATACAACATCTACTTACAGGTGGCACAGGGTATGGCTTATTCTTAATCGTGTTGACATCAGAGGTGCGGCATTTTCATTTTTTCTTTCAAACAACAGGTGACCCAGAAAAACAGTATGAACATGACTCAATAGTCAATAATTGATATGTTCATGATATGACTCAATAGTCAATAATTTGTATTGAATATTTATACCATTGAAGCCCCCCAGTGTGTATGGTCTCTGAAGGCTTTTTTGAGAGTTAATAAAATCTTTTAAACAATATAAATTAGATTTTAATAGGGAGTAATGTCCCAGATGATTGGAATATAGTGATAAGTGTATTGGTCAATTCATTCATTTCTTTGTTATTCATATTTTAAATGTACGACAGAAAATTCCTCATCCTCATTCCTTCATGAAGATAATATGGGTTATGCATGCTACCAGTGCTGATGAATGTTCTTCCATCCATCCATAGAAAGACCTGTTAGAGTTGTTAGGACCAGCCTTATGTTGAATGTGTAGTCATAGAGTTAGAAAATAACCATGACATACAGGGGGAATTCATCATATTGTTTACCCTGTGTTCTTTGTTTTTATATCTACATTTGCCACATAAATTGTCGCAGCAGACTTTTTATTTAGAGCATTATAGAACCATAACCATATTGTGGACTACTTTAGAAGAGTTTTTTTGCTGTGACGTGATCACGCCCCATTGTGTCATCACGCCACACCCCATCCATTCATGAGAAACATTGCTGAGTTTCCCATAGCAACAAATCAGATTGGTTCTTTTATTTTTGAAAGGCCCCTGAAAAATAAAAGAAGCAATCTGATTGGTTGCTATGGGCCACTTAGCAAATTTTCCTCTGGACAGGTTTTGATAAATCTCCCCCATTGTCACTATCACTATAAACATTATAGTGTACAGCTAAATAGATGTGCCACACAATGTAAAAACGATCATTCTGTGCTCAAATAATACCATAAAATAATATAAAAATAAGTCATTTTGGAAGCCTGTAGATCTGTTGCCTGCTTAAAGGGGTTGTTTGGTGAAAGAAACTAGTATGGTGTCAAAAAGTATAATAATACAGCTAATATAATGTTTGTATCCATACTGCACAGATATTCCATTATTAGTTGAGCTGTCTAATGTCCTCTGGATTCAGAGAGATCCTCTCAACACCCCCCTACCCTCCTGTTCGCTCAGGGAGAGACCATTTATGTGAAAAGGGGAGCTCATATTACTGTGCAACAGACATCAGGGCGCTTTTCCCAGAAAAGACAGCAGGAAGCCTGTTTTGAGGGAAACTACTGTGACTAAGAAAGTTTCCTGCTATAATCACAGCAGTAATATGAGTCCCCTCTTCACATTACTGGTCACTTTCTGGGAAGACAGGAGGCAGCAGACTGCATTTAGGGAGTGGGACAGGACTTCACTTTAAAGGGGTTGTTTGGTGAAAGAAACTAGTATGGTGTCAAAAAGTATAATAATACAGCTAATATAATGTTTGTATCCATACTGCACAGATATTCCATTATTAGTTGAGCTGTCTAATGTCCTCTGGATTCAGAGAGATCCTCTCAACACCCCCCTACCAGGGAGACAGCTCAGCTGATATGGAGATATCTGTGCATTGTGGACAGTAACATTATATTGGTAACTTGCTTTATTATACTTTTTGACTCCATAAACAGGTTATTTCTTTTGCTGTACAATTCCTTTAATATGGTCTCAAACAAGTTTTTTTTTGGAAAGCAGTGTTCCCTGCCAGAAGTGATGCAGAGACATCTAAAATGTTGTTCATGTGACCCTGTAACCGATCACTGATCTCAATGATCATACATGGAGGAAGAGACCACCGATTACCTGCACAATGAATGTAATATCACAACAGCATTTTCAGCAGGGGACACTGCAGCAGCAGTAGTGTTGGAGCAGCAGCAGCAAACTGAGAGTGGAGTAATTCAAAAAATCTTTTTACCCTAGTCCCATCCTGTATGAACATTTTAAAAATGTCATGTCAGTCGTTTTCTCATGTCAGTACTAATGTTTGAGTATGAGCTAAAGACATCTTGTTTCCCCTTGTAGCAGCCTAAATGCTCTTCTGTAATTAGAAAATAAACAGTGTTTGGCCTGATTCCTCAATACTAAATAAGCTGTATTGTTCTTCTGCACACATTATAAGCAGGCACTAACATACCCTTTCTATTTATGGCTCCCACATGCCAATTACCTTCTGAAAAGTAACATACAGCATCTACATTCAGCATATCCTTTATATCATGTACAATGTCTCCTGCAAATGATTCATCTTCTGTGATGAATGGTGTATGGTTGACAATGCTACAAGTGTAATTGTCTCTGTTCTCAAAATGAATGTACTTACCTCTATTTCTTTTACTAATTATTACCAGATACTTGTCAGGAGGCTTACCAGTGTGCTGCTAGACAGGGATGCCTAGCTACAATGTGAATATACAATGGGACCTAATTACACATTATGGAGGGGCTGACTACAGTGTGAAACCTGTCAGCAGGTGTTATAGCTCCCACATCTCAGAGAGCACACATATGCCGCAGTGATGTATGGCCACATCCCTGATGCTCTGAATATATATAACTAGCAGAGTGCCTGTCATTATCCAGATTTCCTACCTAAACCTTGTGGTAGAGGAAAAGCAACAATGTTGTTCTCATATCATGACCTTATATACCAACGTCATATCATGTCCTTATATCCCAACCTCATATCCCATTCCGCATATATTGTACTCATATCTCACCCACATATTCTGACCTTATACCCCATTCCTGCATCCCATCCTTATATCTCATCTTCATAACCCGTCCTCAGGTCCTTACATCATATCCCCTCCTCCTTTTCTGACCTCACGTCCCATCCCCTGTATCAACTATTCTATGAACCTGCCTGACGGACATATGGCAGGATGTTTTAAAGTCCCGGGCAACCTCTGCAGCCTGAGAGCAACACTATCAGGAGCTGTGCAGGGGAGGTTAGACAAAAACCCCCACCCTCACATAACAGGGGGGTTAGGGTTAATTAAACTCTACTATATTTTTAGTTCACATATAAGTATCATGTGTACCAAGTTTGAATAAAATATCTCTAGCCATTTGGAAGTTATCCTGGAACATACATATACATGTATACAGTAGATGATCTGCCTGTAAGTACAGTGATCAGGATAACCATGAACTCTCTAAGGATCATATATAATAAAGATAAATGTTTAACTCCTGTTAATCTGAAGATGCAAAAAAAGAAAAAAACAGGAGCGCATCCTAGTGCATTATATCTGACATAAAAGGTGTCATTTTATTAGAGCAGATTAGTTATGCTCACCGAAGTAGGTTATGCTAAGGGCATAACATCTATTGCAGCATGTAACAGGAGCGGGTAGGCAGCCCTGGAGACCCGATTTCCAAAGGATTTCGGCCTAGGTAGAGAGATGCAGGCGAGAGAATAAAAGAAAAATTTCTCCAGACTTGGCGCTTTTACCCATAAAATTGTAGATTTATTCTTTTATTGTTAATGTCTTTTCAAAAAATGTTAAGCTTTTGTTTATTTAGAAATGAATTTGCTTGTTTTCTTAATTTATTGTAAATATGTAAAATCAGTATAATCACCAGCTGACCAAATCCAGTGTAAAGAGGTGCATAAAAATTTACTTTTAATAATATCATTAAAATATATAATAACTCATGTATCAAGTGCTGTACATATGGTTCCATATACATAGAAAAATACTGCTTTAATATTAGCCAAATTAGATCCACTGACCAGGAGTGCTATTGATGTATTAACCCCTTAAGGACCAGGCCAATTTTTACTGTAGGACCAGAGCGTTTTTTGCACATCTGACCACTGTCACTTTAGGCATTAATAACTCTGGGATGCTTTTACCTTTCATTCTGATTCCGAGATTGTTTTTTTGTGACATATTCTACTTTCTAGTAAAATTTTGTCGACACTTGTTTAATTTCTTGGCGAAAAATTCAAAAATTTTATGAAAACATAGAAAATTTAGCATTTTCATAACTTTGAAGCTCTCTGCTTGTAAGGAAAATAGACATTCCAAATAAATTATATTTTGATTCACAAATACAATGGGGGAGATTTATCAAAGGATTTAGACTGTTTTTTCCTGTCTAAATTTGTCGCACAGAAAGTCGCAGTCTAAATATGTGCGACTTTTCTGCAACTTTTGCTGTAGAGGATTTTTAGAACATGATGCATGCAAGTCTATTTTAGGCGGAAATGCATTGGAAAATGCATTGGTGCTGAATTTATCAAGTGTGACTTTTGTGCGACAAGTCGCATCTGCCCAAAATACGCTGAAATGTCAGACCATGTTGGTCTAAATGCAGTATAAGCTGTAGACCCTGAAGTCTGAGCACAGAATTTATCAAGAGCTGTGAGACCTTTGATAAATTAGGAGCACAATAGACAGGAGACTACCACATACGCTGGTCTATAAGCATACCCAGAATAGACTAGTTTAGTAAATGTCCCCCAATATGTCTACTTTATGTTTGCATCATAAAGTTGACATGTTTTTACTTTTGGAAGACATCAGAGGGCTTCAAAGTTCAGCAGCAATTTTCCAATTTTTCTCAAAATGTTCAAAATTGGAATTTTTCATGGACCAGTTCCGGTTTGAAGTGGATTTGAAGGGCCTTCATTTTAGAAATACCCCATAAAAGACCACATTATAAAAACTGAACCCCTCAAAGTATTCAAAATGACATTCAGTAAGTGTGTTAACCCTTTAGGTGTTTCACAGGAATGGCAGCAAAGTGAAGGAGAAAATTCAACATCTTCATTTTTTACACGCACATGTTCTTGTAGACCCAGTTTTTGAATTTTTACAAGGGGTAAAAGGAGAAAATTCCTCTCAAAATTTGTAACCTGTGGCAGTGTGGCAAGGAAAGGGTGTATTTCCCTTGCTAACTCTGGAGAATGCTCCACCTGTGGCCTGATTAATGAGGTATCAGAAAGGGAAAGTGTGTTTAAAAGGAAAGGAAACAGAATAGTTGGGGCTCTCCCTTGGAAACAGTATGCTGAATGTTAGAGGGGGAGACACACGGACCCTGTTTAGGTAACACGCAGAAGGCACTGCGAGTGGTCCAAGAAGTGGTGTGAACTGTGAGTAACAGGTTGCAGGAGACACATGTTTAACTGGCTGAGGGTAGCTCACCAGTTCGTAGTCAGGGCATGCTGATATGTAGTCAGTGACCAGACGGTCTAGGACTTTATTTTGTTCCTGTTTTGTTTTACCTGTAACCTGTGGAAATAAAGCTGGCGAGGAGCCAGACTTGTATGCGGAACTGTGGTGTGTGGTGCTATTGTGAGGAACGTGTCCCGTGGCAAGTGACCAGGATAATCCCAGAGCTAATCCCCAAGACGGGTTGTCACAAACCCAATTTCTCTCGAGTAAGGAAATGCCTCATATGTGTATGTCAAATGTTTGGCGGGCGCAGTAGAAACTACACCCCTCAAGGGACGTAACAAGGGGTCCAGTGAGCCTTAACACCCCAAAGGTGCTTGACAACTTTTTGTTAAAGTCGGATGTGTAAATGAAAAAAAAAATTTTTCACTAAAGTGCAGTTTTTCCCCCCAAATTTACAATTTTTACAAAGGGTAATGAGAGAAAATGCCCCCCAAAATGTGTAACCCCTATCTCTTCTGAGTATGGAAACACCCCATGTTAGAACATAAAATACTCTGCGGGCGAACTACATTGCTCAGAAGAGAATGAGTCACATTGCTGAAATGGTTTTTGGGGAGCATGTCACATTTAGGAAGCCCCAGAACAGCAAAAAAAAAACACATGACATACTATTTTGGAGACTATGCCCCTCAAGGAACATAACAAGGGGTACAGTGAGCCTTAACACCTCACAGGTGTTTGATGACTTTTTGTTAAAGTTGGATGTGTAAATGAAAAAAAAAAATGTTTTTCACTAAAATGCCCAAATTTTACATTTTTACAAGGGGTAACAGGAGAAAATGACCTCCAAAATTTGTAACCCCATTTCTTCTGAGTATGGAAATACCCCATGTGTGGACGTCAAGTGCTCTGCTGGCACTACAATGCTCAGAAGAGAAAGAGCGCCATAGAGCTTTTGGAGACAGAATTTGTTTGGAATGGGGGCCATTCCCACATGTGACCCCCTTTTGGAAGCTACACCCCTCACATAATTTAATAAGGGGTGCAGTGAGCATTTACACCCCACTGGCGTTTGACAGATATTTAGAACAGTGGGCTGAGCAAATGAAAATTTAAATTTTTCATTTTTCACGGACCACTTTTCCAAAAACCTGTCAGACACCTGTGGGGCATAAATGTTCACTGCACCCCTTATTACATTCCGTGAGGGGGGTAGTTTCCAAAATGGGGTCACATGTGGGGGGGGGGTCCATTGTTCTGGCACTATGGGGGCTTTGTAAACACACGTGGCCTTCAATTCTGGACAAATTTTCTCTTCAAAAGCCCAATGGCGCTCCTTCTCTTCTGAGCATTGTAGTTCACCAGCAGAGCACTTTACATTCACATATGGGGTATGTTCTTACTCAGAAGAAATGGGGTTACAAATTTTGGGGGGCTCTTTTCCTATTTTCCCCTGTGAAAATTAAAACTTTAAGGTAACACCAGCCTTTTAGTGAAAAAAAAATGTTCTCTAATTTTCCCATACAACTTTAAACAAAAATTTGTCCAACACCTGTGGGGTGTTAAGGCTCACTATACCCCTTGTTGCGTTCCGTGAGGGGTTTACAAAATGGGGTCACATGTGGGTATTTATTTTTTTGCGTTTATGTCAGAACCGCTGCAAAATCAGTCACCCCTGTGCAAATCACCAATTTAGGCCTCAAATGTACATAGTGCGCTCTCACTCCTGAGCCTTGTTGTGCGTCCACAGAGCATTTTACGCCCACATATGGGGTATTTTCGTACTCAGGAGAAATTGATTTACAAATTTTGGGGGTCTTTTTTTCCCTTTACTGCTTGTGAAAATTAAAAGTATGGGGCAACACCAGCATGTTAGTGTAAAATGTTTTATTTATTTACACTAACAGGCTGGTGTAGACCCCAACTTTTCCTTTTCATAAGGGGTAAAAGGAGAAAAAGTCTCCCCAAATTTTTAACTCAATTGCTCTAGAGTACGGAAATACCCCATATGTGGCCCTAAACTGTTTCCTTGAAATACGACAGGGCTCCGAAGTGAGAGAGCACCATGCGCATTTGAGGACTAAATAAGGGGATGCACAGGGGTGGACAAAGGGGTTTTCTACGCCAGTGATTCCGAAACAGGGTGCCTCCAGCTGTTGCTAAACTCCCAGCATGCCTGGACTATCACTTCAGGGGGACCGGGGGGGTCTTGGACCCCCATTCCCCTTATTTTTCAGGTCACTGGAAACCCGTACGACCCAGAATCGCTGCAGATTGCCGGTCTGAATTGACTCCCCCTGGGCGATGTGCCGGGATGCCTGCCGGGGACCGAAATTCCCATGGGCATACCCATATGCCCTCAGTTCTTAAGGATTTTAAAACGGGGTCATATGGATATGCCCGGCATCCTTAATGGGTTAAAGAATTTATTTGCAAATTATGGTGGAAAATAAAGTAATTGGTCAATAACAAAAGTTAATCTCAATACTTTGTTATATACCATTTGTTGGCAATGACAGAGGTCAAATGTTTTCTGTAAGTCTTCACAAGGTTTTCACACACTGTTGCTGGTATTTTGTCCCATTCCTCCATGAAGATCTCCTCTAGTGCAGTGATGTTTTGGGGCTGTTGCTGAGCAACACGGACTTTCAACTCCCTCCAAAGGTATTCTATGGGGTTGAGATCTGGAGACTGGCTAGGCCACTTCCGGACCTTGAAATGCTTCTTACGAAGCCACTCCTCCGTTGCACGGGCGTTGTTTGGAATCATCGTCATGCTGAAAGAACCAGCCACATTTCATCTTCAATGCCCTTGCTGATGGAAGGAAGCTTTCACTCAAAATCTCACGATACATGGCCCCATTCATTCTTTCCTTTACACGGATCAGTCGTCCTGGTCCCTTGGCTGAAAAACGGCCCCAAAGCATGATGTTTCCACCCCCCTGCTTTACAATAGGTATGCTGTTCTTTGGATGCAACTCAGCATTCTTTCTCCTCCAAACACAACGAGTTGAGTTTTTACCAAAAAGTTCTACTTTGGTTTCATCTGACCATATAACATTCTCCCAATCCTCTTCTGGATCATCCAAATGCTCTCTAGCAAACTTTAGACGGGCCCGGACATGTACTGGCTTAAAGGGGTACTCCGGCGCTAATACATCTTATCCCCTATGAAAAGGATAGGGATAAGATGAAGGATCGCAGGGGTCCCGCCACTGGGGACCCCCTCAATCTGTCACTGCGCACCCACCTTTGTGAGCTCTCCGCAGCACCGGAGGCTCCGAGTGTGTAGAGTGACGACCACGGGGCCGGAGTATTGCAACGCCATGACTCCACCCCATGTGACGTCACGCTCCCTCAATGCAAATCTATGGGAGGGGGCTACTAAAAGTCATATGGAGTGCCCAGTGTCATGCACACCTCCAATGCACCAATGCCCCCACACATTAAATCTCCACACCCAGCAGAACGTCAGAAAAGGCACCAGTACCATTTCTTGGGGAGATTTTTACCATGTTAGTTAGTAAACATAAAGATGAATATTCAGCAGTGGAAACTCCATTACAACAGCCTGGACATGCTGACCAGGATCATCTCTATTCAGAGGGTGACCCTATAATCCATATCATCAGGAGAGAAATTCCACCTCAACTTCTGAGACATGATACAGTCCTCATAAAGCATTGCCACAGAGGGGTGCCACACTGTGCAGTGACACTGGGGTGCCACATTGATGTCGGACTCATACATGCAGTGAATTCAGAAAGGTTTCAGACCCTTTCACTTTTTTCACATTTTCTTGTGTTCTGGCCTTGTGGCCTTTCCTATCATTCTGCACTCAATACTCCATAATCACAAAGTTTAAACAGAATGTTACAATCTTTAATAATTTATTAAAAAGGAAAAACTAAAATATTGCATTAAGTATTCATACCCTTTATTCAATACTTAAAAACCTTCAGCAGTGATCATAGTCTCCAGTCTTCTTGGGTATGATGATGCAAGATTTGTACACCTGGGATTGGGGAATTTCTGTCATTCTTGTCTGCAGGTGCTTCTTTCTAGCCACTCTGCCATGAAGCCCAGATTGGTGAAGTGCTACAGTTATGGTTAACCTTCTTTATAAAAAAAAGAGATGTAGCTCAGTCAGAGTGACCATTTGGTTTTTGGTTACCTCTCTTAGCAAAACCCTTCTCCCCTGTTGGCTTAGCGGGCAGCCATCTCAAGAAAGAGTCTTGGCTGCTTCAGATTTCTTCCATTTTAGAAATAATCAGCTCTGAGACCTTATATAGACGGGGTGTGTCTATCAAAATCATGTCCAATCAACTGAATTTACCACAGGTGACTCAAATCAAGGTGTATAAACATCTCAAGATGAATAGGAGGCCTCCAGAGCAAAATATCAAGTCTCATGGGTCTGAATACTTATATCCATGCAAACTTTTAGGTTTTTCTTAAAGGGGTTCTCCACCGAAAAAAATGTCTGATCGTGGGGGTCCGCTTTCGTGACATCAAGCCATGCCCCCTTCATGTGACATCACGCCTCCTCCCATAGAAATGAATGGAGGGGGCCTGGCGGCTGTAGTCGTCAGTCATCCAGCACGGAGTAGCACAGATGACTAGGGTGCTGCTCTGGAGATTGCGGGAGTCACCAGTGGCGGGACCCCTGCGATCAGACAGCTTATCTCCTATCCTTTGGATAGGGGATAAGATGTTTTATGACGGAGTACCCCTTTAAATATATGTGTTTTAGGATTCCTTTAATCATGCCTATTTTTGAGTTTGTAAAAGCAAAATGTTGAGGGCATCACATGCAAGTGTTCTTTCTGGGGTGAACTAAAAATAAATGTCTAGCAAATGATGTGCACCAAATAAATGGCAACCTAAAACTAAGCACAAACATGCTATACAATTAGCCTGAATGTGTGAAGGAGGCCTTTATATGGAAAAGAGTAAAAACTAATATTTGTCCAGTGTGAAAAAGAAATTTTCTACGTAACAGGTTTTAGTTTGGTCAAGTAGATCTGTCTGGTGAACCAATTTAAAGTATTTTTAGATAGTCTTTCTAGCATATTGTATTGGTACAAACTCAAACCATGTGACCAAACTTCTGATCAAATGATTTGTATGCAGAAGAGGGGAGGCTTAGCCAATGAACGGCTGTTGTAAATGTTTCGCAAGGGCACATTGTAACTAGAGTATTACCTAACCGAGCTGGCATGTCAGAGTGAACTGACATTCTATAAAATTGTTTCTACTTATTGTAAATAGATAATAAAATGTATGTTATCCCAGCTGAAAACTGAACAAGGATATCCATAAAATATATTTCTATTCATTCTCTCATCTAAAATAAACATTACTTTGTTGACCATTCATGGAACTAACATGGGGTTCCCATGGAGCCAGTGTCATGTCATCGTAACTCTAGTAACACACTTATGTTAAAAAAACTATTCAGTGTTACAAAATACAACATTTTGATGGGGCAATAGGTGTGACACAGTTGCATGGAACAAAAACCAGTAGAATACCTAATGCTATAAAACATTACAAATCTCTTAAGGTGTGATTTAGATTGAGGGTTTTATAGGCAGTTTTGAAATAGAGTACATGTTTAAAAGAAAGTCTTCTCTTCTGTTTATATTTATTCTTGGCTTCAAAACTGAATAAAATAACTGAACAGACACTAAGTAAAATTGAACACAAAATGCACTTGTAAAGTCTTCAGACCCTTTCCCTTTTTTCACATTTTCATTTGTTGCTTTCTTGTGCTAAAATAGAAATAAATTCAAGTCTCAATATATAACATGGACAAGAGTATCCAGTCCCTTTGTTATCACACTTGAAATTTGGATTTGGGGGACTCCTATTTATATGGTACTACCAAGATGTTTCTAGACCTTTTGATTGTATTCAACTGTAGTAAGTTCAGGTGATTGGACATGATATGGAAAGACACAGCCCTGTCTGTATAAGGTCTCACAGATCACAATGCATTTCAGAGCAAAAACCAAGTCATGAGCAGGAAAGAACTGCCTGTAGAGCTAAGAGACATGATTGTGCGGAGGCACAGATTGAAGGAAGGGTATATAAAAATTTCTGCTGCATTGAAAGTTGCCAAGAGTACAGTGGTCACCATAATTCTTGAATAAACAGTTCGCAACAACCATGGTGCATGGTGGTGGCAACATCATGCTGTGAGAGTGAAAACCTAATCCAGAGTGCTCTGGACCTCAGACATTGCTGAAAATGCTGACAACCGATGGATCCCATCCAACCTCACAAAGCTGCTGAGAATAATGGCAGAAAATCACCATATCCAGGCGTGCAAACATATCCAGGCGTGCAACATATTGTGGCATCATATCCATGAAGACTGGAGGCTGTAACCTCTGCCAAAGGTGCTTAAACTTAGTACAGATCAGAAAAGGAGCTCCATTGGTCTTTTAGAGAGAGAATGTGTCCGAAATTAAAGGCGATGGATGTGTATTTACAAAACCCCCATGGTGCAAGAACAGTGGACCCCCCCAAATGTGCCCCCCATTTTGAAAACTACACCCCTCACAGAATTTAATAAGGGGTGCAGTGAGCATTTACTGGTGTCTGACAGATTTTTGGAACAGTGGTCCGTGAAAGTTAAAAATGTATTTTTCATTTGCACAGCCCACTGTTCCAAAGATCTGTCAAACGTCAGTGGGGTTTAAATGCTCACTGCACCCCCTTATTAAATTCTGTGAGGGGTGTAGTTTCCAAAATGGGGTCACATGTGTGGGGGGGTCCACTGTTCTGTCACCACGGGGGGGGGGGGGGGGCTTTGTAAACACATATGGCCACCGACTTCTATTCCAACCAAATTCTCTCTCCAAAAGCTCAATGGCTCTCCTTCTCTTTTGAGCATTGTAGTTCGCCCGCAGAGTACTTTACATCCACATATGGGGTATGTTCTTACTCAGAAGAAATGGTGTTACACATTTTGGGAGGCTTTTTTCTCCTATTATCCCTTGTGAAAATGAAAAATTTTGGGTAACACCAGCATTTTAGAGAAAAAAAAATTAAATTTTAATTTTCATGTCCAACGGAAATTTGTAAAACACCTGTGAGGTGTAAAGTCTCCCTGTACCCCTCGTTACATGCCTTTAGGGGTGTAGTTTCCAAAACAGTATGCTATGTGTATTTTTTTTTTTTTTTTTTTTGCTGTTCTGGTACCATAGGGGCTTCCTAAATGTGACATGCCCCCTAAAAACCATTTCAGCTAAATTTAATTTCCAAAAGCCAAATGTGACTCCTTCTCTTCTGAGCATTGTAGTGCGCCCGCAGTGCACTTGGCGTCCACACATGGGGTATTTCCATATACCGTATTTATCGGGGTATACCACACACCGGCCTATAACACGCACCCTCATTTTACCAAGGATATTTGGGTAAAAAAAGTTTTTTACCCAAATATCCATGTTAAAATGAGGGTGCGTGTGTGCGCGTGTATACCCCGATACACCCCCAGGAAAGGCAGGGGGAGAGAGGCCGTCGCTGCCCGCTTCTCTCCCCCTGCCTTTCCTGGGGTCTAGAGCCCCATTGCCTCCCCCCATCCCCGGTGGCATAATTACCTGGGTCGGGTCCGCGCTGCTGCAGGCCTCCGGCGCGCGTCCCCTGCGTCGTTGCTATGCACGGCGCGGCGCACTGACGTCATGCGCCGCGCCGTGCAGCGCATAGCAACGACGCCGGGGACGCACGCCGGAGGCCTGCAGCAGCGCGGAACCAACCCAGGTAATTATGCCACCGGGGATGGGGGAGGCAACGGGGCAGCGGCGCCGGCAATGGGTTCCGCTGCCCATTGCCGGCATATACCCCGATACACCCCCAGGAAAGGCAGGGGGAGAGAGGCCGTCGCTGCCCGCTTCTCTCCGCCTGCCTTTCCTGGGGTCTAGAGCCCTGCTGCCGGACCCTTCTCTCCCCCTGACTATCGGCGCCGCTGCCCGTTCTGTCCCCCTGATTATCGGTGCCGGCGCCGATAGCCAGGGGGAGAGAAGCTGCGCCGACAGCCAGGGGGAGAGAAGGGGCAGCGGCACCCCTGCGTCGTTGCTATGCACGGCGCGGCGCACTGACGTCATGCGCCGCGCCGTGCAGCGCATAGCAACGACGCCGGGGACGCACGCCGGAGGCCTGCAGCAGCGCGGACCCGACCCAGGTAATTATGCCACCGGGGATGGGGGAGGCAACGGGGCAGCGGCGCCGGCAATGGGTTCCGCTGCCCTTTTTCTCCCCCTGGCTGTCGGCGCCGCTTCTCTCCCCCTGGCTATAGGCGCCGGCAATGGGGCGCCGGCACCGATAGTCAGGGGGACAGAACGGGCAGCGGCGCCGATAGCCAGGGGGAGAGAAGGAGCAGGGCTCTAGACCCCAGGAAAGGCAGGGGGAGAGAAGCGGGCAGCGACGGCCTCTCTCCCCCTGCCTTTCCTGGGGGTGTATCGGCGTATAACACGCACATAGACTTTAGGCTAAAAATTTTAGCCTAAAAAGTGCGTGTTATACGCCGATAAATACGGTACTCATAAGAGTATAAATGTAAAATTTGTGTAAAAACCAGCATTTTAGTGAATTTTTTCTTTTATTTTACACATTCAACTTATGAAAAGTAACGAAAAGTCGTCAAACAGCTGTGGGGTGTAAAGTCTCACTGTACCCCTTCTTACGTTCCTTGAGGGGAGTAGATTCCAAAATAGTATGCCATGTGTTTTTATTTTATTTTATTTTTTTTGCTGTTCTGGCACCATATGGGCTTCCTAAATGTGACACGAACCCCCAAAAACCATTTCAGAAACTCATTCCCCAAAATCTCATTGTTGCTCCTTCCATTCTGAGCCCTCTAGTGCACCCACAGAGCCCTAAACATCCACATATTAGGTATTTCCTTACTCAAGAGAAATTGGGTTACAAATTTTAGGGTGATTTCTCTCCTTTTACCCCATGTAAAAATTCAAAAACTGAGTCTACAAGAACATGAAAGTATTAAAATTGAAGATTTTGATTTTTCTCCTTCACATTGCTGCTTTTCCTGTGAAACACCTAAAGGGTTAACACACTTTCTGAATGTCATTTTCAATATGTTGAGGGGTGCAGTTTTTATAAAGGGGTCATTTATGGGGTATTTCTAATATGAAGGCCCTTCAAATCCACTTCAAAACATAACTGGTCCCTGAAAAATTCAGATTTTGAAAATTTTGTGAAAAATTGCTGCTGGTGGAGGCAAGCCCCATCCTTGTATCCGGGTCCACCCCTATTGCAAAGTCCTATTTTACCTTCAAATGCGCATGGCGCTCTCTCACTTCGGAGCCCTGTTGTATTTCAAGGTAACAGTTTAGGGCCACATATGGGGTATTTGCGTACTCAGGAGAAATCGTGTAACAAATTTTGGGGGGGGTGATTTTTCTCCTTTTACCCCTTATGAAAAGAAAAGTTACTGGCTACACCAGTGTAAAAAATAAAAAAAATGCACACTAACATGCTGGTGTTGCCCCCTACTTTTCATTTTCACAAGAGGTAAAAGGAGAAAAAGACCCCCAACATTTGTAACACAATTTCTCCTGAGTATGGAAATACCCCATATGTGGGTGTAAAGTGCTCTGCCGATGCAAAACAAGGCTCAGGAGTGAAAGAGCACCATGTACATTTGAGGCCTAAATTGGTGATCTTCACAGGGGTAGCTGATAGTTACAGCAGTTCTAACATCAATGCAAAAAAAAGAAAAACACCCACGTGTGACCCCATTTTGGAAACTACACCCCTCACGGAACATACAAGGGTTACAGTGAGCATTGATACCCCACATATGTTTGACAAATTTTCGTTAAAGTTGCGCGTGAAAATAAAAAAATAAAAAATTTCCCCCTGAAATGCTGGTGTTACCCCAAATTTTTCATTTTCACAAGGGGTAATAGGAAAAAAGCCTCCCAAAATGTGTAACCCCATTTCTTCTGAGTATGGAAATAGCCCATATATGGATGTAAAAAAACTCTGCTCAGAAGAGAAGGAGCTCCATTGAGCTTTTGGAGAGAGAATTTGGCTGGAATTGAAGGCCATGTGCGATTTTAAAGGGGTTGTGCGCTGCCATGCAGTTCGGAGCTCTGTTCACAGCATCCGGAAGTTCATTACTCCGAACACTGTGCGGGCTTCCGTTTTCGCAGCCGCCGGGCGTGACGTGACGTCCGGGCCCTTCGTGACATCTCGCCCGCTCCCTCAACGAAAGTCTATGGGAAGGGGGCGCGACCGCTGTCACGCCCCCTTCCCATAGACTTTGGTAGAGGGGGCGGGCGAGACGTCACGAAGGGGCCGGGCGTGACGTAACGCCTGGCGGCTGCAAACAAGGAAAGCGCGCACACAGCGTTTGGAGTAATGGACTTCCGGCCGCTGTGAGCGGAGCTCCGAACTGCAGGGCAGCGCACAACCCCTTTAAGGCCATGTGCACTTACAAAACCCCCATGCTGCCATAACAGTGGACCACATGTGACCCCATAATGGAAACTACACCCCTCATGAGATGTAATAAGGGGTACATTGAGCATTTACGCCCCACAGGTGTCTGACAGATTTTTGGAACAGTGGTCCGTGAAAATTAAAAATTTTATTTTTCATTTACTCAGCCCACTGTTCCAAAGATCTGTCAAACGCCAGTTGGGTGTAAATACTCACTGCACCCCTTATTACATTCCGTGAGGGGTGTGGTTTCTAAAATGCGGTCAGAAGAAATGGGGTTACAAATTTTTGGGGGCTTTTTCTTCTATTACCCCTTGTGAAAATGAACAATTTGGGGTAACACCCATTTTAACGAAAGTTCGTCAATCACCTGTGGGGTATAACGACTCAATTTACCCCTTGTTACGTTCCTTGAGGGGTGTAGTTTCCAAAATAGTATGCCATGTGTTTTTTTTTATGTTCTGACATCATGGGGCTTCCTAAATATGACATGCCCCCCAAAAACCATTTTAGCAAAATTTGCTCTCCAAATTCCCATTCTCGCTCCTTCCCTTATGAGCCCTCTAGTTCACCCACAGAGTACTTTACATCCACATAGGAGGTATTTCCTTACTCAAGAGAAAATGAATTACAAGTTTTGGGAGGTCTTTTTACCTTTCACCCCTTGTAAAAAAATGAAAACAATGGGGCTACAATAACATGTTAGTGTAAAAAATTGAGATTTAGATTTTTCTCCTCAATTTTGCTGCTATTCCTGTGAAACACCTAAAGGGTTAACAAACTTTTTGAATGTCATTTTGAATACTTTGAGGGGTTCAGTTTTCATAATGGGGTCCATCATAGGGGATTTCCAACATATAGACCCTCAAATTCACTTCTAAACTTAACTGGTCTCTGAAAAATTCTGATTTTGAAATTTTAGAAAAAATTGGAGAATTGCTGCTATACTTTGAAGCCCTCTGATGTAAAAAAGTAAAAACATGTCAACTTTATGATGCCAACATAAAGTAGACATATTGTATATGTGAATCAATATGTCATTTATTTGACATGTCCCTTCTCCTTTCAAGCAAGTAAGTAAAAGCATCCCAGAGTTATTAATGCATAAAGTGATAGAGATCAGATTTGAAAAAAATGCTCCCATCCTTAGGGTCATAATGGGCTCTGTCCCCAAGGGGTTAAAGGGGTACTTTTTTTTTATTTTATTTAATTTTTTTTCAAATCAACTAGTGCTAGAAAGTTAAACAGATTTGTAAATTACTTCTATTAAAAAATCTTAATCTTTCCAGTACTTATCAGCTGCTGTATGTTCCACAGGAAGTTGTAAAGTTATTTTCAGTCTGACCACATTGCTCTCTGATGATACCCCTGTCCATGTCAGGAACTGTCCAGAGCAGGAACAAATTCCCATAGCAAACCTCTTCTGCTCTGGACAGTTCCTGACACAGACAGAGGTGTTATCAGAGAGCACTGTGTTCAGACACAAAATAGCTTCTCAACTTCCTGTGGAATATAGGATAAGTACTGGAAGGATTAAGATTTTGTAAGACTTTCTAGCAACAAAAATTGTTTTCCACTGGAGTACCCCTTTAATGCTTTGCACTTACAAAGCAAATTACACAAAGAAAGAGTTTTTCTTCTGTAAATCAATCTGGGAAAGCATAAAGCAACTACTATTCTATCTATGATATTCATGACAGATATAGTAACAAAAAATGTGACCCCTAAATACTATTTATTAAAATTGTTCAACTTTTTTGGCACACTAAATGCCACTCAAATATGTCCAATATCATGGATACAGGGGTGCATGTTTTTTTAGGGTGTCCCATGGTGGGAAGGGCTATATCATTAACTCTTCCCCCTCACAAATGTTAATTCAAGACATGAAAAAAGGGAGACCTATGTGACAGGAACTCAAGTGTCATAAATTAAGAGACTAATGAAGAGGGGGGGGGGGTAATTTGAAGCAATGGGTGTGGGGTTGGGTGTTGGATGATTTCTGGCACTTTAAGTGGAAAAATGAAATTTATGTAAAAGATTTAATTGCTGATACCAAACTTTTCTTATTTTATTTTTCAGCCTTGACATGTACCTTAAAAAAAAAACTACTTAGCTTAGTAAACTTTTTATGAGTATAATTGATAGGGTTTTGGGGCACTGGACAGCACACGTTTAATTTACAGGTTAAGAATGGGGGCACAATATACTCTATATAGGTTAAGAGTGTTATTACTAGGGATGGTTATTGCTGGGGACCCCTGCTATCTCGCATGCAGCACCCACCTCTGGGAGCTGCACGCTGCGTTGCAGCTCTGGAGTCTGCCGGGTCACGACTACAGGGCCGAAGGGTTGTGACGTAGCATGACATCACACAGAGTCTTGACATCACAATACTCCGGCCCTGGCCGAGCCCGAGGCTGCAGTGCTGCTTGCAGCTCCCAGAGGTGGGTGCTGCATGCAAGATAGCAGGGACCCCAGCAGCAGGACCCCGTGATCAGACATTCCATCCCGTATCCTTTGGATAGGAGATAAGATATCTTAGGGCCACAGTAGCCCTCAAATGATGCAGCCAATTGTAATTTTTGCAGTTTTATTTTTCCCATAACTATTTCTATTATTCTTTTACAGAGCCATGTGAGGGCGTGTTTCTTGCAGGACTAATTGTACTTTGTAATGTCAACTTTCATTTTACAGTAAAATGTACTGCAAAACAGAAAAAAATATTTGTCAGGTGAAATTGAAAAAAGAAGTGGGATTTCATTTTTATACTGTTCACTATACAGTAAAATTGACATGTTGTTATCTGTATTCCTTGTATTGGAGGAACATTATTGGATTACAATGATTGGATTGCAATGATTCCCAATTTGTATAGTTTCAGTGTTTTACGACTTTAAAAAATGTAAAATTTTAAGTAAATGAATCCCATATCATTAAGGACGTTTAGCGCTACTACCACTGTCAGTTTTGATAGTGGGATCTAAGCAGTTAAAATATCACTCTGTGCCTGTGTCCCTTAGCTGCTGAAAGCAGTATGGTATGGAGAGGGCTCAAGCTTGCAGTTAGCGCCCCTCTATACCTCAGATGTCTGCCGTCTGGGTAAAGTGCACCCTGTGCACATCCCTTATTGTGGCCCTGCCAATATGGCCATTACTGTAGCAATTCCATCACTTTTTTCTTATGGATTCTCTTTGGGGATAAAAACAAGACAATGTAAAATTGCTATGTATGACTCCACAGATTTCTTTGTTTGGCATACTTAATATGTGACAGTGGTGTTTGCTACCTTCTTTTTGCTCTGAAAAAAAGAATCGTTGCAAAAACTGAGCGTGGGGAACACAGCCATCCAAGCGCAGATGTATAAAGTCATGCTCCAGAAAGCACCACCCACGGTAAAAAAGATGTACAATATTTTAGTGCAACCACCTGTGACCTGCTAAAATGATGAGGCTTTGACAACTTTGTGTTTCCAAGCCTATTCTGGATCACAGAAATGTCTCTTTATTCTCGTTTCTTGTTATTTGGCCCTGCATTCCGAGAGTTGTAACTTTTTTATTTCACTGTTAACATAATTTTGTAAGGGCTTGTTCTTTGCAGGATAAGGTATATTTTTATATGTTACTTAGTACCTAATCCTGATCATGTACATATAGGCCCAGATTTATCAAAGAATGCCTACGGTAGAAGTTTTTTTCCACATTTATTTGGATGGTGGCTTTGACTAGTGTGCATCTTATTTATCAAGAAGGTGCAGCAGGATGATGAATTTTGCGCAGCTCTGCTGTGGTTGGAAAAGCTCTACCACATAAATGTTTTCTAGATGCTTGTGAGGGAGGGAAGAAGACACTTTCTAAGGTCCTGAATTTGGCAGGTTAGGTGTTTTTACTTACTTTCACAGAGCTGCCGGGACATTTTTACTTGCATTTTAGATGCTACAATCAAATTTGATTGCGGTGTCTAAGGGGTTAAAGCCAGGCATCACCGTGATCGATGATGTCTGGCATTAGAGATGGGTCCTGGTGGCAGATAGCTGCCAGGACCACCAAGCTATGACTCGTGCTCAATATGGTGAGTGTATAAAGTAAAGTAGTTTTTATGCAAACATTTTCTATATGTTCTAAATGTTCCTATGTCATTCATCTTTGGCAGTCCTGTAATGCTGAGACTTGTAGTTTTGGAATAGTTGAAGGTATAGTGTTTGGATAACTCTTTTTTTGCAGCAGTGTTGCCTTCAGCTGTGTGCCTACAGAAATTGCATTCCTACAACTCCCAGCGTACCCAGACATCCTTTGACTGTTGCTGCAGGCTGTGTTGCTCCTGCAGCCTTGTCAATGAGCCATCTTGTGTCTATGACCCTTGGACACGCTCATGCTGCTGTGGGACTCATCAGTGTCCCAGGAGGTATGGGACCCCTAGTGGAGTGATTTTCAAAGGCAGTTTTCTTTAATAAAATTTGATTTTTTTTTTAAGTATATAAGAAAAACTATTGTTTTGCCATGTAAGCTTATCATAATGCAGCTCAGTTAAAAGTCAAAATGTAATGGTTAGTAGTATGAGGGCAGATTAAAACAAGAACATAACAGGATGCAGACAAGCTACAATGCTATATTAGGAACTGCAAAATACTGATGAATGGCTACTCATCCCCCTCATGAATAGTAGGCTTGTGAGTTGCTGTTCATCAGTATTTACCAGATGTGCAATCTCCCCCATGTAGCATAGGCATGAATAGGAATGTAGAAAAGGTGTTCCCCTCAATAACGGCGCTGGTCCGTGAAATGATATATATATGCATTGATTTTCACATTAAAAACAACACGTTTCAACCCCGGACAAGGTCTTCATCAGGCATAGTGTTGTCTATGCCTGATGAAGACCCCTGTCTGGGGTTGAAACGGTTGCTTTTAATGTGAAAATAAATGCATATATATCTTTTCACGGATCAGCGCCGTTATTGAGGGGAACACCTTTTCTACATTCCTATCCATGCCTCATTACCGGTGAGACTGACGTCACTCCGGGAAGTTCCTCGTGGCAGCTGTCCGGCTCTCCATTCATTCCAAGATGTTACTGTAGGTGTTGTGCTCTAAGCGCAACACCTAAGGGTAAGGACCCATTTTTCTTACCACTTCATATCACCCACCCAAACGGTCCTCACTAGGGGCGCACCTCTTGTCATTTTTTTTATCTCCTTCCATGTAGCATAGGGGCTGGTCAATATGATGGTGGCATTAGGTTTTTACCTGCCCTTCACCAGCCACAATTCCCAACCATACAGTGAACTGTGACTTCGTTTATAACCAAGGGCTATGCATAATTTTCAACTTGCCTTGTCATGGATCTACCCCCTACTCCTACTCAAGGCTGTATTTACTATTCTTGCTGCCCTTAGCACATAGACTGCCTACACACCAAATAAAGCCCCATTTACCCTCTCCACTTAAAGTCATCATGTGTTTCTTTTCTGTGCCCATGACAATGTTTGGTCAAAGTTAATTAACCCCTTAACCCCTTAAGGACCAGGGGTTTTTCCGTTTTTGCACTTTCGTTTTTTCCTCCTTACCTTTAAAAAATCATAACCCTTTCAATTTTGCACCTAAAAATCCATATGATGGCTTATTTTTTGCGCCACCAATTCTACTTTGTAATGACATCAGTCATTTTACCCAAAAATCTACGGCAAAACAGAAAAAAAAAATCATTGTGAGACAAAATCGAAAAAAAACCGCCATTTTGTAACTTTTGGGGGCTGCTGTTTCTACGTAGTACATTTTTCGGTAAAAATGACATCTTATCTTTATTCTGTAGGTCCATACGATTAAAATGATACCCATCTTATATAGGTTTGATTTTATTATACTTCTGAAAAAAATCATAACTACATGCAGGAAAATGTATACATTTAAAATTGTCATCTTCTGCCCCCTATAACTTTTATTTTACGACGTATGGGGCGGTACGAGGGCTCATTTTTTGTGCCGTGATCTGAAGTTTTTAGCCGTACCCTTTTTCGATTGATCGGACTATATTAATGATATATTATTATAATTCGGACATTTCCGCACGCGGTGATACCACATATGTTTATTTTAATTTACACTAGTTTTTAAATGGGAAAAGGGGGGTGATTCAAACTTTTATTAGGGGAGGTGTTAAATGATCTTTATTCACTTTTTTTTTGCAATGTTATAGCTCCTATAGGGGTCTATAACACAGCACACACTGATCTTTTACATTGATCACTGGTTTCTCATAGGAAACCAGTGATCAATGATTCTGCCACTTGACTGCTCATGCCTGGATCTCAGGCACTGAGCAGTCATTCGGCGATCGGACACCAGGAGGCAAGGTAAGAGACCCTCCTCACTTCCTACAGCTGTCTGGGACTCCGCGATTTCGCCGCGGCGATCCCAAACAGCTCCCTGAGCTAACAGCAATGTTTTACTTTCACTTTAGATGCGGCATTCAACTTTGAATGCCGCGTCTAAAGGGTTAATAGCGCGCGGCACCGCGATCATTGCCGCGCGCTATTAGCCACGGGTCCCGGCCTCTATGACGCTATGACGGGTCCCGGCCCGACCAGCTATGACACTGGGCCACATCGTGGCCCCGCATTATAGAAAGGGAAAGGACTCAGGACATACCGGTACGTCCTTGGTCCTTAACAGGTTAAGGACTGGGAGGTTTTCCGTTTGTGCGGGTGATCCTGATTAAAACGCTTCTTACCTGGTTAAAAATGGTTCAGCGGTTCTTAAGATATCTATATTTTTAGTTTTCTGTTTTTCCCTCGCTTGGGACTCAGTGGGAGGTGTTATCATCTCGGACTCGGCCACATGTCTTTCTAGCTGGGCGGAGCTGCCGCCCGGCTCATGAATGCGCCGCGTTCCGTACACCCGGAAGCGGCGTTCTCCCCCCGGCTTCACTCGAGCTGCGGCCCTATACAAGTAAGAAGACGGGCTGCATGAGTGAAAAGCCAGGGGTGGGAGGAAGGGAGGGACGGAGGGTGTTTTTATTCACAAACTGAAGGAACAAGCAGGTTATATATAGATATATTTGTGTGGATAAGTTCATGAATATTCATGAGCCGGGCGGCAGCTCCGCCCAGCTAGAAAGACGTGTGGCCGAGTCCGAGATGATAACACCTACCACTGAGTCCCAAGCCAGGGAATAACAGAAAACTAAAAATATAGATATCTTAAGAACCGCTGAACCATTTTTAACCAGGTAAGAAGCGTTTTAATCAGGATCACCCGCACTACAAGCCTGTGTAACAGGTTTAGTGCGGGTGATTCTGATGACAGATTTCCTTTAAAAAAATCATAATTCTTTCAATTTTGCACCAAAAAATCCATATGATGGCTTATTTTTTGCGCCACCAATTCTACTTTGTAATGACATCAGTCATTTTACCCAAAAATCGGCGGCGAAACGGAGAAAAAAAAAATAATTGTGAGACAAAATCGGAAAAAAAACGCCATTTTGTAACTTTTGGGGGCTGCTGTTTCTACGCAGTATTCTCTTTATTCGAAAATTAAAGATCTAAAGTTTTTTACATACTTTAAATAATGTCTCTCTACTGTTATAAAAAACAAATCTGAATACACAGACCGGTATTACCAGTGGTGGTCTGCAAAGCAACATCACACTGGAGGGTGAAAAAATACATACATCAGTGATCAGACACACATACATTTTTTTGCCTTGTGGCTTTCAGGGCAACCAATCAGTTTTCAACTTTTATGTCCACAGTGTGGCAGAGCCACGGGCTGTCTCGGGGTTTGATGGTGTGGTGGATGGGGCAGATGTTGTAGCCCAGGGGCAAGGTGTTGTTAACCCCTAAATGCTCGTGAGGCCAGGGTGTGGTTTTCCCGGTAACCACCCCAATGGTAGTACCGCTATCCCAATGTTAGGCAGGGCAATAATAGTCCAAGACCAGGTAAGGGTTAACGGTAGCTTTACTGAGGTAGACAGATGGAAATAGTCTTTACAACTAGGCCAGAATCCCAGAGAGGTGGCCAGTAACACAGAAGACCTTGCAGCTTGCTGTGACTTGTAGTGACTTTGATAGACTTTAGTTCAGCCACACAGACTAAAATGAACTTGACTTTAGACTTGACTGAGTTGTAGGTAGGGACAGCAGACATAGATTTACTGGAATGTGACTGTAGATGGCTTGAGGCCTCCAGATATGCTGGAAACTAGCTCTGAGACGTCTGGTCTTTCCTCAGTAGGAAGTGTGGTAGAGTGACAACTCAAAGGTCCTTAAAAGGTCCTTTATCCATAACACACATCACACTATACATTAGATATATTATTATGGGGGAGAAATTGCAGGAGGGCCCCCAAGACACAGAGGGACTCAACCCGACAGGGCCAAGGTACTGTACGGGACTATATCCCGTACTTGGACATCACAACAGCAACCAATCAGATCTTAGCTTTCAAGTTCACAGCAACCATTTAGAGCTCAGTTTTCTAAGCCACACTGGAAAAATGAAACATGTACTTTGATCAGTCCATATGTGCAACAATGCCATTTTTTGTCTGAGGCAGTTTCCATACATGAAGGTCACCAGTAAATAGTATATACATATATCTGCACAACTCATTCCAACATAGTCCCCTATAACTATATTGAAGGTCACTATTCCAGCCAAACTTTCTGCAGCAAAGATATTACTGAATTTATTTAGTGACAGTTCCCATTAAGCTGCTCCATTGAGGAGCAGTTAGATTCAACAAGTTGATGTGTTCAATCTGGGCAAATTTGAATATATTACGCTATATTTATTGGTAAAAAATAATACTTGATATGAATGGAGCAGAGTTGATCCATGGACACATCTTTGATAACCCCACCACACCATGCACCTCATCTGCTACCAGATTCTCTATCTGCAGTGAATTTTTGGCCACTGTGTTATTGTTGGGTACCCTTGCTTACACATTGGCAGAAAGTGCACTGCATGCGCTCCAAGTGTCCTTTCCCCTCATCCCCAGTGCTGCCAGCTTTACAAGCAAAGGCCAGATTAAAAAACAGCTGCAAAAAAAATTTGTTTAAGTGCTTCCCCCAAAGTATTGCTACCCTAGGCACAGGCCCACAGGTACCTAAAGGAAAATATGGTCCTGTCCTTACTCGGGTCGGATGTAAGACAATACCACTGTAGCGATTTAGAGAGGTATAGGCCAACCGGGGCAAAATATCACATCCATGCCAAGCAGCCTTGTAATACCTTGGTTTACTTAGATTAATCCATTCAAAATGAAAACAACATTATACTAAAATGAATCTGAGTTTATGTAGTTATCAACAGAATCAGCAGGGTTAAAACGTGTCCTACCTTTCCCGTCTCAGCAGAGAAAATTGAGCATGTGCACCTCATTATCCTGATCCCCGCTGTTCCATCCCCTATGAGGCCTTCCTCATTAATGGATAATATCATATGGCACATAGGCAGTTCGGGGTCTTTGAACTCTCAGTTCCATCTCTCTGGTGCTTTGTAAACATGTGCATGATCTACTTTAAGGGACGTCAATCAGCAAGAAATGCTAGTACTATAGACACATCATGGAATTTAAGAAGAAATATCTTTATATGGTAACACTATCTACTGCAACTTGTTCACATTTCATCTTAAGTATGGTTATGATTCTATAGTAGACAGGAAACATAATGAAGACAACTATACCAATATCCTAAAATTTGCATTAGCAAAACCATTACATATGATGGAAATGTAGATTATTAGTCACAATGATAAGGGAATCTTAAATTCTCCCTTCTTGATACAGTGAGAAGGATTTACTAAGACCGACGTTTCATATACTCCAGTCTACCAGTTTACATTGCACTACATTTTCAAGTGGCACAAGCCTCCGGGCACATCTTTGGTTACCCCGTGTGCCTCCCTTTGAAATCTACACCAGATCACAGCTGGCATAAATTTTGACTACAACAAAGTAAGTGTTAGTTAATCTAGAAGGATTGAGGAGCCAGCCCCTTTATACTAAGCCTCGCCCACTTTAAGTCAGTGCTTGCAGTGTTAAATCCCCCAAATGTTGAAATTCTTTGCCCAAACCAGAGTTTGCTGATTTTTTTTTTTTTTACTCTTTTAAGCCTGAAAACAGGCATACATGAATAATACATTCCCCCATTGTTCTTTCCAGAATTATTGGATTGTATTTATGTTAGCCCTGAGACATTTCTCAACGATTACTGAAAAACCATTTCATTTTATTTGACTGGTTTGTCAACTTATTATGGTATAAAAAACAGGTCTTGAGGTCTTCAGTAATAAATTCAATAATTTCAATATTCGTCCCACCAAAATAACTCTGACTCATTGACCCATGGTCTACACAAGACTCCAGAAAGGTGTCCTGCTCCAATGATAAGGGTCCTTTTCACAGGTTTGAAGTACTGATCTCCAGCTTTTACAAGACTCAATTGTGCAGATGGGTAGCATGAATGATGGTTTGCTTGTGCAGCCCATTTATATCATCAATATCACCTACACATGATTAGACAGGGTGATGTGCGACAGATAACAATGATTTTATTGACCGCTCAAAAGATGTGATCAGCTGATAAATTAACATTTGCTCGTTCATCAGCTGATCACTGAACCTTTTATATGGGCCATTTATCAGGAACATGTGTTCTTAGGAACAGTCATTGACCCAATAATCTGCTCATGTAAAAGGGCCTTAAAATATGAACAGCTAGCCCTGTAAGTTAAAGTATGATTAAGACGTGTGTACTTACATTTTCGCAATCTTTTGTGTACATAACAATTCTTGCTTTGTTTGTACTGTTTAAAACTTTGTGGAAACTTAAAGTGGTGGTCTGGTGAAAATTTTCATACGACAGGATAGGGGATTACTATCTGATCGCGGGGGGGGGGGGGGGGGGGGAGTTAGGGACGTTGCTAGGTCTCCAAGAGAAAGGGGGCTAGAGCCCATAGCCCAAGCCACAGCCCTAACCACACCCCATCCATGCTCCTAACTACCATACTGTTAGGATATGTACACACCTGCATATCTTCTGCGGCAGATTTTGTTACCGCTTTAAGTCAGTGGGCACATGTGAACGTAGCCATAAAATAACATCTAGGGACTCACAAACATCCTCTCTGATCAGCGGCGTCCTATTTACTTTTCTTCTTCATCCAGATCAGACCAACATGTCGATTTCTTCCAGCCAAAACTTAATCTCTTCGGCATCTGCAGGACAAACATGTTGGACTCCACATTTTTCCTGGGTCCTCCTCTACACAATCTCCCGATCTATAGGCCTCCACACTATAAAATTGCCCCTTTGATGTCACACTCAGTAAAAGTGGGCACATAGGTAGCCAGGTAGGTATCTAACTAGGTTGTTAAGTAGTCATGTAGGTAAGTAGGTAACTAGCCAGGTAGTTAGGCATCCAGGTGTGTAGGTAGTTAATCAGCTAGGTGTGTAGGTAATTAGTTAGGTAGCCAGGTATTTAGTTAGGCAGTCAGTTTTTTAGGTAAGTAGGTAGCCAGGTATGTAGCCAGGTATATAGGTAGTTAGGTAGGCAAGTATGTTGATAGGAATTTAGGTATCAGGTAACAGGTATTACAGTAGGTTAGTGTTTCCCATCCAGGGTACCTTTAGCTGTTGCAAAACTATAACTCCCAGAATACCTAGAAAGCCTCTGGCTGTCTGGGCATGCTGGGAGTTGTAGTTGTGCACCATCTGGAGGCACATTGGTTGTGGAACACTGCCTTGGAAGCTACAGATGGAGTAAAGATGACTGTGAGGAGTCACGTCCCCCCCCCCCCCCCCCCAGCAACCACTGCACCTGCTGTTAAAATGGCAGTATCCTGCCACATCTATTGAGATTAGGAGGTCGACCCAGGGGCAAAAACTTGCATTGCCCTGAAGTCATATTCTGGAGATTGCATTGGGGGTTTCCAGCAGGCGGACACCCTCCTAGTGGGTAGAGGATAATACATTTATCAGCAGATAAAACGTAATTAAAAAAAACTTTATTTTAAACGTAATATAAACATTTTTTATTTTAAACTTTTAATTATTTGAAGTTTGATGAAGAGGAAACCTTTAAGAGTTGTCAGAAGGCAATGCTTATTTAAGCAAGGGATGAACATTTCCTGGTTACATGTTGTGTTGACATACCTGCCTTTATACCATCCATACTTCCTTTTACCAAGCACATGTCGTCAGCCAGTTAAATTTTTGCAATACGATTATGTATAATTATTGCGAGTTAGATCAGCTACAATAAACTGAAGTCAGGAACAGTTATGTCCTGCAATATCCATGGAGGAGGCTGTATAATAGTTTGCCAGTTTCCATGCCCTTCAAAAGCTCAGTAAGCTACTTAGCAAAGCATTCTTATGATAGTTACTTGTAGCTTTCCTCTGGCCTCCTATGTGAAACTTGTAAGCATCCGCTAGTCCAGAATTGCACATAGAAACTCATCTAGTGTAGCTATTAATCTGCCTGATTGAAGCTTTGAAGCAATACCATGAACCCAGCTGTTACATATATTTTACAAAGTCCAAACACCCAGTCTAAAATCTCTGATTTTAAAGCATTTTTATAGAAATATGGCTTATGTCTAGTATAGACAACCTGTTAATTGAGGCAAGATCAACTACTACAGCTGACAAGTGAAACTTGACATGCTTAATGGGGCTTCTAGACAAAGAAAAAACCTTTTTTGGTTCCGAACTCTTCCTGACTCCCTGGTTCTCCGCATCAATCATTCCAGCACTCATGGAGCAATGTGACATGATTCAATATTGTATCCAATTTTTATTGGCACAGAAACAATATTATAAGCTGTTACTGAGCCCACAGTCTTACTGTTCATTTGTATTTTCGGAGAAATGTTCTTCCGTACCATTTAACAGAATTACATTTGTCCTTTTTACTTCTTGAAACATTCTATGTAATGGGTAATACATCATTTTAAAAATAAAACTAATTCTAAGGCTGGGGGCATCCAGCGCAGCCATAACTTGCCACAACCATTGGCAAAAGTGCATCAGTTGGCAACAGTTGTTTACTTGTGCATAGACAGAGAAATGCAGGAAGATGTGTATCCCTGTTCGGTGCCCATGCGGCATTTTCCACTATCTGGCATCCAACTTGAGATGCTGGATGAATGTAAATTGTCCCATTCAAATGAATTGGATCAGTTCTACAATCAGTTTCCCTCCAATAGGCATGCGCAGTCTATCGCATTAGGGTTTGCACCCTAAAGCACAAACTCACGCCGCACACACGTGTTTATATATATATATATATACATATATACACACACACACACTCTTGCTTGCATGCACACATACATAAACAGACCTACACTCATATAAATATCAATACAAACAAAATGAAAAACTTTATTAAAACTTTTTTGGGGATTGGAGGCTCCATTATACATACACTGTACAGCAATCATACATACATTATACATACACTGTACAGCAATCATACATCCATTATACATACACTGTACAGCAATCATACCTCCATTATACATACACTGTACAGCAATCATACATCCATTATACATACACTGTACAGCAAGCATACCTCCATTATACATACACTGTACAGCAAGCATACCTCCATTATACATACACTGTACAGCAAGCATACCACCATTATACATACACTGTACAGCAATCATACCACCATTATACATACACTGTACAGCAATCATACCTCCATTATACATACACTGTACAGCAATACCTCCATTATACATACACTGTACAGCAATCATACCTCCATTATACATACACTGTACAGCAATCATACATCCATTATACATACACTGTACAGCAATCATACCACCATTATACATACACTGTACCGCAATCATACATCCATTATACATACACTGTACAACAATCATACATCCATTATACATACACTGTACAGCAAGCATACCTCCATTATACATACACTGTACAGCAATCATACATCCATTATACATACACTGTACAGCAAGCATACATTCATTATACATACACTGTGACTGTACAGCAATCATACATCCATTATACATACACTGTACAGCAATCATACATTCATTATACATACACTGTACAGCAATCATACCTCCATTATACATACACTGTACAGCAAGCATACATTCCTTATACATACACTGTGACTGTACAGCAATCATACATCCATTATACATACACTGTACAGCAATCATACATTCATTATACATACACTGTACAGCAATCATACATTCATTATACATACACTGTACAGCAAGCTTACATTCATTATACATACACTGTGACTGTACAGCAATCATACATCCATTATACATACACTGTACAGCAATCATACATTCATTATACATACACTGTACAACAATCATACATCCATTATACATACACTGTGACTGTACAGCAATCATACATCCAATCCATTAATAATGGATTGGATGTATGATTGTTGTACAGTCACAGACACAGTGTATGTATAATGGATGTATGATTGCTGTACAGTGTATGTATAATGGATGTATGATTGCTGTACAGTGTATGTATAATGGATGTATGATTGCTGTACAGTGTATGTATAATGGATGTATGATTGCTGTACAGTGTATGTATAATGGATGTATGATTGCTGTACAGTGTATGTATAATGGATGTATGATTGCTGTACAGTGTATGTATAATGGAGGTATGATTGCTGTACAGTGTATGTATAATGGATGTATGATTGCTGTACAGTGTATGTATAATGGATGTATGATTGCTGTACAGTGTATGTATAATGGATGTATGATTGCTGTACAGTGTATGTATAATGGACAGGGCCGTCTTTAATTTTGATTGGACCCTGGGCAAGCAATTTTTTTTGGGCCCCCCCGGTCCCCCACCCCCATCCCTCACACACTCGGGATCAGTACAGGATAAGTAATGTAATGTATGTACACAGTGACCTCACCAGCAGAATAGTGAGTACAGCTCTGGAGTATAATACAGGATATAATCAGGATCAGTACAGGATAAGTAATGTAATGTATATACACAGTGACCTCACCAGCAGAATAGTGAGTACAGCTCTGGAGTATAATACAGGATATAACTCAGGATCAGTACAGGATAAGTAATGTAATGTATGTACACAGTGACCGCACCAGCAGAATAGTGAGTGCAGCTTTGGAGTATAATACAGGATATAACTCAGGATCAGTACAGGATAAGTAATGTAATGTATGTACACAGTGACCCCACCAGCAGAATAGTGAGTACAGCTCTGGAGTCTGGCCACTAGAGGGAGCATCTTCCTGTGAGTCTGCTGAGTGTGGAGGAAGTCGTTTGCTGGATTGTTTGGTGTGTGTGCGCTCTGAGCTCTGCCGTGTCATCTGTGCCGGACAACGTTCTTCCTTCCCCAGAGGGAGAGCGTGGGTTCAGGCATGAGCGAGGAGAGGAGAACCCCAACACCTGCCCCCCGAATCAGGTCCGCGGGGGGCAGGGGGAGCCAGCGACCAGGTGTGGAGGGACCAGCGTCAGGAAGTGCATCAGAGGTCTCCGGGTTGAGGCGCTCTGCCAGGAGGTGCAGCGATGCATCTCCAGCCACCCCTGAACCCGTAGAGACAAAGAGCAGCCGCAAGGCTGGCCCTGCAAGTTGTGGGACTACAAGTGCAAGAAGTTCCGGAAGCACAGGTACTGTGACAACAAGGCCTGACAATGTGGACTGTGATACTCCTCCTGGAGCAAAGCTAAATGCCCACGGATGTGTGGAGGAGGATTGGGGGATGCCTAGGGCCCGGGAGTCTGGAGTCCCCCATAACTCTCGTATGGCAGAACACATCCGTGGATATGAGGAAGCAAGGGGCAGCTTGTATAGGCTCCAGGAGGAGGTACGGGAAGCAAAAGCCCTGATGGAAACTGTGGCGAAACGACAGAAAGCTGAGCTGTCAGCCCGGATTAAACAGCTGAAAAATGAAATAAGGATCCTGGAGAAGAAGAGAACTTTTATTTTAGAGAACAGCGGGCCATTTAGGGAAAAACTTTTAAATGAAGACCGCTTTCATACAATGGAGAGAGAGAAGCAGAGACGGCTGAGGGGGCTTCAGCCACGGGTGGAGGAGGAAGGAGACGCTGCGGAGGCCGATAATGTTGAGCCAAATCCACCCGGGGGTCTGCAACATCTGACCCCATACAGTGGGCTCCCTGCAGGGCAAGTGGCGATGTCATCTGGCCGTGGCTCTGGCGGTTCGGGGGATGAGAGCAGCACCAGTCACCAGGGAGGGGCGCTGATGGCCCAGATCCAGCTCCTGGAGTCCCCAGGTCGCCTCCAGGACTTCACGTTTGGGGATGAGTTACCGGAGGAGGCACCTGGGGGAAGGAAAAAGAAGCTAAAGAAGACCAAGCTCCAGGAGCAGGTAACATTTGTATATACCCCCCTCCCTGAGCCCCCCAGACTGGCCGCAGGGTCAGCTCACTGTGTGAACCCCATTTCTCAGCCCAGCCTGAGTTCTGCTGTGGACTCAGTGCAGGAGAGTGGGGAGAGTATGGAGTCTAGTGTGGCGGTGAGCTCCATCGCTGTTTGTAGTAACAGTGGTGGAGCAGACAATGTATCGGCTGTGAGGTTGGACAGTGATATTTGCCCAGCGATGGGCATGGATGGCTCTGGCACATTGGGCTGCTCCCTAATGGGAGGGGGGGGCGGCTTTGTGCCAGAGTCAGCTGCGGGAGCTCCGGTGGCTCTGAACGTTGACACTGCTGTTCCTTTGGAGCAGCGGTGTCATCGTGAAAGAGCTGCTGGGGCCAAGATGTCTTCGCCTCCCAGAAAGACTGGACTAAAACCTTTATTTTGTATTGGCGCCGCTAATCCAGAACAGCGGCGCCCAGGAGCAGAAAACTCCAGTACTGATGAGGCGGAGGGTACCAGTAAAAACAGGGCTGGGGCCGCTAATAAACAGGCTAGGCAGGCTTCCCGGTCCTTGTATAAAGGACTGGTGACCTGTCCTGTGGTGGTGGCTCCAGCTCTGGTACCCAGTGATGCTGATGGTACACTATCTGCACCAGAACGCACCGGTCCAGCCAGTATGAATGAGGAGGTTAATGTTGGAATGAATTGTAGTATGGGCTGTAGCACGGGTGGAGGTATGGGGGGCACATCAGCTAAAACAGGCAATAATGGTGTGAGTATGGATTATGTGGAGGAGGGTGGTGAAGGGGCACAGATTAGTGGTGGGGATGTAGGGCCTGGTCCAGTTGCACCCCCAGCGGTGGCAGCACCGGTACGCAGCTACGCAAATGTCACCGTTGGGGGGAGGGGGGCACCTTCCTCGTCTTCTGGCTCTGGGGGGGGGCAATTTGCAGCAGCGTCTCCTGGGGGCCTTAAGGAGAGGGGAGAGATCAATCAATGTAGAGGGTAGGGAGGTTGATCTATCCTTTTGGATAGAAAGACATGGTCTTTCAGCCTTCCGAGAGGAAAGAGGGGGGGATACTGTGTGGTCCCTCCCAACAGCCGGGCCAGGTGGTCTCCGAAGGAATGTGGTCCGGCTGAGGTGGAGAGGCAGTGATACATGTCCTCCAAGATCTAAAGTTGTTGAGCTTCTGCTGAAGTTGGGCTTTAAGGCAGCTGACATCTACGCCTTGATACATCCTTATGGTACCCCTGAGTTCGATATCAGCTTTGTTCGGCCAGAGGGGCTTGAGCTCTTCTGGTTGAATTATGAGCTGGTAAAGAATGAGCCCGGCTGGCGAGACTTTGCCATTCAGGCGGTGTCTCGCCAAAACAATGTCAAGAAGGTGACCGTTTTAACCCGTAACGAATCACTTTCTTGTATTGACATCATGACGTGGCTAGGTCGGTATGGAGAGGTGGTGGAGGTCCCAAAAAAGAACAGGGATGAATATGGCATCTGGTCAGGGGCCTGGACGTTTATGGTCAAGCTTAAGCTTTCAGGAAACACCGTTACCCATATACCATCTGCAACCTTCCTCGGAAGGGATCGTATCCAGATCTTCTACCAGGGTCAGCCGAAGCTCTGTCACAGATGTGGTGACCCCACACATTTTAGTGCCAATTGCACTGTGCAGAAGTGCACTCTGTGTGGGGAAATAGGCCATCTCGCTGCATCTTGTGCAGAGATTAGGTGTCACCTGTGTGGTGACTTAGGTCACCCATTCAGTCGCTGCCCTCGTTCCTTTGTCAACGCGGTTGTTGCCCCAGTGGGGGTAAGCCATGAGGTGAACTCTGCTGGGGGGATGGCTGGCGGGGATGAAGGGGTGCAGGGGCCAGGGAAGAAAAGTAAGCAGAAGACGCCTGCCCAACTGAGGCGTCTCAAGAAGCGTCAAAGGGATAGGGAGATTCGGGAGTCACAGGAGCATCAGCCAGCTGAGGTGGCTTCTGATCCTGTCCCTGCGACCAGTGTTACTGCTGAGGCCCTGGGGGATAGTGAACTGGATGAGGAGACTGGAAGGATCCACAAAGAGGAGGATACTGTCTCCTCGCTGTCCTCCCATGGTGAGAGCGCGGATGAGGACAGAGGGAGATGGGCAGAAACAAAGCGGGGTACTCGGAGGAATAAGAAAAAGGGAGATTTAAAATCTTCTCCCACCCGCCAGATGCCAAAGGAAGGTACAACTGACCCCCCTCTGATTGGTCTCTCCAACCGGTTCCGAGCCCTCCGCGACATTTCCTCTTCGGAGGAGGAGGCTGGGGGTGAGGTTCCGGATGTTGCGGTGGGGCCCACAGGGGACCCTGAGTCCTCTCTCCCTGGGGAACCTATGTCTTCAGGGGGGGGGACTGGCTCAGAGTCAGGGGACGAGGAAAATGTAAATAAAGGGAAAATGGACACATCCATCTCACTAAAAAGGGGTAAACCATCATCTGATGAGGAGGGTGGTGGGGTGGATGGGAAGGATGGTGGGAAAAAGAAAGCTGTCTAACTCAATCACCCTTGATGGCGGCACCCTCTCCGTTGACTCTGGCATCCATTAATGTTGCCAGCATAAAGTCAGATACGGCTCGATTTGCAGCCTATGATTTTTTTGCCCATATTAATGCTGATATTTTATTTTTGCAAGAGACCAGGCTAACAGATATGTCATCTATCTACAAGGCTAAAAGAGAGTGGAGGAATGGGCCCTCCTACTGGTCTCTTGGGGCCGAGCCGTATAGCGGAGTGGCGGTCCTTTTTACCGCAGCGGTAGAATGCCGACGGGTTATCGAGTTAGAAATGGGGAGGTGCCTGATCTTAGATGTCCTCATGAAGGGACAAGAACTTCGCCTTATTAACATCTACGGCCCACAGTCTAAGTGGGACCGGAAGTGTCTCTTTATGAGGATCAAGCCCTATCTTTTTACAAGTCGGCAGGTGGTCTTTGGAGGGGACTTTAATGCTGTCACGAGGCCCCAAGACAGGGGAGGTGCCAGAGACAAGCTGACTTATGATAGCGTCGCCCTTAATAGCATAGCGAGTGAGGCTCGCCTGGTGGATGTCCACATCCGGCACACCCCAGGCCACGCGGGATTCACCTATCATAGGGGTAGTTGTAGGTCTAGGATAGATAGGTTTTTTTTAAAGGAGGAGGCCGTCTCTTCAGCAGTGTCTGTTGTTGAGGTGGAGTTCTCCGATCACTGTTTAATTTTGTTTTCTCTGAATGTCACAGAGACCCCCCGGATGGGCAGAGGCTATTGGAAGCTGAATTCGTCTCTCTTGGAAGAAGCGGAGATAAGACAGTCCTTTGAGGATTTTCTTCAGAGCCAGGTACCATTGCTGGGCCTTTGTAGCAGTAAGTCAGAGTGGTGGGAGATCTTCAAGGAAAGGGTTGCGAGATTCTTCCGCCAGCTCTCGGGCCTCAGAAGCCTAAACAGGTACCGTTTGTACCAGGGCCTGAGGAAGAAACTTGAGAACCTTGTCTCGACTGGAGGTAGTCGTGACGATATCTCCAGAGTGAAGTCCTTGTTGATGAAGTGCCAGTATGACAGACACGCATCTTTGGTTTTTGAGAGGGATTACGGGAAGTACCGCTCGCCCGACCCTTACAGAAACTGCAAGATGTCAGTGAATAGTAAAATAGTCTCAGGACTGATTGATAGTACGGGATCCTTGAAAAGGTCCAGATCAGGGATCCTGGAGGTCGTCAGATCCTTCTACTCGCACCTCTTGGGAAGGAAGGATCTAGATCGAGATAAGGTATCAGCTTTCTTGGCTGAAACCGTCCCTGAACCAGGAGTAGACTCCTCTCTTGACGTTTTGACAGAGATGATCCGGGAAGAGGAAGTCAGGATGGCTATTGATGGGCTTGCCCTCAAGAAGTCACCCGGTCCGGATGGCTTAACATCTGAGTTCTATAAGACCTTTAAGGACACTTTGGTTCCCCTCTTGACTGGGGTTTTTAAGGAGTGTCTATCCTCGGGCACTCTGCCAAAGTCAATGAGGAGGTCAGCGCTGATCATCCTGTCAAAGGGTAAAGACCCGTCCCACATTGAGAATTGGCGTCCCATAGCGCTTCTCAATGTGGACCGAAAGATTCTGGCAAAAGTGCTGTTTAACCGGCTGGTGAAGTTTGCACCCCGGCTCCTTTCGGGGGCTCAGCATTGCTCTGTTCCGGGCCGCAGTACATTTAGTGCTGTGCTCAGTGTCCGAGAGGCTGTGGAGCAGGGTAGGGCTGGCCACTGGAAGGGGTACTTGCTGTCCTTGGATCAGGCAAAAGCGTTTGATCGGGTTAACCATGAATACCTCTGGTCTGTTCTTCTGAGATATGGCCTGCCGGGGGGGTTTGTTGATTGGCTTAAGACCTTGTACGCAGGGGCAGAGAGTTTCCCGCTTGTGAATGGTTGGATTGGCCGCTCTTTTGATGTTGGGTCTGGCGTCCGTCAGGGTTGTCCTTTGAGCCCGTTGCTGTACGTGTTTGCAATTGATCCTTTCCTTAGGAGGATTGATTGTGGACCGTTGGCGGGGGTGAGAATGGACCTGGCGGTGACGGATTTGGCTCTGAGGGCGGTAGCGTATGCTGATGATGTCACCGTGTTTGTCTCCTCACAAGAGGAAGGCCAATGGGTGATGTCAGAGGTGGACCGCTACTCGGAGGCATCCGGGTCCAAGATCAACCGGGATAAGTGCGAGAGTCTCTGGCTGGGAGGGGGAGATCCTGGTTTTGATCTCCCGGACGCCCTTCCAGAGCCCCAGGAATCTGCAAAAGTTCTCGGCATCGAATTTGGCCAAGGGGATTACCCCATACAAAACTGGGACAGCAGGCTTAAGATCGCCGCTCAGAAGGTGGATCAGTGGAAGGGTTGGTCTTTGACCCTCGGGGAAAGGGTTAACCTGATCAAAACATTCCTGCTCCCTTTACTGATATATCTGGGCAGTGTATGCATGTTGCCAGAACCTCTTTGGACCCGGGTCTACAGTGTGTTCTTCCAGATGTTATGGGGGAACAGACTGAACCTAGTGAAGAGGGAGATTACTTACCGTACGAGGAGACTAGGGGGGTTGTGTATGGTCAACCCTGTGGTGTTCCTAGTGAATACCTTTCTTAAGACCAATATAGCAAACCTCTGGTCAGAGAGGGCTCCTCCGTGGGTATCCTCCTGTAGGGGATGGTTTTGGCCTTTCTTCCAGGAATGGGAGACAGGAGGGCAAGTGAAGGATCTTCGCACACCACACGGGCATCTCCCGGCTTACACTACCCCGGTTCTGAAGGTTATTCGTCGGTGGAGTCTGGGGATGGGGGAGATTAGGACTCTGTCGAGGAAATTCCTTGACAAGAGGGTCCTGTCTTCTCATTTCCAGAGGCCATTGGCGCTCAAGGACTGCCCAAGTCGGGATCTGGAGGTGGGTTTAGAGCTTTTGAATTCTATCAGGATCCCCTTGAAGTTTTGGGACTTGACTTGGCGCTGCTTCCACGGGAAACTGTGTGTGAGGGACAATCTGAAGTGCAGGAGCTCTGATGACCGGGGATGTCCCCGCGAAGAGTGTGGAGGCATGCTGGAAAGCATGGAGCATTTTCTGCTTCATTGTCCCTTTAACACAGAGGTTTACACCAGGGTGGGCGCTTCCATTGGTTGGCCTTGGCCGGCCAGTCTCTCCTATGCGGAATGGGCCTATGGGGCATTCAGAAACCTTGGAGGCTGGGACCGGTGCACTTTATTCCTAGTCAGCTCAGTGGTTAGGTACTACACGTGGAACGCACGGTGTTTAGTGTCGACGCAGCGTAAAATCCTCCCTGTGGATGTGGTGGTTAGGAACATTCTCGGTGACCTGGTGAAGGTGCGTTCTCTGGAGTACGAGAGGCTGGGTGCTGGCAGGGCCTCTCGTCTATGGAGGGGCTCTGCCTTTAAAGTGCCTTAGCCTGTTGTCTCCCCCTGGTGGTGGGCTGATGCTGGCACATTAGTCTTTTTGTTTTGAGCAGTTGGTTTATGGTAATATAGGGCTTGCAGGCGCTGAACTTGAGCTTTAGGGGTTTGTTGTTTGGCTTATAGTGTTATATGTATTTGTTATTGTATTTATTGTTGTAGTCTATTTGTATACTTATGTATTGTATATATTGTTAGTCTGTGTATATTTTATGTAATGTATATATTGTATATATTGTGTGATGCCACCTGGGGTTTGGGTTTAGTTTAGGTTGGGTGGTGGGTTAAAAAGGGGGGAGGGGGTTTGTATGGGACTTTTATATATACAGAAAATCCTGGACTGGTTCATGGACGTCTGGTAACATGTACTGGGGGCATGGGATGCGGGACCAGCTCAGGGCCAAAAAAAAAAAAAAAAAAAAAAAAAAAAAAAAGTGGTGTTATTTTGTTTGTGTTGGTTTTTATTATTTTGTATATATTATTATTGTTGTTGTTGTTATTCTTTTTGGTATATTACTGGTATTGGGTTTTTGGTATTGCAACTGGGCCAGGAAATTCACATTTAGTATTAGTGTATATAGTTTATTAGTATGGTATGGGTATTATGGGTATTATAGGAATATGTCTTTTGTAAATATTGTATATATTTGTTTGTGTGCAGGAATGAGTGTGTGGTGGACCGGTGTTGTATTTTATGCTATGGTGTTGGTTTTATGATCGTTATATTGATATGTTCTGTCGGATATGATATGTTTATGTTTTGTAATTTTTTTTATTGTTATGTTTGAAATTTTAATAAAAGATCTACAGGATATAACTCAGGATCAGTACAGGATAAGTAATGTAATGTATGTACACAGTGACCTCACCAGCAGAATAGTGAGTACAGCTCTGGGGTATAATACAGGATATAACTCAGGATCAGTACAGGATAAGTAATGTAATGTATGTACATAGTGACCTCACCAGCAGAATAGTGAGTACAGCTCTTTAGAATAATACAGGATATAACTCAGGATCAGTACAGGATACGTACGGGGGAGGGGATTATCAGATTATGCAAGTGAGGGGAGGATAATAATGATTATTATAATCCTCCCCTCACATATATGTAACATCTCCCCCTCACATGTATAATCTGATAACCCCCTCCTCACATTGATAATCCCCTCACATATAATATCATAATCAGATTATATGTGAAGGGATAATCAATGTGAGGAGGGGATTATCAGATTATACATGTGAGGGAGAGATGTTACATATATGTGAGGGGAGGATTATAATAATCATTATTATCCTCCCCTCACATGCATAATTTCCTCCCTTCTTACATTATATAATAGCCCCCCCCACACTATATAATAACCCCCCCCCCACATTAAATAATAAATCCCCCCCACATTATATAATAAATCCCCCCCCACACTATATACTTAATCCCCCCTCACATTATATAATGAATCCCCCTCACATTATATAATAAATCCCCCCTCACATTATATAATAAATCCCCCCCACACTATAATAAATCCCCCCCACACTATATAATAACCCCCCCCACATTATATAATAAATCCCCCCTACCCCCCACACTATATAATTAATCCCCCCACACATTATATAATAAATCCCCTCTCACATTATATAATAACCCCCACCCACACTATATAATAACCCCCCCCCCACATTATATAATAAATCCCCCCCACCCCCCACACTATATAATGGATCCCCCCTCACATTATATAATGAATCCCCCCCACACTATATAATAAACCCCCCCCACACTATATAACCCCCCCCCCACATTATATAATAAATCCCCCCTACCCCCCACACTATATAATTAATCCCCCCACACATTATATAATAAATCCCCCCTCACATTATATAATAAATCCCCCCCTCACATTATATAATAACCCCCCCCCACACTATATAATAACCCCCCCACACTATATAATAACCCCCCCCCCCACATTATATAATAAATCCCCCCCACCCCCCACACTATATAATGGATCCCCCCTCACATTATATAATGAATCCCCCCTCACATTATATAATAAATCCCCCCACACTATATAATAAATCCCCCCTCACATTATATAATAAATCCCCCCCACACTATATAATAAACCCCCCCCCACATTATATAATAAATCCCCCCCACACTATATAATGAATCCCCCCCTCACATTATATAATGAATCCCCCATCACATTATATAATGAATCCCCCTCACATTATATAATGAATCCCCCCTCACATTATATAATGAATCCCCCCTCACATTATATAATGAATCCCCCCTCACATTATATAATAAATCCCCCCTCACATTATATAATGAATCCCCCCTCACATTATATAATAAATCCCCCCTCACATTATATAATAAATCCCCCCTTACATTATATAATAAATCCCCCCTCACATTATATACTGAATCCCCCCTCACATTATATAATGAATCCCCCCCCCACACTATATAATAAACCCCCCCACACTATATAATAAATCCCCCCACACTATATAATAACCCCCCCCCACACTATATAATAAATCCCCCCCACACTATATAATAAATCCCCCCCACACTATATAATAACCCCCCCCCCCACACTATATAATAAATCCCCCAACACTATATAATAAATCCCCCCACACTATATAATAACCCCCCCACACTATATAATAAATCCCCCCACACTATATAATAACCCCACCCCCCACACTATATAATAAATCCCCCCCACACTATATAATAACCCCCCCACACACATTATATAATAAATCCCCCCTACCCCCCCACACACACACGCACTATATAATAAATACCCCCCAACACACACGCACGCACACTATATAATAAATACCCCCCCCCCCCCCACACACACACACTATATAATAAATACCCCCCACACACACACACACGCACACTATATAATAAATACCCCCCACACACACACACGCACACTATATAATAAATACCCCCCTACCCCCCACACACACACATTATACATACTCACATATCCGGCGGTGGGTCCCCTGCTGCGGCCTTGATCCTGGAAGCGGCCGTGTGGGGACTGAGAGGAGCGGGAGACTCTCTCTGCTCCGCTCCTCTCTATGATGCTGCCCGTGACGTTGCACCTCACGTCACGTGACCATCTCCCAGACAGCCATTGCGGTACTGGCTGCCTGGGAATGAGTGACGGCGGCGGCGGCGAACATAAAAGGTAGCGTGCGGCGCAAACCCGCCCCCTCCTACTAACATTTTGGCCGGGCCCCTGACGCCTGGCCCGCCAGCCTTTATCAGCTTTATGGGGCAAAAGGGGAGAGCTGCTTTTGGGCCCCCAGGAATTACAGGGCCCGGGGCAGCTGCCCCTTTTGCTCCACGGCCGCGGTGATTAGGGTGTGCCTGGGCACACCCGGCACACCCTGTGCGCACGCCTATGTTCCCTCCAGTGCTATTTCTACAGCGCCAGAGGGAATTGGTGCCAGATGCTGGACATATATGTGATGGGGGCCTTAGCCATTAAAAGCCATAACAAGATAATAGGTCAATTGTCTCACCTCCATACATATAATAATCTGTTTGTGGTATACTGGGATCTGCAGTCAAAATTATCTTTTAACCAGCTTGCATTACCCAGAGACACACAGCTCTGTTCCTTAGGAGAGAAAATTTCCTCAAGTTTGACAGTTTGCAAACTCATTACATCATAAAATATAAAGGGCGAATTAAATGACCAAAAGGAACACCCAAAGCAGTCAATGGTTTCAACCAAAATAACCGAGTGGCTTGGGATTACCATAGCGATTTTTAAATAAAACATAAAAATTTACTTATGTCTACTAAGAAATGATCATAGCCTGGAGAAGTTATTTGTAACAGTATGCTGTCTGCTCACATCTCCCCTAGCATTAGCAAAACTACAACTCCCAGCTTGTCCTCACTGACAGTAGCGGGACACAAGCTGACATTGGGAGGATTTTTCCTCCAGCTGTGAGCCCTGCGCTCACAGCTGTCAATCAAGGAAGTGTGTCCAAGAAATAGGTGATGACGCATGGACAAAGTAGGACTAGTATGTGTCCAAGCAGGCAGGGGGGGGGGCAGTTGTTTGACTGGCTTTTTCAGTATGATAATCAAAGCAATTGCAAAACCTATTGGTTTTGTATGCTTTACAACATATCAAAATTTTTTGTATCTGCCAGTGCCCAGAGATGACAACAGATTTTCGACTGGATTGAGATCTGGGCTTTGACAAGGCCATTCCAACACATTTACATGTTTCCCCCTCCTTGTCTCCAGGTTGGGTGTGGTTCTGTAGCTCAGCACCATTGAAGTGAATGGGGCAAAGTTGTGATACCACACCCAAAGTGGAGACAAGGAGGGCGCTGTCTTTGAAAGAAAAAAGGCCTTATTTTTTTATTCCCGGAATACCCCTTTAAACCACTCAAGTGTTGCTTTAGCAGTGTGTATGGGGTCATTGTCCTGCTGGAAGCTGAATATCCGTCCTAACCGCAAATCATGTGTTACGATTCGGCAGGCTGGATGTGGATCCTCTGTGTCAGCGAGGGATGGTCTTGCTGCGGCGGTAGCAACCAGGTCGTATCCACCGGCAACGGCTCAACCTCGCTGACTGCTGAGAAGGCGTGGGACAGAAGGACTAGGCAGAGGCAAGGTCAGACGTAGCAGAAGGTCGGGGCAGGCGGCAAGGTTTGTAGTCAATGAGGATAGCAGGAGATCTGGAACACAGGCTTTGGACAACACTAAACGCTTTCACTGGCACAAGGCAACAAGATCCGGCAAGGAAGTGCAGGGGAAGTGAGGTATTATACACAGGGAGCAGGTGGAAGCTAATAGGCTGATTGGGCCAGGCACCAATCATTGGTGCACTGGCCCCTTAAATCTTAGAGAGCTGGCGCGCGCGCGCCCTAAGGAGCCGCGCGCGCCAGGACATGACAGCCGGGGGCCGGGACAGGTGAGTGACTTGGGATGCGATTCGCGAACGGGCGCGTCCCGCTATGCGAATCGCATCCCCGCCGGCAGTGTCAGTGCAGCGGTCCCGGTCAGCGGGTCTGACCGGGGCGCTGCAGAGAGAGGAACGCCGCGAGCGCTCCAGGGAGGAGCAGGGACCCGGAGCGCTCGGCATAACAGTACCCCCCCCCTTAGGTCTCCCCCTTTTTTTGTCCGGTAATAGCTTCACGTGGGACGAGGACACTGGGAGCGATTGTTGGGTTTCCTCATCAAAGGCAGGCAGTTCAGCAGGAGTGAGAATGGGGAGGGAGGGCAGAGGGTGAAGCTTGGCACGGGGCAGGGTGTTACCAGGATGGGGGCTATGAGGAGGCAAAGCATAGTCCTGATAGGCCTTGGGGAGACCAGGTGTAGGAGGAGGCACTGAGGCTTGCCTGACGGAACTGGGAGCAGACGTGAGGCATTTCTTGCGGCAAGCAGGGCCCCAATTCTTGATCTCCCCGGTGGTCCAGTCAAGGGTGGGAGAATGATGCTGGAGCCATGGCAGACCGAGGAGGACTTCAGAGGTACAGTTGGAAAGGACGAACAATTCAATTTTTTCGTGATGGGGTCCAATGCACATTAAGAGGGGTTCTGTGCGGTAACGCACAGTACAGTCCAACTTCACTCCGTTGACCGAAGAAATGTAGAGTAGCTTGACGAGACGGGTCACCGGGATGCAGAACTTATTCACCAAAGAGGCCAGAATAAAATTTCCAGAAGCACCAGAGTCCAAGCAGGCCACGGCTGAGAAGGAGGAGTTGGCAGAAGGAGAAATCCGCACGGGCACAGTGAGACGTGGAGAAGCAGACTTTGTACCAAGAGATGCCACACCCACGTGAGCTGGGTGCGTGCGTGCGTTTCCCAGACGTGGAGGACGAATAGGGCAATCCACCAAGAAATGTTCGGTACTGGCGCAGTACAGACATAAATTTTTATCCCTACGGCAAGTCCTCTCTTCATGGGTCAGGCGAGACCGATCCACTTGCATAGCCTCCTCGGCGGGAGGCACAGGGGTAGATTGCAAAGGATACTGTGAGAGAGGTGCCCAGAGATCAAGGTCTTTTTCCTGGCAGAGCTCCTGGTGTCTCTCAGAAAAACGCATGTCAATGCGGGTGGCCAAATGGATAAGTTCTTGCAGGTTGGCAGGAATCTCTCGTGCGGCCAGCACATCCTTGATGTTACTGGATAGGCCTTTTTTAAAGGTCGCGCAGAGAACCTCGTTATTCCAAGATAATTCGGAAGCGAGAGTACGAAATCGGATGGCGTACTCGCCTACTGAAGAATTACCCTGGACCAGGTTCAGCAGGGCAGTCTCGGCAGAAGAAGCTCGGGCTGGTTCCTCAAAGACACTACGGACTTCAGCGAAAATGGACTGGACTGTAGCTGTGGCAGGATCATTGCGGTCCCAGAGCAGTGTGGCCCAAGACAAGGCCTTTCCAGACAGAAGACTCACTACGAACGCCACCTTAGACCGTTCTGTAGGAAATTGGTCCGACAACATCTCCATATGTAGGGAACATTGAGACAGAAAGCCACGGCAGAGTCTAGAGTCCCCATCAAATTTGTCCGGCAGGGACAAGTGGAGGCTAGGAGCGGCCAGTCGCTGCGGAGGAGGTGCAGGAGCTGGCGGAGGAGATGCTTGCTGCTGTAGCAGTGGCAGAAGTTGCTGTAACGTGGCGGTCAACTGCGACAGCTGCTGTCCTTGTTGGGCAATTTGCTGCAATTGCTGAGCGACCACCGTGGATAGGTCAGTGAGACTTGGCAGCGGCACCTCAGCGGGATCCATGGCCAGATCTACTGTTACGATTCGGCAGGCTGGATGTGGATCCTCTGTGTCAGCGAGGGATGGTCTTGCTGCGGCGGTAACAACCAGGTCGCATCCACCGGCAACGGCTCAACCTCGCTGACTGCTGAGAAGGCGTGGGACAGAAGGACTAGGCAGAGGCAAGGTCAGATGTAGCAGAAGGTCGGGGCAGGCGGAAAGGTTCGTAGTCAATGAGGATAGCAGGAGATCTGGAACACAGGCTTTGGACAACACTAAACGCTTTCACTGGCACAAGGCAACAAGATCCGGCAAGGAAGTGCAGGGGAAGTGAGGTATTATACACAGGGAGCAGGTGGAAGCTAATAGGCTGATTGGGCCAGGCACCAATCATTGGTGCACTGGCCCCTTAAATCTTAGAGAGCTGGCGCGCGCGCGCCCTTAGGAGCCGCGCGCGCCAGGACATAACAGCCGGGGGCCGGGACAGGTGAGTGACTTGGGATGCGACCGGGGCGCTGCAGAGAGAGGAACGCCGCGAGCGCTCCAGGGAGGAGCAGGGACCCGGAGCGCTCGGCGTAACATCATGCACAGAGTGGTCCAGGTTTTGCTCAAGAATATCCCTGTATTTAGCATCGTCCATCTTTCCCTCAACTCTGACCAGTTTCACAATCCCGGATGATGTTCTTTGGGTGCTGTGATGGGTTTGCGCCAGACATAGCGTTTTCCTTGATGGCCGAAAAGTTAAATTTTAGTCTCGTCAGATCAGAGCACCTTCCTCCATACATTTTGAGAGTCTCCCACATGCCTTTTTGCAAACTCACATGTGCTTTTTTGTTTTTAACTGAAAGTAATGGCTTTCTTCTGGCCACTCTGCCATAAAGCGCAACTCTATGGAGCGTACGGCTTATTGACGTCCTATGTACAGATACTTCAGTCTCTGCTGTGGAACTCTGCAGATCCTTCAGGGTTACGTTAGGTCTCTGTGCTGCCTCTCTGATTAATGCCCTCCCGGCCCGGTCCGTGAGTTTTGGTGGGTAGACATCTCTTGGCAGGTTTGCTGTTGTGCCATGTTCTTTTCATTTGGTTATGATAGATTTGATGGTGCTCCTGGGGATCATCCAAGATTTGGATATTTTTTTTTATAACCTAACCCTGACGTGTACTACAACATTGTCCCTTACTTGTTTGGAGAGTTCCTTGGTCTTCATGGCAGTGTTTGGTTACTGATGCCTCTTGCTTAGGTGTTGCAGCCTCTGTGAAAATGTCATATCTTTATTACAAAATTCTTTAAAAATCCTATCACATACAAAACTATTGAATACAATGCAGGAATCGGTAAGTATACAGTCATATAGATCTCATAACAGATATCATCAGATGAGTCACTCCCAAAGCATTCCAGACGTGTTTCCCCATAGTCAGATAGTTTTACGGTTCATAGGGGGATTAGGCAGTGTGTAAGTGGAGATTATTAATGTGTATTATGTAATGTACAAAAAAAAGTCAAGGGGGGTGAATACTTTTGCAAGGAACTGTATCACTGCTAGTTATTGTCTTCATAAGCAGTACTCCGCATTCTAAAAAAAAAAACAGTATTATAACCAAATACATTAAGAAAATACTGTGCTTCCCCATTTAAAAATAAGGAAATGTGTGTAGCCTATTACTTACAGTAAATAAAATATGCAGGAATATATAAATTATAAAAATGATAATTCCAAGACTATATATTCTTTAACCCCTCAAGGACCAAGACCATTTTGGCCTTAAAGGAAATCTGTCAGTAGTATCACCCGCACTAAACCTGTTGCACAAGCTTGTACTGCGGGTGATTCTGATTAAAATAGTACTCACATTTCGGGAGATTTATCAAAATCTGTGCAAAGGAAATCTTGCCCGGTTGCCCATAGCAACCAGATTGTGTCTTTAATTTTGCAGAGGCCTTGTTAAAAATGAAAGAAGAAAGCTGATTGGTTGCTAGGGGCAACTGGGCAAGTTTTCCTCTGGACAGGTTTTGATAAATCTCCCCCATTGTGTAGATTCACCCAGCCGTTCCGCCACAAATTGCGTTTTTCTATTTATGCTAATGAGGGCCTTGGGGCATGGGCAGAGCTCTCATCAGAGCTTCGGCACCTTGATGTCATCTTTGCCGAGCGGCCACTGCGCCCGGCTCATCAATATTCACATACCCACTCCCTGCTCCTTCGGCCGTGTTATAGTTCTGTGCATGCGCCGCTTACTGTGTCCTCCCGGAAGCAGCATTCCCCTCGTGATCGGCGCTGCGCGCTATTAGCGGCGGGTCCCAGCTTCACTATGACGCCGGGCCTGCCGTGATATGACGCAGCACTCGGTTACCATCTGCCCCCGGAGCATGTTCGCTCCGGGTCTGATGACTGCCGATCACGGGGCCGGAGTATTGTGATGTCACGGCTCCACCCCTGTGTGACAGCTTCCACGCCCCCTCCCATAGGCTTGCATTGAGGGGGCGGAGCCGTTAGGTCACAATACTCCGACCCCGTGATCGGCAGTCATCAGACCCAGAGGGAACTTGCTCCGGGGACTGATGGTAACGGGGTGCTGAGTGAAAGATTACGGGGGTCCCCAGAGGTGGGACCCCCTGCGATCAGGCATCTTATCCCCTATACTTTGGATAGGGGATAACATGTCTTAGTGCTGGAGTACCCCTTTAACCCCTTAACCCCTTAACGACGCAGGACATATATTTACGTCCTGCGCCGGCTCCCGCGATATGGAGCGGGATCGCGCCGCGATCCCGCATCATATCGCGTGGGTCCCGGCGCTAATCAACGGCCGGGACCCGCGGCTAATACCACACATCGCCGATCGCGGCGATGTGCGGTATTAACCCTTTAGAAGCGGCGGTCAAAGCTGACCGCCGCTTCTAAAGTGAAAGTGAAAGTGACCCGGCTGCTCAGTCGGGCTGTTCGGGACCGCCGCGGTGAAATCGCGGCGTCCCGAACAGCTGATCGGACATCGGGAGGGCTCTTACCTGCCTCCCCGGTGTCCGATCGACGAATGACTGCTCCGTGCCTGAGATCCAGGCAGGAGCAGTCAAGCGCCGATAATGCTGATCACAGGCGTGTTAATGCACGCCAGTGATCAGCATTAGAGATCAGTGTGTGCAGTGTTATAGGTCCCTATGGGACCTATAACACTGCAAAAAACAATGTAAAAAAAAAGTGTTAATAAAGGTCATTTAACCCCTTCCCTAATAAAAGTTTGAATCACCCCCCTTTTCCCATAAAAAAAATAAAACAGTGTAAAAAAAATAAAAAATAAACATATGTGGTATCGCCGCGTGCGTAAATGTCCGAACTATAAAAATATATCATTAATTAAGCCGTACGGTCAATGGCGTACGCGCAAAAAAATTCCAAAGTCCAAAAAAGCGTATTTTGGTCACTTTTTATATCATTAAAAAATGAATAAAAAGTGATCAAAAAGTCCGATCAAAACAAAAATCATACCGATAAAAACTTCAGATCACGGCGCAAAAAATGAGTCCTCATACCGCCCCATACATGGAAAAATAAAAAAGTTATAGGGGTCAGAAGATGACATTTTTAAACGTATAAATTTTCCTGCATGTAGTTATGATTTTTTCCAGAAGTGCGACAAAATCAAACCTATATAAGTAGGGTATCATTTTAACCGTATGGACCTACAGAATAATGATAAGGTGTAATTTTTACCGAAATATGCACTGCGTAGAAACGAAAGCCCCCAAAAGTTACAAAATGGCGTTTTTTTTTCGATTTTGTCGCACAATGATTTTTTTTTCCGTTTCGCCGTGCATTTTTGGGTAAAATGACTAATGTCACTGCAAAGTAGAATTGGCGACGCAAAAAATAAGCCATAATATGGATTTTTAGGTGGAAAATTGAAAGGGTTATGATTTTTAAAAGGTAATGAGGAAAAAAACGAAAGTGCAAAAACGGAAAAACCCTGAGTCCTTAAGGGGTTAAGGACCAAGGACGTACCGGTACGTCCTTGGTCCTGCTCTCCTGATATAACGCGGGGTTACACAGTAACCCCGCGTCATATCACGGCGGGCCCGGCGTCATAGTGAAGCCGGGACCCGCCTCTAATAGCGCGCAGCGCCGATCGCGGCGCGTTATTAACCCTTTAGTCGCGCGCTCAGAGCTGAGCCGCGCGGCTAAAAGCGAAACCGAAAGTGGCCGGCTAGCTCAGTCGGGCTGTTCGGGATAGCCGCGGCTAATCGCGGCATCCCGAACAGCTGACAGGACAGCGGGAGGGCCCCTACCTGCCTCCTCGCTGTCCGATCGCCGAATGACTGCTCAGTGCCTGAGATCCAGGCATGAACAGTCATGCGGGAGAATCGTTGATCACTGGTTTCTTATGAGAAACCAGTGATCAATGATGAAGATCAGTGTGTGCAGTGTTATAGGTCCCTATGGGACCTATAACACTGCAAAAAAAAGTGAAAAAAAAAGTGAATGAAGATCATTTAACTCCTCCCCTATTAAAAGTTTGAATCACCCCCCTTTTCCAATAAAAAAAAAAAAACACAGTGTAAATAAAAATAAAAATATATGGTATCACTGCATGCAGAAATGTCCGAATTATAAAAAATATCATTAATTAAACCGCTCGGTCAATGGCGTGCGAGCAAAAAAAAAATTCCAAAGTCCAAAATAGTGCATTTTTGGTCACTTTTTATATCATTTAAAAATGAATAAAAAGTCAGTCGATCAATAAGTCCTATCAATGCAAAAATGGTACCGTTAAAAACCTCAGATCACGGCGCAAAAAATGAGCCCTCATACCGCCCCATACACGGAAAAATAAAAAAGTTATAGGGGTCAGAAGATGACAATTTTAAACGTATTAATTTTCCTGCATGTAGTTATGATTTTTTCCAGAAGTCCGACAAAATCAAACCTATATAAGTAGGGTATCATTTTAATCGTATGGACCTACAGAATAAAGATAAGGTGTCATTTTTACCGAAAAATGTACTACGTAGAAACGGAAGCCCCCAAAAGTTACAAAACGGCCTTTTTTTCCCAATTTTGTCGCACAATGATTTTTTTTTCCGTTTTACCGTAGATTTTTGGGCAAAATGACTGACGTCATTACAAAGTAGAATTGGAGGCGCAAAAAATAAGCCATCATATGGATTTTTAGGTGCAAAATTGAAAGAGTTATGTTTTTTTAAAGGCAAGGAGCAAAAAACGAAAATGCAAAAACGGAAAAACCCCCGGTCCTTAAGGGGTTAAAGGTGTAGTCCTGCAAAAGAACAACCTATCACCCTATCCACAGGATAGGGGATAAGTGTTTGATGGCAGGAGGAGATCTAAGCGCTGAGACCCCCCGCTATCTGCAGCCCGATGCCCCAGCTTTCAGGAGAACTTGCCATCTGTATTCATTCTCTATGGGAGCACCAAAGATCCCTAAGTGCTGTACTTGGGCATCTCCAGCACTCCCATAGAAATAAATGGAGCATGTGGTGTCTTTAGAATGTTCTCCTTCTAGAAAGCGGGGTCGCTGGCCAGGAGATCGTGGGGGGTCTCAGCGCTTAGATCTCCCCTGCCATCAAACACTTATCCCTATCCTGTTTTTTAATGAATTCCTGCCACCCTTAGCAGTTTTAAACATTGAACATTTTATTTCTAGAGAGCCCCTTTAGAATCACCTTGTCCCTACTAGGATATACAGCATAAATATGCCTTGTCTACAGTAAATGGAGCAGAAAAGGAGATTCATTTGACATCATTTACATAAATCTGCTCCCCATTTCTTACAGCAGCCTCGTGAAGAAAAGAGCAAACAGATCACAGCTATACAGTTTAGTTGCCAGTTTGCACATAAGATTATATCATTGCATCATGTTTTATAAAAGCCATTTTCCGATCATGTATACTATTGGAATTCTGTCACCAAGGCTCCTGTATTCAGCGTAGGAGACTCTGCTGTAATACCATTTATTCTTATAGGAGACATGCAGCAGGCTTCCTGTAGTAAATACAGTGACAGAGTAGGCAGTGTATACTCTGTATTTCTGCATTCATGGTAAAAAAAAATGCAGCAGGAACTAGAGGAATATGTTCAAAAGGAAAGAAAATGCTTGATCAAATCTATACAACCTTTGGTTTTATTTAACAATGCATTATGTAAACCTTAAAATACATATAAAACATAGAAAAGATGTACTGTAAAGCACCAAGGTTCTGTGACTCAGAGATGACCAAACCCATTGAAACTTTAGAAGGATTTGCTTGAATCAGCATTTGAATTTGATTTAGGTTCAACAGTCAATTCCGATTTAGCAGGGGTAGGGACTCCTGTGCATTGACAAGAGCCCCTGCTCTTCTAAACTAAGCTACAAGGAATACACTATGGGGGAGATGTATCAATGTTGTTGTTGGTAGACGTTTTTTGTAGATCATTTTGTTTGGTCTAAATTTGGAGCAATTTCTCCAAATTTATCAAACTTGTGCAAGCCCCATGATAAATTTCGTGCAATGGTCTAAATCTCCACAAAGTTCTATTTGTAGACCTGTTCTACACCTCACAGGAATAGTGGTGTATCCTGGACGCTGGGCTTTTGTTCTATTGTTTTTCAGGATTCCACTGAGGTTTTTTTTTTGTCCACCAGCAAAAACGCCTGAAAAACGGTCCCAGCTTTTCCTGCATTTTGGTAATTTTTCTTGGGGGAGATTTATCAAAACCTGTCCAGAGGAAAAGTTGCCCATAGCAACCAATCAGATTGCTTCTTTCATATTTAACAAGGCCTCTGTAAAATAAAATAAGCACTCTGATTGGTTGCTATGGGCAACTACTGTAGGGATCGACCGATATCGATTTTTTAGGTCCGATACTGATACTGATAATCTGTCACCTTTCAGGCCGATAGCCGATAACAAGTATTTCAACCCCCCCCCCCCCCCCCCATCGGCGGGGCAGAAGGTGTTGCAGATCAATTATTTAAAATGGGCGCTGTAAATCAATGAACCGCAGCGGCCCGCCTCTCTCCCCCGCCTGTCCTGGGGTCCTGAGTCTAACCACCACAGTTGCCCCATCACCCCCCCCCCCATCCTCTGCCCACATACCGCCGCCGCCCCATCGCCTCCCCCATCCCTGGTGTTATAATTACCTGTGCCCGGGTGTCCGCGGTACTTCTGCCTCCGTCAGCGTCCTGCACTGTCACTGTGCGCACTGACGGTGACGTCACTCTTCATTATGCAGCACAGCACAAAGCAACAGCGCAGGAGCCAAAGGATCGCGGACCCCGGGAACAGGTAATTATAACACGGGGGATGGGGGGAGAAAATGGGGCGGTGGCGGTATGTGGGCAGAGGATGGGGGGGAGGCGATGGGGCAGCGGCATGTGGCCATAGGATGGGGTGAGGCAATGGGGCAGCGGCATGTGGGCAGAGGATGGGGAGAGGCAATGGGGCAGCGGCGGTGGCGGTATGTGGGCAGAGGATGGGGGAGGCAATGGGGCAGTGGCGGCGACGGCCGTCTCTGGCCGGGGGCGGGGCATTATCGGCATATCAGCAAGGTAATTGCCGATACTGATAATGTCCAACATCGTGATTATCGGCCAAAAAGATAATCGGTCGATCCCTAGCAACTAGGCAACTTTTTTTTGCACAGGTTTTGATAAAAATCCCCCAGAAAGCCTTGCTACCCAGTTAACATTCACTGGGCTAGGCACAGGCGCTTAACCCAATGTAGGAGGAAGCAATGCTTAACTCATGGGGCTCCATACACATTTGCTAGACCAGGCACTTAGTGTGAGGCACAGCAAATGTAGAGTGATAAGTGATAATATTTACAACATCACTGCTTATGTCCTTGGGATCTGTACACACTGGTTTGGGTCGGGCAGAGTCCAAACTATGTTAGGTACTAAGCGATGAAGGAAGCATACATTGTTTGCCCAAACTGCATGCTTCATCATATACATAACATTAGCGGATTTCGGAGTGAAAGTAGCAATGTATTCATCATGTATTTGTCACTGGGCAGCCCCTTTAAATCCACCATGTGTTGTTTTCCTGTTAGCAGTCTACAGCCTGATTTATTTCTGTTTGTTGTCTAAATCACAAAGTATAATCTACCATAAATTACAACATGCCGACAGATTTGCAGGGAAACTTCAGGGAATTTTATTGTCAAGGTACATGTGCAGTATCAGATACCTCCCACTGCTAAATGCTTTTATTATGATGACAACTTAAAAAGAAATGCTAAAACCTGAAATGCACAAAATTGCCTTATCCTGTGTGAACTGTTGCTAAAATGATACAAATGAAGTGTCACAATGCAGCGTGTACTGTAAATGAACTCACCTGCCAGCTGAACCGCTGCATTTAGGGCAGTGCACACTGGGGAGTAATACTAATACTGGTGAGACACTGTTTGTACTTGTTGCAGAGACAGCATCTGGGCACTGCCATATGCCAGCACTTCCCAAATCAAATACTTGGATATGTGCAAACCTAAGGGGTTAGATAGGAATGATGAGGAACGTCAATACACAAACATTACTATGCCTCGGTAGGTCACTTTTTAAGGAAGTCACCTTTATTACCTATAACCCAGGTGTAACCAACCATGCTTCTCTGTTCTGTAAAGGACACTAGTATGTTCTGTAACGTTAACGAAATATGATAGTATATATAACGGAGAGTGCTTCCCACAGGAAAGGATGCAGGAGGCTGAAACCACTTAACATTGCTTCAACACTACTGCAAAGCCACAAATCAGTAAAAGAACCCAAATAATAGACTCTGCGTGGGAGACTACACCATGATAAAGTGACAAAGGGGAGAAGGGGGAGGGGGCATGTAGAGATTCTTTAAATATAAGCTAAGTGAATGACATATATCACAAATACATTCTAACTTGTCAAGTTCATGTATCCCAGGGAAAATATCTTGTGTGTGTTTATTTAAAAAGGAAAAAATACACATTCGGAAGAAAAAAAAAAAACATATTTTGTGTGTATCATGACTAGTTGCTGGGAAGAGGTTAATAAGAATCCTCAGGATGTGCTAAATACCAGAAAGTCAAGAGATGACACCTTATTTTATTGGTGCCAGGAAGCTAGAGAAGGGAGGTGCTAGTATTCTATTGCAGTGCTTTCTCTTAAAGGGGTACCCCACCCCTACACATCTTATCCCCAAAGGATAGGGGATATTATGTCTGATCGCAGGGGTCCTGCCGCTGGGGACCCTCACGATCTCTCCTGCAGCACCCCCGTTTCTCAGCTGCACAGAGCAAGAATCGCTCTGTTGCTGATAATGGGCGATGCAGGGGACGGTGTATCGTGGCCATCACGCCCCCTCCCATAGATTTGCATTGAGAGGGGGCGTGACATCTCGAGGGGCGGAGCCATGACATCACGTTACTCTGTCCCCTGCATCGCCCGTCATCAGCCACAGAGCGATCCTCGCTCTGTGCAGCTAAGAAACGGGGGTGCTGCAGGAGAGATGGCAGGGGTCCCGCCGCTGGGAACAGAGGATAAGATGTCCAGGGGTGGAGTACCCCTTTAACATGAAATAATATTGAATAGAAAGTGCAGATTAAAGGAGCAACTCATATTAGCGCTTCCTTCTTTATGCATTTATCTGTGAGATGGTTATACATGAGACCCCCAACATTTTATGTTCTAAGAAACCATAAGAAAAAGATAAAACAATAAATAAATAAATATCAGAGAACTAAAAAAAAATTGCCACATATGGGTCACGCTTGGGAATACATTCGATTTTATTTCAATTTTAATATATTTAAATTAAATGTATTTGCTGGATAATGAAAACATTAGCAACTTTTTTTTATTACACTTTATATTTCCTTTCCCTATGGTTTAAAGATCTCTACCTTCTGTCTGTAAACAGAAATAATTCTCTTTACACTTTGAATGATAACCTGTTCTGTTTCAAAGGGTACTCCACTGGCCAGCGTTCGGAACTAAATGTTCCGAACGTGGTTTTCCCGCTGTAGGGGTCGGTCACGCCCCTTGTGACATCATGGCCACACCTTCTCAATACAAGTCAAAGAGAGGGGGCGTGATGGCCGTCATGTCCCCTTCTATAAACTTGCATTGAGGGGGCATGGCTATGACATCACAAGGTACGTGGCTGACCCCCGAAGCGTGAAAACAGCGTTCGGAACATTTAGTTCCGACCACTGGCCAGAGAAGTACCCCTTTAAATGCAGTTTTATGGTGCATGCACACTATGGGATTTTTGAGCGGAAATGGGATTCTACAGCACCATGTACACTGGGCAGACATTCCACAGTGTGAATATGATTTATGGGTATGCTCATATATACATATTTTACTGTGTATTTTGATGCAGATTTTCCGCAGCTGAATTTGCTACCCATTGCATTCCACTACAAAATGTCCACCTGAAAAAATCCCGGGCAGACATTCCGTGCACAGCAGTTGCCAAATGGCTCCATCAATGCTAAGACCGCCGGACAGCATCATTAATGTCATCATTGACAGCAATGCATATCCGCCAAAAGAATAAACATGTTTGGAGTCCAGAATTTGAACTTCCGTGTTTACATTTTCTGCTGTGGAGATTCAGCAGTGTGCATAGTGCAGCAGAATCCCATAAAAAACAATGCAAGGCTGCTGCACAGAATTTCTGCTCAGAAAATCTGTAGCTTGAATGCACCCAGTGGGCTCGTTCACACAATTTTGCTGCGTATTTTTGTGCGGATTTTGCTGCTGATTTTCAGCTGCTTATTTTCTACAGCTTTTTTTCTGCTGCTTATTTTTTGCTGATAAATCAATGATAAAATAAACAGCAGAAAATAAGCAACTGGAAAGATGCGGCGTTGACGTCAGCCACGCCCCCTCATGACATCATGCCCCCTCCCACAGACTTGCTTAGAGGGGCGTGGCCGTGACGTCACGAGCCTCCGGTCCCGCAGCCGGCATTCTAAACGATAAGGGATAAGATGTCTAGGGGCGAAGTACCCCTTTAAATCAATAATGAAATGTATAGCAGAAAATCTGCTGCAGAAAATCTTAACATGTGAACACACAGTATTTTAGGCCATTTTTTTTTTAGCTATAACAGGGCTGTAAATACTTTGTAAATACTTTGTGGGAACATAGCCTATCTTCTTAAATGCTTTTACAACATTTCTTTCAGTTCTTTTTATCTGTATTTTACAACTCTTTACTAACATAATTATGTCTATCTATGGCCATCAATATTAAAAGGGGTACTTCACTGGCCAGCATTTGGAACATTTAGTTCCGAATGCTGTGTGTGCTGCGGGGGTCGGCCATGCCCCCAGTGATGTCACACCACACTCCCTCCCGTAGACTTGCATTGAGTATATATATATATATATATATATATATATATATATATACATACATACACTCAATGCAAGTCTATGGGAGGGAGTGTGGTGTGACATCACCAGGGGGGCGTGGCCGACCCCCACAGCATGCACACAGCATTCAGAATATATATATTTTTTTTTGTGATGTGGTCTGGCTTTGTGATGCTGGGGGAACCCGGGATGTCAGTGCTTTGTGGGGTGTACATTGAAGATGCTGGGCAGGCCTCCTGATGGAATAGTATGGGCATCACTAACAGGTTGTAAGCCAGTATAGTGCACTACACGTTATCATGTTACTGGCACCCTGTATATTGCCTTATCTGTGTGCAATTATAATACTAAGCAGCTACCTCCCTCATGAATAGAAGGCTTGTGTGTGGTTGTTAATCAGTATTTTGCACCTTTGCAATCTCCCCTTATATAGAATTATGGCTAGTTTGCATCATAATGGGAATAAGTGCCTAACCTGCCCTTGTATCAGTAACCAGTAAAATGGCTCTTTTTCTGCAATTTAGGTACATTTTTTTCTGTTGCCTTTTTATTTATGGTCAGACCAACAATCATCCTTTAAAAAAAATGTAAATAAAACCCCACCATTACAAATAAGCAAATCCATTTGTTTAGTACTGATTTAGCTCCAAATTTCCACAATTCTTCTGTTTCGACATAATTCAAGTTTCTTTTAGGAGTCATAAATGGAGTACAGGAGCAAAGCCATGAGTCCCTTGTTCCTGTACACTGTATGCGTGCTTTGCAAATATGGTGGGCTGCCCAATGCTGTATGTGTTGCTGCTTTCCCACATTCGCTGGTGTGGACACTCTCAGCACTCTGCACCAGACCAAGGAATGTTTACTAATGGGTGAGGCATACAGCTTATGTTTTACTGCCCAGTGAGTATACAGGAACAGGTACTCCTGCCTTTCACAGAAGCCCCTGCTCTTCTATTTATTTTTTACTACAAAAGCACACAGCCAGAAAATAACCCCCCCCCATTTATATCAGCTTTTAAAAGTGAGCTCAAATATGCAATATAGTAAATATTTAAAACAATGTAAAGTACTGTTTTATGATGACTATGGTAAATGCTTTTCTGTACTGGTCTTGTATATTAGAAAATAAAAATCCCCCACAATATGAAGCTGTACTAAAGATAAATGTAATTGTCATATCCCAGTGAGGGATATGTTCCTACTGTTCTGTCAGGTTTAGTCCCTGTACGTCCTCAGGGCTCTCCTGCAGTGTTCCCCCATAATGCAAATAGGTTGTATATTAAGTGCAAAAGACCTTTGAAGTGGGTCACATGATTGTTAGTCACATGATAATGTTTGTCACATGTTTAAGTCATATGTTTGTTACCCAGAGAGCACCAGGTGACCCGCAGTTGGCCTATGGGCTCCTTGCTCAGCCCCCTTTATAAGAGGAGGAGGTACTACAATCTCTCTCTTGTGTTTTGCTCTCTGTTGAGGTCAAGTCCAGTCCAGACATCTCAGGGTCAGTGTCCAGCACATCTGGAGGCCTCAACCTAAATTGCAGCCACAAGTCCGTAAGTCAAGTCATCTTTATCTGCTGTCATCATCTTCAGTCAAGTCAATTGTGGTCAGCGTGGCCTGCATCTATAGTCTCTCAAGTCACTGCAAGTCCCAGCAAGCTACGAGATCCCTTGTGTTACTGGTCACCTCTCTGGGATCCTGGCTGAACTGTATAGACTGTACCATCTGTCAAATCTGTCAATTTACGTCCTGCGCCGGCTCCCGCCATATGAAGCGGGGTCGCACTGCGACCCCGCATCATATCGCATCGGTCTCGGCGCTCATCAACAGCCGGGACCCGCGGCTACTACCACACATCGCCGATCGCAGCGATGTGCGGTATTAACCCTTTAGAAGCGGCGGTCAAAGCTGGCCGCCACTTCTAAAGTGAAAGTGAAACTATCCCAGCTAGTCAGTCGGGCTGTTCGGGACCGCCGCGGTGAAATCATGGCGTCCCAAACAGCTTACAGGACACCGGGAGGGCCCTTACCCGCCTCCTCGGTGTCCGATCGACGAATGACTGCTCCGTGCCTGAGATCCAGGTAGGAGCAGTCAAGCGCCGATAACACTGATCACAGGCGTGTTAATACACGCCAGTGATCAGCATGAGAGATCAGTGTGTGCAGTGTTATAGGTCCCTATGGGACCTATAACACTGCAAAAAAAATGTAAAAAACAAAGGCCCACATTTATCATTGTCTTTAGACTGTTTTTTGTGTCTAAAAAAGGGGCAAAAAAGGCGCAAGCAGGGTTTTTTGCGCCTTTTTTTGCCCCTTTTTGTTTACACATTTCTGCTGATTTTGAGTTGCAATCCACTGATTTTGGCAATACACATTATATAGAAAGGATTTATCATTGCGCCTTTTTGTAAAAAGGAGCAAAAAAAGGCGCAAAACCACTGAAAAGTCTCTAAAACTACACCAGCCCAGACATGGTATAGCTTTTTGGTGTATGTTTAGACAGAAATTTCAGAAAATGTGGACCTGCACAAAATTTATCAAAGCTCTTTTACCTTTTGATAAATTTGGTGTTCCTACACATTATCAGCACACAAAAAAAGGTGTAAAAAAATGCTTCACTTGCACTGCAATGATAAATGTGGGCCACAGTGTTAATAAAGGTCATTTAACCCCTTCCCTATTAAAAGTTTGAATCACTCCCCTTTTCACATAAAAAAAATAAAACAGTGTAAATAAAAATAAATAAATAAACATATGTGGTATCGCCGCGTGCGTAAATGTCCGAACTATAAAAATATATCATTACTTAAACCGCACGGTCAATGGCGTACGCGCAAAAAAATTCCAAAGTCCAAAAAAGCGTATTTTGGTCACTTTTTATACCATTAAAAAATGAATAAAAAGTGATCAAAAATTTCGATCAAAACAAAAATCCTACCGATAAAAACTTCAGATCACGGCGCAAAAAATCCTGATACCTGATACTGCCCTGTATGTGGAAAAATAAAAAAGTTATAGGGGTCAGAAGATTACATTTTTAAACGTATACATTTTCCTGCATGTAGTTATGATTTTTTCCAGAAGTACGACAAAATCCAACCTATATAAGTAGGGGATCATTTTAATCGTATGGACCTACAGAATAATGATAAGGTGTCATTTTTACAGAAATATGCACTGCGTAGAAACGGAAGCACCCAAAAGTTACAAAATGGCGTTTTTTCTTCAATTTTGTTGCACAATGATTTTATTTCCGTTTCGCCGTGAATTTTTGGGTAAAATGACTAATGTCAGTGCAAAGTAGAATTGGTGATGCAAAAAATAAGCCATAATACGGATTTTTAGGTGGAAAATTGAAAGGGTTATGATTTTTAAAAGGTAAGGAGGAAAAAACGAAAGTGCAAAAACTGAAAAACCCTGAGTCCTTAAGGGGTTAACCTGGCCTTGGACTATTATTTGCCCCTGCATAACCTAGGACTAGTGGTGCTACCTTCGGGTGGTTACATAGGCAAACCATGCCCAGGCGTCACGAACACAAAGGGGTTCATACCATCTACCCCTGGGCAACACCATCTGCCCCTTACACCTCACATCACACCCCGAGGACACCACACAATATAATAGTAACAGAGGGCAGTAAAACAATATAGCTGGACATCATTAGAGAAGTGTAACGAGAACTCAAAACAGGAAGTGCTATTTAAACTGCACAAATAGGAAATATAGCTGAGAATCTGGCTTACCACTTGTAGCTCCTGCATAAATAGGAAATATAGCTGAGAATCTGGCTTACCACTTGTAGCTCCTGCATAAATAGGAAATATAGCTGACAATCTGGCTTACCACTTGTAGCTTCAATAACTTGGTTGCAATGTTACAGCATATATTATCAGAAATCCTTAATATTTAGGTGTGATTATGGTTTTACTTAAAGACTCTATGATTACATGTGCACCAAAAAAAAAGTTAAATTATTCAACTGTTTCCTGAATGCAAAATAAAGTACTATCTAAATAGTACAGATAGCAGCAAGGATGGGGGGAGGTTATACACAGCAGACAGGAGTGTGGATAACTGGGAGAGCACGCATGGAGAGCAGTTCACACATGCTGTAGATGGTGAGGAAAGCACTCTAAGGGCAGTTTGTAAGGGAAAATTAAGGGCGACCCCTAGTGGCCGAATTTAAAAGTGATTTTAAACTGGTTTAAAATCACCTTTTTTAATTAAAGTATATTAGAGATATGTTGTAGTACTTAAGTACTACAACATATCAATTTTTTTACTTCATGAGAGTGCTCATTTAAGGTTGTTCTTTTCTGTCTAAATCCCCTCTGATGACACGTGTCTTGGGAAATGCCCAGTTTAGAAACAAATCCCCATAGCAAACCTCTTCCGAACTGGGCATTTCCCGAGACACGTGTCATCAGAGAAGATTCAGACAGAAAAGAACAACCTTAACTTCAGAAGCTCATAAGTACTGAAAGGATTAAGCTTTTTTAATAGAAGTAATTTACAAATCTGCAGTACTTTCTGGAGCCAGTTGATATATATTTAAAACATTTTTTTTTTCCTGGATAACCCCTTTAATGTCCTTTTCTGCAGATGTATGCACTTTCTGTAAGGCAGGTTGGACCTGGGATACATTTGCGACTTTTAAATGGAGATGCAACTTTTTTTCATAAATAGCGACTATGGCATTTGATAAATACATGACCACTGCTAAGTAAAAAAAAAAAATTACTACATGAGCAGATTTCAGAAATGTGCTTTGGAATAAGCAAAAATCAAATAGTTGCAGCATGCACGTGCAACTTTTTTTATGCAAAAAAAATCTACTACGGAGCTTGATAAATCTCCTTCATACTGACCGCCACAAGAATTAGATGATATGGACCCAAATTTATGCACTGAGAAACGAGAATGTTGTCATAAATCACCTCTTTAAAGACATCTCAGACAGGAAAATGAGTTCTCTATACTTGGCGAGCCATCTCCGAGATAATTATGATCGGCTATGTAAGCTGCTTAACAGAAGATCAACCATGCTGCCTAAATATTGCAGATGCGCTATTTAACTAACAGTGGATCTGTTTTCTAACCTCTTTTGATACACATTTTAGACAGTAATGATTAGGGTATCAGAGTTCACACGTGTGTATTTTGCTGCAGGTTTTCGGATGCTTATATTCAGCTGGTAAATTAATAATATAATAAGTAGCTGAAATTCAGCTGCAAAAATATACTGGTGTGAACAGACCCTTCAAGAATTTTTGGCAGTTTGTTTTACTGAGTTTACTGCTAAAATATTGAGTGCTGACAAGTATTAAACCGTACCCCCCCAAAATATGAATAGTCAGCTGTAAAGACAGGGTGTACTGGCCAGTTTGTCTATATTCAATGGTGCAAGAATCAACTACTTAGAATTTTATCTTCTCCTTATTTTTCCTGTCCAAAATGAACATGGCAGCACCTCCAAAAAAGTTAAATGTTGCAGTGCAGAGGACAATTATTAAAAGTATCGCTACATATCTGGGAATATCACATAAAGTTTAAGCCAGTGATGGCGAACCTATGGCCCGTGTGCCACAGGTGACACACTGAGCCCCCTCTGTGGGCACGCGACCATAGTTCGTCAGGTGGGGCAAACCGGGACATCCCTGTGTCCCAAAAGTTACCTTTCTGCGGCCCGCGTTAACTTTAAAAACGCTGGGGCCCGCCGGGAGGTAGCGCATTCAGGGACATCAGGGGATAAGTTTTTTTTCATGATACTTGTCCTTTAAGATACTGCAGAACAGATGTCACAAGTGCATTGCGTTCCTGGGGTAATATGTTGAATAGTGTGGAAGTTACAACTTCCTAGGTCATTTTTTTCTGGGTGAGGCTTAAAGAATACCTGTCACCAAATAAAACTTTTAATATAGTGTTCCTTGTGTAATTAGCAGACACATTACCATTCACTTGCTTTTAAAATTATCAACAGAAATATGTTTAAAATGTAATATATAAAACAGCCACTAGGTGGCTCTGTTCTGTTCCCTGCCACAATTAATACAGTGAGTTGGGTCTCCTCCAGGTCTGGCAGGAGTCCAAACTCAGGAAGTGCTTCTCTGCACTCAGCTTTATTGACAGCTGCACAGAAAGTGAACACTCCACAGACATCAACCTGTCAATCAAACGACCTGACGCGCTGAAGAGACACGAGGACGCAGCCGGGAGCATCATCCGTGTGTGCCATGGAAGCGCTGCAGTCCACCAAGTCAGAGCCCACTACTATCAGCGCTGTTGTTTCATTTTATCACAATTTTTTACTACAAGTGTGGTGATCCTGATGACACACATGAAGATATATATATTATATTATATTATATTATTTTTTATATATATATATATATATATATATATATATATCTTCAAAAAATGGTGCGGCACTCCAAATATCCAAAAAATAACTTATTTATTCCACATGTCAAACAGTGCGACGTTTCAGCCCCTCAATGGAGCTTTTTTCAAGCATGCTTGAAAAAAGCTCCATTGAGGGGCTGAAACGTCGCACTGTTTGGCATGTGGAATAAATAAGTTATTTTTTGGATATTTGGAGTGCCGCACCATTTTTTGAAGTTATCAATTGGCTGTGATCGAGCCTGAGGAACTGGCACCCGTCTACTGTGGTATAGTAGTGCTGCATTTTTTTGGACATCTATATATATATAGATAGATAGATAGATAGATAGATAGATAGATAGATAGATATTTTAAATACAATAAATAACTACTGGTTTAATAAAATGTATTATATTGAACCTATTTTTCAAACACCGTGGGTATAGGTGTCAGTTGGGCAGCTCAGGTCTTTATTGGTGACTAGTCTTACAAGAGCCTCTCCAATATCCTTGTGTATTGCTCCACAGATTCTCACAGAAAGCTGCACAGACTGACAGCTGAAGGAGAGCCTCACTGAATACTGCACAGACTTAAAATGCAGAGCTTGAGGTCTTCTAGTCATCACAATGCTGCAACAAGGTGAGGGTGGAAGTTGCCCCCCAGCAGGCATCAGTGATGTAATTTACGGGATTTCCTACCTACTGGGGGCTTCTACCTAATAGGGGGATAACCTACCTGCTGGGAACAACTACCTAATGGGAAGGGGTTACCTACCTACTGGGGGCATCTACCTAATGGAGGGGAACTTACCTACTTTGGTCTTCTACCAAATAGGAAGGAATTACCTACCTATGGGGGATTCTATCTAATAGGGGGGTAACCTTCCTACTGGGGGATTTAATCTAATAGGGGGATTACCAACCTACTGGAGGCTTCTACTTAATTGGGGAGATAACCAACCTACTGGAGGCATCTACATAATAGGAGGATCTACCTACCTTCTACAGGCTTTTACTAATGGGGGTGGATTATATACCTACTAAATGCATTAACCTTATTGGAAGGGAGTTATGTAAACAATGGGGGATTCTACATAATAGGGAGGGGAATTATCTACCTACTGGGGACTTATACCTAATGAGGGGGAATTATCTACCTACTGGGGGCTTTTACCTCATGATGAGAATTATCTACCCACTGGGGACCTACTCTGATTTAACATGGTTTAAAAGAGTACTGTGGTGCAGGACAATTTACCCCCTATCTAAAGGAAGGGGGATAAGTGTCTACTTGTCTGATCACTGGAACCCCCGCAATATCCTGCACGGCGCCCTGGCTCTTCCCATGAACAGAGCTGTGTCGACCACAGCACAAAGTGGTGGTCGACACCCCCCCTCCAGGTATCTCTATGGAAGAGCAGCTTTTTTTGTATGTCCAGCTTTACCATAGAGATACATAGAGAAAGCATGTTAACCATTGCTTCATGTGGGGGTCGACAGTCCCAGTGGTCAGACCCCCAGCGATCAGACACCTATCCCCTATCCTTTGTATTGGGGACAAATTGTCCTGCACCATAGTACTCCTTTAAGAAGAGAAGAGGGATTTTGGAAAGGTCTATGGCTTCTACCTGATACCATAGTTCTCAAGATTTTCAATCAGGAGCAAATATGCCAAACAGAAAATGTTCACTGAAAAAAACAAAAAACAAAAAAACACAACTTCCCTTTGCTCGGAATCTTTAGCAGTCGCATTCAATTCTAATACATGTAACCATCAGACGCTGAATCCTTGGAAAATATTTACCAAACTTCTATCTGTATTACCTACAGGAGCCATTATACTTTAACTGGAATTTAATTAGAAAATACCCAACGAGGGGATCGTTTGCCATCACAATGCACTTCCATAAAACATTTATATTGTCAGTCATCCCACAGAGCTGTTGCCCATGTCAATTATACTGTGTTTCAGCTTTTTTAATAAATAAAAAACTGTTGCCAAAGGAACAAAAGATATTCAGATCTCATATAGCTGCTCATCACTTGCTGCGCGCTGGAATTAAGTTAACATTGAATGGGGAGGGGGACAGTGGAGGGTTGGGAGATTCTTAAAAAACAAACAAACAATAATCTTATAACAATATATACAATTCTGACAACAATATGGCGGTATGATGGAAATGTGCAGGCTACTAGATTGGCATGTACAGTGGTCCCTCAACATACGATGGTAATCCGCTCCAAACGGACCATCGTTTGTTGAAACCATCGTATGTTGAGGGATCTGTGCAATGTAAAGTATAGGACAGTGGTCTACAACCTGCGGACCTCCAGATGTTGCAAAACTACAACACCCAGCATGACCGGACAGCCGTTGGCTGTCCGGGCATGCTGGGTGTTGTAGTTTTGCAACATCTGGAGGTCCGCAGGTTGTAGACCACTGTTAGAGGAAGTTGTACTCATGTGTCCACGCCGCTCCGGATCGTCACCGCTCGTCACGCTGCCCTGGATGTTGCCGTCCATCCCTATCGCCGAATCCCCGGGGTGTCCCCGACGCTCCGGCAAGGCCTCTGCTTCCCCGGCATCTGCACTCTCCGTCGTCGCCATCACGTCGCTATGCATGCCGCTCCTATTGGATGACGGGACGGCGTGCGCAGTGGCGTAATGACGTAGATTGAGAGCATCGACGATTAAGAGGATCCCGAAGAGGACGCGCCGGAGCCCCGAGGACAGGTAAGTGATCATCACCGGAGCTCATGGGGCACCGTAAACGGCCATCCGGTGGCAGCTGAAAAAATCAGTGCTGCCGGATAGCCGTTTATGCGATGGCCCCGACATAAAAAAAGCATCGTATGTTGATGCCGCATTCAACATGCGATGGCCTCTGAGAGACCATCACATGTTGAAATTATCGTATTTCGGGGCCATCGTAGGTCGGGGGGGTCACTGTATAGCCTGGGCTTGTACGAAGGGGGGCTCAGGAATCAGTGCATTGCTTTTCCTTGTGTACTACTCACTTTATGATACGGACATCAATAATAAATGTGACGTTACTTGTCATTAACCTCTCCCCTTGCTGATAACAAGTAATGCTGGGGCCGCTAATTCCATATATATATATATATATATATATATATATATATATATATATATATATTGCACCATACAGTACAATGCAAGCACCAAGCTTTCCAGTGCATTCATACAGTGTGTAACACATCAGGTGTTCTGGAATATAGCAAAATGCCGGTGACTGCAGACACAAAGCTATGGAGAACGCCATCTCACCATGTTTGTTTTAGTTTATTACCTCATAGTCCAATGACCTCATAGACTGCAGTGAAAAAGACTTCTTATCCTATGTCACAGTTCACACAGCAGTGCAGTCACGGATGGACTCATTCTTCACTGGGATCTGTCATTTCCTTGGAGCGCTATTAACTGTAAGAGCAGCACCTCGCCTGACATTCCATAAGATGTCATGAAAGTATGCAATTCTGAACCCAATATTAGCAGTGTTTCCCAACCAGGGTGCCTCCAGCTGTTGCAAAACCACAACTACCATCATGCCCTAGCACAACTCCCAACATTAGCAGTGTTTCCCAACCAGGGTGCTCCAGCTGTTGCAAAACCACAACTACCATCATGCCCTAGCACAACTCCCAACATTAGCAGTGTTTCCCAACCAGGGTGCCTCCAGCTGTTGCAAAACTACATCTCCCGGCATGCCGTAGCACAACTCCCAATATTAGCAGTATTTCCCAACAAGGGTGCCTCCAGCTGTTGCAAAACTACATCTCCCAACATGCCCTAGCATAACTCCCAATATTATCAGTGTTTCCCAACCAGGGTGCCTCCAGCTGTTGTAGAACTACATCTCTCAGCATGCCCTAGCACAACTCCCAACATTAGCAGTATTTCCCAACAAGGGTGTCTTCAGCTGTTGCAAAACTACATCTCCCAGGATACCTTAGTGCAACTCTCAACATTAGCAGTGTTTCCTAACCAGGGTGCCTCGTCTGTTACAAAACTACAACTCCCAGCATGCTCGGATAGCCTTTGGCTGTAGCAAAACTACATCTTCCATCATGCCTTAGTACAGTTCCCAATATTAGCAGTGTTTCCCAACCAGGGTGCCTCCAGCTGTTGCAAAACTACATCTCCCAGCATGCCCTAGCACAACTCCAAACATTAGCAGTGTTTCCCAACCAGGGTGCTCCAGCTGTTGTAGAACTACATCTCCCAGCATGCCCTAGTACAACTCCCAATATCAGCAGTGTTTCCCAACCAGGGTGCCTCCAGCTGTTGTAGAACTACATCTCCCAGCATGCCAAAGTACAACTCCAAATATTAGCAGTATTTCCCAACAAGGGTGCCTCCAGCTGTTGCAAAACTACATCTCCCAGCATGCCCATGTACAACTCCCAATATTAGCAGTGTTTCCCAACCAGGGTGCCTCCAGCTGTTGCAAAACTACATCTCCCATCATGCCTTAGTACAGCTCCCAATATTAGCAGTGTTTCCCAACCAGGCTGTCTCCAGCTGTTGTAGAACTACATCTCCCAGCATGCCCTAGCACAACTCCCAATATCAGCAGTGTTTCCCAACCAGGGTGCCTCCAGCTGTTGTAGAACTACATCTCCCAGCATGCCCTAATACAACTCCCAATATCAGCAGTGTTTCCCAACCAGGGTGCCTCCAGCTGTTGCAAAACTACATCTCCCAGCATGCCCTAGCACAACTTCCAATATCAGCAGTGTTTCCCAACCAGGGTGCCTCCAGCTGTTGTATAACTACATCTCCCAGCATGCCCTAGTACAACTCCCAATATCAGCAGTGTTTCCCAACCAGGGTGCCTCCAGCTGTTGCAAAACTACATCTCCCAGCATGCCCTAGCACAACTCCCAACATTAGCAGGGTTTCCTAACCAGCGTGCCTAGTCTGTTACAAAACTACAACTCCCAGCATGCCCGGACAGCCTATGGCTGTCCGGGCATGCTGGGAGTTGTAGTTTTGCAACAGCTGGAGGCAGCCTGGTTGGGAAACACTGTTGTAAGGCAGCACGTGAATGCAGCACCAGTAAGAAGCGTATAATAATGCAGTCTTACCATTGCAGTGAGGGTGCAGAGAAGAGTCCCAAATGCATGTTACCACTGGCTCATGGCAGTCCTCATCCTTCCCTCAGGAGAAGACACTCGTGTGACTGGACATGTCCGTTCGCTTTCCTCCCTGCTTTAACCCCTTGCTATCTCCTCATTCCAAGAAGTCCACATTACCCCTGCCGCACTGCCTCCTCGGGAAGTTCCCAGCGCAGAGTACCTGGAGCTGAGCAGAGACTAGAGCAGAGACTAGAGCAGAGACTAGAGCACAGGCAGCTGACTGAACCTCCACTGCCGCCTTGTATACACATTCATTCACCGCCTCGGCCAATCACAGCACAGCAGTGCACGAGACGATGCTCAGCTTGCTTTCTTATTCGTCCAGTTTCTTCTTCAGGGCTGAAGTTCGTCTCTTCTCCTCCAGTTTCTTATTCCCAGCAAATGTATTTTCATTTCCACAGGTTTCTTAAAAAGGAGAATGCTATTCTAATAATAAATTACATTTACAATAAAATGACTCTTCTTGAGGAGAATACAGTTAAAAATGGCCTAGAAACACACACAGCTGGCATGAAAATGGGCATCAAAGTGGGCAAATAATAGTGAATAGAAAGGATATTTAATGCCGGGACACTGATCTGACAACAATGCCAAGTCTTGCATCAAATTCGGTGGAGACCAGCCTTGTCCAAAGTGGTTCTGGGCATAAAAATTGGCATTAAAATGGGCAGAAGAGCATTTTTTTGCTTAGTTGAATAATTGACTGGTGTTTGTAAAGGGTTAAATGATGTTATGCCGTGAAGTCACACAATTAAGAATATAGCACATCAGAATGAATTGAGCCCAGTCTGGCTAGGAATGGTTCTGGGTATAAAAACTGGCATCAAAGTGGGCATACAGACACCTTACTGATTTTGAAAACATAACAAAGTGTTTTAAAGGGTTAAAGGGGTACTCCGGTAGAAAACTTTATATTTTTTTTAATCAACTGGTGCCAGAAGTTTAAACAGATTTGTAAATTACTTCTATTAAAAAAAATCTTAATCCTTCCAGTACTTATTAGCTGCTGGATACTACAGAGGAAATTATTTTCTTTTTGGAACACAGACCTCTCTGCTGACATCATGACCACAGAGCTCTCTGCTGACAACACGAGCACAGTGCTCTCTGCTGACATCATGACCACAGTGCTCTCTGCTGACATCTCTGTCCATTTTAAGAACTGTCCAGAGTAGGAGAAAATCCCCATAGAAAACATATGCTGCTCCAGACAGTTCCTAAAATGGACAGAGATGTCAGCAGAGAGCACTGTGGTGAAGATGTCAGCAGAGAGCACTGTGTTCCAAAAAAGAAAACCATTCCCTCTGTAGTATTCAGCTGCTAATAAGTACTGGAAGGATTAAGATTTTTTAATAGAAGTAATTTAAAAATCTGTTTAACTTTCTGGCACCAGTTGATTAAAAAAAAAAAGTTTTCCACCAGAGTACCCCTTTAAAGGGTTCTCATACTGCCAATACATAAGGAGTGTAGCATTTTGTAATCAGTCAGACCAACAGTGTTTCTGGGTTAAATTAACTGGGCATTAAAATAGGCAAACAGGCATTTTTGTTTCTTACTGGAACAACTAAGTAGTGTGTTGAAAGGGTTGATTGCAACAGGCTAAACAACTTCATTAGTTCTGGGCATAGAGACTGGCACTAAAATGGCAGACAGGCAAGTTTTACTTGTCTGATTACATTATTGGTATTTTCAAAGGGTTAACTGACTTTGACCCACTGATCCAACCCCACCATCACATAGAGAGGGATGCTCTGCAGTATGTAGACATAAAAAAAATGACATCAAACTGGGCAGATGACCAACTGTTTTACTGGTTTTAATAACTAATTGGTGTTTTCAAAGGGTTAAATTGATTTGAGACAATGATCTCACACTGTCAGCACACAGAGAGAGATGACAGCAGCATCATTCACAGGGCCGTTTGAAGGAATTTGGGGGCCCCAAGCAAAATAGACATGGCCCCCTCCTGTCATGTGCCCATATAATGCCCCCCTGTCATGTGCCCCTCACATATAATACCCCCCTGACATGTGCCCCTGACTTATAATGCCCCCCTGTCATGTGCCTCTCACATATAATTCCCCCTGACATGTGCCCCTCACTTATAATGCCCCATGTCCTGGGCCCCTGCCCCCCCCCCCCTCGTTTTAGTAATTCCCCTGTACCATTGCGCCCAAGCAGCTCTCACCTTTCTCACACGCTGCCCCGTTCTTGCAGTGTGAGCCGCGGGGAGGTGATCTCCGGGCGCCAGCGCGATGGTGTGACGTAATCGCGCTGGCCTGCAGTGGATGGCGTCCCCCACGGCTGACATCGGTGAACGGAGCAGCGTAAGGGAAAGGTGAGGGAATGGTGGAGTGGGACAGCTGACAGCTCCCGCTCCACCATGCTATAGGACAGGAGAGGCTTTAGTGTCTGCCTCCCATCCCGCTCCAGGCTCTCGCACTGCTGGCCCAGCCGGCCGACAGGGCGAGCTGCCGAACCGGGATGGGGGCAGGAGGACCGCCAGGCAAGACAAGCACCTGCTCTGCTCGGGGTCCCACACCAGCTCAGGACCCCAAGCAATTGATTAGTTTGCTTGTCCAGTAGCGACGGGCCTGATAATTCATTCAGCTTAGTCTGGCCTAAAGTGTTCCTGGACAAAGCTGGCATCAAAATGGGCAGATGGATAATTTTTACTTTACTGCTTATTATGTGCAGTCATTTTAGAGCCAGGCTTAAAGGGGTTATCCAGAACAAGAAAAACAGAGCTAATTTGTTTCTAAAAACAGCACCACTCCTGTCATCAGGTGATGTGTGTTATTGCAGCTCAGTTTAATTAAAGTAAATGGAGCCAGGTTGTAATACCAAGGATATAAATACAAAGACGGGCACCACCTGACACCGCATACATTCACTGGGTGCAAACAGTTGCTATAACATGACCCAAAATAACTAGAGAAAACAAACTCGCAACTATAATGATGCACACCAAGAATAAAAATATAAATATGAATGCACAAATATCTTTATTGTTTACATATAATGACTACCAAAAAAGGAGAGCATACAAAGGATTAAAAACATTTAAAAACCATAATGTACCGGCGGAGGAGTGTAATCCCTCTACGCCACCCCCAACACACAAGGGGAAACAAATAACCCCTGAAGGAGAATGGAGGCAGTCCCAACTACCAATTCACAATATCATTGATATTGTGAATTGGTAAATTGGTAGTTGGGACTGCCTCCATTCTCCTTCAGGGGTTATTTGTTTCCCCTTGTGTGTTGGGGGTGGCGTAGAGGGATTACACTCCTCCGCCGGAACATTATGGTTTTTAAATGTTTTTAATCCTTTGTATGCTCTCCTTTTTTGGTAGTCAATGGCCCTCATTTACTAAGAAAATCAGGTTGTAAGTCTATGTTGCTTCCTTACCCGACTGCTTTTTTCCCCTGGTATTTATTATTATGTCGCATCCTGTTTGTCGCACGTGGGTTTTGTTGGTTTTGGTTTCCAACTCCTCTGAGCTGTCGGGAAAAAATCCACAACAATTCAACAAATTCGGGTTGGAAACCTTAATAAATACGTGGGAAAGCTCAGAAATGTCAGGTTACGCCCCTTTTTTGGGTTTGGGAGAATCCACATCGGGTCTGTCGGGAAGAAATGTCGCATAGTGTCGCAGACTGGCGCACGATGTCTGCGACATGGCGCAGACAAAGATGCGACAAAAAAACCCGACAAAAGAGGTCGGGTTTAGAATAGTAAATGAGGGCCAATACATGTAAACAATAAAGATATTTGTGCATTCATATTTATATTTTTATTCTTGGTGTGCATCATTATAGTTGCTAGTGTGGTGTCCCGGTCCCGCATCCTATACGGTACCTTTGTAGAAGTCCCCATAGCCAGAGTCCCTAGGACGTCGGGGTTCTTCTTATCTAGTCCACCCCTTGTCACCTCTCATCTAGGTATTACTTATCTAGCAGTTATTTAGGATTTATATAAATATAATTGTACAAATGTATATAAATGGTTATTTACCTGTACGGAGTGTGGCAGGACCTGCAGGTCACGTGATCAGGTAAACTCTATGGTTTTTATGCTTAAGGACCTTTGGAGGTCCCTGTGACGTATTTCGTCCATCACTCCCTGTAACAGCGAGTGAAAGTTACTCGGACCAATCCAAAACGTACCTGCCCCTGCCCATATAAGGGAGCGGCGGCCATTATTCTCTCTCTTGTTCCCGGGAAGTCAAACGAGCAGGATCTGCGCAGCTGTCTTCCGCAGTGAGTTAGGCCCGAGCCTTGCGGCAACGGCTTATCTATTTAGAATCGTGAGTGTATCAATCCCTAAGCACTCTGCAAGATCACCGGACCTTATCTATCCCTTAAATCCGGACGGATCTTCGCAAATTACCCAAAATTCTCAGACTATATCAGAAGTCAAGGTCCGCAACAACTGTCAGTCATTGAACTATATAGAGACTGTATTCCTGAGACTGTTACTGTTCATTGGATGTACTGCAAGCATTTAAGTAAAGTTATCCAAGTTCAAGTTCAACTACCTTGTGGACCTTCAGTCATTTTATGCATGCACCTATTGTTACTGGGAAGGGTGGCGATAGGCCAGACGATTACCTCAGCATACTAGCCCTCAGCCTGACATCACAAACTATAGGGTTAACCTTAACCCCTCATCTACCGAAACAACACCCCAACTACCATACACCCCCCCAAGGGCTACTACACTAGCTTGTTTTCTCTGGACAAGTTGTAATACCACACATAACCTGAGGACAGACATGGTGCTGTTTTGGGGGGGGGGGGGGGGGGTGAATTTCATTTTTTTCTATTCCCGGCTAACCCCTTACTGTGCTTCTTCCCTATTTGTATGTTAGCAGTGAAAAGTTAGTGGCCTAAAGTCATTTAACTCTTTGAAAGAATCAATGACTAATTCATATAGGCATCTGCTCACTTTGATGCCAGTTTTATTTTATACCCAGAGCCACTTTAGGACAGGCTGGGCTCAACTGATTTTGATGTGCAATAGCTCTAATGGTGTATTGACAGGGTGAGATCAGGGTTCCAAAATAATTTAACCCTTTAACCCCTTAAGTGGTTAAGGTTATCTTAATGTTCGGTTGGTAAACATTCCCTTACATTTACGCAGTTCCTCGTATAGAATCATTAACATTATATTTTAATAGTTCGGATATTTCCACACATAGCAATACCAAAAATATATACTTTTTTTTAAATAATTTTTTTTGTAAAAGGGAAAACGTGGGTTTTTAAGTCCCAACAGGGGTCTATTTATTGCAACCTTTTGACTGCTAATACTGTTTAGTGCTGTGCATAGGCATAGAACTGATGAACATAATCTACTAGATGAGTACATGGCGTTGCCCGGTTTTTCTTTCCTAATCCTTGTTGAGGAGGAAAATCAACAAAGGAGGAAGCTTTTGACTTCATATCCCGTCCTCATATATTGTTGTCATATCCCGACCTCATATCCCGCCCTCATATCCCATCATCATATCTCGACCTCATATCCTGACCTGCTATCCCATCCTAATTTCTCGACCTCCTATCCCGTCCTCATATCCTGACCTTCTATCTCAAATTCATATCCCGACCTCCTATCCCGTTGTGCTATCCTGTCCTCATATCCTGACCTCCTATCTCGTCCTCATATCCTGTGCTCCTATCTCGACCTCATATTCCGTCTTGATATCCAGACCTCATATACTGTCCTTATATCCCATCCTCAAATCCCATCCTCATATCTTGCCCTCCTATCTCGACCTCCTATCCCGTCTTCATATCTCGTCCTCATATCCCGACCTCCTATATCAACCTCCTTTCCCATCCTCCTATCTCGACCTCGTATCCAGTCCTCAGATCCCGACCTCATATACCGTCCTTATATCCCATCCTCATATCCTGTCCTCATATCCTGACTTCATATCCCGACCTCATATCCCGTCCTTATGTCCCATCCACATATCCTGTCCTCAGGTGGGACTGATTTGTGATGAAGATATTGTAAGCTGAAAATAGAAGGGGACGTGGCTTTGTGGCACTGGGAATGATTTGCAAGACAGAATGATGAATGAAAAGGGTACATAATAAAAGGGTAGGGCTTAAAATGTGGGCATGTCTTTGTGAGATGGGGTGTGGCTTGCAAGCCGGATTGACACATTCACCAGGAGATACAGAGCGGAGCTTGTGGAGTAAGGTACTGGAAGTCCCATATACTTGCCTGGGACTAGAAACAAAAACCCATCTTTTATGTAAGCGTGTAGGTAAGGGTTAATTTAACTATCATATATTTTTATTTGACATATAAGTAATATGTGTACCAGGTATTATTGAAATATCTCCAGCCGTACGGAAGTTATGTGGGAACATACATTTCCCATTGATTTGCATGGGACTTTAAACAAAAACCCTGACCCTTACAAATGGGGGTATTTAAGGGTTTAATTAACTATCCTATATTTTAAGTGGACATATAACTAACATGTGACCAAGTATTATCGAAATATCTCCAGCTGTTTGGAAGTTATGCAGTAACATATATTTCCCTTAGACTTGTATGGGACTTTAAACAAAAACCCAGACCCTTGCAAATGGGGGTGAGTAAGGGTAAAATCACCTATCCTATGTTTGTTGCTGACATATAAGTAATGTGTGACAAGTTTCATGTTAATATCTTAAGCCGTTTGGACGTGATGATGGAACATACACACATACACACACACACACACACGTTGGGGCTTATTTACTAACGTGATCCCAACTCTTTTGTGTCGGGTTTTTTGCGCCCAAATTGTGTTGCATGTTCCAAAAAATCCAAAATCCTCCATTTTCCAAGAAAAACCCCAAAAGGGGGCATGACCACTGGGAAGGTGGGCGTGGCCCGACAAAATGGGCGTGTCCCGTGCAGTTTTAAAAGATCCCAACATATTTACTAAGGTTTCCACAGAAAATGTGGTGGATTTGAGCTGGAAAAGACCCGACAGATCACAACAGTTGTAAAAAAAAAAAAGGAAAACGTAGGGAAAAGTGCAAAATGTAGGGAAACCTTAGTAAATACTTTGTGAAAATACCTGTCGGAAATCAAAACCCACAAAGAAAACTACACTCCACTCTTAGTAAATAAACCCCATTGAGTTTTATACTTCTATTGTCTGCCAGAAGGACCATAGCAGAAGATCACCGAAGTGGTCCTGAAGGCAGGTAGGGAAACCTCCGGCCACCATAATGACGATTGTGGCGTGGGTGGTCTGATGAGTCTCTGTATGATCCCCTAGTATTTCAGATGCCATGATCATTATTGATCAGGGCATCTGAAGGGTTAATGGTGTGCATTAGACCCTTAAGGACACAGCCCATTTGGGCCTTAAGGGCCAAGCCACTTTCATTTTTGTGTTTCTTATTTTTTCCTCCTTGCCTTCTATAATCCATAACTTTTTTTATTTTTCCATCCACAGATCCATATGAGAGCTAGTTTTTTGTAAGACCAATTATACTTTGTATTGACAACTTTTATTCTACCATAAAATGTACAGTGCAACAAAAGAATATTATTTGGTGGGAAAATTGAAACTTTTGGAGGGTTTCGTTTTTATGCATTGAATTTTCTGGTCAAAATGACATGTTTTCTTTATTCTGTGGGTCAATAGGATTAAAATGATATTCATGTTTACATACTTTACTATTATTGTACTAATTAAAAAAAAAATCTAACTTTTTAAACAAATTTAGTATGTTGACCCCTCTAACTCTCCTTTTTCCATATACTGGGCTGTATGAGGGCTCATTTTCTGCACTGTGATCTTTAGATTTCATTGTTACAATTTTTTTTTGTATATGTCACTTTTTATTTAATTTTTCTGGGATGTAATGTGACCAAAAAGCAGCAAATTTGGACTTTTGTTTTTATGTTAAGGGGGTTAACCAAGATTAGAAAAACAATGCCGGTTTCCTTCAAAAACAGCGCCACATTGGGGCTTGGCCTGGATGCTGGTGTGAGTGGACATGCGGTGTAGGAGCTCCTGCTGTCCTGCCGATATTCCCCTGTTAACTTGCCCTTTCTGGCGGGTTCTGTTGTCCCTGGTCTGTCCTAGGACATGGGAGAGCGAGGTGCTGCGACTGTTCCGGCTCCAGTGTTCTTTAAAGGTGTGGGCGGTCTCTGGTGGCTGCGGCCTGAAGCGCTGGTTGAGCAGGCGCTGCGGAGGTCCGGAGCTGCGGCAGTCTGGTGATGGGGATCTCTTGGTCACGAGCTGCGTGGTGGAGAGCAGTGCTGGGGCTTCACCTGGCTCTCCCTGGCTTCTGGACCCTCAGCCATCCTGAAGAACAGACGCCATCTTCAGTCTTCATGGGAGTGGCCGTCTTCCAAGGTGGCCATAGCAACTCCCGCTGAAGGAAAGGGGTTTGACGTCACGCTATGTGGCCTGGGCTGGAGCCTTCTGATTGCTGCTCTGCATCATCCTGCTCCTGGCTGCTGGTTCCTGGTGCCCTGTGGTATATTGCTTAGGCAACTGACTGGGGCACTTCACAGATACTCCTGAGGGACCCTTGACTAGCTGTCATTACTAATATGCCTGAGTTAGTACCCCTCTGCTCGGTCTGGGCTCCTGCTGGAACTTGTGATGCTCTAATTGCCTACTGTGGACTGCCTAACCCACTCCCTTCTGTCTGCACTGTAAATCTAGTGACTTTTTACCTGCTCTCTGTTTCCCTGGCCTGCTGGAACTTGTGGTGCCTTATACAATTGCCGAAGACTGTTATATTTCTAAAGGTGCCTGCGCTCCTTGGACTGTGTTTCTACTGTCTTTCTACCTGCTCTCTGTGTGGCTCTGTCAGCAATGGGTGGCCCCCATGGAAGTCACAGAAATAAGAAGTCCAAACAATATGCTGAGGCCTCTCGGCCGACCTCTGTTGAGGAGGGATCCTCTGATAAGGGGTCCTCCCGTTCCTGCGGCCCTTCTCAACAGGATCCTGGTGCTCAGACCCCGCTTGCTACTAAAGTCTCTTTGCATGCGGCGAAAGCGCTGAGCCAGTTCTCTAGACCTCAGGACCATCCTAGGGGCAACTCTCCTGATCCACCTTTGTCATTGTTTGAGGGATCTCTGACTACTCTGCAGCGACAGTCCCCTGAAAGGTCTGCCTATGATGCTGCTGCTCTGGACCATTGGTTCTCTGAACTTTTGGTTGCCTTTACCTCCTGTCAATCCATTATGGTGACAGAATTAGATGAACTGCGTCAGGAATTTGTTATTCTACGACATGACACCCAAAAGATACGTGAGCGCACTTGTGTGTCCCGGTACCATATTATATACGTTACCTATATAGAGGTCCCCATAGTCAGAGTCCCTAGGACGTCGGGGTCCCTCTTTTGTAGTTTTCCCCTTGTCACCTCTCACTTAGTCAATGACTAGATAGCAGTTATATTTAATATTAATATAGGTATAAGTATAAATATGTACATATTTAGTTATCTACCTGTTCAGAGGGTAGCAGGACCTGTGGGTCATGTGAATAGGTTAGAACTCTATGGTTTTGCTACAGGACCTTTGGAGGTTCCTGTGATGTGTTCACCCACAATGCACTGTAACAGTGAGTGACAGTCGTTACGGACCAATTCAAAACGGCCGGCCCCTGCCCATATAAGGGACCCGCGCCATCTTGATCCCTCTCTTGGGTTGCTGACTCTGGAAGAGGTAGGACCTCCGCAGCGTACAAGACGATTTAGTAGGCCAAAGCCTTGCGACCTAGGCCTCTAACATAGCGGATAGAATAAACAATACCCCGCTACTCATCGCAATATCACTGGACCTAATTACTCCCCTAAATCCAGTGGATCTCTGCTATACAATCCCTCAGAAGCTAAATTGGGCTTACCTGATCCCAACCGACTGTCAATCGCTGATCAAGCTATAAGTAAAGAGACTCTATTATCTGGACTGTTACTATTGCTTCGTGTACAGAAATTCATCGGTAAAAGTTCCTGCAAGTTTTCAGTTAACAGCGGTTGTGGACAATACTTTATTTCTGCATCACCTATTGCTCTTGGGGAGGGTGGCAAAAGGCCTATCAAGAAACACAGCATTTAACCCTCACCCTGACGAGTGACAAGGGTTAACAGCGCCCTTAACTATCCCGAACAGCAACACCCTAACTACCCTACACCCCCACAAGACAGTATCCTCTCATCCGCCACCACACACTGAAGAGGTGGAGCGTAGGGTCTCTAGGGTACAGTGGAAGATACTCTACATCCCTTGCTGGAGCAGGTTGACTCTACAACGCCAGGTTACAGGGGTTCTGAGCCGCATGGATGATATGGAGAACCACCAGTGGTGCAATAATATCCGTCTTGTGGGCCTCCCTGAAAAGGTGAAGGGAATGATCCTGTGCTGTTCCTGGAAAAGTGGCTGATGGGGATTTTTCCAGTGGACACCTTCTCTCCTTATTTCTTTGATGTACAGGCTCATAGAGTCCCGGCTAGGCCTCCTCCTGGGGGTTCTCCACGTCCCTTCCAAGCCAAACTTCTACACTTTAAGGACAGATAAGTAATGGAAAACATTTTATATTCTTTATTAATTAAAACCACACAAACATGTAAAAGACAGGAATAGCATCTGAAAAAATTGGAAGTCTCCTGCACCACAACACTAGTGCTGGTGTATATACAAAACCCACATGTATGGATTTGTAGGCTTGCTATAGCAGCATAGTAAACATCAGGTACTACAAACAAAAAGTGCATAAGTTTCAAGTACAAAAGTGCAAAATACAAGCTAATAATATGGCAGCAAACCACAAAGTAAGTTACCCACATGTGTGAGCAAAGATCACAGCCAGGAGACGTCCACCCCGTTTCGGATTCCTACGTCTACTGGCTGCACTCTTTGCTCACACATGTGAGTAACTTACTTTGTGGTTTGCTGCCATATAATTAGCTTGCATTTTGCACTTTAGTACTTTTGACTTATGCACTTTTTTGTATGTAGTACTTGATGTTTACTATGCTGCTATAGCAAGCCTACAAATCCATACATGTGGGTTTTGTGTATACACAAGCGCTAGTGTTGTGGTGCAGGAGACTTCCTATTTTTTCAGATGCTATTCCTGTCTTTTACATCTTTGTTATGGACATTTATCAACAGGTTTTCTTTACTATAATTGTCGCAAAATTGTCGCAACTGCGACTACGCGATTTTTCGTGCGACATGTTGACTGGAAAGCGAGAAAAGCAAGTTTTCCAAAAATTATCTACGTAGTAATAATTTTAAAATGGACTATGGGTAGTCAGGTATTTATTAACTGCGACAGTCACAACTGCGCAAAAAAAAGTCGCAACAGGGTTAAAAATTGACTAAATTTACTCCAGCTCAAACATGGAGCAGAAAAAGCTACTACCAAAGTAAAAAAGGAAAAATTGCTTACGTGAAAGAAAATTATCAACAGGCTGAAACCAGTTGATAAATAAGTCACATATAAGCAAAAAAAAAGTAAGGAAAAAATTACAAAAAAAAGGAATACATAAGCAAACATTGATAAATGTCCCTCTGTGTGGTTTTAATTAATAAAGATTATACCATGTTTTGCATTACTTATGTGTCTGCCACAGCTTTTTTGTATAGGTATTGCAGTTTGATTCTGTATCGGCAGATTTAATCATTTCCATTACTATTTACCTACCGTATATACTCGAGTATAAGCCGACCCGAGTATAAGCCGAGACCCCTAATTTCAACCCAAAATCCCAGGAAAAGTTATTGACTCGAGTATAAGCCTAGGGTGGGAAATACCTCATCCCCCCCTGTCATCATCCAGACCCGTCATTAACATCCTCATCATCATCCCCTTGTCATCATCCCACACATCCCCCCTTCATCATCCTCTTATCCCACACATCCCCCCTTCATCATCCCCTTATCATCCCACACATCCCCCCTTCATCATCCCCTTGTCATCATCCCACACATCCCCCCTTCATCATCCCCTTATCATCCCGCACATCCCCCCTTCATCATCCCCTTATCATCCCACACATCCCCCCTTCATCATCCCCACCCCCCTTCATCATCCCCACACCCCCCCTTCATCATCCTCTTCTCATCATTCGCCCTCAGTGGTCTTCAACCTGCGGACCTCCAGAGGTTTCAAAACTACAACTCCCAGCAAGCCCGGGCAGCCATCGGCTGTCCGGGCTTGCTGGGAGTTGTAGTTTTGAAACCTCCGGAGGTCCGCAGGTTGAAGACCACTGCGGCCTTCAACATCATCCAGCCCCCTCTCACCCCCCTTTAGTTCTGAGTACTCACCTCCGCTCGGCGCTGGTCCGGTCCTGCAGGGCTGTCCGGTGAGGAGGTGGTCCGGTGGGGAGGTGGTCCGGGCTGCTATCTTCACCGGGGGCGCCTCTTCTCCGCGCTTCCGGCCCGGAATAGAGGCGTTGCCTTGACAATGACGCACGAGTACGTTGGCAATGAACGCACCTATGCGTCGTTGTCACGGCAACGTGACTATTCTGAGGCCGGGCCCGAAGCGCTTAGAAGAGGCCTCCCCGGTGAAGATAGCAGCACGGAACCAGTATCCCACCGGACCACCTCCTCACCGGACAGTCCTGCAGGACCGGACCAGCGCCGAGCGGAGGTGAGTATTCAGAACTAAAGGGGGTGAGAGGGGGCTGGATGATGTTGAAGGCCGCAGTGGTCTTCAACCTGCGGACCTCCGGAGGTTTCAAAACTACAACTCCCAGCAAGCCCGGACAGCCGATGGCTGCCCGGGCTTGCTGGGAGTTGTAGTTTTGAAACCTCTGGAGGTCCGCAGGTTGAAGACCACTGCGGGTGGGGGAGTTCACTCGAGTATAAGCCGAGGGGGGTGTTTTCAGCACGAAAAATCGTGCTGAAAAACTCGGCCTATACTCGAGTATATACGGTAATTGTATTTCCCCTCCAATACTAAGGAATTATAACTGTGTAAGTTGGTATATTTATAAACTTTAAGGACAGAGATGCAATTCTTCGTGCAGTGAGAATCAAACGAGAGGTCAGGTGCGATGGGAGCAGAGTGTCTGTCTACCCTGACTTTTCCGTGGAGCTACGCAAGCAGCGGGTGCAGTTCACTGAGATGCGGTCGAAGTTGCATGCCAAGGGCTACCGCTACTCGATGCTGTAACCTGCTCGCCTGAGAGTCGTGGATGGGGCCTCTACTAAGTTCTTTACCTCTACGACTGAAGCTCTACATTGGGTTGATGCAGCCCCCCCCCCCCCCCCCGTCAGACCTCCGGTCCTGAACTGTCCTGCTCATGGCTGCTCTTGTCCTTAGACAGTGATTAGGGAGGTTGATTTTCCCTTAGGGTCTCCATAGGTTCCAGCTCTCCCTAAGGCCTCTCTGGGTAGTATTCCTTAGTTACCGGCTGTTTTAGTTTGGGTGGGGTAGCGGGAGAGCTCTGGTAATAGTAGTTTTCAGATTCACTTGGCGTCCCTTTGACACCCCGTAGTAGTTGTGTTTAGGATCTAGGTCTGCACTGTGTTAGGGAGTAAATGTTTTACTATGTCCCACTTAATGTTAGACAGGGTAGTCTTGGGATTGTTTTGGTTATGCCTTGTTGCATTTGTTTTTATGTTTTGTGTCTGTGCCCTGTCTGTCTTTCTGTTGGTTGTGTGTGGTGTTTGTGGTCCCGGTGCTCTTTCCTTCCTTGTCCTGGTCTACCTTTGTTCCTTCCTGCTTTTCCCTATAGCTATCTTTAGTGATGGGGACCCTGAAGGTTGTTAGCTGGAATGTTCGGGGGGATGTTCCTTAAAAGGGGGATCCCGAAAGGGCAGTTCTTACGCCTCAGGAGGAATTGCTCCTGACACACAGACTTTAAGAGGGAGGCTCAGGTCATGAGACAGAGGTTTCGTGAGAGGGAGTACCCGGATTACATTCTCACTCAAGCATACGAAAAGGTGTCCGATAGGTCTTGATTCCCAAACCTCCTGCACACAATTCACAACATATGAGGATCATTGAGACATTTGACAAATGTGCGGACTCTGTACATCATATACTTATACTTGGCAGGATGGCACCCATTAATGGTTACCACAAATGCGGACATTGTTGAGCCTGTAAGTACATCTGTAAAACTAACACTGTTCCAACTGTGACCCCCTAGAAATAGATCTATCCCCATCAAGCACTTTATAAACTGCTACTCTAAAGGAGTTATTTATGCCGCAATCTGCACCTGTCCCTTACTTTACACAGGGAAAACCATAAGGGAATTGAGGAAGCCAGTACTAGAACATATTGGGGATATACAAAACTCGAGGGACACCCCATTAGCAACGCATATCAACCATCAGCACAGGGGGATCTCTCGAGTATCCGATTTGTGGGGATTGACAGGGTCCTTGGATCAGAGAGGGGTGGAGATCTTAACAGACTCCTCCTCTAAAAGGAATTCCGTTGGATTTTCCATATTGATATGGTAGCTCCAAGGGGCCTCAACAAGCAGCTACAATTTGGCTGCTTTTTGTAATTTTTTCTACAGTGAACAGTGGAAATGCCCAGGAGACCCAATTAGGCAGCAAGGGAAGGCTGTAGCCAGCCTGTAGGAGGTAGTGGTCACCTATTATCTAGAGTTGGTAGTAGCCTGCTAGGAGGTTCCAGTGCAGGACCACCCTTTTTAGAGTGGCCATCCACCTAGGTTTTAGGGAAACATAATAGGGCATTACAGGACTACATTAAGTTCCCTAGGGCCCTGAAATTTCCCCTCCATTATTTCTACTAGACCCCCCCCCCCCATATTGGGCACCTCCACTGTTACCATTTTCATACAACTATTTCACATGGTTGTAGAGCTCTGACACATACCTCCTGATTATTTGGTGAATATATGGTTTGCTGAGGTTTGCATTACTGTACAAGATGCCCTAAGATACCTACTGAGTACCTCTAACTTTCCCTTATATGGCAGAAAGAAGTAGTATAATTCTAATGCATGATTATATTCTTTCTAGGCAAACACCACTAAATCTATACTCCAGCATGGTTGCACACTAGTGAACATTATAATTTGTTACGCATCAGTACTGTCACCAGTTTTTCAGTATCAGCAAGAAGCCTGCATGAAACCATTATCTCTATTAACCTTTAATCATCTGCTCTGTGACACTGCACGATAAACTACGTTGCATGGCACGGCTTACCCCGCCCATTCACTCCCCTCTGCGTGCGTCAGCAGAGAAGTGACGCGCCATGCATATTTAATCGTCCACGTGTCCCAAAGTGAGGTTAGACGCCGCAGCCTCATTATACCAGTGAGTGAGCCGAACAACTCCGGCTCCCTGCGCTACTGCATGTGTATCCTCCGGTCTCCAGAGATACCGTCTGAACCATGAGTAGGAAGAGCTCTGTATTTACATGGCTGTACTCCGTTCTCTTTCAGGTCATAGTACTGAGTGGGCATTTTTTTGTTTCTTTTCTTTATAGGTGGATTTTGGCGGCAGCCCATATGTCCATATACCTATATCCTTTAGGTGGAATTCTGCTCGCTGCTTAAGTGTATGGTGGACCAATGATTATAGGGAGAGTCTTTTCTTTTCAGGGTCATCCATAAAGCACCAAATACAAACATGGATTGCATCTAACAATGGATGCTATAGGGAAAGCTCTCTCTTTTTTTTTACAGGAATACTGGACACCCATTTACACCTGTGATACACCTATGTAAATCTTTGTTTTGTGATACACCTATGTAAACCTATGTTGTGTATACCTTATTGGTCTGGTAATTGTCCAAGTATACCTCCCTGATGACGCCATCACCAATTTGATGGTAGAAATGCGTTAATGGTATTTCATATTTGTAGCACCACTGGGCTGGGAGGCCTTCAGTGGTCCCAGTGAGAGCTTGAATATTTAAAGCGTACCCGTCAGATCCAACAAAAAAACTTATTTTTTTTTAAATATATCACTCAGCACCTAATCCTGACCATGTACCTCTATTTTTTTTATGTGTCTGTGTCTAGCACCTTTATTTTTTATTTTTTTCTTACACTTTTAATTTAGCTCACTAGTCTGAATTCCTCTCAAAGGGAGGGGGCGTGGCCTCACTGTGTAGGTCTCCGCCCCCTCCCTCAGTATGCTGTCTGCTCACATCTCCCTTAGCATTAGCAAAACTACAACTCCCAGCTTGTCCTCACTGACAGTAGCGGGACACAAGCTGACAGTGGGAGGATTTTTCCTCCAGCTTTGAGCCCTGCGCTCACAGCTGTCAATCAAGGAAGTGTGTCCATGATGCATGGACCAGCAGGACTAGTATGTGTCCAAGCAGGCAGGGGGGGGGGGGGGCAGTTGTTTGACTGGCTTTTTCAGTATGAAATATTAAAAATTTTCTAATGAAAGCAAGGGCAAAACCTATTGGTTTTGCATGCTTTGCAACATATCAAAAGTTTTTTGTATTTGACAGTGCCCGTTTTAATGGTATTTGTACCTGACCATTAGTTGACCATTCTTCATTCACCTGACACATTATTGTCCCTTGTTATTAATTACATTATGAAGAGTTATATCTTAGGCACTTCCCAAGCACATTATTTTGCTTATTAATTGGAGTGGTAGTTAGTCTGGATGTTTATAAGGCCTTTGACTCGGTGGTGTGGCCTTATCTGTTTGAGGTCCTGGGTACGTTTGGGCTTGGTCCCCATTTCTGTGTTTGTTATATGATAGCACTAGGGCCCGCATTCGCACTAACTTGGTTATTTCTGCTCCCTTACCCCTGTGTCGGGGACAGGGCAGGGGTGCCCGCTATCTCCCTTCCTTTTTGCACTAGCGGTTGAACCTTTGGCAGCAGTCATTCGTAGAGAAGGTTTCCCTTTATGTGAATGACACGCTAGTGTACTTGGTGGATGCAGGGGTTTCTCTCCTGTCTCTGATTGACCTACTTGACCAGTTTGGTTCAATTTCGGGCTTGCAGGTCAACTGGGCTTAGTCCTCTCTAATGGCGCTCTCCTCTGGGGTTCTCCTTCCCTCCTCCTCCTCCTTCCCTCCTCTCTTCTGGCAGGGGTGCAGGTGGTCCCCCATTTTAGATGCCTGGTCCTTGCTCCCTCCATCCGTAGCTGGCAGGATCAATATATTTAAAATGATTTACCTTCCTAAATTCCTTTACCTTTTTCATTTAGCTCCCATGATTCACCCTAAGAAATATTTTAGTACACTGTGTGGTGCTCTGGGATCCTTCTACTGGCAGGGAAAGCCTCCCAGACTTGGTCTGGCTCTTCTCCAGGCCCCTAAACGGCATGGTGGGCTAGCTGATGTATATAACTATTTTCTTGCCTCTCAACTGGTCTATGCAGCATGATGGATCGACCTGAATCTGTCGAACTCGGCAACGGCTGGAGCACCTATGGGTTCCTATGAAGCATTAACTAATTCCCTCTACAGGTATCATTCTCACTCCTCTTTTCTTATTCCCCTTCAAACTATACCTAAAGTGTGGTCCGTGGTGTCAAGTAAATTTCTGAAGCCTCTAGTATCTCCTAGGGCACCCTTGTGGGGGAATGTACATTTACCTCATTTGCATGGGTTACAGGAGGCCGGTTTCTGGGGTTCTCATGGAGTCAAATTTGTGATCCACTTGTTTGGAGAGGATCAAGTTTTCTTATCCTTTTCGGACATGAAGGAACATTGTAGCATCCCTGGAAATGCCTTTTATAGATATCTTCAGCTTAGGCATGCGGTTCGGGCGCAGTTTGGTTCCCTGACATTTACTTCTGTATTTTCTGATGTGGAGCTTCTCCTGGACACCACAGATCTTTCTAAACCCCTTACTCAGTCCTATGTTCTCCCTTTCTCAGAAGCCATTCATAAAGGGGTGGCTGATATCCCGGATTTGTCTGATTGACAGTGGAAGGAGGTTTAAGGTTCTTATTATTCCACTATAGATAGTAGTAGAGATATGTTGATCCAATTTAGATATGTCTTTAGGCTGTATTATACCCCTGCTAAACTGAAGAGTATAGGTGTTTCCCTTTCTGATCTGTGTTTTCGTTGTTCTTCAGAAGTTGGTACCTTTATACATACTATTTGGGAGTGTCCTGTCATCACCTCCTTCTGGAGGGAAGTGATGGGGTTTCTGGCAGATAATCTAGACTTCCCTTTTATATTCATGCCTGTAGTGTGCCTGTTGGGAGTTATTAATGAAGTTGTCTCTGGTTCACATAGACGCCTGCTGATCTGCTTCCTTCTATTCTGTGCCCGGAAAGTGGTAGTGATGACTTGGAAGGATACCTCCCCTCCCCTTCTGTCTAGGTGGCTGAATCTGGTTAACAAATATGTCCCGTTGTGCCAAACATTGTATGTGATTCGTAAGTGCCCTAAGAAATTTGACAAGGTGTGGACCCCCTGGCTTTTATTGTGTCGGCTGATCCCCCAGCTAGATTGTCCCATTAGGTCTCCTATAGCGTGCAGCTGCTCTTTAACCTGTTGGGGAGGAAGGGTGTACCTCTAACAACGGCCGGGACCCGTGGCTAATGGCGCGCGACGCTGATCGTGGTGCCGCATGCTGTTAACCCTTTAGACGAGGCATTCAAAGTTGATCGTAGCGTCTAAAGTGAAACTAAAGTACTGCCGGTTAGCTCAGGGGGCTGTTTGGGACTGCCACCGTGAAATCGCGGCATCCCAAACAGCTGTAGGACATGAGGAGAGTCCCTTTACCTGCCTCCCGGTGTCCGATCCCTGAATGTGCCTGAGATCCTGGCATGAGCAGTCAAGCTGCAGAATCATTGATCATTGGTTTCCTATGAGAAACTATTGATCAATGTAAAAGATCAGTGTGTGCAGTGTTATAGCCCCCTATGGGAGCTATAACACTGCAAAAAAAAAGTGAAAAAAAAAAAAAGCGAATAAAGATAATTTACATTTAATAAAAATAAACACATGTGGTATCACCGCGTGCGGAAATGTCCAAATTATAAAAATATATTGTTAATTAAACCACAAGGTCAATGGCATACATGCAAAAAAATTCCAAAGTCCAAAATAGCATATTTTTGGTCACTTTTCCTATCATGAAAAAATGAATAAAAAGCGATCCAAAAGTCCGATCAAAAAAAATATTGTATCGCTAAAAACTTCAGATCACAGCACAAAAAAGGAGCCCTAATACTGCCCCGTACGTGGAAAAATAAAAAAAAGTTATAGGGGTCAGAAGATGACAATTTTAAACGTAAAAATGTTCCTGTATGTAGTTATGATTTTTTCCCAGAAGTACGACAAAATCAAACCTATATAAGTAGGGTATCATTTTAATTGTATGGACCTACAGAATAAAGATAAGGTGTCACTTTTACCGAAAATGTACTGCGTAGAAAGAAAGCCCCCAAAAGTTACAAAACAGCGTTTTTCTTCAATTTAGTCGCACAATGATTTTTTTTCCATTTTACCGTATGTTTTTGGGTAAAATGACTAATTTCATTACAAAGTAGAATTGGTGGTGCAAGAAATAAGGAAAAAACGAAAGTGAAAAAATTGAAAAACCCTCCAAAACCAAGGGGTTAAGGGAGGGGGCTCGGTTGGGGGGTGTTTGGGTTACCGGGAGGTGTGCCTGTATGAGTGTTTGATGTCTGTCTGTGTTGGGCTCTCTCCGGTTGGGTCTCAGATGTACTCTTCCTTACTGCTGATGAATGTTTTTGCATACACTTTTTATGTTCCCATAGGGGACTGTTTATAGCAAACATTAGATACTAATGCTATTTCTAGATGCAAATACTGTTCAGTGCTATGCAGACCCTAGGATGATGGCAGGAGCACATAAGGGACCTCTGCAGGCTATCCGATATCCATTAGAATGCCTGCATTGCTACAAGTGCCATGGCATTTGAGGGGTTAATGGCGGGCATAAGCACAATTGCTAATGCCTGCCATTACCAGCAGGTCCCTGGCTGTTTATAGCAGCCGGGAGCTGCTGTGCATGATGCGAGCTCCGCTTCGGTGCTTGTGTCATGTACAGGATGTAAATGTATGTCCTGGTGCATTAAGTACCATCGTATCAGGACGTACATTTACGTCTATTGTGCTTAAGGGGTTAATGTGATTGCTGAATGCTGCAGCTGGGACTAGAGGTCTGTAAAGTGAGTGTATCTTGCACTTGCTTCATAGCATAGTACATGTATATCTTGGTGCGCCAAGTACCATGCAGCCAGGGCATACTGGTACGTCCTGTGTCTTCAACAGGTTTCAACATGTAACTTATTCAAATAGGTTAAATATGTCCTTTGCCCATTTTGATGCATATTATTTGGCCAAAACATTATTGGGCCAGGTTGTTTAAGTCATATAACCCTTTGTAAATGGCAGCTATGTATTCAAATAAAATTTTCCCATCAGCCCATTTAAATATCATTTGTTATATACCCAGAACTTCTTTGGGCCACTCTGGACTCAATAAAGGCCTGGTTCACACTACGGAATTTCCAAGTGGAATTCCGTTTTGAAATTCAGCATGGATATTCTGGTGCAGCAGAGTCCCATTGCTGGCAATGGGATTTTGCTGCACAGTGCACACTACGGACTGTAGAATTCTGGGAAATAGAAACTGTGTGTATAAGGGTACCTGTGTGTGAGTAGATGGTCTTCTATTCAAACTCTATGAACAGAGCATTGGGGCGCTACGTGCCCATAAGGTATCTGCAACTTAACCTCTAATGTGCCTGCCTGAATTTTGTTTTTCAAGGCCCGAGTATGGACTATTTTTGATGGCAAAAACACCCACAACCCAGCAGGGGACTACTAAAGTGTAAAACAAAAATGCATTAAACCCCCCCCCAATAAATTACCCCTTCCAACTTAAAAGTTTGAATCATCACCCCTTCTCATTTTCAAAAATTTTTTTTTTAACTAAAACATAATAAACATATTTGGTAATGTCACAAAGCGATAAAAAAAATTGATAAAAACTACAGAACATAGTTCAAAATATTAGTCTAAAAACAGATCTATAGGCAGAAAAGTTATAAGGGTCAGAACAGGGCAGGTCTAAACATATTGTTTTGTTTAAAGGGGTACTCCGCTGCTCAGCGTTTGGAACAAACTGTTCCGAACTCTGGAGTCGGTGCCTGAAGCTCGTGACATCATAGCCCCACCTCCTCTCACACCCCCTCCTCAAGACTTGCATTGAGGGGGCAGGGCGTGACGTCATGAGAAGGCGGGGCGATGACGTCACGAGCTCCTTGCTCCGGCTCCAGCGTTCAGAACAGTTTGTTGCAAACACTGAGCACCCCATTACAGAGGGACTTTTCATCTTCTGCTTTTGTTTTTCTCCTCCTTGACTTCTAATGGCCATAATGCTTTCAACTTTTCACTTATCTACCAATATGAGGGCTTGTTTTTTGTCACAAACAATTGTACTTTGTCAGGACATCACTAATTTTACCTCCACATCTACGGTAAAAAAAAATAATAAAAATAAAAACTGTAGGGCGGAATGGAAAAGATACTTGATTTGTCCTTGTGCGTGACACAATATTCTTTTTGACTTGTCTATCTTACCTAGTAAATCATCCTCATATTCTTAATCAATAATGATATAGCAGGAAGTTTCATACTAGGTTAACACTTGGTTGAGAATGTTATGTGAACGGTCTCCCTTTTTGGTTTAAAAAACTTGCCTTATCCTAGTCTAAAAAACCCAATGGGGCACACCTAGCAAGCAATAGTGATAGAACTGAGAGTTTTATTGCCCACTCGAATGTACTTAGAACTTGCCTTCAGTTCTTGTGAACATTTATGACTGGTGCCAACCAAGTTGACCTCGAATTTTATTTAGGTGGCATTGATCTCCACTGTTTGTTTTCCACATGTTTTCACCTGAGTTCCCCTTTAACTCCAACACTTAAAAGTTATAGGTAAAAAATATCTTCTCCTCCAAAATTCCTAAACACCTTCTGCTTCTACATTTGAATTATTTAGGCAAAAATAATTTACTTAAACACTGTTTAGCATTACCTCACAAGTGGTACCTCAAGTAGTTTAGCTCTTGAACAATAGCCTGTATTTTTCAAAAAAAATTGTAACTAATGTCCACAAATTGGCCAATGATTTCTGCTTTTCCGTTGCCGCCTGCACTCGTGCCAAGCTAATTTGTAGGTCTCGGTTATTTGTCTGTGTTCCAGATTTAGAGGGATAATTTGGTAGTCATGCACAATGGGTTTTTGGAGAAAAATTACAGTTGTCACCATTTCATTAACTACAGAAATGGAAGTGTCCGTTTTCAGTTAAGGTTATATGGATAACAAATACCCTGTAGTACCTAAACTACAGAACTCAATTACATCCAAGTGTTTTTTTTTTATCTTCAAGGAAGAAAAGAATAAGGTCGCACTCACCACTCTTCCTTTTATGTGCCTTTATTTCATGTGAACAGGGGGGGTACATAAAAGCGGGTGCAGGAGGGAGCCACATGTGTTTCACGCTATTCAGCACATTGTCTGGCTCTACTTACCTAACACCACACCTCTCCTTCAATAACTACATTCTTAACTCACCTGATTTATGCCTTCTCCAAGGAGACCGGAACCTGCATGTTCAAAATCAACATTAGATGGAACCTGGCAATATGACAAGGTATGTACAAGGAAAGGGGGAACATTTTGAACCCAGCCTTCTGTTTTACTATTAAACGAGAAGAAAATATACAAAGAATTCCATACAATATACTCAGTGCCATACCCATGAAATAACGTGTATCCTGGTCAGAAATAAAAAACATAAAATATATGGACAATGTTAAGGGGAGGTTCCATTCACATTATAAAGTTGAACACTTTTCACAAGAATACAGACATATCTGTCTTATCATTCAACCCTTACGGACCCTCTTCTCCTGTACGTATTATCCATCTTGCCTCACAATGTAGTAATAATTTTACATTCTACACCTCCTAATTGGAGGTATTTCACTTGCATATTATATTTGCAATGTGCACACTGTCCACATCGATAGTTACCTTGGGGGGTTGCCCTGTTTAACCAGTTCTCTGGAGTTTTTTCTTTATATTGATTTGAGCTTATCTCACTACCCAGTGTTTTATTTTTTCTATACGAAAATAGTGGACCTCTTTTGGCAATATCTGCCAGTTCTTGATCACCTTCTATAATGTTCCAGTATTTTCGTATATAATTCTGTATTGTCCTATCCATGTCTGAGTGTCTCAAGGTGAAAATGAATTTTCTCTCACCTTTTTTTGTTCTTTCTTTTTAAATAGATCATTTCTGTAAAATTTTTTTTACTTTTCAAATGCTTTCTGTATTGTTGATGGTGGAAATCCTCTATCTATAAGTCTTTTCATTAGCTCGTTTGCTTGTTTCACAAAAACATCCTCGTCATTATTTATTCTTCTTAGCCTAATAAATTGGCCATGAGGAATTGCCTACTTGATGTGCAGGGGGGGGGGGGGGGGGGGGTTGTGGTAGCTTTGATAATGTAAAAGAGCGTTGGTAGCTGTTGGTTTTCTGAAACCCATTGTGGTCAATTGACCACCTTCTACCACTACCCGCATGTCAAGAAAGTCTAATTCCTCACCTCCGTATACTGAAGTAAATTGCATGTTATATTTTTTGTTACTGTTAAGCTGTCACGCCCCCTCCCATAGGCTTGCATTGAGGGGGTGGAGCGTGGTGTCACACGGGGGCGGAGCCATGACGTCACAATGCTCCGGCCCCGTGATCGACAGTAATCAGACCCGGAGTGAACACGGGGTGTGGCGTGCAAGATCATGGGGGGGTCCCCAGCTGCGGGACCCCGCGATCAGGCATCTTATCCCCTATCCTATTTTCATCCACCGACTAGTATGAGGGCTTGTTTTTTTGCGTGACCAGTTGTTCGTTGTAATGCCAACACTCACTTTACCATAAAATGTATGGCGCAACCAAAAAAATACTATTGGTATGGGGAAATTAAAAAGAAAACCGCAATTTAGCAAATTTTGGAAGGTTTCATTTTCACGACGTACAATTTACTGTAAAAATGACATGTGTTCTTTATTCTATGGGTCAATACAATTAAAATAATACCCAGTATAACATACTTTTCTATTACTGTTGCGCTTAAAAAAAAATCGCAAATTGTTTAACCAAATTAGTACGTTTAAAATCCCCATATTTTGAAGACCTATAACTTTTTCATTTTTCCGTATTAGCGGCGGTATGAGGGCTAATTTTTTGCGCCGTGATCTGTACTTTTTATTGATACCATATTTGCTTATATAAACTTTTAATACATTTTTTATAAAAAATTTTGGGAATAAAATGTCATAAAAAAGCAGCTATTTTGGACTTTTTTTTTACATTCACGCCGTTCACCGTTTGGTATCATTAACATTTTATTTTAATAGTTTAATAGTTTATTTACGCACGCGGCGATACCATATATGTATATAAAATATTTTTTTTTTTTACTTTTTGAGGGTGAAATAGGGAAAATGGGACAATTTACGTTTTTATTGGGGGAGGAGGTTTTTCCCATTTTTTTAAACTTATTTTTTTATTTTTACACTTTAATAGTCTCCATAGGGGACTATTTATAGCAATCATTCAACTGCTAATACTGTTCAGTGCTATGCATAGTACATAGCACTGATCAGTATTATCGGTCATCTTCTGCTCGATTGCAGACGAGAGCAGAAGACCCGTGGAAGGCAGCAGAGGCAGGTGAGGGGACCTCGGGCTGCCATGCTGGATGATCGGATCGCCGCAACAGCGCTGCGGGCGATCCAATCATCCATTCAAAGTACAGTGATGCTGCGAATGCCGCGATCTCTATTGATCACAGTATCTGAGGGGTTAATTGCGGACATCCATGCGATTACAGGCGGGACCTGCCGCGCATGACGCGAGCATCGCTCTGATGCTCGCGGTTATCGGTTATGCATAGGACGTAAATGTACGTCCTGGTGTGTTAAGTACCAGCTCACCAGGGCATACATTTACGTCCTGCGTCGTTAAGGGGTTAAAAATCTTAAACCTTCCAGTACTTCCAGTAGCTGCTGTATACCACAAAGGAAGTTGAGTTGTTCTTTTCTGTCTGACTACAGTGCTCTCTGCTGCCACCTCTGTCTGTGCCAGGAACTGTCCAGAGTAGGAGCAAATCCCTATAGCAAAGGACAGTGCCTGACACAGACATAGTTGGCAGCAGAGAGCAAGGTAGTCAGACAGAAAATAACTTCCTCTGTGGAATACAGCACCTGTAATTTACAAATCTGTTTAACTTTCTGGAGCCAGTTGATATGGAAAAAAAAAGTTTTCCACCAGAGTGGACCAGAGTACCCCTCTATGATATTCATTTTGTAATGTAACTTAACCTAAACCTTTTACATCGTACAAATCCCTGATGAATGAGGTGGAAAAAAATGTAATGGGAAAATACTTGTTAAGTTACCCCTAACAATCTAACAATACATCGTTTAGCATACAATGAAGGAATTGCTTTCCAAATAAATGTACCTACCGTATATGCCGGCGTATAAGACGACTGGGCGTATAAGACGACCCCCAACTTTTACAGTTAAAATATAGAGTTTGGGATATACCTGCCGTATAAGACTACCCCTCCTACCGCTATGTACAGTACCTTATAGTTCCCCCACATTAGGTCGGCAGCATGTTCCCCCACATTAGGTCGGCAGCATGTTCCCCCACATTAGGTCGGCAGCATGTTCCCCCACATTAGGTCGGCAGCATGTTCCCCCACATTAGATCGGCAGCATGTTCCCCCACATTAGGTCGGCAGCATGTTCCCCTACATCAGGTCGGCAGCTCCCCCACATTAGGTCGGCAGCTCCCTCACATTAGGTTGGCAGCTCCCCCACATTAGGTTGGCAGCTCCCCCCCCCACATTAGGTCGGCAGCTCCCCCCCCACATTAGGTCGGCAGCTCCCCCCCCCCACATTAGGTCGGCGGCTCCCCCCCCACCTTAGGTCGGCAGAGCTCCCCCCCCCACATTAGGTCGGCAGCTCCCCCCCCACATTAGGTCGGCAGCTCCTCCCCCCCCCCCCCCCACAATAGTAGGCAGCTCTCCCCCCCCCCACAATAGTAGGCAGCTCCCTCCACAGACATACAACTTTAAGCCATATAGAGTGTATGGCTGGAGGCTGTATGTCTGTGTACTGCCCCCCACAGTGTTCCGGTCACCGCTCCTATGGACCATAGCAGCAGTCCCGGGACCAGAGTAGCGGTGATCGGAACACTGTAGATGACGCGCCGCCGGTCACTCACCAGGCCCGGCCGCGCTCATCCTCCTCGGTCCTCCTGCGCCTCTATGGTTATACGCACGGGACGTCACTGACGTCCCGTGCGTACAACCATAGAGCGGTGGAGAAGCGTAGAAGGACCGGAGGAAGACTGCAGGAGGACCGGAGGAGGACGCGCGGCGGGCGGGGAATGGTAAGTGACCTGCGGACATCCTTATGTCCCGAAAAGATTTTTCGGGACACGGGGATGTCCGGCATAGGAATACTTACGATTATCGTCCCGGCTCCTGTGTACGGCTGCAGGCGGGGGCCGGCCAGATCATGTAAAAACAAATTCAGGTATACTAAAAACCAGGGTGCCTCCAGCTGTTGTGAAACTACAACTACCAGCATGCCCGGACAGCCTTTGCCGTTCCGGGCATGCTGGGAGTTGTAGTTTCACAACAGCTGGAGGCACCCTGTTTTTTGAGTATACAGTTATTAGTTTGTACATGCTCTGGCCGGCCCCCGCCTGCAGCCGCACACAGGAGCCGGGACGATAATCGTAAGTATTCCTATGCCGGACCCCAATACCCGGCGTATAAGACGACCTCCGACTTTTCAGAAGAAAATTCGGGGTTAAAAAGTCGTCTTATACGCCGGGATATACGGTAATTAGAAATTCACGTGAAGGTCACCAATTTAAAATTAAACTTTAATTTTCCAAAAACATTTTCCAAAAACATGGTGGTGGGGGGAGGGTTTGCTCATAAGATGAGGACTGCCCAGGCATTGATGTACTGGTTTAATGGGACATGTCTGGCTAAATTATTTGAGATTAGAGGATCCAGATGGTACCCAAGTATAGATGGTCAATGTAAGTAGGAGGTTTTCAGATGGTAAAAATGAAAATGCATATTTATGGATAGAAACATAGAATGTGTCGGCAGATAAGAACCATTCGACCCATTTAGTCTGCCCAGTATCCTGAATACGATCAATAGTCCCTGGCCCTATCTTAGGCTGGGTTCACACTACGTTTTCTCCCATACGGGAGCGCATACGGCAGGGGGGAGCTAAAAGCTCGCGCTCCCGCATGTCACCGTATGCGCTCCCGTATGTCATTCATTTCAATGAGCCGACCGGAGTGAAACGTTCGGTCCGGTCGGCTCATTTTTGCGCCGTATGCGCTTTTACAACCGGACCTAAAACTGTGGCATGACCAGGCATTGTAGGGAGGTCATACAGGCACGTGGAGGCCACACACACTATTGAGCCTCATCAAAGTTGGATCAGCCTGTAGTGTGGTTTTCCACTTTGACTTTTAGTGTGACTCCATATCCAGATAAATTTGATTTCCATTAATAATTTTTGTGTAATTTTGTTGTCAGCACATGTAAAGACCAAAGTATTTCATACGATTAGTTCATTCATTCAGATCTAGGATGTGTTATCTTAATGTTCCCTTTATTTTTTTGAGCAGTGTATATAAAAGTTTCTATCATATCCCCTTTGTCTCGTCTTTCTTCCTAGCTATACATGTTAAGGTCCTTTAACCTTTTGTGGCAAGTTTTATCCTACAATCCATGTAATAGTTTAGTGAAGATGAAGGTAAATTTGGATGCTTTGATGCCATTCTTATGTCTAAAATAATCTCATAAAGGCTTATTATTTGTATATTGCTGCTCTGGCTATGCAGTATCTTGTGTAAAATGTTTGTTATTTATGTTGCATAAAAGCCAATTAAGACTAAACAGAGGAACAGAGGATATTGTATTTCCCAGAAAAATCAGTAATGAGTGCAATGGTGGATGTAAGAACTTATACACTGATTTACTTAATGTCCACTTGCAGATGAACCCAAGTATCTTCTAAGTATGAAGAACATTTGGCATTCCAGCTGGTGGCTTAAAATGATCTTCTCTTAATTGAACATTCATATTAAGTCGTTGCATTCTGTTCATCAGAATGTTTCCTTTTATCCTACATATTGTGCTAAATTGATCTTTAGATGCTTTGAGATATGGTTTAAAGATGCTGAAAGAGCAATTTTATTCTCTTTGTGAATGGTATCAGATATTCCATGAGTATTTATTGTCAGCTGAGAAATATCTATATATAATTTACAGTGAATGCCAAGCAATTAATGGCAGTGAATCTACATGGTTATTATCTGTACACTAATAAAGAACATGTTGTACTATATAATTATATCAAGAATTTACAGTGTGATAATGAGTGCGCAGCGCTGCCCTCTATAGCTATAAACCTGTACATCTGTTCAGTTATTTTTAATGCCGCTACTCTTTGTATTTAGCGAAGGACAGCTATATACAAAACAGTTATGTTACTAAAGCCAAATTAGATGAATGATCAAAGAATGTACTAGTTTTATTGTGATGACACAGGGCCGATTTGCTATTAATCCTTATTTGAATGTAGACTTACTTTCTTATTCAAAAAAAGGGAAGGGAACAGTGGTCTCTGGGGGAGATAGTGTGGTGACCGGGTGCTCTATTCCAAGCGAAATCACTGTAGAAAAAAAGGCTCATACACACTAATTTACTGCAACAGTATTCTTCAGTAATACAAAAGCAAAGAACAGTATATAATCACCCAGTGTGGATCATGCAAAGTCCGCAGGTAGTTATGTGGAGAGGTAGCCGTCTTTTTAGATTTCCATGTGCAGCTGCAATGCCATACTTCTTTAGCCGTCTCCATTCACCATTGTAGTTTTGCAACAGCTGGAAGCACCCTGGTTAGGAAACACTGACCTAGATAGACAGACAGCACAGATAGATAGGACTCCCAAACTGCAACAGCCCCCCCCCCCCCCTTACTCCATAAAGTCACTCAGCATCAGCAGTGATCAGGGGATGTCTCCATCTTCCCAGTGGTGCAGGTGTCAAGACATGTGGTGGAGCAGGAAACTAACCACTCACTGTGTTTACCTGCTCCACCAATAGGATGGCAGGCAGGGAGTAGACTGGAAAGCATCACTCCCTGCTCTCCTGCAAGAGAGTTAGCACTGCTGTGGCTAAGGAGCTACACCACTGTACATAAACACATTTATCATATATACATACAACCATCTATAACACATATACACATTTATCATATATACACCCATCTATCATACATATACACAGCTATCATACATACATACACTCATCATGCATGCATACATACACACATCTATCATACATATATAAAGCATAAATAGACACACACATGTGGCACCACGGTTGGTGTAGGGAAATTCCTTATCACTTTGTGATGCCAGGGCACCGTTAGCCTATACACGGTCCGAGGTTGGAGACAGCTTCTCCTGGGCCATACACAGGGAGTATAGGAACATACCGACTTCAAGTTACGGATTACTGTCTTTACTGAGCAGGATGCAGATGGTATTACACTGACAGTATAGTGTGGAGTGAGAGGATTCAGCGTAATCCCTTGGGAGCCCTGTTGCCTTGCTGGGATTTGTGATGCTTTTACCGAATAAATTGATACTGACTTGAGAGACTTGAAGATTGATCCTGGTAGCTAGGGCTCTTGTAGCTCCTTCCCCCAGGCATGAACTTCCACCATGAGGGTGATCCTTGCAAAATGACCGGATAAAGTAAATTTGATCTTGGCCTTTCCTTTTAGGCTTAAACACACAACACACCTTTACCACACATGTACTCTGCCCACAGCTCTAGGCTGAACTGAACTAGGAAAACTCCTCCCCCACTACACTATATGGACAAGAATTTAGGGGTTCCCATTGGCAGGCAGGGTCACATGGGGTACACTGCTCCTCTACTTAAAGGCAAAGTAACACAGAAATAACATACATAAGAATAGCAACAAAATAATTATAGAAAATGTATCAACTTTTGGTAAAGTGCTGAAACATAATCAATATGACAATAAGTCTTTCAGTGGGCCCAACACCTTTTTTGCAGGTGTTCCCGAAGCAGTCTGAAGCCACAGGACAGCCTTTGGTGCTGGGACACCACACATACACACATCCAGCATACATAGACACATCAAGCAAACATACACACATCAAGCATACATACACAGATCTCCCACCCCCATCCTCTCACCCTCTGTTGCCTGCCACTCACCAGGTGCCGTGGATGCAGCGGGGTCAGAGGCCGAGGAGATCATGCTGCTCATGAGACTTCAGGGGATGGAGTGCATCGGAGGCTGCTACTTTTTCTGCAGGTGACGTGCTGGTGTCCAAGGAACAAACAGGCTCAGAGGCAGGTACAGTCCAGTGGTAGGCAAGTCAGGGGTTTGGAGCAGAATTGTGTTCCTGTGTGGGGCACGTCTTCTCCCAGCAGCCCCTCTGTGTCTCATTGTCTCTTCCCGATCTAATTACACTAACGGCAGGCCCAGAGCGAGACTCCTGCTGGGCCTCGTAGGAGGGGGGCAGTAGCAAAGTGTCCAGGTGCCTCTTTTTTCCCTGCACTCCAGGGATGGAGCAGGGACACAGGAAACGTACCTGTGTGGCCGCAGCCTGAGCAGCCATTTGTTTCTTAAAGTGGCAGAGGGGCTCAGTGGCGGACGCTGCTCTTCTATTATGTCGTCTTCTGCCTCGGGCTGATTTGAAGCCCTGGTCTATTGTACTTACAAAGGAGTCAGGCTGAAGCCAGAGCCAGGCCCCCACCATCTTAGGAGGCAGCCTAAGTGGCCTAATGGAAGAGCCACCTCTGCCTGGCACAGATCTCCCAGCCAGCAAAGAGTACTGCTTCCAGCCAGTGTAAAACACCCAGACCTTCTTAAAGGGGTACTTCAGTGGAATTTTTTTTTTAAATCAGCTGATGCCAGAAAATTATACAGATCTGTAAATTACTTCTATTTTAATCCTTCCAGTACTTATTAGCTGCTGTATGTTCCAGAGGAAGTTCTTTTCTTTTTGAATTTCATTTCTGTCTGACCACAGTGCTCTCTGCTAACTCCTCTGTCCATGTCAGGAACGGTCCAGAGCAGAAGAGGTTTGCTATGGGGATTTGCATCTGCTCTGGACAGTTCCTGACATGGACAGAGGTGTCAGCAGAGAGCACTGTGATCAGACAGAAAAGAACTACCGCTGTAGATTACAGCAGCTGATAAGTACTGGAGGAATTAAAGAAGTACTCCGGGATGTTAAAATTGTGTTCCATACTGCCGTCAGTAAAACAGTTACCCGTTTCGGCCTCCACTGCGATCCTCTTCCTGTTTGCCGGTGGTCAGTGAGTCATACTGCACTCAGCCAATCACTCGCCACAGATAAGTCCCGCCTTGGCCGGCGATAGGCTGGGTGGCACTGTGACGTTTTCGGCCCCGGCACCAGTTTTCACCGGCCGTGGCGTGACTTCACTGCGGCTGGTGATTGGCTGAGTGCAGTATAACTCACCGATCACTGGCAACCAGGAAGAGGATCGCGGCGGAGGCAGAATCTGGCGGGGGGGAGGGGCAAATCGGGCGCTCCCGTACCCCAGCCGAATCAGCCCGTGATTCCATTTACTTTAATGAGCCGACCGCAGTCAAACGGGGACTCCGGTCTGCTCAGTTTTGACCCGTATGCGGTTTTGGACCGGACTTAAAACCATAGTATACTACGGTTTTAGGTCCGGTCACAAAACCATATAAGGGTCCGGCACCCTTATGTACAAAACGTGGTGTGAATGCAGCCTAAGAGCTTCTCCTTCTCATACCATGTGCAGAGTTTTGCCCCTGAGACCTACTCCAGGTCAGCATCACCGGTTCTCCCCTGTAACTGACTTGCAGCCAGGGGCGGATCCAGAGTCTAGTCTCGGGAGGGGAACAATCAGAGTATCGTGCGGTGGTCAACCCGCCCCCTACAATAGACAAGCATTGAGGGGGCATGGTGTGACGTCACGCTCACGCCCCTTTTGACATCACGCCACACACCCTCAATGCAAGTCTATGGGAGGGGGTGTGTTGACCCCCGCAGACTGGACCCAGCGTTTGGAACAAAATGTTCTGAACGCTGGGGCAGTGGACTACCCCTTTCAGTATGCAGCATAGTTCCCCCCACATTAGGTTGGCAGCATATCTCCCCCCACATTAGGTAGGCAGCATAGTTCCCCCCACATTAGGTTGGCAGTATGTTCCCCCTCACATTAGATTGGCAGCATGTTCCCCCCACATTAGGTTGGCAGCATAGTTCCCCCCCACATTGGGTTGGCAGCATAGTTCCCCCACATTGGGTTGGCAGTATAGTTCCCCCACTTTAGGTTGACAGTATAATTCCCCCCACATTAGCTTGGCAGTATAGTCCCCCCACATTAGGCTCGCAGTATGTTCCCCCACATTAGGTTCGCAGTATTGTCCCCCATATTAGGTTGGCATTGGCCCCCCACAGACATACATCCTCCAGCCATATACAGTGTATGGCTGGAGGCTGTATGTCTGTGTACTGCCCCACCTCAGTGCTCCGTCCACCGCTCCTCCGCCTATAGGCCATTAACAGTAGGTCCCGGGACCGGAGGAGCGGTGGACCAAAGCTGACGTGCAGCTGCTAACTTACCGGGCTGGCCAGTGTGCGTCCTTCTCCTCAGTGATGTCCATGCATGCGGCCCTTGTATTTTTAAAGTTAATGCAGGGCCGCAGAAGGTTAACGGCATCCTTGTGTCCCGAAAAGATCTTTACCCTACAAACCAAGCCACTCTCAGCCTAGTTAAAGTATTACCGCTTTGAATTTCGATATTGGTTAATATACAGTATTATTATTTAGAGCATAGATAGAAACTCTGCTTCAGTTTTTTTGGACCTTTCCTGCTATAGGTCTACTCAGCAAAACCATAAGCCCTCCTAATTTTATTTAGAATTATAACTTAAAGGGCCCAGACCCATTTTTTTTCTGGAACCCACCAATGTCTGTAACACCTTGCCTAAAAGTAAAGGGTTGAGCCAGGTACAGAGCTGCAGATCCTGACATATAAGTGCTAGGGCGATAAAATTGGCCATTTGTTTAGTAACTGTTTTAAAAGTTATAAAATACAATTTTTTTGTCAGTAGCCTAAGAATCAAACTAGTGGTGCTAAGCTGCATGCCTCTTCCCTCCTTCACCCTGTCCTGCCCTGCATGATGGATGTAGAGGGTTTGGCTTCCAGCCCTCTATGTCAATCATTTAAAGAAGGGCAGGAGGAAGAGGGAGGATGTATGCTGCTGCAGCTCAGCTCCACAAGTTTGATTCTTTGGCTGATAACAAAAAAGGTATTTTTTATAACTTTACAAACAATAAACAGCAGAACTATGGTTAAAGGGAACCTGTCTACAGGAGAGTTAAGAAGATGCACACAGAGAGCTGTCAATCACTAAGTAAGATCTGCCACTTGGCTACTTAGCTCAGAATTTGCTTGAATAGATGGCAATTTACCTTTTAACTTTTCCCATAAATCTATATATCAATCTACTCAGCTCCTCCTGCTTTATGTAGTCTGCTGATTGGACTACATTTCCCTTTCATTTTCTACCTCTAGCATCAATCTGCAGGGCTCTATAGCTATGAACTTGGTATGGACTCCTTTTAATTCTTGCGTAGTACTTCTTAAGGTATAAAAAACACTTTCTCCATAGGTCTTCGTATTAACAAAACATTGTTGCAATCAGTGAAGTCCGTCACAGAAGCTATTTTCTGATGGGTTTCTAATCAACATTTTTTCCACCCCTGAAGAAGCTCATGACATGGTAATTGTGTATATTCAGGATTAAACATAATTCACTATATAAATACACCATGGTCTCTGTATAATACCACCTGCCCCTAGAGAAGAGATAAAGAGCTGATACATCATCTCTCCAAGAATAGTCTTGTTGTATTGAGCCACTACCCAATAAGCTGTGTTTGCCCTTCCCAGAAGAGAGGATGCTATACATATATTGTCTGTCCTTAGAGCGTTTTGTCTAAACTGCATACTTTGCTGTATTGTAAATGGAAACGCATCATCCCATTGGTTGACAGTCTACTGTGGACATAAATAAAAAGTGCTGGCTGGTACAGTACTGGGTGCTGGGCTAACCTGCCACCATCGTAGAATGCGCTGTGTGTTGTGTCATTCACCTCATCCAGAACACATAACTGTTTAGCTGACCAAATATTCATGTTTATGCTGTAAACAAGAGAGATAGCAGTCGGTCGAACACATATGATACCTTCTTGAAGGTGTATGGGCACCCTGAGCTGATGCACTAACAAAGATAAACAAGAAATTTCTTTTATTGCTCCATAGCAAGATATAAATTGGAAACACTGATCAACAACGCTCTCAGTACTTGTTTCACAGAATAAGAGGCTTTCTTAAGGTGACATACCTTGAGAAAGTGTCACAATAGCAACAACAGCACACAATTAGTAATGGGACTATTGATTTAGCAATGCCTGATCCTCTGACCCTGGTCTTTATAATAATCAGTCAGGGAAGGTATAGCTTCCACACATTACCCTCCCATTGGATATGTTCCCGGTTCACCAGGCTTGGACATAAGTAGCTTATTTACAACAAGCAACCTACTGTATGCTATGTAGTACAAATCATGTAAATATGAATAAGAACATTTTCTGCATTGTTTGCTTTTTTAAGGGTGTATTCACATGTACAGTATCATGCACATATTTAACGTTGCAACAAAGGAGAAAAAGTAGTAATCTTCAGCTCACCTCCCACTGGTCTTGCACGGATCCTCAGCCTGGCCTGGCTTAATACGCTGTCACGATGCCGGCTGGCAGGAGGTGGATCCTCTGTGCCAGAGAGGAATTGGCGTGGACCGTGCTAGTGGACCGGTTCTAAGTCACTACTGGTGTTCACCAGAGCCCGCCGCAAAGCGGGATGGTCTTGCTGCGGCGGTAGTGACCAGGTCGTATCCACTAGCAACGGCTCAACCTCTCTGACTGCTGAAGATAGGCGCGGTACAAGGGAGTAGACAGAAGCAAGGTCGGACGTAGCAGAAGGTCGGGGCAGGCAGCAAGAATCGTAGTCAATAAGGCAATAGCAGGAGGTCAAGTACACAGTATGGACAAACACAGTAACGCTTTCACTAGGCTCTAAGGCAACAAGATCCGGCCGGGGAGTGCAGGGGCAGTGATCAGATATAGTCTGGGAGCAGGTGGAAGCCAATTAAGCTAATTGGGCCAGGCACCAATCATTGGTGCACTGGCCCTTTAAGTCTCAGGGAGCTGGCGCGCGCGCGCCCTAGAGAGCACATGACAGCAGGGGACCGGGACGGGTAAGTGACCTGGGATGCGATTCGCGAGCGGGCGCGTCCCGCTGTGTGAATCGCATCCCCGACGGCCATGACAGTGCAGCGCTCCCGGTCAGCGGGACCGACCGGGGCGCTGCGGAGAGAGAGGCGCCGTAAGCGCTCCGGGGAGGAGCGGGGACCCGGAGCGCTAGGCGTAACATACGCATAGCAAAGAAAGAGGAAAGTCGATCCAGCAATTCCACTAAAACATTGAGTTATTGGTTATTCAGCAGCATAAAATATCCCACATGGATAGTATTCACCACACACCACCTGGCCAGTGATTCACAGCAAAATGGATGCGTTTCGAGCGCATGCGCGCTCTTGATCACCGTCTTTCTTTGCTATACATATTTAACGTGCAGGATTTGAAGCTGCAGATTTTATGCTGCAAATTTCAATGTAAACTGAATGACTGGACACAGCTTCAAATCTGCAGCTTCAAATCCTGCGCATTTAATATGCACAGCATACTGTACGTGTGAATACACCCTAGTAGTGTAAGTATTATCCATGGATAGAGCTTTTGATGTATTCATTTATTTTTTTCATAAACATGGAGTTAAATGATAAAAGTCAGCTTACAGCTACTGCAGCTACTTAGAAGCCTAATGCAAACTGTTTGTACTATGACCTCAGTAATAAAGCAGCATGCAGCCGGGTTCTATGCTGTGAAAAGTCAGAATTTAAACATTTATAAAGATGTTCCAAGAATAAAACACAAATGGCAGTAGAATATGTACTAAAACATACAAAAAAAGAAAAACATGTTACTAACCTAGCAAATCCCTGTGCTGATGCTATAGCTGTCCCCTGCTTATATTTGTTTACATACCATTATGATGATGATGGTCTGTGACCGCTGAGGGGAGTGACTGCAACAGTCAAGTGGTTGTATGACAAGTTTTTGCTGCTGGCTTTTCAACAACGACTGATAGGGACTCCAGGAGAAATTGTGTTTTTAACAGATTTGTTTGTTTTTTTATGCCATATTTTGCTGGCCGTGTTTTTCTTCTTTTTCTTTTAGAAGAATATGTTCAGAATTTTTCAGTACAAATTTTTGGGCCTAAAAGTAATATAGTGTTAAAAGGTAAAAAAGGCACTTTTACTATCCACAGCATACGACTTTGTTCACATTTGAGGTATATGTATGAAAGCCGGCAGAATGATATGTCAACATATACCAGACTCATTGGGGTTGCCGTCACGCCCCCTCCCATAGACATGAATGGAGGGGGTGTGGCATCACGAGGGGGCATGGCGTAATGTCACATCTCCAGTTCCCGGAAACAAAGAGCTTTTTCAGACTGGAGACGCAGCCCCACATAGAATGCGGGTGCTCCTGTTTTACTGGACAACCCCTTAAACATTAGAGCAACTTTTGCACAATAATAGCACTTAAAAAATAAGTTGTTTTGTGATGTTTAAGTAAAAATCCCATGACACTTTTTTTTACATCTAGGAAGCTGTATGAGTATATATGATTTTTTATGGTGTTCACCATGCAGGATAAATAATACAACAATTTTAAAGTTTGGGTCATTATCGATATATCAGTATCAATTATCAAGGCTGGAAACAAATGCAAAAAATACCATATTGGCATTTTTTGGGCCAAAAACAGAACATCCAGATGTTAGCTGGGAGTCAATAGGGAAACATAAAATTACATTCCTTTATGACAATTTGGGTTTTGGCATTTTTTTTTCACCTTTTAGTGTTTGTCTTTTGACTCAGTGGTAGGTTTTTAAAATCACAGCATTCTCTGGCTAAGGATATTGTGCCATTTCTCCTTCCATAGATCTCTATAGGTGGAAAAACCAGAATAAAATGCAGGTGCACAAGTATGTTGGCATTTTCCTCTAATTCTTCAATATAATTCCTTGGGTTAGGCTGGGTTCACATCACGTTTTTGCCATAATGTTTTTAATCGTTTTTCTAAAGAAAACCGTATGGCAAAAAAACGGATGGAACAGTATCGGAAAAAGTAAACCGTATGCGTTTTTAAACTGTACACTGTTTTTAAAAGTCCATACAGTTCCGTCGTTTTTACAAAAAAAAAAAAACATACATTTTTGAAAATGTTATCCATTTTTAATGGGAGGGGTGTTGGGTGGGGACTTTAGGATGCAAATGCGCATGTGCAAAGAAAAAACGCATACGGTTTCGCTGTATGGAACCATATACATGTGCGTTTCCCATTGACGTCCATGTAAAAAAAAACGTATGCGGTTGCAGTACGGTTTTTAAACCGTAGTCAAAACCGTGGTTGACCACGTTTTTGTCTCCGGTTTAAAAACCGTACTGAAACCGCATACATTTTTTTTAACCCCTTAAGGACTCAGGGTTTTTCTGTTTTTGCACTTTCGTTTTTTCCTCCTTACCTTTTAAAAATCATAACCCTCTCAATTTTCCACCTAAAAATCCATATTATGGCTTAGTTTATGCATCACCAATTCTACTTTCCAGTGACATTAGTCATTTTACCCAAAAATTCACGGCAAAATGGAAACAAAATCATTGTGCGACAAAATCGAAGAAAAAACACCATTTTGTAATTTTGGGGGCTTCCGTTTCTACGCAGTGCATATTTCGGTAAAAATTACACCTTATTATTATTCTGTAGGTCCATACGGTTAAAATGATATTCTACTTATATAGGTTGGATATTGTCGCACTTCTGGAAAAAATCATAACTACATGCAGGAAAATGTATACGTTTAAAAATGTCATCTTCTGACCCCTACTACAGTGCGGTATGAGGGCTCATTTTTTGTGCCGTGATCTGAAGTTTTTAACTGTATGATTTTTGTTTTGATCTGACTTTTTGATCACTTTTTATTCATTTTTTAATGGTATAAAAAGTGACCAAAATACGCTTTTTTGGACTTTGGATTTTTTTTTGCCCATACGCCATTGACCGTGCGGTTTAATTAATGATATATTTTTATAGTTTGGACATTTACGCACGCGGCAATACCACATATGTTTATTTATTTTTTTATTTACACAGTTTATTAGGGAAGGGGTTAAATGACCTTTATTAACACTTTTTTTTAAACTTTTTTTTTGCAGTGTTATAGGTCCCATAGGGACCTATAACACTGCACACACTGATCTCTCAACCTGATCACAGGCGTGTATTAACACGTCTGTGATCAGTGTTATCGGCGCTTGACTGCTCCTGCCTGGATCTCAGGCACGGAGCAGTCATTCGTCGATCGGACACCGAGGAGGCAGGTAAGGGCCCTCCCGGTGTCCTGTAAGCTGTTCGGGATGCCGCGGCAGTCCCGAACAGCCCGACTGACTACCCGGGATACTTTCACTTTCGCTTTAGAAGCGGCGGTCCGCTTTGACCGCCGCTTCTAAAGGGTTAATACCGCACATTGCCGCGATCGGCGATGTGTGGCATTAGCCGCGGGTCCCGGCTGTTGATGAGCGCCGGGACCGACGCGATGTGATGCTTCATATCGCGGGAGCCGGCGCAGGACGTAAATATACGTCCTGCGTCATTAAGGGGATAACATGGACGTCAAAAGGAAACGCACATGTATACGGTTCCATACGGCGAAACCTTATGCGTTTTTTCTTTGCACATGCGCATTTGCATCCTAAAGTCCCCACCCAACACCCCTCCCATTAAAAATGGATAACATTTTGAAAAAAGGAAGGTTTTAAAAAAATAACTAAAAACGGACGGAAATGTATGGACTTTTAAAAACAGTATACAGTTTAAATACGTATACGGTTTACTTTTTCCGATACTATTCCATCCATTTTATTGCCATACCGTTTTCTTTAGAAAAACGGATTGAAAACAGTATGGCAAAAACGTGATGTGAACCCAGCCTTACATGACATACATCACATGACATGAGGAAAACGCGGGGCAAAAAAATGCTACAAGAAAACACCTATGTTAAAGGAGTAGTCCGGCGCGCACTTTTTTCCTTTTATCCCATCCGGGCTGCAAAATAAAAGAAAACATGCTTTCTCTTACCTGTCAACGAGCCCCTCCGGTACACTCTGGGACAGGTGTTCGGTCCCTGGGCTGTATTATTCTTACTTCCTGTAAGCCCGGCATGTCACACGGAGCTTCAGCCTATCACCAGCCGAGGTGGGACATCGCTGCGGCCTTTGATAGGCTGAAGCTCCGTGTGACGTGCCGGGCTAACAGGAAGTAAGAAGAAAACAGCCCGGGGACCGAACACCTGTCCCGGAGTGTACCGGAGCTCCGGGGGCTCTTGGCAGGTAAGAGAAAGTATGTTTTCTTTTATTTTGCAGCCCGGACGGGATAAAAGGAAAAAAAGTGCGCGACGGAGTACTCCTTTAATAAACTCTACAATAACTGCATGATGGAGGAGATAAAAAGGGGACAATCTTTTGTGGGATTTTTTTAGTTTGGTGCTTTTTTTTCTTCAGCTTTTTAAAGGCTGTTCTTATCAGCTCTCTATTCCACAGAGATCTGAAAACGTAGTATAATTGCTACTGGCCAAGCCTGGATTTCCGTTGACAGTGAGCAGATACAACCAGAGTAATGTGCCCCCTCCTGCCCAGAAACTGGTTATTGACAGCTGGAGCCCAAGGAGAAGCCCTGTGTTACAACTATCAGTCAAGCATAAAAAGAAAACAAAACTAAAAAAAAAAAAAAAAAAAAAAACAATGCAGAAGCTTACTTCTCCTCAGTACTGAAGCCAACAAAATCAGTACTACAATTCTCAGAATGCGTTGCCTTCCCTCAGCACTTCATCACAGTCTTCCCACCATGCCTTTTCTCCTCCTACAGCATTCTTGACAGTTCCCTACCCAGAGCTGTTGCAGAACATCTAATTTCACAGCAGGCTATTGCACAATGAGTGAGGTTGCAGCACCTGCTGCACCCATTCCCTTTCTGCTCCTCTGCCTGTGGCATTGCTCAGCACAAGACAACATGCTCTGAAACTTTATTATTCGCTAAATGTTCCAATAAAGGTATATGTGTATATGGCAGGGAGATGGTAATGTAGGCTGTAGAAAGATGATGATGAAGGCTGATCAGAGGTGATGACATCACTGAAGAGGCAAGCATGAGCTCATAGACAAGATCCAGGCACACCTCTTGAGACAGCAGAGGATGATACATTGTCTCGGGAGAGAGGGGGGAGCCACAAGCTGCTAAGGCAAAACTACACTTACAATCAGAGGACTACACAACTTCCTGTTGGGATGAATCATGCAAAAACATGTTATAACTTGTGATAACACTATCTTAGTAACTTGTTTGGGGTGATAGCTGTATTTAAATACAATTTTCTTTAAACAGGAATACACATTTAAAGGTATTTTTCAGCTGGAGAGAGAGAGAGAGAGAGAGAGAGAGAGAGAGAGAGAGAGAGAGAGAGAGAGAGAGAGAGAGAGGAGAGAGAGAGAGAGAGAGAGAGAGAGAGAGAGAGCGCGCTGTGGGGAAACATTGGAATGCTGTTCTCCTAACTTATCATGTCATAGCAACTGGTGTGTGAGACCTTAGGGACCTGACAGCTTAACTCCTTTAACTCCTTTTGGTGCTGCAGTTACTGTTGAGGATAGTAACTAAGTGGATGAATGGATGCGATTGGGGTTACCTTGAATCCTGGCTGTTAGAGCAGGAGGTTGTCTGACATGAAACAGCAAAGGATTTGACTACTCAGCATGGGACATTCATTGCTTTACACATAGGTCCCTTACTGACCACCATAAAAAAAAAAGGCATTGGTGGTCACTAGGTGGTTAATCATATGAAGTCTTCAATTTGTATTCTACAGTACAGTTTGTCTATATGAACATTACCAAAGCATATTGTAGACACCTTTCTGGCTAGCCATACAAAAAAAAAGTCCACTTTCATAGGACATCAGTATTAACCTATCAATATGTTTTTAGAGTGTGGGAGGAAAATTGACCATCCTGAGGAAACTCATATGAACAGAGCGAAACATACAAATTCCATGCAGTGCTGTCCTTGGTACTGTAAGGCAACAGTGCTCTCCACAGTCCCACCATGCTTTTGACATTATATTGTTAAAAAATGCTACTATTTTTAAAATAATATTAAATAACAATAAAATTGCTAAATTAGAATTAAATGCATGCCTTTAATGTCAAATTCAGTTTTAAAACAGGCTAGGCTTATTTACTACTGTAAATCTATGATCATACACAGCACTCTGTTATATAAGATATAATACTGTACATCCTGCCATTGGTACTGCACTCCCAGCTACACGCTATACTTCACAGAGCATCCTCTGTCCATCCATAGTCTCTGCCTTTACTGTGCGCGTGTCTTGGTGTATGTAGCCTATTGACTCTAATAATGTGCTTGCTATAAATAGTCCTATTTTTGTTCACCTAAGGAGGCAGAGAGAAGGCACTGTGACAATTTGTACTCTGCCTTGCTGGGACAGCAGGAGAAACGGCAGTATGTATCTAAACAACAGGCTAGTTCTACTGCTGCAGGATCTGCTTGCTTGGAAGCATATATTCACAGATGACAATTTCTTTCCATCCAGGTTACATGAAAAAGTCCAGGACTGCTTTAAACCTGATAAGGGGATCCCCAGATGACAGCGACAGAAAGATATGCCAAAGAAATGAGGGAGTTGTAGTGGTTTTCCATGCTAGGGACAAACAGTGACTTTTCTTGTTATTACTTGACAAATGTATAGGGCCCAGGAGGATAACGTAGGGGCCACATGGAAAGTGCCCCCCCCCCTTTGCCCACAAGGGATTTATTAGTTAGAAGTTATGAGGTGATTAAAAGTATGTAAGGGTTAAAGGTGGGCTGTACTCACATTGGTGAGGATTTGTTGTTGTTGGGCAGGATGGAGACAGAAGATGATTGGTGGCTGTATGAATGGCAGGAAAGAAAAAGGAGATATAAACCAGAGCCTCCAGTGGTTTGGGATCAGCTCACTTGACCTAGCAAAGAAGAATCAACTTGGATTTCTTATAGGCCATGGATCAGCTTCAAAATACCCTAGTCGGCGCCCCCAGCCAAGGAGTAAAAGAGCTTTACTTCATGCTGCTGGAAAGAGCTGCCGGGGTTGGAGGAGAAGACTGGTTACATAGATGCCTGGAGGAAGATCAGAGTACACCGCCGATCATCGCTGGACCTGTTCCCCTGACCACTGCCGCAGAAGGCCCGGACAGTTTACCCATCAGCCACCAGGCACCGGAAGAGGTGGAGCTTATGCGTGATGCAATTTCCGTTCCGGTTCTGGATGTCAGCGTCACCGGGATCACTGCGAGCACCGAGGAAGGATTGGGCCAGCTTTGCCACTCTAGCAGGAGCACGAGCAGGCAGAAAAGCACTTTTTCTCCATCTGGGGAGCCCAGCTTCAGTAAGGCCACAAGTAAGAAAGCTCCCACTAAGCTGCCCCGCAGTAGGATCGGATCTTCCAAGAGGCCAGCGATGTCAGGAGCGCCGGTGGAGCAGAGGGCATCTTTTGGTGAGTCTGCTGCTGCTCACAACACAGTTGGGCTTAATGCGCCCGCTGCTGGCCTACCGGCATTATTTTATATGTTCGCTGCCATGCCGGCAAAGGACCATAGTTCACTTCTACTGACATCAGCTCTGCATGGTTTGTTAGTACACCCTTACCTAATGCTAATATCGGTAATATAGCTAATGTTACATACGTGGATAGAGCTAGGGAATCAGTACTAGTTAACTGTAGATGTGAGTAGTATCTCTTCACCTTGAGTTGAGCAAAGTAATACAGAAAATGATACAACTGTGTCTGTAAAAAGTGCTTTTTCACAGCCTCTCCCTTCCAATTCTGTACCTGGTATTTGTATGACAGAAGCATTGACGTGTGAGGTTAGGGTTTCACCTCTCTTTGTCAATTAAAGAAAAAATATGGAAGGGAGAATATGTTGACATTTTTTCATTGTTACCTAGAAATAAAGAGCAGTAAGGTAAAAATGTAGAAAATAGGAAAGATGAAAAAGATGAGGATCACAAGAAGCCTTTAGTGAATAAAACATTCCATAATTGGGTCCAAGCTTTTTGTATTTTGGCAGCGGTCATGGGTGAGAAAAATGCTGAATTATCTTCTTCTTTGTTTCAACATTTAGATATAGTTCTTGAGGAATATAGGAACTTTGCTGGGACTTCATGGATACTGTATGATGAGATGTATATGCAGAAATTAGCTGTACACCCACAAGTAAAGTGGGGACACAAAGATTTTCATGCTAATTATATGCCTCAAAAATTAATCACTATGTTTAATAGCATGATGTCGGCCATTTTGTGTATGTTCTACATAGACCAGAGTGTATTCTAAAGTTCTCCTATTCAAGTGTCAGTCTGGGAGTACAATACTTGTTATCTCTTTAGATATTTATGGCTGTTTAGATAAGGGGGGCTAGTTACATTCTCTAGACATTCACACGTCTGTGTGAAAGAGACCTTCATGATGTTCTTATCTCTCTAATAAATTTGGATGTCTAGGTAGGCCCCAAGATGTCTATGAGAATCCAGGTTTTAATTACTTATGGCTAAAAAATATATACAACAAGTGTATAACCAGTCCTCAAGGGATTACAAAGAGTAAAAGAAGAAAAAAGAGGATGGGGGAAGGAAAGGTGTAGGGTGTGATATATAATGTAAATATAGAATAAGTGTAGATATATAATCAAAAGGATGTGTAGAATAAATCTGTAATCATTAGGTGATAATAGGTGTGCTCAAAACAAAATTGCACAAATAATAGTAAAATTAATTAATAGTACTATCAATCTATCTGCATAGAAATTCCACCCACACCTGCACAAGGGGCATTTATGAATGGCTATATATGCATACAGATTAGTGGAGAATAACAATAGAAATAGGATAAATTACAGCAGATAAACTGAAACAAATAAGAACCTGAGAATAGATGTATTAAAAATATAGTAAAAAATGTATTACATATAAATAATCATGGATACCTGGGCAGGGCCCTTGCTCCAGGTATACCACAGAAAAAATGATAAATAAACGCAAAACATGCACAAAAATATGTTTCTGCCTATAAGCAAAAGGGGGCTAACTCTGCAACTATTGAAATAACCCCTAAAGTGGGAATAGTAATATTGATTAACAGCAGAGAAAATCCCTCAAATAAATATGGCACTAACCACCATAACAATCTATATAGACTCCAATTGTAAAGATAACACAAAGAACATGGGAGCTATTACCATTGGTCATTAAATAGTTAATCTTTATTGAAATACATCATTCAAATACATAAAACCAATTAAAAAAGGAGAAATCGGCAGCAAAGGGAGGCAATACCTCGGACATACAGTAACTGGATGCTGGGTACCAGTGTATAAAAGTTATACTGTAAACACAGGGTGAGATAGCAACTTTATATAATCAATACCATTGCGGCAGATAGCTTGGGCTAAAAAGCCCTAAAGTGCAAGTGCAGACTACGCTAACGCCACATATAAGCATCAAGAAAAACTTAAAGCAACAACCGCAGTGTATACATACCAAAGATTGTAACAAGTAGTACTAGAAGTCCCAGGATGCCGCCACCCCTACACGTGTATCGGTCCACTGACCTTCGTCCGGGGGTCACAGAAAAAATGAATAAAAAGATAGCTCAAATGATGATGGAAAGCATAAGAATGAAGTTAATAGTCCATATTAATACTTGCAATATAATGGGGAAAAAAAGAATAAAAAAATTGCTCTACGTTCTGTACTTGAAGAGGAAAGATGTAGCAAATATTAGTTTGTGTAGCAAATATTAGTTTATAATTTGTAGTGAGGAGAGTGACTGCAAGCTTCCACAGAGTGTTGCCGATCATTAGATGGTACCTACAGTGCACTTAGGTTATGAAATATATGACAAAGAATGGTAGTACCTTGTTTTCAGATGCCGTTACAATATTGTCGTAGATAGATGCACCCCTTCAGAGTGGTGTGCTCCTTAGGATATAGGGCCTTTTTACGGTACTGGATGACAGGATGCAAGCAGTGACAATAGCACGGCACAGCATTTGGCCCTTGAGTGATATCTGATATTTTGGCTACTGAGGAATACGGCAGTCAGCCGTGAAACACGTATAGCCTATATTCTAGATCAAAGACCTTCTGATCCATCTTTACTTGCTTCTAAACTTACCTCGACAGCGCTGGAGTACCACATTTTGAATCCCACTGTGCGGTTCCCGCGCAACAGACACGAGTGACGTTGACCGTTCACCTTACTTTGCTACCCACAGCGCTATTATTCTAGCTATTCTATAGAGGACTGCAAGCACCCGTCACGATTGATCACAGAGACGCGGGGACCACAAGCGCCATTATCGCTTACATTGCGAACACCATTCATCACTCAAGGGCCAGACGCTGTGCCGTGCTATTGTCACTGCTTGCCTCCTGTCATCCAGTACCGTAAAAAGGCCGGGCGCAGGACCGTGCCAGCAACGATCCCTATATCCTACGGAGCACGCCACTCTGAAGGGGAACAACTGCATCTATCTACGGTAATATTGTAACGGCATCTGAAAACAAGGTACTACCATTCTTTGTCATATATTTCATAACCTCAGTGCACTGTAGGTACCATCTAATGATCGGCAACACTCTGTGGAAGCTTGCAGTCACCCTCCTCGCTACAAATTATAAACTAATATTTGCTACACAAACTAATATTTGCTACATCTTTCCTCTTCAAGAACAGAACGTAGAGCAATTTTTGTATCCATTTTTTTTCCATTATATTGCAAGTATTAAGATGGACTATTATCTTCATTCTTATGCTTTCCATCATCATTTGAGCTATCTTTTTATTCATTTTTTCTGTGGTATACCTGGAGCAAGGGCCCTGCCCAGGTATCCATGATTATTTATATGTAACACATTTTTTATTATATTTTTAATACATCTATTCTCAGGTTCTTATTTGTTTCAGTTTATCTGCTGTAATTTAGCCTATTTCTGTTGTTATTCTCCACTAATCTGTATGCATACATATGCATTCATAAATGCCCCTTGTGCAGGTGTGGGTGGAATTTCTATGCAGATAGATTGATAGTACTATTAATAAATTTTACTATTATTTGTGCAATTTTGTTTTGAGCACACCTATTATCACCTAATGATTACAGATTTATTCAACACATCATTTTGATTATATATCTACACTTATTCTATATTTGCATTATACATCACACCCTACACCTTCCCTTCCCCCATCCTCTTTTTTCTTCTTTTACTCTTTGTAATCCCTTGAGGACTGGTTATACACTTGTTGTATATATTTTTTAGCCACATTATTGTTAGTTTTTTGGGATTCTTAGACTTCCCAGTTAACCTCGGGATTGCAGCTGAGTGAGCTGCACTACCCCTCTATTTATTTTTAATTACTTGTAGATGTCAAAAATAATCACTGAATTGTTAATTAGGACTCCACACATCAAGTGTGGAATGTAGGTTTAAGACCGGTTATTGACAGTTAACCCTTAAAGGGGTACTCCGCCCCTAGACATCTTATCCCCTATCCAAAGGATAGGGCATAAGATGTCAGTACGCCGCGGTCCCGCTGCTGGGGCCGTGATGTCACGAGGGGCAGAGCCGTGACGTAACGATGCTCCGGCCCCTTTATTGCGCGTCATTACGTGCAGAGCAAACTCGCTCTGTGCTGTAATGATAGCGCAGTGCCGCAGTGGCGATCCCGAGGCTCCCCAGCAGCGGGACCGCGGCGTACTGACATCTTATCCCCTAACCCAGGGGTCTGCAACCTTTAAGACAAAAAGAGTCACTTGGACCCATTTTCGAAGAAAAAAAAAAAACTGGGAGCCACAAAACCATTATGACATTTAAAACAAATATAACACTGCATATATTGTTTCTTACCTTAATGCTATATATACAGGATCGTGCAGTCAGCTGTCAATCTGAAGAAAAAAAGGACTTTCACTTAACAATGTAAAACATATTTTTGGGGTGGGCTTTTTTTAGGCCCAGGCCTGGGGTGGGCTTTCTTTGGGGCCCAGACCTGGGGTGGGCTTTTTTTGGGCCCAGGCCTGGGGTGGGCTTTTTTTTGGGCCCAGCCTGGGGTGGGCTTTTTTTTGGGCCCATGCATGGGGGTGGGCTTAATTTTTTGGGCCCAGGCCTGGGGTGGGCTTAATTTTTTGGGCCCAGGCCTGGGGTGGGCTTTTTTTGAGCCCAGGCCTGGGGTGGGCTTTTTTTTGGGCCCAGCCTGGGGTGGGCTTTTTTTTGGGCCCAGGCCTGGGGGTGGGCTTTTTTTGGGGCCCAGGCCTGGGGTGGGCTTTTTTGGGGGCCCATGCCTGGGGTGGGCTTTTTTTTGGGGCCCAGGCCTGGGGTGGGCTTTTTCTTTGGGCCCAGGCCTGGGGTGGGCTTAATTTTTTGGGCCCAGGCCTGGGGTGGGCTTTTCTTTGGGCCCAGGCATGGGGTGGGCTGGGGAGAGGGGGGTTAATGCACTGGGGAGAGGGGGGTTAATGCTGCCGCGGGGTGAGGGGTTAACACTACCGCTGTCATGGGGTGAGCAGTAACTTAACCCCTCACCCCATGGCAGCGGCAGCGTTAACCTCTCACCCCGCGGCAGCGATAACACTGCCATGGGGTGAGGGGTTAAGTTACCCCTCACCCCATGGCAGCGGTAGCGTTAACCCCTCACCCCGCGGCAGTGAGGGGTTTGTATGCTTTGTAGAATAGGTGGTTAAAGAAGAATGTCCTGTAGGGGAGATTTTACATTACCTTAATGACTTTTTATTTATTGGTTCTGATTTAGGTGATGATGTGACTAGGTTATTTGATGCATTTATGAAGGTGTGTGATCTTTTTGGAATACCTCTAGCACATGAAAAAATGTTTTTACCTTGTAAACAGTTAATATTTTTAGGTATTAGTATTGATTCTAGGAAAATGCAGTTTTGTCTACCAGAAGGGAAGGTCTCAGGCATGCTAATAGGGATTAATTATCTATTGCAGAAAAAGAAAGTCACCTTGAAAGAATTGCAATGTATTTTGGGTATGTTTGTATTTACATCTAAGGTTATCCCTATGGGTAGAATATTTTCTAGAAGGTTGTATATGGATACTAGGGGAGACAAATCACCTAAATGTCATATTAGATTGGAAAAGTCATTGAAGGATGACCTTTCACTATGGTCTGAGTATCTATCTAATTGTAATGGATCATCTGTATGGCAATCTGCATTTGTGAACTTGGAAGAGTTAGTGCTATACACTCATGCTTCTGGATCTTATGGATTTGGGGCATTCTTTCATAATACATGGTGTGCTAGCTTGGGTAGAGGGGGAGGGGGGGGGGGTTATGTCCAATATAGTACTCCTTGTACATCAAAATCTGACCCGGTAGTTAAACTTGCAAGACACATAGTGTTATTGTGTTTGAAGTTAAATGTGTGGCTGAAACAGTATATATTAAAGGTATTACTAATTGTAATGCTATTTTATTATCTCAGGGTCAGTTCCACAGATTTTACCAATTGTGTCCGGATGCAGACAAGGTGGGTTTTCCATGCCCTCCCCACCTGTGGAATTTGGTACTGGATTAATAGAGCATTTCGTAAGGAATTCGGTTTTGGCTAAAACTTACGGGGATTACAGCAAGAGCTGGATGGATTGGTGTGCATTTTGTGCTCCCCAAAATATTAATTTAAACAATGCAGATGTTAATTGCTCACTGTCATATTTGTCTGGATTATTGGAGAAAATGTTTTCACATCGTTATATATCTAGTCAGTTAGCTGGCATTGCATTCTTTCAGAGATGGATGGGTACTCGCCCAATAAATTTGTTTTATCAAATTAAACTTTTTTATTCAAAAAGTATTGAAAGGATATCGTTTGGCTTCTGCACAGAAAGATCAGAGAAGGCCAATTGAGGGAGTTCTGTTACAAATAATTGTGTCTGCATGTCAAGTGGTGTGTAAAGATAGTTATGAAGCTTTACTGTTTCAAACAGCATTTGTAATAGCCTTCTTTGATGCATTGAGGGTGAGTGAATTGGCCCCCACTAATAATATGTCAGCAGCACCGCTGGACAGGTCTGATATACAAGTACATGAGTCTGGTCTTATTTTAAATATCAAAAACAGACCGATTAGGTCGTGGTAAGAAGTTATATATTGGTAGATTGCCGGGTAACATTTTATGTCCGGTGGGTCAGATTGAACTTTATTTGATGTTACGCCCCAATGATCACACTGGCCTTTTTATTCATATAGATGGTGCAGTTCTTACGGTATATCAGTTTAATTTATTTTTTTTTTTAAATGTAATAATATTGGTTTAGGTTCGGTCAAGATTAGCCCCCATTCTTTCAGAATTGGGGCTGCAACTGAAGCAGCTAGGTCAGGCTTATTCCCAAATACCACAAAAACCATAGGGAGATGGCAATCAGATAGGTATAAGATTTACATCCACCCGGATCTGTTAATTAATTAATGTTCTTTTTCTTTCAGAAGATACTGTTCGTATTGTATGGATAGTAGGGCATTCCTTCATACATTGGGCTTAAAACCGGTAAACAATTAGGCCGTATTCTTTAAACCTGGGGTTCAAGCCAGAAAAGGTTTGTGTTTTTTGGGCAGGACAAAGGGGTCTGTGTTGGAATGATGTATTTGAGTTGTGTTTACACAAAGCCGCAATATGGCCTCCACCTGATGTGTTAATAGTACACACAGGCGGAAATGATGTTGGGAATTTGAACACTTTGCTGTTTTGACAATTTAAACAGATGATGTTTTGTTTACATGAAGTATACCCTTCCACAGTTTGAATTTTTTCGGGAAATATCCCGAGATGGATTTGGGCTGATAAAAAGTGCGCTTTCTGGAAAAGATGAGGAGAAGGTTGAACTGGGGTATGGAGCGTTTTATGCCAGTAGTGGGTGGGTTTTCCTACAGAGAAAGTTTTGTCAAATGTTTATTTTGGATGGACGGGATTCATTTATCAGAGATTGGGTTAGATATATTCAATGTGGATTTACAGAACATCATAGAAAAGGCCACAGTTAGGAGAGGGGCATGCCATTAGGCATGCGTGTGGGTGTCACCCAGAGACCTGAGTGGACATGAGAGTCTTCTGTGAGATATGGTGAGATTTTGATGGTTTACATAAGTGTCTAGTTAATTATTGTTATAAATTTGAAATTTTATAAAGTAGTAATGAATTTTACTATCCCTCAATAAATAACGCCCGTGGCCTTTTATCTCACTATTGTCTCTGTGTTATTTAGGTTTAATGTACTAGGATAGTGGGGATAGTGCGCCCCCCCCCCTTGCCCTCAATGGATTTATTAGTTAAAAGATATAAGGTGATTAAAAGTATCTAAGGGTGGGCTGTACTCACATTGGTGCTGAGTTGTTGTTACAGGGCCAGCAGTTGCTGGGTAGAATGGAGACAGAAGATGATTGGTGGCTGTATGAACAGCGGGAAAGAAGAAGGAGATATAAGCTGGAGCATCCAGTGGTTTGGGATCAGTCCACCGGACCTAGCAAAGAAGAATCAGCTTCCCTCTGCCCCTCCCTTTTTCTTGTCACGGACCATTGGAAGGTGTTGCATATGGCAGACAGATAAGTTTCTAATGGTTGGTGTCACCCAGAGTCCTGGTAGAAAGGTGAGTCTTCTGTGAGATATGGTGAGGTTTTAATTGTTTACATAAGTGTTTTGTTAATTATTGTTATAAATTTGGTATTTAATAAAGTATTTATGATTTTTTTTATCCCTCAATAAATAACGTCCGTGGCCTTTTATCCCACTAATGTCTCTGTGTTATTTAGGGTTTATGTACTGGGATAGTGGGGGGCTTTTTGTCTAGATTAACTCCTTAAAGGGGTACTCCATCCCTAGACATGTTATCCCCTATCCAAAGGATAAGGGATAAGATGTCTGATTGCGGGGGTCACGCTGCTGGAGGCCCCTGTGATCTCGGCTGCAAACTTTGCTCCATGTTAGATGACTGGTGATGCGGGGCAGAGGTGTGTGACGTCACGGCCACGCCACGCTCGTGATGTCACGGCTACGCTCCCTCAATGCAAGTCAATCGGAGGGGGCATGACGGCCATCACACCACCTTCAATAGACCTGAGGGGGCGTGGCCGTGAAGTAACAAGCCTCTAGCGCTGAACTCGGCGCTCTAAACAAACGCCAGGTGCAGCAGGGAGATTGCAGGGGTCACCAGGGGATAAGATATCTAGGGGCGGAGTACCCCTTTAACCTCTTAAGGACTCAGCATTTTTTAGTTTTTGCATTTTCGTTTTTTCCTCCTTACCTTTTAAAAATGATAACCCTTTCAATTTTTCCACCAAATAATCCATATGATGGCTTATTTTTTGCGCCACCAATTCTACTTAGTAAAAAAATCTACGGGGAAATCAAAAAATAAAAAATCATTGTGTGACAAAATTGAAGAAAAAATGCCATTTTGTAACTTGAAGGGGATTCCATTTATTTACACTGTTTTTTTTATGGGAAAAGGGGGGGTGATTCAAACTTTTATTAGGGAAGGGGTTAAATCACATTTGTTAACTTTTTTTTTTTTTTTATAGCCCCCATAGGGGTCTGTAACAGGCATTACATTGATTGCCGGCACTGATCAATGCTATTCCATAGCATTGCATTGATCAGTGTTGTCACTGTGGATCTCAGGCTTGGAGCAATCAATCGCTGATCGGACACGCAGGAGGCAGGTAAGGGACCAGCAGGGCTCTGTGCACTGAGGACAAGCAGGGCTCTGTGCACTGAGGACAAGCAGGGCTCTGTGCACTGAGGACAAGCAGGGCTCTTTACACTGAGGACAAGCAGGGCTCTGTACACTGAGGACAATCGGGGCACTGTGCACTGAGGACAAGCAGGGCTCTGTGCACTGAGAACAAGCAGGGCTTTGTACACTGAGGACAAGCAGGGCTCTGTGCACTGAGGACAAGCACGGCTCTGTGCACTGAGGACAAGCAGAGCTCTTTGTACTAAGGACAAGCAGGGCTCTGTGCAGTGAGGACAAACAGGGCTCTGTACACTGAGGACAAGCAGGGCTCTGTGCAGTGAGGACAAGCAGGGCTCTGTGCATTGAGGGCAAGCAGGGCTCTATACACTGAGGAGAAGCAGGGCTCTGTGCAGTGAGGGCAAGCAGGGCTCTGTGCATTGAGGGCAAGCAGGGCTCTGTGTACTGTGGACAAGCAGGGCACTGTACACTGAGGACAAGCAGGGCTCTGTGCACTGAGGACAAGCAGGGCTCTGTGCACTGAGGACAAGCAGGGCTTTGTACACTGAGGACAAGTAGGGCTCTGTGCACTGAGGACAAGCACGGCTCTGTGCACTGAGGACAAGCAGAGCTCTTTGTACTAAGGACAAGCAGGGCTCTGTGCACTGAGGACAAGCAGAGCTCTTTGTACTAAGGACAAGCAGGGCTCTGTGCACTGAGGACAAGCAGGGCTCTGTGCATTGAGGGCAAGCAGGGCTCTGTACACTGAGGAGAAGCAGGGCTCTGTGCAGTGAGGGCAAGCAGGGCTCTGTGCATTGAGGGCAAGCAGGGCTCTGTGTACTGTGGACAAGCAGGGCACTGTACACTGAGGACAAGCAGGGCTCTGTGCACTGAGGACAAGCAGGGCTCTGTGCACTGAGGACAAGCAGAGCTCTTTGTACTAAGGACAAGCAGGGCTCTGTGCAGTGAGGACAAGCAGGGCTCTGTACACTGAGGACAAGCAGGGCTCTGTGCAGTGAGGACAAGCAGGGCTCTGTGCATTGAGGGCAAGCAGGGCTCTGTACACTGAGGAGAAGCAGGGCTCTGTGCAGTGAGGGCAAGCAGGGCTCTGTGCATTGAGGGCAAGCAGGGCTCTGTGTACTGTGGACAAGCAGGGCACTGTACACTGAGGACAAGCAGGGCTCTGTGCACTGAGGACAAGCAGGGCTCTGTGTACTGAGGACAAGCAGGGCTTTGTACACTGAGGACAAGCAGGGCTCTGTGCACTGAGGACAAGTACGGCTCTGTGCACTGAGGACAAGCAGAGCTCTTTGTACTAAGGACAAGCAGGGCTCTGTGCAGTGAGGACAAGCAGGGCTCTGTACACTGAGGACAAGCAGGGCTCTGTGCAGTGAGGACAAGCAGGGTTCTGTGCATTGAGGGCAAGCAGGGCTCTGCACACTGAGGAGAAGCAGGGCTCTGTGCAGTGAGGACAAGCAGGGCTCTGTGCATTGAGGGCAAGCAGGGCTCTGTGTACTGTTGACAAGCAGGGCTCTGTGTACTGTGGAAAAGCAGGACTCTGTGCACTGAGGACAAGCAGGGCTTTGTGCAGTGAGGCTCTGTGAAACGCTCCCGGCTCACACAGCAGGCTGTTTGACAGATCGGGAGCCCGCACAGAGCCCTGCTTGTCCCTAATAAACTTACTGTATTTTGTGTCCACATAAAGACACAGGCAATAGCGCAGGGACAGCATTTTTATTCACCCAAAAATGTACCAATTTTTTTTTAACCAATGTATATTACAAAAGTACATATATAGGTATTATCTACATTATATTAAAAGACAGGTACACTTTAAATTCCACTTAGATAAAACCACATGAAATATATAATGAGTAGCATCTGAAAGAAAAAATGAAGGAAAATAGGATGAAAAGCCATGCAGTCTGGTCATAAATAAATAAATAAATAAATAAATAAAATGTCAAGCTGTCCAGACACATTTAAAATCGAAGGCATCTTCAGAGCGCACAAGTATACATACTAGTTCATTGGCCCTCATTTACTATTGCAAACCTGACATGTTTTGTCGGGTAGTGCACCAGATTCTGGCGCATTGCACCAGAAATTCTGTCTGTGCCAGAATTAGCTCCAGAAGTTGCGCCGGAATTGAAAAAAACCCGACTAACTCTCCATTTTACTGAGAAAACCAGAGAAGGGGCGTGGTCACCAAAAAGGGGCGTGTTCCCGACATTTTCACAAAAGCCCATCATATTTACTAAGCTTTCCACAGAAAATGTGGGGGATTTCAGCTTTGGAAAACCTGACAGATCAGAGCATGTGTAAAAAAGAAAAATGTAGGGAAAAGTGCAAAATGTAGGGAAACCTTAGTAAATACCGTGGAAAAAAAATTATGGGGAGTTAAAACCCACAAAGAAACCTACACTCCACTCTTAGTAAATAAGGGCCAATGTGTTGATTGAAATCTAATATGAATGAATTGTAAAGTCAGTGATTAGAGATCTATTGTCATGTTCAGACATTAAAGGAGTAGTCCAGTGGTGACTCAGTGGTTAACAACTTATTCCCTATCCTAAGGATAGGGGATAAGTTGCAGATCGCGGGGGGTCCGACTGCTAGGGCCCCCTACGATCTCCTGTACGGAGCCCCGACAGCCCGCGGGAAGGGGGCTTGTCGACCTCCGCACGAAGCGGCGGCCGACACGCCCCCTCAATACAACTCTATGGCAGAGCCGAAGCGCTGCCTTCGGCAATCTCCGACTCTGCCATTGAGATGTATTGAGGGGGCGTGTCAGCAGCCGCTTCGTGCGGGGGTCGACACCCGCTATCAGGCCGGAGAGCCGGGGCCCTGTACAGAGAGATCGCAGGGGGCCCCAGCGGTCGGACCCCCTGCGATCTCAAACTTATCCTCTATCCTTAGGATAGGGGATAAGTTTTTCACCACTGGACTACCCCTTTAATTATAAACAGTTCTTGTAGTGCATGGACAAGATGGGCCATTGTACTCATGCTGGAGACAATTAATTCATATACTCTGACTTTAATTATTTTAAGTTCTTCATGATTCAAATCCATGTGATATTATGTTTTCCGGTTCCTTACTGATCATGACACTATAAGATATTAATCATTTTGTCAATAACTTTAGGTGAACCTTCTGGATTATGTTAACCCCTTAAGGACTCAGCGTTTTTCAGTGTTTGCATTTTAGTTTTTTCCTCCTTACCTTTTAAAAGTCATAACCCTTTCAATTTTCCACGAAAAATAAAAAAAATTTGCGCCACCAATTCTACTTTGTAATGACATCAATCATTTTATCTAAAAATCATTGTGCGACAAAATTGAAGAAAAAACACCATTTTGTGAATTTTGGGGGCTTCCGTTTCTACGCAGTGCATATTTCGGTAAAAATTACACCTTCTCTTTATTCTCGAGGTCCATAGGATTAAAATTATTTCCTACTTATACAGGTTTGATTTTGTTGTACTTCTTGAAAAAATCATAACTACATGCATGAAAATTAAGATGTTTAGAAATGTCCTCTTCTGACCCCTATAACTTTTTTATTTTTCCGCATATGGAGATGTATGAAGGCTCATTTTTGCTGACAGCCTTCTGCTCCAGCTCTTAGGCTTGGTGCACATATATGAGGCGTCCGGCATAGTTTCCTTCTGGCGTGCACCGGAGGAAAACTGATGCTAGAACTGATCCCATTCATTTGAACGGGACAGTTCACAATCATCCAGTATCTCAATTTTGACGCCGGATGGTTGGACACATCTGAGGGCACCAGACAGGGGAACGCAGAAACAATGGACACCGGATGCTGTACAACTGACGACAACTTGTCATCAGTTGTGGCATCAGTTGCGTTGAGACCTAGGCAGAGTTCATCTATGCTGGGTGCCGGACATGTTAACCCAGCCTTATTTCTCTCAGAGTTCCTAATTGACACAGGGAAGGGTAAGCAGTTGCCCGCAGTAGAAAAAAAAAAGTGGAGCATTGGGAGAGCATATATGGAGGGCAGATTAGGATAAAAGCACAGAAAAGGCAGTTTGCAGATAGAGAGCAGAATGGCCACAATAAACAGTAGCCTCCTGAACACATTTTACTATACTGCTGAGTGGACACACCAACAGGAGAAAAATCTGAAACAAGAACCCAGCTACAAGCTGATCATCATGGGCACTGAAAATAAAAAAAAGGACAGATTGAATCATAAAGCCACATTTATGTTGTGTGCACTCCTTCCCTGCCCAGACTTGACACTTAGTAGTAGAAGCTTTTTAATAGACAGAGTAAATTACTAAGTCACGGCTTAACATTAGCCACAAAAACAGCTAGTGCTAGCCCCAAATATTATCCTGGTACCCACCGCCACAGGGATACTGGGAAGCCAACAGGCCTGGAGCCTAAAAAATGGTGCTTCTGGGCCTAGGAAGTAACAGACTGTCTTTATTTAGGCTGGGGAGGGCCAGTAACAATGGTCCTCACCCATCCTGGTAACATCAGGCAGTTGCTGCTTGGTTGGTATCTGGCTGAGAATGAAAAATATGGGTAACCCCACACATTTTGCTTAAGTAGTTAAATAATAATTTTAAATTATTCCTAGACAGATACCAACCAAGCAGCAACAGCCTGATGTTACCAGGGTGGGTGAGGACCATTGATACTGGCCCTCCCCAGCCTCAATAACACCCACCTGTTACCACCTAGGCTCAGGAGCACAATTTTTGACACTTCAGGCCTGTTGGTATCGGTTCCTCCCGGCACCCCTGTAGCGGTGGGTTCCAGGGTAATAATTGGGGGTTAGCACTAGCTGTTTTTGTGGCTAATGCTAAACTCCAGCTTAGTAAAGGACTTAGAGGGAGATGTGCAGGTGGGTGACAAGCAAGCCAAGGAAGCTTTTCACCTGCTCGCATATCTCCCACTGTCCATGCTGCACGACTACAACTCCCAGCATGCCTTTACAGTAAGGTCATGCTTGAAGATGTAGTCATGCAGTGCGGGTGAAAGATGTGCGGGTGGGTGATAAGCTTGTCACCTTCCCCCGCAGCACGACTATAACTCCTAGCATGCCCTTACAGTAAGGACATGCTTCTGGGAGTTATAGTCATGCAATGCGGGAGATGTGCTTGTCACCCACCCCTGATGCATGACTAAAACTCTCAGCATGTCCTTACTGTAAGGGCATGCTGGGAGTTGCAGTCATGTGGTAGAGGCAGGTGACAAGCTTGTCACCCGCCCGCACACCTCACGCCTGCGCCGCACGACTACAACTCACTGCTGGGAGTTGTAGTCGTGTGGCGCGGGTGGGTGACAAGGAAGCCAGGGAAGTGGGCGACATTGTGCTCCGCTACCCTGGCTTCCCAGTGGGGAAAATGAAGTTGGCAGCTGTGATTGTCCAGGCGGTCCGGGACAATCACGGGTCCACCCGGAAAATATGAAATTACAGTGCCGTAATTTCATATTCCTGTCGGCCGGCTCCACTCCCCTGCCACCCGCCCATATCTACCACCCGTCCGCAAGGTGTTGGAACTAAAACTCCCAGCATGTCCTCAGTGTAAGGGCATGCTTGGAGTTGTAGTCCTGCAATAGCTAGCGGGTGGGTAGTAGATGTGGGTGGGTTGCTGGGGAGTGGAGCTGAGCAAAAGTCACACAAAAGTCGCAGTTTGTGACTTTTTGTGTAGCTTTTTTTTTAAATGCTGTCAAAGGCTAGTTTAAAAGACCTGGCTTACACTTGCGACTGTTTACGGGAATTTGCTACTTCCCCCCCCCCCCCCCTTTTTTTTTACTTTGCAAAGTAAAAACTGAAAATTGCTTAGGTATGGCTGATTGGAACTTTATGCTTACCCACAAAACCCGCACAAAAAAATGCATAGGCACACGTGCGACATTTTGTGTGACTTTTGTAAACCCCCTCTAAATCCCTTGATAAATCTCCCTCCATTAGTTTTAAAGCAATTATTTAGCATTTAGCATGATATAGCATATCATTATCATAATGTAGGAATAACTTCATACAACATTCATATGTTTTGTTAGATTTGTTATTACTGTTATGATACAATCATCCACCCGTGAACTCTGCAGAGGAGTAGGACTGTCAATTGTAAATGAATTTTTGTGTAAAATGTACTCCCACATCTTGGACTGTGCAGTTTTCATAGCACCTGCTCCATATAAGTGCTGCCAATAACACTTCAAGAAAGCCATATTCACACATACTTTATGATTTTATCAACATCCTATGTAATAAGAAAATAGAAGGCCAACTTATTAATAGAACATGCATACTGCTTTTCTGGCACTTTTTCCAGGATGTGTACTGATCGGTCTGTTTAAGGAGAAAGGCTTGATGTTGAATGATACATGAAATAGATGAAAATTAACTAGTTGTTAAACTCTGATAAAAAAAAAAAAAAAATCTAGACCAGATTTAAATCCTGTGTTTTAGAAGCTAAAGAATTTAAGGGGTTGTATAGTCTAGAAATAGCACGAAGAGAAGAGAGATGAGCTGCAATACCAGCCACAGCCCAGTCATTGTATAATAAAATGCTATATATGTTCCAATATATTATTTCAGCTCATCGTAATATTTAAAGATTAAATTTCAGATTAAACAATAAATACATTTTATACGTTGTACATCTTGGCACAATATTGATCTTGGCACAATATTTCAGATTAAACAATAAATACATTTTATACGTTGTACATCTTGGCACAATATTGATCTTTCTACTATATGTCATAAAAATTTTATCTCCTTTTTAAAGAAATCATGGCTTATAAAAAAGACCACTAGGGGTCTTCCATCCAGAACACAATCCTGTACCCTTTTTGTTCCAGCTAAAGCACAGGCTGGGGAAAAGCCCAGGAAGTAAGGGCCAGACTAGCACTTCTCTGTGTTCACTCGTGTTCTGTAAGACTGCAGTATGAAAACAGAGTGGAGGGGGTTACAGATCAGTCTGCAGTGATTGGATCAAGAGACCCAGCACAGCACAGCACACTCAGGGAGGAAGTGAATGAATAGTAGTGAGGGAAAAGCTCAGTGCTTGCCTTGTTCACACCCCAACTTGTAAACAGTCGTGTATATCATCATATCATCTCTGTGAAGATGATATGATGATATAGTCTCTGTAAAAAATGAAGATTAAACTGAGGAAGTATAATATGTAGCTACTGAAGTGGTGAAGCAACCAAACTGGTACCTTTTTATTTTTTATTTTTTGCTTTAGGAAAGGTCTCTATGCAGACTTTTACAGAGAATAGGTCAAATCTGTCGACCGGCCTCAAAATTAGTGGAACACTGCCTTTTACTTCCCCAACTGATAACTAGCGATCACACTGGGTCTTAGAAATGAGACTGGATGCAGTAAAAACCTATGACATGCGTAGGCAACATGTCAAAAGGTCCACCTAATTGATTGTGATGTAGAATTAATCCTTTAGGAAGTATTGGTCCTTTAATGGACACGGTCAGATTCAAAAACTTTTGTTGAACATCCTGGCAAAAGATTAACCTTTCTAAGATGCTTCATAATTTTTTTTACCTGATTTTTTTTTATAGAAATCATGGCTTATAAAAAAGACCACTAGAGGTCCCCATACCATCCTGAAGAAGGCCCTGTCCGGCTGCAGCATCATCTTTGTTCCAACTGAAGTACAGGCAGGGACAAAGTCCAGGAAGTAAAAACAGGACTAGCACTCCTCTGTGTTCACTCCTGTCCTGACTATCAGATTCATGTCTTAAAACAGAGAGGAGAGGTTTACAGAGTAGTCTGCAGTGATTGGATGAAGAGACACAGCCCAGCCCAGCAGACTCAGGTAGGAAATGAATGCATGATGAGTGAGGGTGGGCTCATTGCTTACCTGTCCCATTCAGATGAATTGAAGATACTATTGAGCATTCTCTGTGACCTTTTCAGAGGTCATTCTACAGGGAGAGGGATGTTGATCTCTATTGTTAATGGTAGTGGATCCAGTGTTATCTCTCTACTGTACACCTAAATACAGAACCTAGTTCCCACACAGAAAACCTCCAAGCATAGGCATAACAGGCACTGGAACATATAGAAAAGCAAAAGAGCCGGCACAGGTGTGTATGGCAACAGTGAAGCAGACTTCTTTTATTCACGGTGCTAAAACATGACGAACAGCGGGACGCTGCAGCGGTCCAAGCAGGTGTGTAGGTGTGTGACAATTGTTTCACACCCCTTCTGGGCTTCTCATCAGACTCCCTTCACCTTACCTGCACGGCAAGTAAATACTCCTCCTGTCGGGACGTGAGGGGTGAGGGTGTTGCTACAAGTGATTAAAAACACATTAAAAGCAAAACACTGCTTGAATAACTAGAATAATACAGGTAATGCAAACAATAAACATATCAAATGTTTTATACTAGTTATTCAAGCAGTGTTTTGATTTTAATGTGTTTTTTTTATCACTTGTAGCAATGCCCTCACCCTGCACGTCACGACAGGAGGAGTACATACATGCCGTGCAGGCGAGGTGAAGGCAGTCTGATTAAATGACCGGAAGGGGCGTGAAACAATTGTCACACACCTACACACCTGCTTGGACCGCTGCGGCGTCCCGCTGTTCGTCATGTTTTAGCACCGTGAATAAAAAAAAAGTCTGCTTCACCGTTAATCGTGAGTGCCTCCTCATCTACTCTTTGTTGACTGTGCATTGCTTCAGCTCTTTAAGGATTGAGCACCCATACGTGTGAACAGATACCAGCTAACCCTGTAGTGTTGCAGGACAGTATAACTAGTCTGAACCTTGAAGAGTTAACTGTTGCCATACACGCCTGTGCTGGCTCTTTTGCTTTTCTATATGTTCCAGTACATGTTTGTTTAGCCTGAGCATGCCGTTGAGGCATGGGTTCTTTACCACTACAATATGGAATCTGATTATTCACTAAGCAGTACTGCGGGCATGGATGGTGCTTTTAACACGGAATGCCATAGTGCGAATAACTTTTTTATGGAATGCAACAATAAAGATGCATATTAAGTAATGAGTGACAAAAATTAGCAGTTTAAAGTGTCAGCACTCGCAGAGAAAGAGACACATTTATTTTGGACCCTGAAATCACTAAAGTTCTATGATGAGTGCAATAGGGTCCCAAGAGGCCTAAGAAATTAAAAGGAACCTGCACTTTATAACGATAATGTCACCTTTATGGAGGAGTGGACGGAAATCCACGAGGAATATTCCCTGAAAATGATGAAAGCTATTATTGCCCGACATGAACAGGAATAAGGAATTATTACAACTGAATTACTAAAATCCAAAACTGAGCTGAGGGTGTGTCTCTAATTGTATTCTTGTCTCAGTAAATATTGAGAGTCTCTAAATGAGAATGCCGCAAGCAGGGGCTGTGAATGTAGTCAGAAAGTTTCTGAAGTCATCAAAGAAGAGCAGTGACTACATCAATTGCGTCTGTGATTCCCTGGATTACATACTTGGTTGCAACTCCTTTAAGTTCGGTGACGTGTGGTACACAGAGACTGGAGGAGTTGCTATGGGGACGCCAGTAGCGTGTACACTGTCAAACTTATATGTGGCCATGTTTGAAAAGAGATATATTTTTCCTGGCAATAATTCTTACTGTAGCTCTATAGCTTGCTATCGTCGCTTCGTAGACGATCTCTTCATCTTTTGGACAGGCACAGAGTCCACTTTTCTGGACCTCGTATCTGAGATGAACACATCATATGACATGAATCTACGCTTCACTAGCAAGGTGGGTCCCTATGATATTGAACTCCTGGACGTTTTGATCAGCATGGATGGAGAAAACCCCATTACTAAAGGGTATCGCAAGCCAACTGCCTGCAACTCCCTGCTGCACTATGGAAGTTATCATCCTGAGCATGTTAAAAAAGCTGTACTGTACGGGCAATTTTTAAGATTGAGGAGAGTTAACAGCCAGGATGATGAATTTCTATTGCAAGCAAGGGATTTGAAAAGAAGACTACTAATTAGGGGTTACCCAGACATAATCTGGCCCTTAATAGAGTGATGCAGCAAAATAGAGCCACACTCTTAAGAGGTAGAGGTAACCATCAGAGAGATAGGACTCAGACTAATCGACAGAGTAAAGAATGTAGATGTTCCTTCTGCTTTTGTTTTAACCCTTTAGTGGACAAAATCAGAAAGGTTATTCATGACAACTGGTTTGTAATATAGAGTGATGCGAGCCTAGAAGAATATACAAAGAATAAACCACTCATTACTTTCAAAAAGAGAGACAAATTGGCTGAATAGAACATTGTCGCCAGGGAATTATACATGCAACAATTATAACTGGTGCAATTTCATATGTAAAGAGAAAAGTGTGTCCATTGGTTGTAAAATTTTCCTCTTTAAGGACACCATTTGTTGTCGCACCAATTACATTGTGTATCCTATAGTATTCACCTGCAAAAGATTTTATATCGGGTGCGCGATACGTGCTCTAAATACACGATTCTGTGAACACGTTCATTCAGTAACATCTGGCAGGGGCTGTCCGAGAGTTATCTCCCATGTCCGGGAAGAACATCAGGGTGACACCAACTGTCTTACCTTCTTTGGCTTAGAAAGAAGATACGCAAAAGAAGGTATAGCCAGACGTATGGCATTGTTACAAAGAGAAGCAAAAATCATCTTGGAAACAAATGCTCAGAGTAATCTGGGTTTAAATGACCAGTGTCTTTATTTGACATGTTTATTGTTTGCATTACCATTTTTATACTAGTTATTCAAGTAGTGTTTTGCTTTTAATGTGTTAATGTTAATGTGTTTAATCACTTGAAGCAATGCCCTCACCCTGCATGTCACGACAGAAGGAGTATTTACCTGCCGTGCAAGCGAGGTGAAGGCAGTTTGATGAAACGCCCATCTGTCCAAGACAACACAGGACAGAAAGAAAAACAAGGTGGGAGGGGCTAGACATCCTCATATAGGGTGAGGGTTAATAGGGTCTTACCAGTACATGGGGGAAAATTTAAGTCCTTATTGTTTAACTGTGGGACACAAGGGAACACCTATAATTACAGATATCATATGTGTAACTTTTTTATAGCTCTGTTTCAATGACGTTCAAATATTCTAAAAATACTTTATTTTTGGTCAGGAAGGGTCTAAACTCACATTTTCTGGAAAGCTAACAATAAATTATTTACTTTTCATATAAAGGTTTACTTTCTTGCCAAATTTTATATGAGAATCAAATGTTACATTGCTTTTTTATATTGTTTAAAACAAAAAAAACGAGAAGCCAAAGCAATAAAGTTTAGCACAAACAAGTGAAACAAATGTGACAGTAAAGACAAACAATGTACGGTAACTTGTCAAACTCTCACTGTATGGATCACAGTCTATTGTGTTACTACATATCTCACTGCATATATTACTGCATTCTTTCCAAGACTGAAAATGCACATTCAGTGAAAATGCTTCTAAGATCTATCATGTCACATCTCTGGACCAGTCTGTGATATTTTCTGTAATTCCTGGAGGCTCTTTGTAGCCAAAAAAGTGAGTCACTCACTGTAAATCTTAAAAATTTGCAATTAAATGATTTGATGTGTCACATAGTGCATACTGCAATATTAACTCTATGATTACTTGAATCTTACAATATTACATACATAGTGCAAAATTGTCTATTTAAAATCATTGGGTCCGGGCATTCCATCTTGTTACACAAGCAAATACATTTATTTTCATGTCTTAATAGTGTGTAAGGTTCTTCTCATATACGGAATCACAGTGGTCATCTTCTGTTAGGATTTACTAACTAAACTAAAAACATTTAGATCAATTGTACAATTATTAGTCATTATATTAAAGATGAAATCCTACATCTAGCCGTGTTTGTAAATAGCAGTGTATGTAAATAGCAGTAAATAGCAATCTTTGTAAATAAAATCAGAAATGTACACTGTAATCATGAAAATAACCACTAGACAACATCATTTTACTAGAAGGTATATACATTTTTGCAACTTCATTTTTATTGCCTAACACATCTCAAATAGTCACATTGTAAATGGTGTGCACAAGATTGGCTGTTGATATATGAATAGGAGCATTGGAGATACACAAACACTGTACTCGGGTATCTTCATGGCTCCCATAGAGAATGCATGGTGCACGAGTGTGGACGGGGCCACGTTCTGGAGGTTCCAGTGATTGGAACCTCTCCCCCTTGAGTAGATGCTATAGCATCAAACAACTAACAGTGATATGTGCTGAACATATATGGACAAATTATCACCATAGGGAAACAGTATATCAATTAATAAATACATTCCAAATATTGTGCAATTTATGAATTTATACATAATCAATACAATGCATAGACATATGTGCATAAATCATGGTACATATAAAATGTGTATAGAGTTCTCATAAAGTGCATATTCAATAATTCATAATAAAGTGACATTATGTGCAGCATAAACATCATGTAATCGTAAAGGCTGTAATGCCCCATAGGTGTGGACACACTGTGCTACAAGTGGCAGCTGGTAAGGCAGGCAAAATGGGGAAACTTACACTACAGTTAGCATCAGATGCAGCAGAGCGGAACAGATGTTTATTAGCAAAGCAGGTACTGACAACAACAAGCCAAGATTGCTACAGGTGCAGGTTGGCTGGAACAAGTTGCTAGCAGACAGGAATCATGGTAGACAGTCAAAGTAAAGTATACAGTCAGGAACAGCAGAAAGGATCAGGAACTCAGGTACAGAAGACAGGGTACAGGGACCTTAGCAATACAGGAAACACATCCTTGCTGAGGCACTATAGAGAGTGCCAGGAAGGGATAGGAGGAGGATCCATTAGTGAGTGCACAATGTCCCTATAAAATTCAACCAGGACAAAGCAGGAACTGCAGCAGGAGACATTCCAGAGCAGGAAGACCAGGAAGCACAGCAGACACAGGGCACAGAGGATGTCATCTGATGCTGGTAAGAACCAGGACACATGGCATGTTGATGGTCACCAATCTGAAAAGAGAAGGAAATAGCTGACATATTACAAACAACAAGCCAGCATGATCTGTGCACACTATACATGCACACTGACTCAACATGCATAGGGGAAATTGATCGGAAATGAGGGCTGTCCCACAGCCAACTATAACCCTCTCCAGTGGCATCCATAGAGGTACCTTTGCATGCTGACATATGCTGTTGACTCCCTTGTATCTATGGACACATTTTATATGCTCTATGGACACATTTTATATGTATGTCTATGTTGATTATGCATGTCATTGATTATGTGAATTTTAATGAATGGATTTGAAATGAATCTATCTACTATGTCAAAGGAGGAGCAGCACAACAGTAGTAGGTAGCAGGTAGCAGGAGTGCCAGCCGTCAAAAGCCTCAGTCACTGGCCTACATAATATTTACAAAAGTAATCACCGCAGCACATCCATGGGGCAAAAAGTGTAGCTTTATTCAGCACAAAATGCCAGAGCAACGTTTCAGCCGTCTCTCATGGCCATTAACAATTGTGGATATCTATCTATATATATTTGTCTTATATGAATTAAGTTACTCTAAAATGCTTACCTGAATGTGGCAGTTCTTCTGCTCTCTTGGGCCAAAAATGGTTGTATCTTTAATAGGTCCATAAACAAAAGCAACATTTTAAACATAGTTTTCTAAATGATATTTCTGAAACCAACACAAGAGGGCAGCATTAGCATTTTACAAATAAGTAATTTTAGTGATTATATTACCAATCAGAGTCATGTATTCCTGAAATATAATGACAATTAAAACTACATAAAATGTATGCACAGCACAATCTACAAACATTCATATAAACGATACATAAGAGACCTTGTCCTATACTAAAAGTACTTTCTTTTTCATTATAAACTTTACTGTTTTGTAGTCACTTGCATAAACATATAACAATAAATAATATACACAGGAATTGTAATAGTGTTATAGCTAAATCGCTTACTTAGCAATTCTGGGATTTCCTTATAGCTGAAGGAAACAATTTGACAATACTTTTTACCAACTGTTCTACCAGGAAACACTTTCATCCAATGTGCAATAAAAATACCAATAGCAGACTCAGTAGCAGACTTTGGCAGTTTTTGTCACATTAAAAATGTGGAGCAATTTAGGCCAAAACAGGCTATCATGACTTGCACCACAATTTCAATATGTTTTAGACATTTTATTAGACACTTTTGTGCTAACAAGGGGCATGGCTTATGACAAAGTGTATGGGGCCTAGTTTAAGAATTTGGAGGTATAAATCTATCGGATTCAGATCTTATGGTTGTTCTTACCTCATGTAAACTTTTTTAAACTAAGGTTTACCTCCAGTGCGAATTTGGGTCCTGGGGCACTACTGTTTGAGTCAGAAAAAAAATTGAAATAAGCCCATATGGCCCGAACCTGGGATATCATTTCTCTCATGTTCAGGTCAGATGAAGGGGAATTAGGGGCTATGGATGGGCCCAGATATGTCAGAAAATACTCTATATGAGGTATAAGACCCTAGCCCTAATTATTATATCAATTCAAGCTGAGGGGGAATGACATGGGATCCATCGAAATGCCCTTATCAACCAAATAAAATATGACTTAGCCAGATGCTGTTGAAAACGAAAAATACCAATTTTGGCCTTTGTGTCTAGAATTGGTAGAGTAACAAACTGTTATAAAGAATTGGAAAGCAAGGGTCACACTTTAAAACATAAAGACGGCATATATGCAAAATCCCATTGTTTTCGACATCTCAAACTCAGACTTCCACAATGTTATTGAGCAGGTTCTTCCCCTGTAGAGTTGCTGCTCTATGTAGGTGTAACCATTCAACTGCTTGCAGTTTTTTATACCTAGGATATATATATATATATATATATACACATAGATATACCGTATTTATCGGGGTATACCATGCACCGGCCTATAACACGCACCCTCATTTTACCAAGGATATTTGGGTAAAAAAAGTTTTTTACCCAAATATCCATGATAAAATGAGGGTGCGTGTGTGCGCGTGTATACCCCGATACACCCCCAGGAAAGGCAGGGGGAGAGAGGCTGTCGCTGCCCGCTTCTCTCCCCTGCCTTTCCTGGGGTCTAGAGCGCTGCTGTCGGCCCTTTTCACCCCCTGGTTATCGGCGCCGCTGCCCGTTCTGTCCCCCTGACTATGGGTGCCGGCGCCGATAGCCAGGGGGAGAGAAGCGGCGCCGACAGCCAGGGGGAGAGAAGGGGCATCGGCACCCATTGCCGGCGCCGCTGCCCCGTTGCCTCCCCCCATCCCCGGTGGCATAATTACCTGAGTCGGGTCCGTGCTGCTCCAGGCCTCCGTCGTGCGTCCCCAGCGTCGTTGCTATGCACGGCGCGGCGCTCTGACGTCATGCGCCGCGCCGTTCAGCGCATAGCAATGACGTCGGGGACGCACAACGGAGGCCTGGAGCAGCGCGGACTATTGAATTCACACATAATCCTGTGGGTAAATGGCTGAAAATTTCCATCTAGAAAAAGCTGGTCAGAAAATGTTCCCAACTTTTCCCAATAGTAAATAGAGAGGAATCCTGCAAGTCTGAAACAACTTTTCCCACTAGTAAAAACCCGACACTCTTAGTAAATGAGGCCCATTATATTTACAAATATATCTACAACTTCCTTACTGTTATTTTTTTTCTTTTATTTTATTACTGTTTTTTCTCTGACCGGAGTCAGTGTTGCTAGAATGAGTTAAAATTGACATTATGTAAAATCATGTCTTAATAAAAAAAATATTTTAGTATTTTGGCTACTAGTTGGTCTTATTTATGCATCCTATATTTGTATGCATTGCAGCTACTCTCGTTAATAAAATGTTATTAATTATAGGAACAAAAATGAAACATATATGTGACATTGTGATTTGATTGACCTGGAATCCTGAAGAAAAATCCTCAGAATAACAGGCATTAGTGTAAGGAGCTGGTGTGTCAGTCAAACTGCATTACTGCTCAGTGGTTGGCAGTATTATTTAATTGTGCTGCAAGCAATTGTAAGTATTATGCTTTATATTGCATTAGATTAAAGGACAGTTCCTCTCCTAGGGACAGAATTAAGGTAATCTCTTTCTCAAAGGTGTGTTTTCTTTAATTCAATTTAAAGATTTAGATTTTTAACCTTATTAAGGTGTTTTTATTTGGTTGATTTTTATCTGTTTTTTTATTTGTTAGATTGATGAGAGAATACTTTTGAGGTAAATTTTTATATATCAGTAGATATACAAATAGATAGCAATAGTTTGTTATGGGTTATATACATCAACAATGACCTTAGTACTGCCAGTTGGCAAAGTACTTCGGGCATTTAGTAATATGTTTCGATAGCAAAATCACTCTGGTTCATGTACACAAAACACTCCATTGCCTTTATTACCAACAAACCAGTCTTATGTAGAGATCAGAAAAAAAACTAAATGCAATGTATAGTGCAGTAGATGGGAAACCTTTTTCTAATGTTGTTTTTACGGGCAGTGCTCCGGCTGCAGTGAATGGCCGTGAGCGCCCCCTTCTCTCCTGTCGCCCGCACGTGTGTCCCAGGCGTTGCCAAGGGTAATGCTTCGGACGTTCTGTCCGGCCATGAGCGCACCCCTGCTGTCTGTGTCAGTGGCTCCAGGACTTGGGATGCAAGCCCCAGGCATCTCCTCCTGGTCCCGACACGTCTCCTGCTCTGCTTCACCGGTGCATGTGTCCCCTTTACTTAGAGTGCTCGTGTGCCAGTGTTGCTAAATTTAAAGTGCCAGTACGCCCATAATTGGTTCCTTGCTGAGCGGACCCTATATTAGTCCGGCACCTCCCAATTATGCTGCCTGATCTTTGGGATTTGTGCCTTTGAGAAAGCGTCTTTTTGTGTGTGCCTTATTTTGTTCCTGACCTCCTGCTTGTGACCTGACCTTGCTACTTTGCTGCCTGCCTCCTGACCTTGTGCCTGTGACCTGACAACGCTACCTTTCCGCCTGCCTCCGGACCTAGTGCCTGTGACTTGACGACGCTACTTTGCTGTCTGCCTACTGACCCGTGCTTCGTCTGACTATCTTCTGTGCCAAGCTACATCTGAGCAACCCGTGTGAAACATGCCAGGGGTAGCGACCTGGGTGCTGCCTGCCACTGCAAGTCCATCCCGCTTTGCGGCGGGCTATAGTGAAAACCAGCGGCACCTTAGACTACGCTCCCTGGTACATTTCAATCATTGTCCACACAGGAGAGCGGATCCACCTCTCAGCCGTTTACGGTAAGAGTGTTACAGTTGTAGAGTAATATATACAGTAAGCAATTTAAAAAGAAGACTACAGGAGACTCATTTGTTTTTAAAACAATTCAGTTAAAGTTATGTTGTTAGTTTGTCCCTTCAGAACTCAAAAGATAGTCTGGTTAATAAATAGGCTATAAAAAAAACATTGTACCGTACAGTTCTTGCTTATATTGTATTTGATCATGTTGCTGGGAGACATTAAAGAAGAAGAAAATCAAGAAGAAAATCCCAAGGGGTTTGATAATGCATGGCTTGTTATGTATTTTTTTCCTTGTTCTATTTATTATCAAACCTTTTATGTTGTTATGAATATTAACATTTTATTCGCTGTTAGAGAGGAAAAGAGACACTTTCCAATGTGACTTGTTCTAAAGAGCATCCGTAATCCCTTCTTCATTCTTCTTGAGGTTCAGGGGTCAGTACGTCCATTCCACAATATTTCTTGTTAATAGACCTTAAATGGAATAGAAGCCAGACAGGATTGTTATATAGTAGCACCTGTATGAGCCAAGAGGATTGTGCTCACATCTGTCATAGGCAGTCCTGCAAACACTTTTACTTTGGCCATATAAATAATATACCATTAAATGATAGAGATCACAGACACATAGATTTTTTACCAGAGTGGGGCTCTTACCTCGTAAAACAGTCCAACTAGGGTTTAGATGAGATTATATTTATACACATTATTTTCATTCTTTATTAACTGGAAGTGCCCTAAAGTACAATATTCCTGTATAAATAATAAACACACTATACTTACCTCCTCCAGTCCCCTGCAGCTGCAGTGCTGATGCTCCTGGTCCTCTATTGGTTTCTATTTTCTGAGCTCTGTGTTGCCCTGACCTCACAAGACCTGACAATCTGACTCTGGCTGGAAACTGCCTTTTTTTGTGTTGTCCTCTCATAATCTAGCCTGAGCTGTCTTACAAGGATTTACTTCCCCCTGTTCACAGTCTGAACTGTTGTGTAACCCCGTCCCTCTCCCTGCTGCTAACTATAACATTGAGAAAGTAGAAAGTCTGTTTTACAGACTTATCTTATTTAGTAGTAGCTAAATGATAGGAACTTACTAATAAAAAATATTTAAAAAGTTACTTCATTTTGCATGCAGGAAACACATCAACAATAAATCAAAGGTTTCCATAGCCTTTAATACCACATATCTTTTCATAAAATGCTTTAGGAACTTTAAATATGGAGGTGAGTGAAATAAGCAGTACAGATGAAGAAGACAATCAAGGAAACTGCCATGAGTCGTGCGGGTGTACTCACAGCCCGTTTCCCTGTACAGCTTCAGGGACGGGCAGCACTGTGACCAGCATGTCCAGCTGTGGACGCACTCAGTTAGCCGGTGGTTACTTACCTCACCATGCTCCTGGCTCCTCTGCTTCCTTATATTTCCTAGGGAGCGAGCTCCGACTCTGAAATTTAAAGGGGCAGTGCATCGGTAATTGGCACTTGCTGGGCGCTGACCCTATAAAGTGTCTGCTCTTCCTTTTGACCCCTGCTGGATCTTTGTGCCTTGTAGCCACTGAGAAAGCTAGGATTAGATAGGATTAGAAAAACTTCATCTGCTGCCAATGATGATGAATATTCAGACAGGTGGAACAACGCACTGTTTGAATGTTCCTTTAAACTAATAGCCATTCTGATAGAATGACAACAACATAAAATGTCAGAATTGGAAGATAATATAAAAACAATGAATGAAAAATTGGAACCATACAAAGATCTCACTGAACTTTTGCAAGCTGAAAAGGAAAAGAAATTAAAGGATTTAGAAAAAACTATAAAAAAAAAGACACAGTGAAACAAGCAATATTCAACCGCTATCTTCCCGATTATGCAACCAATTCAGTACACACTTGGTACAAAAATCGCCACCAACAAAACCCAAAGTCAAATCTCAAAAAACACATTAATGTGAATAATGGTTATAATGAAGGAGGCAAAGAGTCTGTAAATTTTAGTTAATCGGACCTGGATACAACAGATAATTATACTGACCATTCCGAAAATGACCAAAATGAACCAGCTCACCGCCCTTCACAAACATCAATACCAAAAAAAGAGGAGCGTTTTTCAAAGAGAGATCAGAAAACAAAACCCAAGAAACCATGCAATACAAAAAAACGAACAGCCAAAGAAAATGGAAAAGACACAGAGGAGGACGAAAACACCAGAAGAAACCTATCCAGCCAAAACAAGAAATAGAAACAACCAACATAACACATGATGCGTCCTCTGTAGTAAACATGTCGGCAACTGTCCTTTCAATGGCATAAATAAATGTATTTTCAAAAGGTTTAAACTTTGTAACTAATCAGTCATTTAATTTATATGACACTATAAAATATGTAAACCGTTTTGTCAGAGCTCTGACTATAAAGAAAAAAATTTTCTCTGAAGATGAAGAAAAATCAGATACTGATATAAATGAATTTTTGGAGCACAATTCTGTTTGTACATAATCTCCATTAAATGCAACAGGTCAAAACCAACTACCCCTGGGCATGTCATTTATTGATCAAAAATGTATACTCCACTTAATGGAACTGGAAAATTTGGAACCATCACGGAATGAAATTGCTGAAACCAAGAAAAGATAATTTTTTTTTTACCACTAACCCTACCTTTTACCCAGTTGATTCTCGGACATTATCTATGGAAACATCTCAACAATGTGTAGAAAATGATTTACAAAATTTGGAACAACAAATCAAAATTAAAGAATCGCAAATGAATAATCTCACGAAACAAGAACGTATTGCTATAAAAACATTAGAAGAAAACCCTAACATCATAATAAAAAATGTGGACAAGGGGGGATCCGTAGTTGTGCTGGACATTTTGCTATACGAAAAGCTAATACTGGAAATGCTTAATGATACATCCACATATAGAAAAATTCCATCAAATCCAAGCAAATCCATTAAAATCTAACTTAAAAATGATTAGAGGAAGGGTTCAAATTAGGTATATTTTCACAACAACAAAAATAATTTTTATGTCCATCTCATCCTATATGTCCAGTTTTTCATGCCCTCCCAAAGACACACAAACACTGTTTTCCACCCCCACTCCACCCCATAGTAGCGGGGATTGGATCTCTGCTAGGTTCATGGATCAATTCAGTATTAAAACCACTAGTGTGCCGCACAGCAGGATTTATAAAAGATACCAAATCTTTATTAAACGCAGTACAATGGTTATCTTGGCAGGAAGGCGATTCTTTTCTATCTTGTGACGTCAGATCACTGTATTCATGTATTCCACACAATACAGCAATTACAGCTATAGAATATCACATACCTAAATACAATATGTACAGCCGAGACATCAACAATTTCATTATACAGACATTAGAATTTTTACTTAAACTCAATTTTTTTTTCGGTTTTACCACCAATATTATTTGCAGGTTACAGGCTGTCCTATGGGAGCCAGTTTCTCCCCTACTTTGGCCAATTTGTATATGGCTTTGATTTGTACTATATTTATTGATTTGTACTATATTTATTGATACAGATTTATTCGTTATTGTTAATTTTGTCCATACACTTGACATTGTTTCAACTAGTATATTCATTTTGGTATTTTACTAAATTCATGCATCCACAACACAGTGAAAAACCGTGAGGTTTGAAGATACCCATCTGTTTTCGGCCACCAGCCCACTCTTCAATGCAGTGGGCTGGTGTGGCCGATTTATAGATGATCTTCTTATATGGCAAAAATCAAAACAAGAAGTCCTGTGTTTCCTTAATGAAATAAACAATAATGATCTTGGATTAAGATTCACGCTTCAATGGGGTAGTAGCTCTATAAATTTTCTAGATGTCACATTTATAGGCAATATCAAAAACAATGATATTCAAACACAATTATACATAAAACCAACATCAGTAAATAACATTTTACATTACAAGAGCTGCCACCCCAAACATGTCGTGAACAATCTTCCTGTAGGTGAAATCGTTAGAGCGAAACATGCATACTCTAACAACAAAGCCTAAGTGAACACCTGCACGGACATAACACACAGACTTACAAAACAAGGCTATCCAAAAAATATTCTCAAAAGAGCTGAAAATATAGTAACATCAAAATCAAGAGATAGCTATCTACAGTACCAGGAGAAAACACAAAATACAACAATACAAAACAAAACTGGTTGTAAAAACTCCCCTATAGTATTTCCTACAGCTTACAGCATGGCGTTCACCAGTATAAAACATCATTTTAAACACTTACCGTACTGTATGACAATGACATCATGTCAGAAATATTACAACCAGGAGTAAAGTGTGTAACCAAAAGAGGATGCACCCTTTCCAATAGATTATGCCCAAGTGACTATCTTACATTATGTAAAAATAACAATCATACATGGCTTCAAGCACAGGGCAACTTTAAATGCTCCCAAAACAGATGCAATCTATGTCCATATATGTGTAAATCTGATATGTTAATATCAGCCAATACACAACAAAGTTATCATATTCATTCATTCATAGACTGTAATTCTACACATGTCATATATTCAGTCATTTGTACAACCTGTAACCTGCAATTTATTGGATGCACAAGAAAGTTTAAATGCTGTATTTATGAACACTTACATATATCTTCCATCAGCAGTAGAACATGTCAAGATTTTCAAGGCACATTCAAGAAATACATCAGGGTGACAGTTCGAGCTTATCTATTATGGGCATTGAAAGAGTGTCCTGCCCTCTGAGAGGGGGAGATTGGCAGCGTAAGATCCTGATGAGAGAGGCCTTTTGGATTTTGAGATTACAATCACGCCATCCCTTAAGTTTAAATTGCCGTCATGATTTGTACTATATTTATTGCTACAGGTTTATTCATTATTGTTAATTTTGTCCATACACTTGATATTGTTTCAACTAGTATATTCATACTGGTATTTTAGTCAATTCATGAATCCATAACACAGTGAAAAACCGTGAGGTTTGAACAAAGGTTTATCAATTTTTCAGTGGTTTTTGATAAAATACAAGGGAAATATTCATCTACCCATAATACATTTGGTCATAATATAAAGTACGACCATATGTCATTTGTAAATAATTGTAAACATATATAATTTGCTTTCAGAAAGGTGTGAACAATAGTGTTGAGCGGCATAGGCCATATTCGAATTCGCGAATATTCGCGAATATATGGACGAATATTCGTCATATATTCGCGAATATTCGCATATTCGTTATATTCTCGTTTTATTTTCGCATATGCGAATATTCACGTATGCGAAAATTAGCATATGTGAATATTAGCAAATACAAGATTAACACACGCGAACATTCGCATATGCGAAAAGTAGCATATGCTACTTTTCGCATATGCGAATTTCCGTATGCCAGTCTCACACAGTAGTATTACAGCCTTCTTTACACCACACAAGCTGGAAGCAGAGAGGGGTGATCACTGTGATGTGTACTGTGAAAAAAAAAAATAAAAAAAAGAATATTCGTAATTACGAATATATAGCGCTATATTCGCGAAATTCGCGAATTCGCGAATATGCGATATTCGCGAATAATATTCGAATTGCGAATATTCGCGAGCAACACTAGTGAACAATTGTCACCTGTAAATCATTACAATGCAGTGAAAATACCATTATGCATGAACAACTGTTTACCCATTTTTCTGTGTATTTGACAAAAAACTACCAAACAAATGTAATGGTATACCAACTGTTCATTCATTCATCCATTTGTGAAGCATTTGACAAAAATGCAAAGTGTGAACAAAGTCACATGTTTTCTGAAGTTCGGATAATTATTATAAGTTGTATTATGTCAACTGGAATAGGTTCATTTGACATTGCGAATTTGTCCATCTATATTGGTATTTAGTTATTATATTCATCCTCTAGTAATATAAAGAGAATTTGCAATGCATGAATAATAAGTCATGCGCTTTCAGCGCATTTGACAAAACTATACCGTATTTATCGGCGTATAACACACACTTTTTAGGCTATAATTTTTAGCCTAAAGTCTGTGTGCGTGTTATACGCTGATACACCTCCAGGAAAGGCAGGGGGAGAGAGGCCGTCGCTGCCCGCTTCTCTCCCCCTACCTTTCCTGGGGTCTAGAGCGCTGCTGTCGGCCCTTCTCACCCCCTGGTTATCGGCGCCGCTGCCCGTTCTGTCCCCCTGACTATCGGTGCCGGCGCCGATAGCCAGGGGGAGAGAAGCGGCGCCGACAGCCAGGGGAAGAGAAGGGGCAGCGGCACCCATTGCCGGCGCCGCTGCCCCGTTGCCTCCCCCCATCCCCGGTGGCATAATTACCTGAGTCGGGTCCGCGCTGCTGCAGGCCTCCGGCGTGCGTCCCCGGCATCGTTGCTATGCGCTGAACGGCGCGGCGCATGACGTCAGTGCGCCGCGCCGTGCAGGGGGTGAAAAGGGCCGACAGCAGCGCTCTAGACCCCAGGAAAGGCAGGGGGAGAGAAGCGGGCAGCGACGGCCTCTCTCCCCCTGCCTTTCCTGGGGGTATATCGGGGTATACACGCGCACACACGCACCCTCATTTTACCATGGATATTTGGGTAAAAAACTTTTTTTACCCAAATATCCTTGGTAAAATGAGGGTGCGTGTTATAGGCCGGTGCGTGGTATACCCCGATAAATACGGTAATTACATCAAATAGAATAATAGGGGTTTATTCACCTATAAAAATTTTAGAATATATAAATATCATTTACAAACAAATGTATGAAATTATCATTTACATGCGCACTTGTTTTTCTGTGTGTACACACACCTGCAATACAGTGAAAATATCGCAATGTATGAACAATGGTTGATTTCCTTTCAGTACACATGATGAATATAATGGGTGGTACACACACCAATAATACAGAGAAAATATCGCAATGTCTGAACAAAGGTTGATTCCCTTTTAGAACACATGATGAATACAATGGGCTAACTGCTGTTTATTTATTATAATTCATTTGGTAAATATGATATTTATGTGCATTACATATAGTGACAATTGTGGTTATTTTTACAATTTACCATATCGTTATGTAAGTTCCGGAGTGTGCTATATGTGAAAAAAAAACATGAATATACATAGAATATGTGTCTGAAGATGGACGAATATTTGAATATACAAAACTAAAGCCGTATCTAGGATGCATTATATCAATACTCACCTGGTGGCTTACGTCACGCTTTCACCTCCGGAACTTTCATAAATAAGAGGCATTCCCACATTTAGGCATGTGCACTCATTTCTTGTCTTTTTCAGAGTATAAAAGGATGCATGTGGCAAACATTGCTGTGCCATGACTAAGAACCATGATGGTTCGAAACACGTCAGAGTTTCTGATATGCTTTATTTTGGTTTTCATTTTTTTTTTATCATTCCTTAATCATGTGGAATAAATTTTGGACTTTTATATGATATAATTTTGGGAGCTGGAATTCTGCACTATTTTCGTTAAGGATCTGTTCACACCAAGTATGCAGCATGGATACCTGTTCCGTGCTACCTAGAGACAACTGAAGTCCCTCCATTTCAAAGAATATACAGGGCAGTGAGCTGGTCTTTATTTCTATATATATATACACATTGAGAAAGCATACCTTGCTGTGTCCTGGCTATGCCGAGTACCAGTACGGTTTTTCTAAGTTTCCTGACCACGTACCTTGCCGCCAGCCCTGACCTTCCCGCCAGTCCGTGTCTCTGAATTTCCTAAATTATAGTATCACACCTCACCTCGGCCGCCACTGTGGGTTGGTTGTACTAGGGGTAGCGCCTACCGCAGAAATTCCATCCCGCTTTGCGGAGGGCTCTGGTGAAAACCAGCAGCTCCTTAGACTCCGCTCCCTGGTGCAGCTTTCTCCAGTGGTACAACGGATCCACTACTCTGACCGTTACAGAAACTTCTACCCAAATACTGACCATATTTAAACAAGTTTCCTTTGCTTACAAAATGTTTTTACTGTTTATGTTTCATTTACTTCTCCACCCAACTTAGCTTTGTAAATTACATTTATATTTACTAAAATATGCGAGTACAGATTTATTTAACCCTATTAAAACTAAGACATGTTTTACCTGAAACTAACATTAGGGCACAGGAAAACGTGTTTTAATAATATTCATTGGGATCAATGCAGGACAATCTCAAGTATACTAAGACAGGGGAATCTTCAAGTATGACCTTCAGACATTTTTTTTCAGCCTAAATTCTTTATATTTCTCCTACAAACTATGTATATCCTACTTGTTTCCTAAATGAAAGGGTTAAAACCATGCGGTGTAGTGTCCCAAAATAGCCTAATTTGTTTCCAATTTGTCAGCATCCTACGTACGTCATGAAATTCCATGGCACCTGTTGAGAGAGAAAGGTCTGTCTTAGCGATGATGCCGGTGCGAGGCAGGCCATTGAAAGACAGATTCTTTGATCTGCTATTTCCTTTTGGATGAATAGATCAAAATATGGTAATCGCTCGAGAAGCTTTTAGAAAATCCTTCATTCCATGCTGGGCTGTTGCTGTGGATACCGTTCAAAGGGTTTCACACTAGTTGTATCTTGTCACTGATGCTGTAATGCTTTTGGGTGCTGGGGAGATTTTTCCATTAAGATTTGGGTGCTTGTGTCAGAAATCTTGTGCCAGTAAGAACACTTTTTTTTTTTAATGAAATACAATAACTATTAAAAATTTCAAAGCATGAAAGCATCTAAATTATAAGACAGTGTTTATTTAAGAAACATATCTTTAGAATGCATATGAAAGGTTAAAACTGAGGATTCAGTAACACTAACTGACTGAGACCAAACACGTAAGGCCTCATTCACATCTGTGTTGGAAGTCTGGTTAGCCAAAATTTCTGTCAAAAATCCCAGAGAAAATAGTGCTATTTTGTTGAGTAAAATGCAGGACACCATGGCAGGAATCGAATATCCAGAATGAAAACAATACATGATCAGCATCATTTTTTTTATTGTTCTGCTCATATGACAGATCAATAGAAAACATGTACTGGCAGTCTGTAGTATTATTAACAATACTGAGAGTCTGTCCTCTTTTATGATACAGTAAGCTGCAGCTCCAGTAAGCATGTCCCTTATTCTTGTCCTGAGCCACCTGGCTAGTCAAACAAAGAAGCTCTTGACTTGACCTACTTCAAGATGTTGGATGTATTTGCCTCCTCAGACTGATGACTCCACCTTTTTCACTAATGGTACTTTTAGTGATGTGTGCCATTCGACCACCCCTTCCTGGAAATAGCCTGCTCACAGCTTGTGGGGCAGCGTAAGAGACCAGAGCCAGGGTTACCTACATCTGGAAAGAATGAAGACTATTTCTGAATACACACTGGGTAGGTGAGTTAACATTGTGTAGTGTGCTGCCCAGAGGAAGTGTCATATAGGAGACAGAGCCTGCGGACTGTCTGGGCCTTGTAGTGTCACAGCAGGTCATGGACAAGTGGGCTTTAGAGTCTCTGCATGTAGATCCCACACTCCTAAGCTGGACCAGTGATGAGGAGGTCACAAAGCAGTGTAAGTGGTTGTTGTCCTGGAGCACAACCTGATGTGGTGTCAGGAAAAATATAAACCAGAGTGCCCTAATAGTGAAGTGCAGGAATCATGCCAGACATATAGATAACAATGCAACAAGTCAGTCTTTATAGCACATAGGTTAAACAATTCGCTGCAAATGGCTGAAGCGAAGGAGCTCCATTAGGAATGTGCAGAATTGAACATTAAGGATCCCTCTGTTCTCTACTCTAGCCCCTTAAGGTGTGTCATAGGTAACCGGTTTTATGCTGCCCAAAATGCAGGCAGCATAAAACAGGTGCAGGCAGCAGATTCTCATCAAATGTTTAGAAAAGTTGGAAAACGTTTAAATGCCAACAGGACAGTCATTAGAGGTGTCAGTAGAGAGCACTATGGTTAGACAGAAAATACATTTAAAAAGAAAAGAACTTCATGTGGAGCATACAGAAGATGATAAGTACTGGAAGGGTTAAGATTTTTAAATAGAAGTAACTTACAAATCAGTCTTTCTGTCACCAGTTGATAAAAAAAAATAAAAAAAAAATGACATATGTAGTGAAGAAAACTGTTCCCTGTAGAGAAATGAGTCAGCAAAGCCACTGTGATTGGCTAAGACGTGCACACCCGCCCCATACTATACGTTTTTGGGGCGGGTGTGCTCAGTATTTGGCACCAGCTCCCTGGACACATTTCACTACACCCCAATCTCTGCGCTCTCACAGGGGAATATAGCAAACTGTATCCTCTCTATGAGAGTGGAGAGATCGAGGCAGAGAAGCGGAGAACAGGGATGTTGAAAACTGTGTCCCCGCTGCTTCAGCTCGCTCTCGCCGCTGCTGTAAAACTGTGAACCCGATCCCCACGGCTCTCATCAGCCTGGGGGATGTAGAAATGTGTATCCCCGCTACTGGCTCTCTCCATCCCCAATCCCTGCTGCGGGGATGTAGAAATGTGTGTCTTGGGGTGCAGAGGCAGGGGAGAATGCTATCCTTCACTGCTCTTCCCTGCCTCTGATTACTGCTTCTTCAAATCAGTGTACCCGTGCCTCACTGCTTCCCCACAGATTTTCTGCGTCCTCGAGACAGGGGAGATCGGTGATCGCGCTCTCCCCTGCCTCTGCACGGGGGGACACCGTCACGGGGAGGCAGTGAGGCACGGGTACACTGATTTGAAGTTATGGATAGTGTTCTCCCCTGCCTCTGCACTAGGGCACACGTTCCTACATCCTCGCAGCGGGGATCGGGATGGAGAGAGCCAGCAGCAGGGAAACACATTTCTACATCCCCCAGGCTGATGAAATCCGTAGGGATCGGGTTCACAGTTTTACAGCAGCGGCAAGAGTGACCTGTTTTCAACATCCCTGTTCTCCACTTCTGTCCCAATCTCTCTGCTCTCATAGCGAGGATACAGTTTGCTTTATCCCGCTGTGAGAGCGCGGAGATCGGGGTGTAGTGAAATGTGTCCTGGGACAACCCCCTCAACAGGCAATAGTATGGGGCGGGTGTGCACGTCTCACCCAATCACAGTAGCTTTGCTGACTAACCATTTATCATCAGCTGCTTGGACACATTTTTCTACAGGGAACAGTTTTCTTTACGAAATCGGCACTACCTCTAATGTGGGTGCACAAAATATCTGGCAACTGCTAACCCGGGAGATCGGACACGTCATGTCAGTGGTGCTCTCTTCAGAAATATGCAAAATAGTAAAATCCAATACGTGATAGTAGAAAGTATGAATGGCATTCACCATGTACTTTTTGAGACTTTATTCAGATTCAGGTGCAGGTACAAAAACAAGGCATCATGCCACCAGTGGTGTCCGAGCCTTAATTGCCGTGATGCCTTGTTTTTTTTACCTGCACCCGAATCTGAATAAAGTCTCAAAAAGTACATGGTGAGTGCCGTTCATACTTTTTTAAAAATGTTTTTCACCAGAGTACCCCTTTAAATAGTACCAATAAATATGCAATAAAGCATAATACTTCAGAATGTAGACAGCTTGTTGAGGGACTGCTACTCCCAGCTACCCTGTACCACAACCTCTTCTGTGTGTTAAATCTCAGGTTATAGCCTTGGTGAGGCCTCAGTACATTACAGAAAGTGGAATCCGTGATGAGTTGCAAATATAATAATAAAAATAAAAGGTTCATCACATAATACATAAAAAATAAATAAAATAAAATAAAAGGTCCATCACATAGTACAATGACATTCTGGCATTAGAAGTGATGTTGAACCGTGACATGGAACACATTTGTCTGTGCATCATCAACACGAATAAATCAATGTGTGGTAAAGAGAGTGTTTGACTCATTGCATTTCCCAGCGGAATTTCTCAAGACTAGAATAACAGGAGTCTTGACACTGGAACAGAATAACAAATACTTTGTGATGTATGTGCTGGACTTATTGGTGTATGAAATTGTTGAGGTTAGGTGGCATAGAGCATGCAAGCATCACATCCAGTGTTACACAAATAGCCTTCACTGTCCCTAGTCTTGTATTGTATTAGGATTCTGAGGGATGTTAAAAAAGAAAACAGAAATTATTATAGGTGTGATACCTTTTTGGGGTAACCAGTAAAATGAAGTTCATGGAGAATGTTATTTTCTGTAGGATTCTGTCAATCTAACAGCTACTGTTATGGTAAGCACTCACCCCGGTATTAGACATTTTCCACACATATGGTTTAATATCCAACTTTAAGATAAACTTTGGTAAGTCGGAAATTCTAAATATAATGCTCCCGGAAGTTGCTTCATCTTTTCTTAAAACCCTTTCTCATTTTAACTGGCAACATAGCCATATTAAGCATTTGGGTATCAATCTGACCAGATCCCGTTTAGCCCTCTATTTAGAAAACTATCTCTTCCTTTTGCACAAAGTTAAGACTCAGTTGTTAGACTTTATACTTCCTATGACCCCCTGGTTAGGAAGAAAGAACTACTTGAAAACTTATATTCACCCTCATGTGCTTTATGTCTTACAAACTTTCCCTATAGCAGTTCCTAACTCCTTTTTAAATCCGTATGCACAGAGTTTAACCGTTTCCGGTGGAATAACAAAAAGGCCGGATTGCCACAGAGGCTTCTGATACTGCAGCCCTCCCAAGGAGGTTTGGGTCTTCCTGTTCTCTCAAAATATTATCAAGTGATCCATCTTTCTAGATGGCTACATCTGACATGTCCCTCTCCTCAGCTGTTGTTTGCAGAAGTGAAGATAGCGCTACTAGAAGGCAAGACATGTGGGGCACTCTGGTCCTCATCTACTGACTGCACACATCCAAATAACATCAACCCTCTAACAATCGGGACCATTAAAGCTCACAGACAGCACCTATCCTCCTTGGGAAGCGCCCCAAAAGCTTCCCCAATTGCCCACCTAAAAGACCTTGCCCTATACTTGGGTTCAGAACAGCAATTCCCATACATATAGAGAGTGTTCTGGGGACTCACCCTAAGAAACCTCTACCTTGATGGGACCCTTGATCCCCAGACATTACACCACTCCTCCTCTAGGCCTCTAGGTCCACCTTACATTTTCTAGCTTAATTAGATCTGAGACAGGTAGTTAGGAAACTGAAAATCTTTATACCCTCCCCCCTCTTTCTTGGCTCAATAAATATTATTTGCTTCCTCAGTTCACAGATGGAATTATCTTGCACCTGTATGGGGAACTCCTTGCTATTTTTGCACTTCAAACACATAGTTACTTTCTTACATGGGGCTCTGAGCTGGGAATTACGATCTCAAACGAAAAGTCAAACATATTCTAGCCTGCTCAAATGGCTTTTCCAGATATGTCTGGATCCAAAAATGATCCTTTAAGCTCCTAACTAGGTGGTCTTCACACCTGAATGGCTATTCTGCCTTAATCTAATGAGCAATAACCTCTGCTGGAGGTGCAACACCCAAATAGGTATTATTCCAGACATGGCTTACCTGGCCTAAAATGTAGTCCTTCTGGGAGGGAGTTCTATTGGCCATTGAAACTGTCACCAAACAAACAAGCCCGCTTTTCCACGCCACTCCACCTACTCTGTGTATCAAATCCCCATTTCCAGCCTAAGAAAGCAGATTTAGCCACAGCCATGTTGACTGCTGCCAAACTCTTAATACCCACTAACTGGCGCTCCACAACCCCCCTACTCTCTCTTCCTGGATAAATGAAGTAGATCACATTTGTAGAATGGAGGAATTGGCGAGCTGGGATTTGAGGAGACATGCCACCTTCCAAAAAAACTAGGCCACTTCTAAAACATACAGCTCAACTAACTATACTCCTTCTTTAGCCCTTGTTGAATTACAGTCTCCTTCTCCCCTCTAATAGACAGGATTAAAAAAACACATGTCTAAACTAACCATGGGGACTTACTTTGCTTTCCATTTTCTTACCTACCCTGATTTTTTGACTGAAGTTGGGTTGCTAGCATTTACTGTCTAACCTATTAACTATTTAACCCACATGTACCTTTTTGTATGTTTTTTCACATTTCTCCTCTTGGATGTGATATCCTTCTCCCACTCTCTGTGCCTGTTTTGTAAATAGTTGGGTTCCTGCCTCCATTATCATCTTGTTCCCCCCCCCCCCCTGCAACCAGCTCTCTTTCCCTACTTTCCCTCCTTCCCTTTCCAACATCATGTGAGAGCAGAATCTTTGACCTTCGCCCTTTAACATATTGTGTACTTACTTTTTGTATATGGGCCACACTTTATATGTGGCCTGCGCGCCACTCCACTTTGTTTACCACTTTATGCATTGTTATGCCTGCCTTGTAAAACTCTGTGACTCACATGTTTGTTATTTAAATTGAATTTTGAAAAACAAAAAAACAAAACAGTGACTGTTATTTCTGAAATAAAATAAAAAAAGCATTGTGTTTTTTATTTTATTTGGATGAATGAACAATATCCAATGTTAAAATTTTTATTAATTCTACTTCTACATAATCGGTACAAACTTTCAAAATAGAAAAAATGGAAAAAGTTGAATTTTGTAAAGAGCAAAACAAGATGACTAAACCAATAATCTGAATGGTAATTTAAAGCCTAATTTTTATTACTGTTGCAGAAAATATTATGGTTCTGGCTTAGACCACAGAATTTAGAATGAATAACTCCTTCTGGGCACAGCCTATTTTTTGGCTTTGAGGAGGAACCTTTTTCATTTTTTTTAAACAGCCCATTTCAAGAGTTATACATTTTTTAAAAATGTTTTAAAGTATCTTTTTTGTGTGTCAAAACATAGTTCTGTATTGACAACATGTTGGGGTACATTTTATTGGTTTGGGGGGGAGCTTTTTATTTTATTATTCTTAATTTCATTCATCTTAATTTTATTAATCTTAATTTTTTGTCTCACTTTAGGTCTAGAAGCGGCAATATTTAGGCCAATGCCTTAAGAACTTTTTCCCTGGGGCCTTTGTCAGTTCCCTAGCTGTCATGGCACCGCATCTTCCCTGTTGCAGAGCAATAACTACCACTCACTTGTGCTGGATATATGGGTCAGAAAGGATTAAACATGCATTCTAGGACTTTAATATTGATGGGTAATCCTTAAGAAAAAGAAGGGAATGGAGAGAGGAAGGATTAAGGAGGTCTAAAAGCATCCCATTGCTGCACTAGGACCTTTCCAGGCTTCAGGCTTGGCCTAGTACCATTCATGGCTGTCAAGTCACGATCTGTCAAGACACACATACCCTTATGAGCAATTCAGCACATCAAAGCCTGGCAGCCCTGGAGATCCAAACGTTCCAAACGGGTCCAAATGTTCTAAACGGCAATTATCCAATTAAGTCTGCGGTTTCATCAATAAAAAATGTTCCCACAGCAATAACTATGCATTTCATTCAGAAACTGAACCAGTTCAGAAAAGAGAGAGAGAAATTTAGAAATGAAAGAACAGAAATATTGGTTAGCGCATGTTTGTCAACGAACCAGGGGGCCTCCAGCTGTTGCAAAACTGCAACTCCCAGCATGCCCAGACAGCCTTTGGCTGTCAGGGCATGCTGGGAGTTGTAGTTTTGCAACAGCTGGAGGCACCCTGGTAACAGTACCAGAAACACTGTGTTAGGGCAAGTGACATGACATGTTATACATAAATCACCCGACAATCAAACACATCGATCAAACACATCAATCATTCATGCAGCATTCATTCATTCATTTATTCATTCATTCATTCATTTATTCAACATTACATCATGTATTAATAAATCACATAAAATTACATTATCTTACCTGTCTTCCAATGTTCCGATCTCTGCGGCTGCCCTCTTTTCCTGCACACGCTCCTGATAATGGTCCCCTGCTTAAAAAAGATTTACCCGAATATACCCGAATACCGAATGTATCCAAAAAATATCAAACCCGAAACCCTGAATACCGAATGTATCCGAAAAATCAAACCCAAAAAATTTTCCGAAACGAAAATTTGACCCACAATGAAAAAACGAAACAAAACGAAAATTTTTATTGTGCACATGTCTAGAAGAGAATCTTTGCCTGTACTGTGCCAGCCCGGAGCATTTTCCCAATAACTGCCTTCTTAGCGACCGGGAAACGCACACACCTAGGGCACGTGGGAGAGGCGTCTCTAGGTGTGAATACTCCCTTTTCTCGTGTATACATGCCAGTCTGGCTCTTCTCCTCTTCCGGTTCCTCGTTTCTGCTTTTGTGGACTATGGTTCAGCAGGGAACTTCGTGGATGCCTCTCTGGTCCATAAATATCATCTCCCAGTCACCCAGCTCACTAAGCCTCTGTACATCTCTTCTTCCAACACGGAGTGCCTGAATTACGTGGTGAAGTAACTAAACCTCTGAAAATACAGGTGGGTCCTATGCACAAGGAGTGGATCAAGTTCTATGTGCTCCCTCACTGTTCTTCCTCGGTTCTCCTCGGTCTGCCATGGCTGCAATGCCACGCCCCGGATCTTGATTGGCACTCCGGAGTAGTCTCTCGTTGGGGCCAGGATTGCCTGAACCGCTGTCTGGTGACAATTCAACTAAAACATCCGATTCCTGGTCCCTCTATGCCGGGTCTATCTACCCCGTACCAAGACTTCACAAGAAGCAATCAGAGAGTCTTCCTCCTCATCGACCCTACGATTGTTCAATTGATCTTCTCCCTCGTTCTTCACCCCCTCGGGGAAGAATCTATCCCTTCTTGGCTCCTGAGACGCAGGCCATGTCTGAATACATCAGTGAGAACCTATAGAAGGGCTTCATTCGGAAGTCTACCTCTCCTGCCGGAGCCGGTTTCTTCTTTGTGGAAAAAAAGGATGGTTCTCTCCAACCCTGCATTGATTACCAGGGACTTAATAAGATCACCATCAAGAACCGGTACCCCCTCCCACTGATCTCAGAACTATTCGATCACCTATTGGGAGCCAAGATGTTCACCAAGTTGGACTTGCGAGGGGCGTGTAACCTTATAAGAATCCAGGAAGGAGACGAGTGGAAGACGGTTTTTAATACCCATGATGGGCATTATGAGTACCTTGTACATTTGATCTCTGAAACGCCCCGGACGTTTTTCAATAATTTTTCACCGAGATCTCCTTTACACTTGCATTGTGGTGTGTCTGGACAACATCTTGATCTTCTCGCCCAACTTGGAAGTTCATCGCACTCATGTGCATCAGGTCCTGCGACTCCTTTGGAGCAACCGCCTTTACGCCAGGCTCGAGAAATGTTTCTTCGAGGAGTCAACTCAGCTATATTGTCTCCAACCAAGGCCTTTGGATGGATCCTGACAAGCTGTCTTCGGTTCTGGTCTGCAGGCTATTCAACGCTTCATTGGCTTTGCCAACTATTATCGGCAGTTCATTCCCCACTTCTCCACCTTGGTAGCTCCAATTGTGGCTCTTACCAAGAAAGGTGCCAATCCCAAGTCCTGGCAGCCTACAGCAGAGGAGGCTTTTTCTTGTTTGAAGTTGGCATTTGCCTCCACATCTGTTCTGATGAGACCTGACTGGGACAAGCTGTTCTACCTTGAAGTGGATGCCTCTTCTGTAGGTGCCGGAGCAGTTTTGACTCAGAAATCCTCCAAGGGCAAAATGGTGACTTGCTGCTTCTTCACTAAAACATTTTCTCCTGCTGAGAGGAATTACACCAACGGGGATTGGGAACTCTTGACCATTAAGTTCACTGTGGAAGAATGGCGTCACTTGTTAGACGGAGCAACTCATCCTATCAATATCTATACAGACCATAAAAATCTTCTTTATTTACAGTCCGCACAATGTCTGAACCCCTGGCAGGCCAGGTGGTCACTTTTCTTTTCCCGGTTTAATTTTCCCATTCATTTTGACCTGCACACAAGAACGTCAGAGACAATGCCCTCTCCCGAGCTTCCAATGTGGTGGGCCAGGAACCTATACCTCATCATATTGTGTCTCCAGATCGATTGGTTTCGGCAGTATCAGTTCTTCAGCAAGTTCATCCAGGAAAGACTTTTGTGCCAGCTTGCCTCAGGACTAAGGTGCTGAACTGGGGAAATTCTTCTTTATTAGCCAGTCACCCTGGAATACGGAAGTCAACTTTGCTCATCACCCCTCATTACTGATGGCCAAACCTGGAGCGCAATGTTGCTGACTTTGTCCGTACCTGCGTAATTTGTGCTCGTGACAAGACACCTTGTAGCAAACCGGCGGGTCTCTTAAAGCCTTTACTCGTCCCTGAGTTTTTGTGGACCCACATTGCCATGGATTTTATCACTGATTTGGCATCCTCCTCCAATTGCACGGTCATCTGGGGGGTCGTTGACCGTTTCTCTAAGATGGCTCATTTTGTACCTCTGCCTGGACTTCCTTCTGCTCCTCATTTGGCAGATCAATTTTTCCAACATATTTTTCACCTGCATGGTCTACCACTTCACATCATCTCTGACAGAGGGGTTCAGTTTGTTTCCAAGTTTTGGCGGGCCCTCTGCTTTCGCCTCAAAGTCAAATTGGACTTTTCATCAGCAAACCATCGGCAAAACAACGGCCAGGTAGAGCAGGTGAACCAAGTTCTTGGAGAGTATCCTGGGCTTAGTTCTCTTGCAATCCTTGTGACTGTGAGTCTACAAGTACCTCTCCTTTCTTTATTGTTTAAGGTCATCACCTTCTTTCTCCTCTACCTCTGCTCGCTTATTCTGAAATACCAGCAGTTTTGGTTCGGGACTTTCAAACTATTTGGCAGGAAATCCGGCGTTCTTTAGCTTTCGCCTCCTCCCACATGAAATCCCAGGCTGACAAGAAGAGAAGGTTTCCACCAGTTTTTTTTCCGTGGAGACAAAGCTTGGCTCTTTGTGAAGTATGTTTTTTTGAAGCAACCTAGTTACAAACTAGGCCCGCAGTTCTTGGGTCCTTTTAAAGTCATAAGCCGCATTAATCCGGTGGCATACAAGCTACATCTTCCTCCTTCTCTTTGCATCCGGAACTCCTTCCACGTCTACCTCCTCAAGCCGTTGATCCTTAGCCGGTTCTCTCAGAAGAATATCTCTCCTACCCCTGTTACCGGAGCACCTGATGTGTTTGAAGTTCAGGAGATTCTCACCACCGAGACTATCAGGAGAAAACGGTTCTTTCTGGTCAACTGGAGACTGGAAGGGGTTTGTTCCTGAGGAGAGGTCTTGGGAACCTGAGGAAAACATCTTGGACCGGGATCTGGTTCTCAGGTTTTTGCCGCTTAAAAATAGGGGGAGACCTAAGGAGGGGATACTGTAACTTGCCATTCTGCTCCCATCCTCCTGCTCGGGCTCGGATGATGCTACAACCACCGTGTCGGAACACGCGTGCGCTCGTGCTTTCTGCCCCTACTCATCATTCCACGCTCCGATGTTCTATGTCTGTCTACTGGTAATTGCCGGGTGCTGATCCTGTAAAGGGGACTGACTTCCCTTTGACCCCTGCCAGATCTATGTGCCTTCCTGAGCCTCAGAGAAAGTGTTTACTGTGCCTAGCGTTCACCGTATCCTCCAGCTTCATTCCTGATCTCTGAATCTTGCCACCAGCCCTGACCTCTTGCCTGTCCCTGACTCCGAGCTTGCCTCATGACTTTGTACCTCGTTTCACCTCGGACTCCACTGTGGGCAAGTTGTGCCAGGGGTAATGACCTGGGAGCTTGCCTGCCGCAGCAAGCCCGTCCCGCCTTGCGGCAGGCTCTGGTGAAAACCAGTGGCTCCAAAGAACCCACTCCCTGGTGCAGCTTATACCATCGCTCACAGTGGTATAGCAGATCCACTACTCAGCGTAACAGTGATCCTGTTGGCAGTCCTGTAATGCAGGGATTTGTAGGTTTGGAATAGTTGGAGGTACACTGTTTGAATAACTCTTTTTTTGCAGCAGTGTTGCCTTCAGCTGTGTGCCTATAGCTTTTGCAAAACTACAACTCCCAGCATACCCAGACATCCACTGACTGTCCAGGCATGCTTGGAGTTGTAGTTTTGCAACAGTTGGAGGCACATGTTTGGCAAAACTCTGTGTTACAGCAGTGTTGCTGCAGGCTGTGTTCCTCCTGCAGCCTTGTCAATCACGCCATGCCACCTCTATTCAGGTCTATGGGAATCCAGGTTTATACATCTTATCCCCTATCCTTTGGATAGGGGATACGATGTATAAACCTGGATTACCACTTTAAGTCTGTTCACTCTGTCGATTTGGTAACATGTCCTAACTCCATTGTTTACAAGGATTTAGAATAACTTGGGCTTTATGAAAAGAGTATGCTGTATAGTCCAAGCCTTTATGCATAGTCACTGAATACTTTGCATCAAGAGGGAGCTTGAGTTTCTACCTGTTCTGGCCATGCAGTACTTAAATGTAATTTGAGGTTGTATATTAGGTGTTATCTGTGGTCAGCTTGACAAATTGTAGGAGACTAATTCAGTGAAGGTAAACACTGGTGGGAGAAATGGAAAACAATTACAATTTAAACAAAGAAGGCCCCACATGCTGATCCTTGGTTTCTTGTAAATGAGAGCGGAGCAGGCATTTCAATCAGTGCTGTTCACCCCATTGATTCCATTAACACTAGAGACTTTTATAGTGAGACTGCATTAAACAAACAGTACAACATTGCCTGGACGCTACTGGTAGTGTATGCAGCTTCCTGTGCTGGAATCAATTAACAAAAGTGGGTGAATGAAATAAAGAAATTAAGTTGACATTTTGACTACTATTGAATCCTAATTTGTTGCTGTAAAGAGTAGATTATATTGAATATGTTGTTAGGATCATGTCACATATCAGCATGCAGTTTACAATTAATTTGTTTATTGTGAGAAGTATTTCATCCATATGAACTCACAATAACATATAGGGGGAGATACATGAAAATCTGTGCAGAAGAAGGATGCAGTTTTTCATAGCAACCAATCAGATTGCTTCTTTTATTTTTAAAGAGCCTGTGGAATATGAAAGAAGATGATAAATCTCGTTAAATATCCCCGATTGTCATCTTTCAGATAACCATTCTTTATTAGCCCTTCTTTAGTTCATAGAAAAGATAAAGGTGGTTATTTACATTATATAGAAGTTGGCTGATGGTAGAACGACTGTTGAACAAACAGTCCATATTGAGCGTTACAGTTATTCACTTTGGACAAACATGATCTATGACAGCAAGCAAAGCACAAATTATCTTTCTGGGAATGTTGTGTGAGAGGTTGTTTGACAATCGGGCAACATTTTCAAAAATGGATAACTTCTTTTTGGGTAGCTTAATTGGGCACTGTCAGATACAAAAAAAAACATATGTTGTACATCTTGGAAAAGGATTAACCTTTCTGATATATTTAATTAAAAAAAAGTATTTCCTTTTGTATAGAAATCATGGCATGTAAAATCATGGCTTTGTCCAAGCTGAAGCACAGGCATGGACAAAGTCCAGTAAGTGAGTTGGGCTAGCACTCCTCTGTGTTCTGTCTGATGGCACTCCTCTGTGCTCTCTCCTGTCTGATAGCACTCCTCTGTGCTCTCTCCTGTCTGATAGTACTCCTCTGTGCTCTCTCCTGTCTGATAGCACTCCTCTGTGCTCTCTCCTGTCTGATAGTACTCCTCTGTGCTCTCTCTCCTGTCTGATGGGACTCCTCTGTGCTCTATCCTGTCTGATAGTACTCCCCTGTGCTCTCTCCTGTCTGATAGCACTTCTCTGTGCTCTATCCTGTCTGATAGTACTCATCTGTGCTCTCTTCTGTCTGAAAGTATTCTTTTGTGCTCTCCCTTGTCTGATAGGACTCCTCTGTGCTCTTTCCTGTCTGATAGTACTCCTCTGTGCTCCCTCCTGTCTGATAGTACTCCTCTGTGCTCTCTCCTGTCTGATAGGACTCCTCTGTGCTCTTTCCTGTCTGATAGTACTCATCTGTGCGCTCTTCTGTCTGATAGTAATCCTCTGTGTTTTCTCCAGTCTGATAGTAGTCCTCTGTACTCTCTCCTGTCTGATAGGACTCCTCTGTGCTCTCTCCTGTCTGATAGGACTCCTCTGTGCTCTCTCCTGTCTGACAGTACTCCTCTGTGCTCTCTCTCCTGTCTGATAGTACTCCTCTGTGCTCTCTTCTGTCTGATAGGACTCCTCTGTTCTCTCTCCTGTCTGATACTACTCCTCTGTTCTCTCTCTGTGTCTGATAGTACTCCTCTGTGCTCTCTCCTGTTTGATAGTACTCCTCTGTGCTCTATCCTGTCTGATAGGACTCATATGTGCTGTCTCCTGTCTGATAGTACTCCTCTGTGCTCTCTCCTGTCTGACAGCACTCCTCTGTGTTCTCTCCTATATGATAGTACTCTTCTGTGCTCTCTCCTGTCTGATAGTACTCCTCTGTGCTTTCTCCTGTCTGATAGAACTCCTCTGTTCTCTCTCCGGTCTGATAGTACTCCTCTGTGCTCGGTCTGATAGTACTCCATTGTGCTCTCTCCTGTCTGATAGGACTCATATGTGCTCTCTCCTGTCTGATAGTACTCCTCTGTGCTCTCTCTTGTCTGACAGCACTCCTCTGTGCTCTCTCCTGTCTGATAGGACTCCTCTGTGCTCTCTCCTGTCTGATAGGACTCCTCTGTGCTCTCTCCTGTCTGATAGTACTCTTCTGTGCTATCTCCTGTCTAATAGGACACCTCTGTGCTCTCTCCTGTCTGATAGGACTCCTCTGTTTTCTCTCCTGTCTGATAGTACTCCTCTGTGCTCTCTCCTGTCTGATAGCACTCCTTTGTGCTCTCTCCTGTCTGATAGGACTCCTCTGTGCTCTCTCCTGTCCGATAGGACTCCTCTGTGCTGTCTCCTGTCTGATAGTACTCTTCTGTGCTCTCTCCTGTCTGATAGTACTCCTCTGTGCTCTCTCCTGTCTGATAGGACTCTTCTGTGTTCTCCTGTCTGATAGTACTCCTCTTTGCTCTGTCCTGTCTGATAGTACTCCTTGTGCTCTCTCCTTTTTGATAGTACTCCTCTGTGCTGTCTCCTGTCTGATAGTACTCTTCTGTGCTCTCTCCTGTCTGATAGGACACCTCTGTGCTCTCTCCTGTCTGATAGGACTCCTCTGTTTTCTCTCCTGTCTGATAGCACTCTTCTGTGCGCTCTCCTGTCTGATAGTACTCCTTTTTGCTCTCTCCTGTCTTATAGGGCTCCTCTGTGCTCTCTACTGTCTGATAGGACTCCTCTGTTCTCTCTCCTGTCTGATAGGACTCCTTTGTGCTTTCTCCTGTCTGATAGCACTCCTCTGTGCTGTATCCTGTCTGATAGTACTCTCCTGTGCTCTCTCCTGTCTGATAGGACACCTCTGTGCTCTCTCCTGTCTGATAGGACTCCTCTGCTTTCTCTCCTGTCTGATAGCACTCCTCTGTGCTCTCTCCTGCCTGATAGTACTCCTCTGTGCTCTCTTCTGTCTGATAGTACTCCTCTGTGCTCTCTTCTGTCTGATAGTACTCCTCTGTGCTCTCTGCTGTCTGATAGTACTCCTCTGTGTTCTCTCCTGTCTGATAGCACTCCTCTGTGCTCTCTCCTGTCTGATAGCACTCCTCTGTGCTCTCTCCTGTCTGATAGTACTCATCTGTGCTCTCTCCTGCCTGATAGTACTCCTTTGTGCTTTCTCCTGTCTGATGATACTCCTCTGTGCTCTCTCCTGTCTTACTAATACTGATTTTCCTTGTTTTACATTTCTTTTTCTTTTTCTGCTGTCACTTCCCACTTATTCTTCACACTTTTCCCATTACTCACACTTTGCCTCTCAATTCTCTTCACTTTCCTATTATCTCATTGTGCTATGTATTGAATCCATTATTCTAATCACCACTAGAGGGCACTAAGTGCCCCAGTGATGATATTCATGTAATTTCCCCTAGATGGGTCTGTTGGTTTGGTTTGCCATGTACTATAATTTTCAGCTGTGCGTATCTCCCTCCCCTCATGTGTCACGTGCGTGATGTCATCACGCGGCTTACCGGAGTTTGCCGTGGATAACGTGGTCTCGCACGTGTGGAGGATGTAGCTGTGATGCAGTTTCCACACTGGGCCATCCAGGTACTCAGCTGTATTACATTGTTTATTACCTGTCCATGCGAGTGATTGTTTATTTCACTAAATATATACCCAGCTGTATTATGAGCACACCGCCCCCGGAAGAAGAACGCTTTGTCTGAAACGATCGTAGAGGTGGATGTCTCTCCTTGTGTGTACATTTGGCGATATACATGTGGGTATTTGGTAAATATGCTTTGCACTTGCACTTACTTATTAACCCTATAATGCATAGTGGGATGGTCATGCCCCCATACCCTGCACTTTATTTACTCATCAGTCATTGTTTTTGTGAGAGATGTCCATTTTCCAGCTGCTGTTGTCTTTTTTACCTTATATGTAGTTTCTTGCAATAAATGAAGATTGTTATTTTTTGGAAACGCATTGTCTGCTGCAGTGGATATTTCTGTAGGTTGTTGCTAAAGGGGTACTCTGGTGGAATTTAAATTTTTTATTTTTATTTTTTTTTTCAAATCAACTGGTGCCAGAAAGTTAAACAGATTTGTAGAGGACTTCTATTAAAAAGTCTTTACTCTTCCAGTACTTTTTAGCAGCTGTATGCTACATAGGAAATTCTTTTCTTTTTTAACTTTTTTTTTGTCTTGTCCACAGTGCTCCCTGCTGACACCTGATGCCCATATCAGGAACAGTCCAGAGCAGGAGAAAATCCCCATTGCAAATCTATGCTGCTCTGGACAGTTCCTGACACGGACAGAGATGTCAGCAGAGAGCACTGTGGACAAGACAAAAAAGAAATTAAAAAAAGAAAAGAATGTCCTCTGTTGCATACAGCCGCTAAAAAGTACTGGAAGGGCAAAGATTTTTTAATATAAGTCATTTACAAATCTGTTTAACTTTCTGGCACCAGTTGATTTTAAAAAAAGTTTTCCACCGGAGTACCCCTTTAACCCCTTAAGGACCGGAGGTTTTTCCGTTTTTGCATTTTCGTTTTTTGCTCCTTGCCTTTAAAAAATCATAACTCTTTCAAATTTACACCTAAAAATCCATATGATGGCTTATTTTTTGCGCCACCAATTCTACTTTGTAATGAAGTCAGTCATTTTGCCCAAAAATCTATGGTGAAGCGGGAAAAAAAATCATTGTGCGACAAAATTGAAAAAAAAAAACGCTGTTTTGTAACTTTTGGGGGCTTCCGTTTCTACGTAGTACATTTTTCGGTAAAAATGACACCTGATATGTATTCTGTAGGTCCATACGATTAAAATGATACCCTACTTATATAGGTTTGATTTTGTCGGACTTCTGGAAAAAATCATAACTACATGCAGGAAAATTAATACGTTTAAAATTGTCATCTTCTGACCCCTATAACTTTTTTATTTTTCCGTGTATGGGGTGGTATGAGGGCTCATTTTTTGCGCCGTGATCTGAAGTTTTTAACGGTACCATTTTTGCATTGATAGGACTTATTGATCACTTTTTATTCATTTTTAAATGATATAAAAAGTGACCAAAAATGCACTATTTTGGACTTTGGAATTTTTTTGCGCGCACGCCATTGACCGAGCTGTTTAATTAATGATATATTTTTATAATTCGGACATTTCCGCACGCGGTGATACCACATATGTTTATTTTTATTTTTATTTACACTGTGTTTTTTTTTTTGTTGGAAAAGGGGGGTGATTCAAACTTTTCATAGGGGAGGAGTTAAATGATCTTTATTCACTTTTTTTTTTCACTTTTTTTTTGCAGTGTTATAGGTCCCATAGGGACCTATAACACTGCACACACTGATCTTCTATGTTGATCACTGGTTTCTCATAAGAAACCAGTGATCAACGATTCTGCCGGATGACTGCTCATGCCTGGATCTCAGGCACTGAGCGGTCATTCGGCGATCGGACAGCGAGGAGGCAGGAAGGGGCCCTCCCGCTGTCCTGTCAGCTGTTCGGGATGCCGCGATTAGCCGCGGCTATCCCGAACAGCCCGACTGAGCTAGCCGGGAACTTTCACTTTCACTTTTAGCCGCGCGGCTCAGATTTGAGCGCGCGGCTAAAGGGTTAATAGCGCGCGGCGCCGCGATCGGCGCTGCGCGCTATTAGAGGCGGGTCCCGGCTTCACTATGACGCCGGGCCCGCCATGATATGACGCGGGGTTACTGTGTAACCCCGCGTTATATCAGAAGAGCAGGACCAAGGACGTACCGGTACGTCCTTGGTCCTTAAGGGGTTAAACCATGATTTTTCTAGAACACTGCAGCTTTTTTTTTTTTTTTGAGTAAATTATAGTGGATAATGATGGAGCGTGTTCCTGTTTCACACTGTCCACTTAATATGAAAACATCTGAAACATTCCCTTAAAGGTGTACTCCCTTGGAAAACTTTTTTTTTTAATCAACTGGTGCCAGAAAGTTAAACAGATTTTTAAATCACTTCCATTAAAAAATCTTAATTCTTCCAGTACTTTTTAGGGGATGTATACTAAAGAGAAATCCAAAAAAGAAATGCATTTCCTGTGATGTCATGACCACGGTGCTCTCTGCTGACATCTCTGTCCATTTTAGGAACTCTCCAGAGCAGGAGAAAATCCCCATAGCAAACATATGCTGCTCTGGACAGCAGAGGTCAGCAGAGAGCACTGTGGTCATGACATCAGAGGAAATGCATTTCTTTTTTGGATTTCTCTTTAGCATACAGCCCCTAAAAAGTACTGGAAGGATTAAGATTTTTTAATAGAAGTGATTTACAAATCTGTTTAACTTTTGGGCACCAGTTGATTAAGTTTTCCATGGGAGTACCCCTTTAAACCTCTTTACTCCTTAGCCTGCTTTGACCTTAAAGGGGTACTCCAGTGAATACCTTTTTTCTTTTAACCCCTTAAGGACGCAGGACGTAAATGTACGTCCTGGTGAGGTGGTACTTAACGCACCAGGACGTACATTTACGTCCTAAGCATAACCGCGGGCATCGGAGCGATGCCCGTGTCATGCGCGGCTGATCCTGGCTGCTGATCGCAGCCAGGGACCCGCCGGCAATGGCCGACGCCCGCGATCTCGCGGGCGTCCGCCATTAACCCCTCAGGTGCCGGGATCAATACAGATCCCGGCATCTGCGGCAGTTCGCGATTTAAATGAACGATCGGATCGCCCGCAGCGCTGCTGCGGGGATCCGATCATTCATAACGCCGCACGGAGGTCCCCTCTCCTTCCTCCGTGCGGCTCCCGGCGTCTCCTGCTCTGGTCTGTGATCGAACAGACCAGAGCAGGAGATGACCGATCATACTGATCTGTTCTATGTCCTATACATAGAACAGATCAGTATTAGCAATCATGGTATTGCTATGAATAGTCCCCTATGGGGACTATTCAAGTGTAAAAAAAAATGTAAAAAAATGTAAAAGTAAAAAAAAAGTGAAAAATCCCCTCCCCCAATAAAAAAGTAAAACGTCCGTTTTTTCCTATTTTACCCCCAAAAAGCGTAAAAAACATTTTTTATAGACATATTTTGTATCGCCGCGTGCGTAAATGTCCAAACTATTAAAATAAAATGTTAATGATCCCGTACGGTGAACGGCGTGAACGAAAAAAAAAAAAGTCCAAAATTCCTACTTTTTTAATACATTTTATTAAAAAAAAATTATAAAAAATGTATTAAAAGTTTTTTAAATGCAAATGTGGTATCAAAAAAAAGTACAGATCATGGCGCAAAAAATGAGCCCCCATACCGCCACTTATACGGAAAAATAAAAAAGTTAGAGGTCATCAAAATAAAGGAATTATAAACGTACTGTCACGATTCGGCTGGCTGGAGGTGGATCCTCTGTGCCAGAGAGGGATTGGCGTGGACCGTGTTGGTGGACCGGTTCTAAGTTGCTACTGGTATTCACCAGAGCCCGCCGCAAAGCGGGATGGTCTTGCAGCGGCGGTAGCAACCAGGTCGTATCCACCAGCAATGGCTCAACCTCTCTGACTGCTGAAGATAGGCGCGGTACAAGGGAGTAGACAAGAGCAAGGTCGGACGTAGCAGAAGGTCAGGGCAGGCAGCAAGGATCGTAGTCAGGGGCAACGGCAGGAGGTCTGGAACACAGGCTAGGAACACACAAGGAAACGCTTTCACTGGCACAATGGCAACAAGATCCGGCAAGGGAGTGCAGGGGAAGTGATGTATAAATAGGGAGTGCACAGGTGAACACACTAATTAAGCCTGCTGCGCCAATCAGTGGCGCAGTGGCCCTTTAAATTGCAGAGACCCGGCGCGCGCGCGCCCTAAGGAGCGGGGCCGCGCGCGCCGGGACAAGACCGACGGGGAGCGAGTCAGGTACGGGAGCCGGGATGCGCATCGCGAGCGGGAGCCTCCCGCATCGCGAATCGCATCCCGGCTGAGAGAGACATTGCAGCGCACCCGGTCAGCAGGTCTGACCGGGGCGCTGCAAATGCGAGGAAGTTGCGAGCGCTCCGGGGAGGAGCGGGGACCCGGAGCGCTCGGCGTAACAGTACCCCCCCCCTTGGGCCTCCCCCTCTTCTTGGAGCCTGAGAACCTGAGAATAAGACTTTTGTCTAGGATGTTGTCCTCAGGTTCCCAGGATCTCTCTTCTGGACCACAGCCTTCCCAATCCACCCAAAAAAATTTTTTTCCTCTGACCGTCTTGGAGGCCAGAATCTCCTTCACGGAGAAGACGTCAGAAGAACCGGATACAGGAGTGGGAGAAACAAGTTTGGGAGAGAAGCGGTTAATGATGAGTGGTTTAAGGAGAGAGACATGGAAGGCATTGGGAATACGAAGAGAAGGAGGAAGAAGGAGTTTGTAAGAGACAGGGTTGATCTGGCACAAGACTTTGAAAGGACCAAGATAGCGTGGTCCCAGTTTGTAACTGGGGACATGAAAGCGGACATATTTAGCAGAGAGCCATACCTTGTCTCCGGGAGCAAAAATGGGGGGAGTTCTTCTTTTCTTATTGGCAAATCTTTTCATCCGGGATGAAGCCTGTAAAAGATAATTTTGGGTCTCTTTCCATATGGTGGAAAGATCACGAGTCACTTCATCCACAGCGGGCAAACCAGAGGGCAAGGGATTAGGGAGGGGGGGAAGAGGGTGACGGCCGTACACCACGAAAAATGGGGACTTAGCAGAAGATTCGGAGACTCTGAAGTTGTATGAGAATTCGGCCCATGGTAGAAGATCTGCCCAGTCATCCTGGCGGGAGGAAACAAAATGCCGTAAATAGTCACCCAGGACCTGATTAATTCTTTCTACTTGCCCATTGGATTGGGGATGATAAGAAGAAGAGAAGTTTAATTTAATCTTGAGCTGTTTACAGAGGGCCCTCCAGAATTTAGACACGAATTGGACGCCTCTCTCCGAGACGATATGCGTGGGCAATCCATGAAGGCGAAAAATGTGTACAAAAAATTGCTTTGCCAACTGAGGCGCTGAAGGAAGACCAGGAAGAGGAATAAAATGTGCCATCTTGGAAAATCGATCAACGACCACCAAAACAACTGTGTTGCCACGGGATGAGGGCAAGTCTGTAATAAAGTCCATACCAATCTGTGACCAAGGCTGTTCGGGAACGGGCAGAGGATGAAGGAGGCCAGCAGGCTTCTGGCGAGGAGTCTTATCCCGGGCACAGACAGTACAGGCCCGCACAAAATCAACAACATCCGTCTCCAGAGTCGGCCACCAATAAAAACGAGAGATGAGTTGCAAGGATTTTTTGATGCCCGCATGGCCTGCGAGATGGGAGGAGTGTCCCCATTTGAGAATCCCGAGACGCTGGCGTGGAGAAACGAAGGTCTTCCCTGGAGGAGTTTGCCTGATGGAGGCTGGAGAAGTGGAGATCAGACAGTCCGGAGGAATGATGTGTTGCGGAGAGACCTCTACTTCAGAGGCATCAGAAGAACGAGAGAGGGCATCGGCCCTAATGTTCTTGTCAGCAGGGCGAAAATGAATTTCAAAGTTAAAACGGGCAAAGAACAACGACCACCTAGCCTGGCGAGGGTTCAGTCGTTGGGCAGACTGGAGATAGGAGAGATTCTTGTGATCAGTGTATATGATAACTGGAAATTTTGATCCCTCCAGCAGATGCCTCCATTCCTCAAGCGCCAATTTAATGGCCAGTAGTTCTCGATCCCCGATGGAGTAATTTCTCTCCGCTGGAGAGAAGGTCCTAGAAAAAAAACCACAAGTAACAGCATGCCCGGAAGAATTTTTTTGTAGAAGGACAGCTCCAGCTCCCACTGAGGAGGCATCTACCTCCAATAGGAAGGGTTTAGATGGGTCAGGTCTGGAGAGCACGGGAGCAGAAGAAAAGGCAGACTTGAGATGTTTAAATGCGTCTTCCGCTTGTGGAGACCAGGACTTGGGATTGGCATTTTTCTTGGTTAAAGCCACGATAGGAGCCACAATAGTGGAAAAGTGTGGAATAGCTGCTGTAGCATCACGGTCAGTTGAGACAGCTGGTGGCCTTGTTGCGCTATCTGTTGCGACTGCTGGGCGACCACCGTCGTGAGGTCGGCGACAACTGGCAGTGTTACTTCAGCGGGATCCATGGCCGGATCTACAGTCACGATTCGACTGGCTGGAGGTGGATCCTCTGTGCCAGAGAGGGATTGGCGTGGACCGTGTTGGTGGACCGGTTCTAAGTTGCTACTGGTATTCACCAGAGCCCGCCGCAAAGCGGGGTGGTCTTGCAGCGGCGGTAGCAACCAGGTCGTATCCACCAGCAACGGCTCAACCTCTCTGACTGCTGAAGATAGGCGCGGTACAAGGGAGTAGACAAGAGCAAGGTCGGACGTAGCAGAAGGTCAGGGCAGGCAGCAAGGATCGTAGTCAGGGGCAACGGCAGGAGGTCTGGAACACAGGCTAGGAACACACAAGGAAACGCTTTCACTGGCACAATGGCAACAAGATCCGGCAAGGGAGTGCAGGGGAAGTGATGTATAAATAGGGAGTGCACAGGTGAACACACTAATTAAGCCTGCTGCGCCAATCAGTGGCGCAGTGGCCCTTTAAATTGCAGAGACCCGGCGCGCGCGCGCCCTAAGGAGCGGGGCCGCGCGCGCCGGGACAAGACCGACGGGGAGCGAGTCAGGTACGGGAGCCGGTATGCGCATCGCGAGCGGGCGCCTCCCGCATCGCGAATCGCATCCCGGCTGAGAGAGACATTGCAGCACACCCGGTCAGCAGGTCTGACCGGGGCGCTGCAAATGCGAGGAAGTTGCGAGCGCTCCGGGGAGGAGCGGGGACCCGGAGCGCTCGGTGTAACACGTACTAATTTGGTTAAAAAGTTTGTGATTTTTTTTAAGCGCAACAATAATATAAAAGTATATAAAAATGGGTATCATTTTAATCGTATTGACCCTCAGAATAAAGAACACATGTCATTTTTACCATAAATTGTACGGCGTGAAAACAAAACCTTCCAAAATTAGCAAAATTGCGTTTTTCGTTTTAATTTCCCCACAAAAATAGTGTTTTTTGGTTGCGCCATACATTTTATGATATAATGAGTGATGTCATTACAAAGGACAACTGGTCACGCAAAAAACAAGCCCTCATACTAGTCTGTGGATGAAAATATAAAAGAGTTATGATTTTTAGAAGGCGAGGAGGAAAAAATGAAAACGTAAAAATTAAATTGTCTGAGTCCTTAAGGCCAAAATGGGCTGAGTCCTTAAGGGGTTAAATTAACTGGTGGCAGTACTTATTAGCTGCTGAATACTACAGAGGAAATTGTTTTCTTTTTGGAATGCTCTCTGATGACATCACGAGCACAGTGCTCTCTGCTGAAGTTATTATAATAAAAATAACGCTTTATTTATTGTTGTCCTTAGTGGGATTTGAACCCAAGTCCCCAGCATTGCAAGGCAGCAGTGCTAACCACTGAGCTAGCATGCTGCCCTTAGCATGCATCTGCTATGCACAGTTGCTAAAATGGACAGAGATGTCAGCAGAGAGCACTGTGCTTGTGATGTCATCAGTGTTCCAAAAAGAAAGGAATTTCCTCTGTAGCATTCAGCAGCTAATAAGTACTGGAAGGATTAAGATTTTTTAATAGAATTAATTTACAAATATGTTTAACGTTCTGCCACCTGTTGATTTAAAAGAAAAAATGACCAAGGCAAATTTTCTAAATCTGACATGTGTTCACTTATTTGGTAATAACTTTAAAAACGCTTTTACTTATGAAAGCGGTTTTGAGACAATGTTTTCGTGACATATTGTGCTTTACATTAGTGGTAAATTTTGATTGATATATTTATCGTTTTTTATTTTAAAATATCGAACATTTTGTGAAAAAAATGAAAAATTAGCATTTTTCTAGATTAAGCATTTTCTGCTTGAATGATAAATAGTCATGCCACAACAAATTAAGGCTTAATTCAAATCTTCAATATGTTTACTTTATGTTCCCATAATTTGATAAACATTATTTTACTTTTTTAGAAGGTTAGAAGGTTTATAAGTTTAGCAGCAGTTTTCCAGATTTTCAAGAACATTTCGAAATCAGATTTTTTTAGGTACCAGTTCAGTTCTGAAGTGGAATTGAGGGGCCTGTATGTTATCCCCATAAATCCCCCCCCCCTGTTTTAAAAACTGCACCCCTTAAAGTAGTCATAATGACATTAAAGAAGTTTATTAACCCTTTAGGCGTTTCACAGAAATGAAAGCTAAGTGGAAATGGAATTTTAATATTTCATTTTTTTGGCAGATTTTTATTTTAATCCATTTTTTTTTTCTGTAACACAAAAGGTGTTGACAAAGAAATAAAACTCAAGATTTATTCCCCGAATTCTGACGTACTTAGAAATATCCCATATGTGGCCTTTGTGTGCTACGTGTCTCTCACACAGGCCTCAGACATGATGCATGCTGTGTGGATTGGGGGGCCTCCTTTTAGTTTAGGATATTTTGTTGGCATCACAAAAAGTTGACACTTTCATTGGTACCATTCTGCGGTACATGTGACAATGATTGTTTTTTATTTTATTTTTTATACATAAAAAAAATCCATTCAGCGTATATTTTTTATAAAATTTTTTAGGGCGTTCGTCATGTTAACTTTACTCTGCAAGTTGATACGGTTATGGCGATACCAAATTTATATACTTTTTTTTTATATTTTAGTTCATTTATAGCATAAAAACTATTTTTGTAAAAAAAAAAGATATCATGTTTGTAAGTTGCCGTATTCTGTGAGCTGTTGTGTGAGGACTCTTATTTTGCGGGAAATGTTGACATTTTTGGGGGGACTATTTTTGGGTGTGTTTTGGGGTGCATTATATACATATATAATTTATTTTATTATTTTTAATATTTTTTTCCCATTTTTTCTAATTTTTTTCTAATTTTTTTTACTTTTTCACATTTCACTTTTTTTTTTACTATTATAAACATATTTAATGAAGTACACATCTTTACTCCATTTAATTAGGCCTACGTCTGTCAGTACTGACAGGCATAGCATAGATCAGTCTCTACCTTAGACTGACCTTCTGTTGCCATGACAACGGAGCCCACTGTCCATCAGGTACATCTACGTGGTGATGCAGGAAGTCATCCCTAATGCCCACGTACATGTACCGGATATTGCGTAAACAGGTTAAATATATCAGTCAGCTTCAGAAGAAAAAGGCATATTAGGGTATGTTCACACGTGGCAGACTTATTGCAGAAATGCCTCTGACTTGTAAATATGTTATGTATCTGACTTGTATCTGACATGTAAAAATGGCTGTAATTCCTAAATACTTGGGGGCGGGGGGAGATTTATCAAAACCTATCCAGAGGAAAAGTAGCTGAGTTGCCTATAGCAACTAATCAGATCGCTTCTTTCATTTTTGAAACTCAGGGACACTAAGCAACTTTTCCTCCGGACAGGTTTTGATAAATCTCCCCCATCATTTCTTTAAATTCTACACAACAATGACACATTGATGGCTTTGTTTCCTATCCAGTGTGGTGCATGTCTACAGAGGCTGAATTGTAAAAATTGTCACAGTCCAAGCAATTCTAAACCCAACTGTATCTAAGCCACTATGGATTATTGCCTTATAACCTTTAAAAATAGTATATAGTTCTTAAAGGCACAATAAAATTAGATATATTTTATACTTCATTCTGTTTCATGACTTTGCAGGTTTCTTATAACTTATTCTATTCTGTGTTTTTCTTGGAGTTTGTATGCCCTCTAGTGGATGTGGAATATTCTTGCGCAGTGTACATAATTCTATGTTGTGTATAAATAACTGAAGAATAATTGGTGCAGCAGAAGATAAGATAAGACTTAGATGTTCTATTATTGAAGGAATAATGTGTATTAGTACAGTTGCATTCATTCAAAGTTGCAAACTAATAGCTAAAAATGCATCTTGATATACTAAAATAACTGACCCGGCTGAAACTCCCCTCCATGTATCTCTTTGCATCCCTGCCTCTCCCATAGAGCTGTATGGAGGGGGCATGTCATCAACCTCAGTGCGGTCGACGACATGCGCATTAGCCGGGCGGAGCCACAGCAAGGCTGGGTCCCCGTATGGGAGATCATGGGAGGGGGGGGGGGGGGTCCCGACGGTTGAACACCCTGCATTCAGACAGTTATTCCCTATTCTGTGGATAGGGGATAAGTGTCTAACACTTCAGTACTCCTTTAAGAATGAAGGAATAAGGCTACCTAGGGGCTCATAATAATAATACGTTTTAAATTATCAAGTGGTCACTGTAGTTAAAAAAAACTCAATTTGATAATTTCTTTTACCAAAAATGGCTCCTCCTCCCCCCACCCAAGAAAAAAAATCTCTGAAGTCTTGACAGCCAAATGTGCTGCTACAATCTGCTGTTCACTGCTTTTATTATGATCAGTCACCTCTAATCCCTAAAAAGTAAATCAAAGCTTTCCTTTTATCTCTTACCACCTATAAAGGGCTTAAAGAGCATACATCTGTATGTACACAGTACCTCCTGCCCCCCCCCCTTAAATGACATATACATTTTTACATTTATTTTTAGCTTTGTAAACCAAGCAATATTTTGTTTACATATAAGTTGTTAAAACGATTTTGGAAAATAAAGTTCCAGGTGAAATTGCTAAAGCCACAGACTGCCTATGTTTACTTGTGATGCAAGTTGTCCATTCACAATTGGGTATTTTAGCCATTATCTCCTTCTGGTACCATATTAATGTGTGAGTCAAAAAAATGTGTGAAAGTGAAAACATATGTATAAGTAATTTATATGTATACAAGAGCATGTACACATATAATTGGTTACATATATCATTATGTAACCAAAGTAATGAAAAAAAATTCATCTGTGTCACAAATTAAATAAAACTATTAGAAACTGAATAATTGCACTAGACCAAAATCTATATACAAATCACATGATTTTAATCAACATTTAAATTGTTACAATTAGCTTCATTCAATAAATTTGGAAATCAACAAATTGTTAAACAATGAAGAACATATCACAGGATAAAGTGTCTATAAAAGTCACAGAAAAAGGTTTTACCATAAGGCGCATCCATGACATGTTCATACTTCCCAACAGTCAGCCAGTATCTTTCTGTAAGACGGTCACATGAATCAGACAATAAAGGGTGGATTTATGCAAACTCCTGGCAGTTTACAAATTTTACAAATTTATTGTAATTCCTGGCAGTTTTAAAGGAGATCACTGGGACAGAAAAACTATCCCCTAAGGATAAGTGTACGATCCTGTGTATCCTAGCCTTGCTTCTCGGCTTTTGTCCCGAATGGGGCATGTCAAGCACTGCGCAAAGCGACGGCAACAAACCACCTCAATTCATCTCTATGGGAGAGCCGGAGCGCTGAACTTGTAAATCTCCAGCTCTCCCATAGAGCTGCAGTGGTTGAAACGCTCCATTTAGGAGAGCCTGGGCGCTGTGTGGGACATTTATCAGCTATTCTTAGGATAGGGGATACGTTTTTCTATCCAGGAGTACTCCTTTAAAGGAAATCTGTCATCAGTGTCACCTGCACTAACCTGCTGTTACAGGTAGTGCAGGTGACACTGATGACAACGATACTTACCTGGAATCTTCCACCGTAATTTTCATTCTGAAGCCGACATGGAGCACGGGCGGAGCTTAATGATGTCATCACTGCTATATATTGCTAGAAGCAGGACCCAGCAGAGAACAGTAGTGGTGACGTGACTAAGTTCCGCCCATGCTCCAAGATGGCCCTGGAACGGAAGTGTTGGTGATATAATGCAGCTAACATCATGACATTTTGTATTGACCCTTAAATGATTTGTTTATTCCCGTTCTTTTATGCAATTCTGAAAATGAGCAAAATAGTGTCATTAAACATTTGTTGTGTGTTAAGCAATTCTAATTTATAAAACTCCTCTTTCACACATGGTATTTTGGAGATAATTTTTAGTCACAACCAGGAGTGGGTCAAACACACAATATAAGGTGCAGAACTTTATTTTATAGTTTTTCCAAGTGTCTGTTCCACTCCTGGTTTTAGCTAAAAATGCTGACCAAAATACTAGTGTGAAAGAGGTCTATCCATTAAAAAAAAACATGTATTACAGTTTGGTGCCTTCATGGTTTCCATCAACAGTAGAAGAAAACAATTCAGTATTATTTAACCTTGTTTTATTTCGGAACTTCCTCTCTGCGAATGTGACTGCGTCATGAACGCTATGAAATGCTTGTACACAAGCACTGTTATTTGCACTGCTGAAAAATTCTCCCCTGTGAAGTATGCGACGAACTGATGGATTACAGTTGGCAAGAAAAACCCATACTCCAATCTCTTCATAGTCATTGCGGACCTCTTTGAGTACACTGAGACCTACACTATCTACAAACTGCATGGCCCCACAGTCAATTATAAGGGAATGCACAGTGATCGTTGGGATGGATGGCTCAATGGGTTCATGGGGTTTACATATTGTTTTTATTACATTCAGCTTGGAAAAAAAATTGTATTTTGTTTGCATATTGGCTTCTGCCTCTTTCTTTTTGGCTTTTCTTTGTAATGCTAAAACAATTGATGGGTTAACACCTGTTTTCCTAAACAAGGTTGATTTAAAATAATCCTTATTGGCATAGTATAGAGAACCATCAAAGCGATATATTTTGATATTTGGTACGTTGTCCAGCTCTTTGTATTTTAACTGATCTTCATAAATCTCTGTCCCACTGACATGACCCAAAATAGTAGCTCTCGGCCTCTGTGTACGGATTATCACACAGAGCATGGAAAAGCAAACACCCACCAACAGCCCAATCTCAGTGGAAATCAAGGCAGAAGCCAGCATGCTGACCCACCAAACCACTGTGTCTATTCTGCTAATCCTCCACATTTTTGGTGTGTCTCCAATCTTCATTATTGCACCCTTAAGGCTAATAATGGTGATAACTCCTAAAATACAGTTTTGAAGGGAGTAGAAGAGTGGAGCAATTGCTAGAAGTACAAGTAACAAGACTATTGAAGTCACAATACCATTGAGCTGTGTATTGGCACCAGTAGACTCCTTAAGTAGAGTTTTGGCTAGAGCAGCACAGCTTGCAAAAGAGTAGAAGAAAGAGGGGACCATATTGCACATGCCTATAGCTATCATCTCCTGGTTGGTACTGATAGTATACCCATGTTTCTTAGCAAATATTTCAGCCAGGGATACTGTCATTGCAAAGCCAATTATTGCAATGGGGATTGCATCTGTTGCAATTTTTGGAATCAGACCCCAATCTGGTGCTTTAGGGACCTTAAATCCGGTAGGAATTGTTCCACAAATTGAGGATTTATACTTGCCATTGAAGTCACAATAATGGGAAACCAAAGTGGCAACAATGATAACAAACAGCTCTACTGGAAATGGAACTTTCAGCTTACTCTTGTATTTATCATTGAGTTGTTTGATCGGTAGCATGACAATAATCGAAACTGCGCTTGTTAATAGGTCACATATGTTGGTCTTGCTTAAGTTTGAGAAAACATCAATCCATGTCATAATCAAGGACCCTGCACCATCACGACGAGGAATCTTCAAGCCTAAAAGATACTTTATCTGTGAGGTTACAATGGTGAGTGAAGACCCAGTAACAAAGCCACTCAGTAAGGGCTCTGATAAATACATGGAGATAAAACCCAGGTGGAGGAGTCCCATGAGTATCTAAAAAAAAAAAAAAAAAAAAAAGAAACAATAATTTAAAAAAACTAATTACCATGTTCATTTTGGTTTATTGTATTCATATGAAAAGACTAAACAAAACTACAAAGTAAACAAAAGCACAACTGTGTGTGTTTGTATATAGATATGTTACTGTGGGAGGGACAGAAAAGCATTTCCTCTGTAGTATACAGACGCTAATAAGTACTCGAATGATTAAGATTTTTTTAACCTATTAAGGGCCAGGGTTTTTTCCGTTTTTGCATTTTCGTTTTTTCCTCCTTACATTTAAAAAATCATAACTCTTTAAATTTTGCACCTAAATTTACAAATGATGGCTTATTTTTTGTGCATCCAATTCTACTTTGTAATGGCATCAGTCATTTTACCCAAAAATCTATGGCGAAAGGGAAAAAAAATCATTGTGAGACAAAATTGGAAAAACAAACGCACGCCATTTTATAAATTTTGGGGGCTTCTGTTTCTACACCGTAAATTTTTTGGTAAAAATGACACCTTCTGTTTATTCTGTAGGTCCATTCGATTAAAATGATACCCAAATTACGTAGGTTTGATTTTGTCGTACTTCTGAAAAAAATCCTAACTACATGCAGGAAAATGTATTAAATGTACATTTAAAATTGTCATCTTCTGACCCCTATAACTTTTTATTTTTCTGCGTATTTTTTGCACCGTGATCTGAAGTTTTTAGCAGTACCATTTTTGTATTGATCTGACTTTTTGATCTCTTTTTCTGCAGGGGAGATTTATCATTGTTTTTAGAGCATTTTTTCTTGTCTATGTTCAGGCGCAGTTCAGGCGCAAGCAGCATATTTTGAGACTTTTATGCGCCTATAGACAGTTTTACTCTTTTGAACAGTTTTACCCTTAGAATTTTTTCTTTTTGACCATGCAGTGGGATCCATGATATGAGGATGAAAGCGTCATTGTTGCTTGTCCTCACTCACAATATTTAGATAAAAGGACTGGGCAACACCAGGTACTCTGCTAGTATATAGTGCATAGAGCATTTCAATTAGCCTGCAATTTGTGATATGCCTAAGACAGGTAAAGCCAAAGAGAGAGAATAAGGTCATCCTGTCTGCTATACTTTTGACTGTGGCCTGGAGATGTCATTACAAATGTTACTTTTTGTCTTATCAGTCATCTACACAACATTTAACATAAAGTGAGCAACCATTATTAGGTAAATGTATTTTCGTGACAATATGATTACTTCTCTTCCTGACTGCAACTTTTTTTCAGAAAAAAAGAGAAAAGAAAACCAGGGCAACTCACCAAATACGTAAACTTCAAGCTTCTTTATTAATCCATGAAGGGTATAAACAGTGCAAGAGACGGGTGGACAGAACACAGGGGGATGTTCGTTCGGGGCTACGGTGCCGTTTCGCAAGATATGCTTCAACTGGCCCACATCGTCTTCCAGCCAGAAACACATTTAAATAACCCTCCCCTCCGTTGCCATAGAAATGAACCAAACAAAGGTAAGTGCAATTAAAAATGTTAAAAACAACTGTGTGACACACCCAAGACTTCCATTTATGTTAATAATGCACTGAGCTCAGTACGTTCATTAAGACCTAGAGGCCCCATTGCTTCTAAACGAAGAATCCATTTTGTTTCATTTCTTAATACTATTTCTTCTCTGTTTTTCCCAGCATAACCATGTTTGATCCTTTCCAGCCTGGCAAAATGGAATCCATATTTTTCTCTAGAATGAAATTCATTAATGTGTTGAATAAATCTAGTGGCTCCAATGCCGGTCCTGAGGGATAAAACATGTTCGCGGATTCTGTGAAATAAGGGCCTTTTTGTCTTCCCAATATAAAATAATTTACATTTACATACCAATGCGTAAACCACATGAGAGGATCTGCATGTAATACATTGTTTCACATTAATAATATTACCTGCTAATTCTACAATTCTACATTTCATATTTAGAGAGCAAAATGAACATGAACCACAAGTAAAATTCCCTTTTGGGCGTAATTCAGACAGCCAATTCTGTTCCGATGCGTTTTTTCCTTTTTTCAATAAATCTCCAACTGTTTTAGTTTTTCTATATGTAACAATCGGTTTTTCATTAGTAATTACTGCTATATCAGCATCTTCTTGTAAGATATACCAATTATTCGTTATTGCTTTTTCACTACATTATTAATAGGAGTATTTGAAAAAGAAAAAACGCAACGTTTGTTATTTTCGACTATGTCCAGTTCCAAGAGGACTTATTCAAGGGTGTCCGTAAATTAAATTTAAAAAAAGTTTTTTCTGCAGTAAAAAATGAAAATAAAAATGTAATCGTACTCGAAGGTGAAACTAGCTGTAAAATAGGGCCTTTAGGGTTTTGTGTACCTAGTGAATTTAATGAGGAGGAGCTGGAATTAGTCACGTTCCTTGCTGATATATGTGATCAGGTGTCTGATGGAACAGATAGGACGAGTGATAAGTTTTTTTTCAGGAGGTAATCCCTCGTTGTTTAATCCTCCTGTTACACCTGGGAGTCCACTTGATATATTCCAGAAGTCAGTTCTAAAAAAGTTAAAGCCCTCATTTACCCGAAGGTCCAGAGCAACATCTTAGATAGAGAACAAATAGCCCTAGATAAATTAATAAAAAGGGAAGATATTGTTGTTACCAAGGCTGATAAGGGTGGGGGTGTAGTTCTTTGGAAAACCACTGACTATAACACAGAGGCTCTTAGACAGTTAGGAGATGAGAACACCTACTGTAAATTGAAAAAAAAGATCCCTGTCCACAGATAATTAACAACCTGAGATCGTTACTTCGGAAATTTCATGAAAAAGGGGTTATCAGTAGGAAAAGTGCTGAACGTCTCCTCCCTAGGAACATTAAAAAACCCTCTTGGTATATATTGCCTAAGGTCCACAAGTCGGTGACCCAGCCCCCAGGGCGTCCCATTGTCTCTGGGATTGGGTCACCGACTGAATATTTGTCCAGTTATGTTGATTGGTTAGTGTCGCCTTTATTGAGAGAATTACCTTCATATCTCAGGGACACCGGAGATTTAATCAACATTTTGAATAATTTCCATTGGCAACCTGGTTTAAAACTGTGTTCCGTGGATGTGGAGAGCCTATACACCCGAATCCCTTTGGATTCGGGTGTGCAGGCTATGACCTCTATCCTACGGAAAACAGGCAAGTCATCTGACTTTATTGAGTTTGTTACTGAAGCCCTTACATTCGTGTTGAGTAATAATGTCTTCCAATATGGAGGGGATTGGTATAGACAGACACATGGTACAGCCATGGGGTCTCCTACCTCATGTGCTTATGCCAATATTTTCCTCTCCATGTTGGAAGACAAGTGGGTGTTCACATCCAAGAACCCCTTTATTGGTAAAATTAAACTTTTTCTCAGATATGTGGACGACCTCTTTATTATTTAGGATGGGTCACAGGATGAATTTGCTGCCTTTGTTGAGTATCTTAACCAAGTGAATGGAGTTAATATGTTTTTTACATATGTAAACATCTTGAATTTCTAGATGTACAGATAGATATTGTGGATAGCAATATAGTGACATCTGGTTTTAGAAAATCGATTGCCAAAAATTCATTGTTACATTATCAATCATCCCATCCCCCCCAGGTTAAAAATAGTATACCATACAGTCAGCTAGTCAGATTAAAACGAATTAATAGCAGCCCCATACTGTTTCAAAAACAGGCAGATGATTTACAGTATCGATTGGAACAGAGAGGCTATTCTCTTAATTTAATTCTAGATGCAAGAAAGAAAATAGATTGAGTACCAAGAGAGGTTTTGCTGAAAACGAAAGACAGAAAAAATAACAAACGTTGCGTTTTTTCTTTTTCAAATACTCCTATTAATAATGTAGTGAAAAAAGCAATAACGAATAATTGGTATATCTTACAAGAAGATGCTGATATAGCAGTAATTACTAATGAAAAACCGATTGTTACATATAGAAAAACTAAAACAGTTGGAGATTTATTGAAAAAAGGAAAAAACGCATCGGAACAGAATTGGCTGTCTGAATTACGCCCAAAAGGGAATTTTACTTGCGGTTCATGTTCATTTTACTCTCTAAATATGAAATGTAGAATTGTAGAATTAGCAGGTAATATTATTAATGTGAAACAATGTATTACATGCAGATCCTCTCATGTGGTTTACGCATTGGTATGTAAATGTAAATTATTTTATATTGGGAAGACAAAAAGGCCCTTATTTCACAGAATCCGCGAACATGTTTGATCCCTCAGGACCGGCATTGGAGCCACTAGATTTATTCAACACATTAATGAATTTCATTCTAGAGAAAAATATGGATTCCATTTTGCCGGGCTGGAAAGGATTGAACATGGTTATGCTGGGAAAAACAGAGAAGAAATACTATTAAGAAATGAAACAAAATGGATTCTTCGTTTAGAAGCAATGGGGCCTCTAGTTCTTAATGAACGTACTGAGCTCAGTGCATTATTAACATATATGGAAGTCTTGGGTGTATCACACAGTTGTTTTTAACATTTTTAATTGCACTTACCTTTGTTTGGTTCATTTCTATGGCAACGGAGGGGAGGGTTATTTAAATGTGTTTCCGGCTGGAAGACGATGTGGGCCAGTTGAAGCATATCTTGCGAAATGGCACTGTAGCCCCGAACGAACTTCCCCCCGTGTTCTGTCCACCCGTGTCTTGCACTGTTTATACCCTTCATGGATTAATAAAGAAGCTTGAAGTTTACGTATTTGGTGAGTTGCCCTGGTTTTCTTTTCTCTTTTCTACGGATTATTTGCATTGGACTTTGCTATTACCAGTGAGCACCATCAGACGTGGTTGAGCCAGCAGAGGCATTGGATGTCAGGTGCTAAGAATTAGGCAAGCAGTGCCGAGTTTTTCTCTCTACTATTGAATTTTTTTCAGATAACTTACCGTATATACTCGAGTATAAGCTGAGTTTTTCAGCACGATTTTTCGTACTGGAAACGCCCCCCTCGAGTGAACTCTCCACCTGTCAATCCTTTCTCAGTGGTCTTCAACCTGCGGATCTCCAGATGTTGCAAAACTACAACTCCCAGCATGCCCGGCATGCTGGGAGTTGTAGTTTTGAAACATCTGGAGGTCTGCAGGTTGAAGACCACTGCGGCCTTCGTCATCATCCAGACCCCCCCTTAGTTTTCTACACACCTCCCCTCGGTGGGAAGGAAGGGTGAGCTGTTCCGGGCCATCTATGCTGCGGGGACCATGCGGTGGGGAGGGTTAGTCGTTCCGGGCTGTACATCTTCACCGGGAGGCCCTCTTCTCCGCTCCGACCTGGACTAGTGACGTTGCCTTGACGATGACGCCCAGAGACGTTCATGCGCAGGTCGTCATCGTAAAGGCAACGTCACTAGTCCGGGGCCAGGCCGGAGAGGAGAAGAGGGCCTCCTGGTGAAGATGGACAGGCTGGAATGGCTAACCCTCCCCACCGGATGGTCCCTGCAGCATAGATGGCCCGGACCAGCTCACCCTCTCTTCCCACCGAGGGGAGGTGAGTAGAAAACTAAAGGGGGGTCTGGATGATGACGAAGGCCGCAGTGGTCTTCAACCGGCAGACCTCCAGGTGTCCCGGCATGCTGGGAATTGTAGTTTTGCAACATCTGGAGGTCCGCAGGTTGAAGACCACTGATGAAGGGATTGACAGGCGGTGATGATGAAGGGGGGGGGGAATGATGACAGTAATCTGGATGATGACGGGGGGATGATGACAGGTGGTGATGATGACAGGCTATGATGCTGAAGGGGGGATGATGACAGGGTGATGATGAAGGGGGGGATGGTGACAGGGTGATGATGACAGGCGGTGATGATGAAGGGGGGAATGATGACAGTGGTATGGATGATGACAGGGGGGGATGATGACAGGCGGTGATGTTGACAGGCAGTGATGATGAAAGGCAGTGATTATGAAGGGGGGATGATGACAGGGTGATGATAAGGGTGGGATGATGAAAGGGTGATGATGACAGGCGGTGATGATGACAGGCGGTGATGATGAAGGGGGGATGATGACAGGGTGATGATGACCGGCAGTAATGATGAAGGGGGGGATGATGACAGGGTGATGATGATGGGGGTGTTAATGACGGGGGTCTGAATGATGACAGGGGGGATGATGACATGGGGGGATGATGTATTTCCCACCCTAGGCTTATAGTCGAGTCAATAACTTTTCCTGGGTTTTTGGGGTGAAATTAGGGGCCTCGGCTTATTTTCGGGTGGCTTATACTCGAGTATATATAAAGTATCATATAGTCTAGATAACAAAGTTTGACATATTAGAAATCTTCCACTTTACCTGGTAAACTCCAGCCATAAATGTTAAAGATGTGGCCACCATAATCGCATAACAACCTCGACCACATACAGTTCCATTAGTAGAAAGTGTTGAATTTAAAATGATGTCACCTTCTTCTGGAAAACCTGCAGCTCTGAGCTGTTTGTTCACAGACTCCCCTACCATAAGACAGAGTACACCAAATGTACCAACACAATTATGGCGAGATGTAGCCATTAAGAAGTAAATGATACAGCAAAAAAAGTTAGTGTATAGGCCATAGATTGGATCTTGACTTGCCAAGAGTGAATATGCAATGGCCTGGGGAATAGTGACAATGCCAACAATGAGTCCAGACACAATGTCACCTAGCAAATATTCCTTAACTTTGTAGCGAGGAAGCCAAGTAAGCACAGGGAAAAGTTCAAATAAAAAATTGCCACATTTTCCTGGGCTACTTTTGCAGCATTGTTTCGTTTTTTCCCAAATGACTTCTTTGGGATTGAGTGCTGGTTTGATTTGTTCTTCAAGTTCCACTGAGTTATAAGGTAGTGAAAATGAGCGGTCAGCTTGGTCAGGGAACTCATTCTTGACAGGAAGATCAGGATCCATATACTAAAAAAAATCATGACAAGTCAAGATTACGTTTATAAATATTATAACAACCTATGGCAATGATGATAATAATAATAAATAATTATACATTCAAACTGGATTTGTCAATAATCATCATTGTGACATCATAACAGCATAGACTTGGTTTGTTGACTATTTGAAAGGTGGAAATGCACCAAACTTATTAGAAGGCACATTCCTTTAAATAGATGTCATGGTCTTAATCATTTTAACTACTAATACTTGTGCCCAGCTTTGTAAATGTGTGCCAAATTGTTGGACCTAAAATATGGTAGATATATATCACCTGTTGTGATATATACGGCTACAACAGGTGATATATATCTAGCACTAAAAAGTTCATTGATCCTATCATGATGGGTAAAGTAAAACATGTATATTTAAATGGGCACTGTCAGATACAAAAGCTTTTGATATGTTATAAAGCATTGCAAAACAATATGTTTTGCAAATGCTTTCATCAGAAAATTTTCAGTATTTCATGAAAAAGCCAGTAAAAAAACTGGCCACTAGGGGTCCCCCTACCTCCTGGACAAACACACCAGTCTGGCCATGTCCAGGGGTCATTGCTACATCATGGACCCACTTCATTGATTGACAGGGCTGCATGCAGGTACAGCGCTGCTGTGCTCGCTCCCAGGCCACTCACTCTGCCTATGTGAGCGTGTGTCCACCGGGAGCGAGCATGCGCACGGACCTTAGTGAGCCTCTGGCGCATCACAGGATACATTTTATATGTTTATTTATATATGTTTAGGAGTCCTGTACCAGGTTCCCACAGAGGGGGATGTGCAGGGGCTTCAAGGTGCCATCCGACCCGGGACTGGAGGTAGATAAATCTGAATGTCATAAAGTCCCAGAGCCGGTGGAGCAGGAGGGAGAGGTGGCCCCGGGCATAGAGCAGGAGCTGCCAACCTCTGGACACCGCCGCCCGACTGCTGAGAGCTTAGTACCTGTTCCATATTAGTATATGTACACTGCCTAACCTGTCACCCTCTGAAACCATCATGCCTGGGTCCCCCTCCTCCCCATCCCTCACTCTGCTCTAAAACTGTAACTCATATCATGCCCTGACAGCCTGCATATCTCCACAGCAGGCAGGACAGGTGGGTTCAGTAGAACCACCAGGCATTTTTGTTTTGCAGCCCACACAAGCATAATAAGTGACCGAGGCCGCAGTGACCTGTCTGGTGTGGGGGGGGGGGGGGCGTTTCTGGGTTCGGACATTGTGTAAGCAAATGAAACAGCAAATATATATAAATATGACAGATATACAGGCTGTCAGGGCATGATATGAGTTGTAGTTTTAAAGCAGAGTGAGGGATGTGGAGGAGGGGGAGGAGTCAGCACAGTGAGGAGAATAGAGGGACCCCCCCCCCCTATGCTTCTGCATGAACAGAAAATTCACTGAGCAATCACTGCAAGTAAATAAAGGTAATTATGAGAGAAATATAGGTCACAGACACATAAAAATTACATTTTAAGAGAAACCTTTGTTTTCAATTGAATTGACATGCTGATATGTAAAAAGTTAAGAGCAAGATAGGGAGAGAAGAGATTAACAAATTGCTTCTCCCACCTCTTTCTAGCAAACATTGGGGGTTTAATCATCCACTCCCTGATAGATCAAAGCATTTGACATGTCCCTTTGACATTGAATTTTTTTTCTTCTTTTTTTAAGTGACAGTGAACATTTGAATAAATTCTATATAAACACACTGGGGGAGATTTATGAAAACCTGTCCAGAGGAGAAGTTGCCCAGTTGCCCATACCAACCAATCAGATTGCTTCTTTCATTTTGCAGAAGACTTGTTAAAAATGAAAGAAGCAAGCTGATTGGTTGCTATGGGCAAATGGGCAACTTCTCCTCTGGACAGGTTTTGATAAATCTCCCCACACTGTGACTAAATTTGACATGGCATGTATACATTTTTAGGATTGTAATATGTGCTGCATATCACTATTTTGACAGTTTTAAGTGAAAGCAAAATACTGAAATAAAATAGATATAAAAAATGGCAATATAAAAAATAAATACCGTATATACTCGAGTATAAGCCGACCCGAGTATAAGCCGAGACCCCTAATTTCAACCCAAAATCCCAGGAAAAGTTATTGACTCGAGTATAAGCCTAGGGTGGGAAATACATCATCCCCCCCTGTCATCATCCAGACCCCCGTCATCATCCAGACCCGTCATTAACATCCTCATCATCATCATCCCCTTGTCATCATCCCACACATCCCCCCTTCATCATCCCCTTGTCATCATCCCACACATCCCCCTTCATCATCCCCTTGTCATCATCCCACACATCCCCCCTTCATCATCCCCTTGTCATCATCCCACACTTCCCCCCTTCATCATCCCCTTGTCATCATCCCACACATCCCCCTTCATCATCCCCTTGTCATCATCCCACACATCCCCCCTTCATCATCCCCTTGTCATCATCCCACACATCCCCCCTTCATCATTCCCTTGTCATCATCCCACACATCCCCCCTTCATCATCCCCTTGTCATCATCCCACACATCCCCCCTTCATCATCCCCTTGTCATCATCCCACACATCCCCCTTCATCATCCCCTTGTCATCATCCCACACATCCCCCCTTCATCATCCCCTTGTCATCATCCCACACATCCCCCTTCATCATCCCCTTGTCATCATCCCACACATCCCCCCTTCATCATCCCCTTGTCATCATCCCACACATCCCCCCTTCATCATCCCCTTGTCATCATCCCACACATCCCCCTTCATCATCCCCTTGTCATCATCCCACACATCCCCCCTTCATCATCCCCTTGTCATCATCCCACACCCCCTTCATCATCCCACACCCCCTTCATCATCCCACACCCCCCTTCATCATCCCACCCCCCCTTCATCATCCTCTTGTCATCATCCCACACCCCCCCTTCATCATCCTCTTCTCATCATCCGCCCTCAGTGGTCTTCAACCTGCGGACCTCCAGAGGTTCCAAAACTACAACTCCCAGCAAGCCCGGGCAGCCATCGGCTGTCCGGGCTTGCTGGGAGTTGTAGTTTTGAAACCTCCGGAGGTCCGCAGGTTGAAGACCACTGCGGCCTTCGACATCATCCAGCCCCCTCTCACCCCCCTTTAGTTCTGTACAGTACTCCCCTCCGCTCGGCGCTGGTCCGGTCCTGCAGGGCTGTCCGGAGAGGAGGTGGTCCGGTGGGATAGTGGTTCCGGGCTGCTATCTTCACCGGGGGCGCCACTTCTCCGCGCTTCCGGCCCGGAATAGAGGCGTTGCCTTGACAATGACGCAGAAGTACGTTGGCAATGAACGCACCTCTGCGTCGTTGTCAAGGCAACGTGACTATTCTGAGGCCGGGCCCGAAGCGCTTAGAAGAGGCCTCCCCGGTGAAGATAGCAGCCCGGAACCACTATCCCACCGGACCACCTCCTCTCCGGACAGCCCTGCAGGACCGGACCAGCGCCGAGCGGAGGTGAGTACTGTACAGAACTAAAGGGGGGTGAGAGGGGGCTGGATGATGTCGAAGGCCGCAGTGGTCTTCAACCTGCGGACCTCCGGAGGTTTCAAAACTACAACTCCCAGCAAGCCCGGACAGCCGATGGCTGCCCGGGCTTGCTGGGAGTTGTAGTTTTGAAACCTCTGGAGGTCCGCAGGTTGAAGACCACTGCGGGTGGGGGAGTTCACTCGAGTATAAGCCGAGGGGGGTGTTTTCAGCACGAAAAATTGTGCTGAAAAACTCGGCTTATACTCGAGTATATACGGTATGTAAATAAAAAATAATCGATGGAAAAGTGCTTGTCAGTGCACACATTTAAATTACTACAGATTATTTTTACAATGTTAAGATTACTGCAGTTTTTTTACAATGTGCGCAGTGGCAGACACTTTTTAATAGACTTTAATGAAACATATTATCAATAAATACTGCAGTTTTTTGGAGAGTTTTTAATCCTATTTTACTGCAGTATATTTGCATTCATTTTACACTGTGTGAACATAGCCTTAGGTTCGGTTTACACATTGTAAAATCAAATAGAAAAAAAGCAGTAAAATAAGCATAAAAAGCGACAGTATTTTTAATATACTCATGTGTTCCATTAAAGTCTAAACAGACTTCTGTAATTCCATCTGCGTCAGGTCCACTTCTGGTTTTGTGTAAAAATGCTGATCCAAAAATATTTATGGCCATTTATCAACGTTTTAGTCAGGTTTTCTTTACTATATTTGTCGCAAAATTGTCGCAACTGCGACTACGCGATTTGTCGTGCGACATTTTGACTGGAAAGCGAGAAAAGCAAGTTTTCCAAAAATTAACTATTTTGTAATAATTTTAAAATGGACTACGGGTAGTCAGGTATTTATTAACTGCGACAGTCACAACTGCGCAAAAAAAAGTCGCAACAGGGTTAAAAATTGACAAAATTTACTCCAGCTCAAACATGGAGCAGAAAAAGCTACTACCATAGTAAAAAAGGAAAAATTGCTTACGTGAAAGAAAATTATCAACAGGCTGAAACCAGTTGATAAATAAGTCACACATAAGCAAAAAAAAAAAGTAAGGGAAAAATTACTAAAAAAAAGAATACATAAGTAAACATTGATAAATGTCCCTCATTGTGAACATTTGTTCACACACAGTATTGTGGTCAGTGTTTTAGTCAGTATTTTGGTTAGTCTTTTTAGCTGAAACCAGGAGTGGGTCCAAAACAAAGAAAAAGGTACACATTTTTCCATCATACTTTTCTGTGTTGTTTCCACTCTTGGTTTTGCCTTAAAATAGTTAACAAAATACTGTGTGAGAACTCAAAGTGTAACGTAAATTAAGGTAAGACCAGAGTCCTACTGTGTGAAACATTGGCAGAAACACTTTTTTTAAAAGTGCCTCTCTTGTCCTCAGTTTGTATGTGGTAATGCAGCTTAGTTTCATAGAAGTGAAAGGCGTTAAGCTGTAATACCACACATAACCTGAGGCTCAGTGTAACACTGATTTGAAAGAAAGCAGCTACGTTTTTCTAATCTTTGATAACCACTTTTTAATAATAAGAAACTGAACCTTATTACGTTGTTACTAAGGTTGAAGAAAGGTTCATGTATATCAAGTTCATCCTTTCTTAGACCTAGCTGTCATTGTATCTGCCATTAGTGAACTGACTACTGTCTCTTGTAAAGAACCTTACTGTACTGATGCTGGAATTTCCTGCATGTCCCTTAGTACTGTCTACATTTATAGGGGTTGCCCTGTGAAATTTTGGTAAATCCAATGTACCCAGACACCTAATAAAACAATTAAACCTTTAACTTAACTTCCTTGTTTCCTCTTAGCCTCTAGTATAAGGGCACCCATCTAAGACCGGTCTCTGCTGATTCCAAATAATTTGCTAGCTCTAACTTTTGAGATAATGGATACCCCATCAAAAACAGAAATGTTGGGGACAAAGGGCATACAGGTATGCCCTTGCATCCCGGTACTTAAGAACCAAGGGCGTACATATACGCCCTGGTCCCATTACCGGGGTTTGAAGTGCGCTCACAAGCTGAGCACACTTCAAACCTGGTGGGTCCCGACTGCTATCAGCAGCCAGGACCCAGGGTTAATGCCGAGCACCACCAATCGGGCCGATGCCCGGTATTAACCCTTTAGATGCCGCAATCAAAGTTAATTGCAGCATTTAAAAGGAAAGTAAAAGTATCTCGGCAGCTAAGCGGAGTTGATCGGGACCAACGTGGTGAAACCGCGATGTCCCGATAAGCTGAGAGTACAGCGGAGGGTTCTTACCTGCCTCCTTCCCGTCCGATTGGTCTGCAGCAGGCTGGAGCAGCATAGCACCAATAACACTGATCAATTCTATGCTATAGCATATCATTGATCAATATATAGAATCAAAAGATTCCATGATATAGCCCGCTATAGGGGATAAAAAATAAAAATAAAAATAAAGTGTTAAAAGTGAATTGACCCCATCCCGATAAAAGTTTGACCCCCTCTTCCCATTTTAAAATAAAATAATAAAATAGAATTAAGCATATGTGGTACCGCCGCGTGCGTTAATGTCCGAACTATTAAAATATAAGGGTAGCTAAATTGCAGGGTTGATGGCGTGCACGTAAAAAAAAAAAATACCAAGGTCCACAATTGTACATTTTATCATAATTTTTTTTTATAAAAAGCGATCAAAAGTCCAATCAAAACAAAAATGGTACTGATAAATACTACGGAGCAAAAAACAAGCCCTCATATAGCCCTGTATGCAGAAAAATAAAGTTATAGGGGTCAGAAGAGGACAATTTTAGGCTGCTTTCACACTATAAATTTCTCTGTTTAGGAACTTCCGTCACAAGTTCCGTCACTACAGCTGCGAAACCCGGCCGTTACAAAACCCCTGACGGCCGTGACTAAATTGCATTGCAGCCTATGGGGTTTTGTAACTGCCCGTTTGCACCCGTATATGCCCGTACTTCATTAGGGGCGTTATACAGTGACGGGACATTGTGGCGGAAAAATTACTGCATGCACGATATCCCGTCACTGTATAACGCCCGTAATGAATTACGGGCATATACGGGTGCAAACGGCAAGTTACAAAACCCCATAGGCTGCAATGCAATCTAGTCACGGGCGTCAGGGGTTTTGTAACGGCCAGGTTTTGCAGCTGTAGTGACGGAACTTCTGACGGAAGTTCCTAAACGGATAAATTCATAGTGTGAAAGCAGCCTTAAACATACTAATTTTGGTGCAATAGTAAAATATAATATAACCTATATCAATTAGGTATCCTTGCAACAGTATGGACCTACAGAATAAAGATAAGGTGTAATTTTTACCGAGAAGTGCACTGCGTAGAAACGGAAGCCCCCAAAAATTACAAAATGGCATTTTTTTTATTTCTCCCCACAAATAATTTTTTTTTTGTTTCACTGCAGATTATGTTATAAAATAAGTGATTTCATTACAAAGTACAATTGGTGATGCAAAAAACAAGCCCTTATATGGGTCTGTAGGTGAATTGAAAGCGTTATGATTTTTAGAAGGGGAGGAGAAAAAAGAAAAGTGCAAAAACGAAAATTGGCATGGTCCTTAAAAGGGTATTCCAGGCAAAAACTTTTTTTTATATATCAACTGGCTCCGGAAAGTTAAAGAGATTTGTAAATTACTTATATTAAAAAATCTTAATCCTTCCAATAGTTATTAGCTTCTGAAGTTGAGTTGCTGTTTTCTGTCTAACTGTTTTCTGATGACTCACGTCCCGGGAGCTGTCCAGCTCCTATGGGGATATTTTGCCATCAGGCACAGCTCCCGTGACGTGACATCATCATTGAGCAGTTAGACAGAAAACTTCAGAAGCTAATAACTATTGGAAGGATTAAGATTTTTTAATAGAAGTAATTTACAAATCTGTTTAACTTTCCGGAGCCAGTTGATATATAAATAAAACTGTTTTTGCCTGGAATACCCCTTTTAAGGTCAATATGGGCTTGGTCCCTAAGAGGTTAAAAAATAAATATTGGTCAGCCATATTCCACATAAAAATCACATGGCAATTGTCTCCAATCAAACAAAAGTTAACATATGAAACAAATAAAAGTATAGTATTTGGTGCAATAAAAAACCACAACAAAGTAATCACAATGCATACTAAAGTGCATTTCATATGATTTTCCTAAATATGGCTCATCAGAACTCTCATTTGGAAACTCCAGCTGAAGTCTACTGTTAGGTATCTATTACATCTACCTGTACAAAAACCTCTTCTTTTGTTTCTCATTAAATTCACAAAGAGTATGCTCATATTAGTTCCATCGTCAAAGCATGTTTTGCACTCTCTTAGTAAATGTTTTGTGGTTATACAAGAAGACAACAAGAAGATAAGAACAACTGAGACATAACAGCACTGGACTGGGATTTTTTTTGTGAAATTTGAGTTTTGTGTAATTTGAGTTTTGTTTTTATTATACTCTATTACATTCTAATGATCTTTATTAGCTCTAATATCCCACAATCAAACAAAGCAAGGGTACTTCATGTATTCACTTTGCTGTCTGTGCAAGAAGTTGACAATCTGTAGATCAACATAAATAGTTCTGATAATAGTAGAGTTTCTGATCTTAAAGCAAGAAAGACCAACTGTATATGTCAGCAGATCTAAGGGTATTAGGGTAAAATTAGTATTAAAGGGATATCCAGTAGGTCAACAACTAGAACCAATGTAGCAACATTCAGATCATTTTTGGATTTAATATCTCCAAAATACCCTATATGTCATTGGCAATTAAAAATGTTGAATATAAATAATACTACTCTTACAACAACTACTACTACTGCTGCTACTACTACTACTACTACTACTACTACTAATCTATATAATCAGATAATCAGCCACTGCATTGTCATTATACTCTATAGTGTATTATAGTTGTATCCCCCCAATATAATAAAGTTTTTATATCTGAGATCATATAAAATCTCAACAAATGGCTGTTGTATCTGTAGCTAATAAACTCTACATTAACCAAATAGTGAATAGTGATGGTATGCATATACTTAAATACAGGATATTGAAATGGCAAGATAACACTGTTACAAACCTGAGCCATCATTCACCAGCCTGAGGAAATACGGTGATTCTCAGTTGATCGCCTATCACATCAGTGAACAGACTCTTATACCACTGCGCACGTATCCTAGATGATGTCATGGATGGGAACTGATCATTTCAGTGAAAACAAATAAAGTGTCCTCTGTAATTTTCCAGAACACATTTGTTGGCGTGTAAATAATTAGGGAAAACAAAAGGTGCACCTTCACCTGTGTCAGATTTACACTTAGCTTACTACCCATCACTATAAACAAAGATGTTGTCGTAACGTTTACCGAAATCAAAAAGTGATCCTACCATGTAATTTCTAGTGCTTTATTAAAGGTGGCGGAATAAGAAGTTTCACAATTCTTGTTGCATTTGAACACACGGTAATTACCATATCTCAGGAATTGATGTTACTTTGATGCTCATTTACAAAGCCATAAAAAAGTTATTTGTAGGGCAAAATAGAAAAATGGAATTGCGCAATTTTGTGGAGCAATCTTTTTTTAAGGTTACTGTAAAACTGACATACAAAATTTATAGGGGTCAAAACATTTCCAATGAATTGGAAAAGGTTTATAATAAAAAGGTTTTATAATGACGGACACTTTTAAAATAAGGTGAAATTAAATAATTATCTCTACATTCACTGAAAATATATGAAACAACAACGTTTCCTGGAGCACCTAAAAAGTAAAGAGATAAAGGACTACCAGTCTCAAAAATCCCAGATGCCAGATTCTTAGTAATAAAGGATCAGTCACTGAACGAGTCTAGTGAGCTTTTGTTTTCAGGTACCAGTTCACCAATTGACTAGTTCTTAGTATCTGTACCTTCTCCCTATCATCAGTACCTTGAAAGTCAGCAAAACATAGTGTATACTATTTAACATGCTTAAAGCTAAACCATTTCATTGAATCTCTGACTGAATTTTTAGGATCATTTTCCTTCTGTATCTTGTTCCCAGTCTTCCCAGTCTCAAGTCTTTTGCAGACTGCATCACATGTTCTTCAAGGATTGCCCTGTATTTTGGCTACATCCATCTTCCCATTAGTTCTGACCAGTTTCCCGGAACCACCTGAAGACAAGCATGGTGGGGTAGATTTATCAAAACCTGTCCAGAGGAAAAGTTGCTGAGTTGCCCAAAGCAACCAATCAGATCGCTTCTTTCATTTTTGAAAAGGCCTATAAAAGAATTAAAGAAGCGATCTGATTGTTGCTATGGGCAACTCAGCAACTTTTCCTCTGGACAGGTTTTGATATCTCTCCCGGTGTGTTCAGGGTATCGGGAACTGTTGGGTTTTTGCCACACACAGCATTTTGCCAAAAAGTTCAATTCAAAAGAAAAATAATAGATTCTCTCACCTCGGCTGTTGATCTTTGCAGTTTTACCATTGGATTTTTGGTTGCTTCTTTTGAGTCATATTCACCTTGCCTGGTTTGCCAGTTTGGGTGGATAGTCTTGTCTTGGCATGTTAGAGGTTCTGCCATATTCTTTCCATTTTCTGATGATGGATTTTATGGTACTCCATGATATGTTCAAATCTTGGCATTTTTTATAATCTTACATTGCATTGTACTTCTCCACACCTTTAGCCTAGTTTGGTGAGCTTCTTGGTCTTCATGCTGCTGTTTGTTCAGTAATGCTCTCTAACAAACATGAAGCATTTACAGAACAGGTGTATTTATACTGAGATTAAATCGCAGACAGAAGGACCCCATTTACTAATCATGTGACTTGCAAATGTAACTTGTAAAGGCAATTGTAAAGGCAAAGATCTTTGATAGGAGTTTCACAATAAAGAAGGTGAATACATATGCACTCAACACACTATTTTTTTTTTGTTAATAATTATGAAATTCCTGCAATATTTCTCACCACTTCCAAATTTTGCACTATTTTGTGTTGGTTCATTACATAAAATTGAAAGGAAATAAATTTGAATCTGTGATTATACTATGACAAAATGTCCAAGGGGGTGAATACTTTTGCAAGGCACTGTACCTTTTAAAGTTCCTTTTAGATTTTCAGGGTCTATTGTCATTGGTATGCATTGAAACAACAGCAAAAAGGCATTCAAACATATATTTAAGTGCATCAAGAAAACAAGATTTGAATACATGTTAATGTGCTCCCTATTTTTTTCATGTAATTCTTATATAAAAATAACACCATATAGCGGCCATGTAATGGTGCTGTCTAATGGACAAATATGGTTTGGACAGTTATTTAATTCCTACACACATAACAACACATACACTTGCACACATACTTACTATATACACTCATGAACACATATGCACATCCACTACATGCGGGCACCCACTACATACACATATATTGCATCCATGTACTTACAGAGTTCCACATTCTAATGCTGCAATCACATTATTTATACATACACAAACTTATTCCTACAGTCTCATACATACTCTATTAACAAATAAATACATATTGGATTGTTTAATATGTGCGCGACAGTTAAAGGAGTTATAACATGTAGAAAAAATGTATCCCCTATCCAAAGGATACAGTATAATTGTCCGATCATGGGTTTCCAACAGCTGTCTCCTGCACGTCACTTCAGAAGTCCCCAGGAACAAAGCGTGCCAACCTCCACACAAAGCTGTGGCCAACACCCCCCTCCATGTTCCTCTATGGGAAAGCTGGAAATACCCCAACGCTGTATCTCTGGCTCTCCCACAGAGATACATGGAGAGGGTGTGTTGGCCACTGCTTCGTGCAGGGGTAGACACACCCAGTTCCTCGAGAGAGCCGGGTGCCGTGAAGAAGATTTGACACTTATCCCATAACCTTTGGATAGGAGTAGGGATGAGCGAATCCAATCTGATGAATCCGAATTTGTTACGAATTTCAGGAAAATTTTGATTTGAAACAAATGCGAATATCTCCGCGATTTGATTTCGCAAATCGCTTCATTAAATTACATTTAGTGTGGTCCAGGCTCTAGGGCATCTAAACTGGTTGATCCACATGTGAGGACATGGGGCAAGGAATCCTGGGAAGGGGGGTAGGCAGGATGACCCTTAATCACATGCAACATGAAGCCTATCAACAGCCAGCCACCCCTGTGATGTCACAGCCATATATAATGAGCAGCCATCTTGTGGCCAGTCACTTCAGCCTTTTATTGCAGAGAAAGAGAGAGAGAGAGAGAGGGAGAGACACAGAAAAGCATTTTTACAGCAACCATTCACCTCCCAGTCACATCCACGTTCTATTGCAGAGAGGGAAAGCGTGCAGCGTGTTGCACAGAAAAGCTTTTTTATAGCAGCGATTCACCTCAAGCCCAAATCCAGCCTAGAAGCACTGATAGGGAAGGGAGGGAGATTGAGAGAGAATTTTGGGTGTTGTACACAGCGACTGTGTGCTGCAGCACTGGTGTGTACAACAACTGAAAAGCTAATAGTAGCCAGCCAGTTAGGGTGAGCAGAGCACTAAAAGCATATGGTCCTCTATTAAGTTTAAACTGTGCGTACATCTAAGTGGTGTACCATTTTGTTCCAGTTAAATTCTTAAGGGCCTAGATACTGTAAAAGGTCAGGCAATAGTACACAACTGCTGGTGTTGTAGACAAATACTGTTTTAAGCATATTGGAGCGCATTGTCCTCCCCTCATAAGTGCATACCACATACGTACATCTAATTGGTGTACTATTTTGTTCCTGTTAAAGTCTTAACCCCTTAAGGACGCAGGGTTTTTTGCATTTTCATTTTTTTACTCAGCACCTTCTAAAAATCATAATGCTTTTAATTTTGCATATAAAATTCCATATGATGTCTTATTATTTGCGCCACCAATTCTACTTTGCAGTGACATTAGTTATTTTACCAAAAAATCCACGGCTAAATGGAAAAAAAATTAATTGTGCAACAAAATTTAAGAAAAAATGTCATTTTGTAACTTTTTGGGGCTTCCGTTTCTACGCAGTGTATTTTTCGGTAAAAATAACACCTTATCTTTATTCTGTAGGTCCATATATAGGTTGGATATTGTCGTACTTCGGAAAAAAATCATAACTACATGCAGGAAAACGTATACGTTAAAAATTCTCATCTTCTAATCCCTAACCCCATCTTCTAACTTTTTTAGTTTTCTGCATACGGGCCAGTATGAGGACTCATATTTTGCACCCTGTTCTGAAGTTTTTATCGGTACCATTTTTGTATTGATCGGACTTTTTGATCGCTTTTTATTAATTTTTTCATTATGTAATTATATATATATTTGGACTTTGGATACATTATATATTTTGGACTTTTGAATTTTTTGCGCGTACACCATTGACCGTGCGGTTTAATTAATGATATATTTTCATAGTTAGGACATTTCCGCAAGCAGTGATACCACATATGTTTATTTTTATTTACACAGTTTTTTTTATGGGAAAAGGGGGGTGATTCAAGCTTTTATTAGGGAAGGGGTTAAATGACCTTTGTTAACTTTTGGAGGCTTGGAGCAATCAAATGCCGATCGGAGGCGACAGAGCCGGGTAAAGGGGTCCCCGCTCGCGTCCTAGCTGATCGGGACATAGCTATTTTATCGCGATAGTCCCGATCAGCCTGACTGAGCTGCCGGGAAGCATTTACTTTCATTTTTAAAGGGTTAATAGTGCGCGGCACAACGATCGTTGCCTCATGCTATTAGCGCAGGGTCCCGGCTATCGTTAGCAGCCAGGACCCACCCGGTGTGACCCCATTTTAGACACCGGGATCGGGCAATGGGCGTACAGGTACGCCCTTCATCCTGAAGGAGTTAAGGGCCTAGCCAAAAGTACATACCTGCTGGTGTTGTAGACAAATACTGTTTTAAGCGTAGTGGAGCATATTGTACTCCCTCATATACGCACTAAGTATGTCAGGCAGGGAAGTGCCAGGACATGCACAGAGGAGTGGCAGATGCCTAAATTCATTAGGCAGAGGTTGCAGCAGACTAGGGGCGAGTGGCAGCAGGAGTCGCAGCAAGAGGCCTGAGCTCCCGGTATTAGCTCGCGGTCGTGTCTCGACCAGCAACCCATCCGCCCTCATCGATTGATTAACACGGTTATCCACTTAATCACAAGTGACATCTGACACCCCCAGTCAACAGTTGGTGGGTTCCTCAGACACAACCCTCAGTTGGCATAGCCCGGGAGCAGTCCTTGTCCTCCCATTGCTTCTGTCCTATGCTGTTCCCTCCCCCACAGAAGTATCTTATCATGTGGGTTCAGCTCCACTATTTAGTGAGGACAATCTACTAGAGGACAGTCAGCAGCTACTGCCCAGCCAAGAAGTGGAGGAGACATCTGGCGCTTCCTCCGCTAGGCGGGCAAGTAGTGATGAGGAGAGTGGCATGGGAGGTGGTGTTGCGAGCATTCAGGCTCCTGAAGCAGACACTTTTGAGGAACCTGAGGAGGATATCAGTGATGTGCAGGCACAACTCTATGATGATTAAGCCGATTGTACTTGGAAGTCGGGTGCAGAAGGGGCTTCATCATTATCAGGAAAAGAGGGTTGCAGGGGTAGACCACCTGCTTTGTGGCAGCCTACCTTCCGAGGATCAGGGGTTTCTGGAGTTGGAGGCAGTAGCAGTCAATCAGTGTGGACTGTTGGTGGGAAAATCAGCTACTCGGTGGTGTGGCAGCTTTTATCAAGCATCCGGAGGATGTTAACCTGGCCACATGCAAGATGTGTTGGAAAGTGAACCGTGGCAACGTGGCCCTGCGTCAACATATGCAGGATCACCATAAAGCGGCCTGGGAGAACCGTGGCTCTGATGTGGTGGTCCAGCCTGCTGCATCACCCAGTGAAACACTGTTCCCTGTTTCAGCCAGCCAAGGCTCCACCACCTCAGCGGAAGGGAGCTTTGGTCATACCAATCTTCTGTCACTCCAGATGCTCCTGCTCCTCCTACTTCAAGTCAGTCATTCCGCCAGCAATCTTTCGGGGAAGCCATGTCAAAGAGACAACAGTATGTGCCCACTCATCAAACAGCGCAGAAGCTGGATGTGCTCCTGTCTAAGTTGCTTGTGCTGCAGTCCCTCCCTTTTCAAGCGGTGGACTCTGCACCTTTAAGAAAACTTATGGCTGAGTCCCATGCTGTCATTTGTTTGCAAAGAAGGCAGTACCAGCCCTGCACAATTTTGTGGAACAGAAGGTGGGCCAGTCCTTGAGCCTGTTGGTGTGTACCAAAGTGCACGGCAGCACCGACGTGTGGGGCTGTAACTACTGTAGGGGACAATACATGTCCTTTATGGCCCACTGGGTGAATGTGGTTCCTGCACAGCCACAACAGCAACTTGGACAGGTCATGCCGCTTCCGCCTCCACGCTCTCAGGCCGTTGGTCCTGCAACAGTGTGCGACTCCGCCTCCTCATCCTCCACCGTGTCCTCAGCCTCCACTGCACAGAAAAGTCTCAGTGCCCCTCCAGCATACCCTGTGTGCAGGGCACGATGGTGTCACGCTGTTCTTCACATGGTTTGCATTTTGCTTAGCCACTAGCAATTCAAATCGAGGTTTGGATAAAAAAAGCCCTCCCCTCTGTAGCCCGTAGATTACCAATTCAGGTGTGTGAGTCCTGACAGGTAGGGATATGGCGTATAGCAGGAAGGTGGGATCTATTGAATGCTACTCAGCTCAAACATACGGCCGCCATCAGTGCTGTATCGGCATCACGCTACCATGGAGCCGAAAGATGAAAATAAGGAACAAAAGTAGCTGTATCTACATGATTCATGATGATCTTTACAGCGAGAAACGCTTTGAATCTAAGAAGAGAAAGTAATTACATCTATCTTGCTGAAGTAAAGTACATGGAGAGTCTGAGCCAAAGATGCAGCATCTGAATGGTCGCATATCAGCGGATGTTGACACCTGCAGTGGACCTTATTACAGCACGCTGAAGCAAGTTCAGGATCTCGGGTTTACTCTTTCCACTTATACAACAGTGTGTGATAATGAGTAGTACTTCTAATTTGTACGGTACTTTCTGTACTAACCATCGGTGTATTGGATAACTAACAGCGTTTATATTATAAGTTCAAGTTAATGCCGGACCTATGCATACATTACGCGATTAACCCAGTACATTTATAGGAACTGAACTATTGCTGGACTGGGCAGTATATCTCGAATATGTTGCTGTCATTATGTTATCTGGAAATATAATGCATGTTATTTATTGATGGAGCATTCTGATGTATAACATACCATCTGCGGACTGCATCAGGCACAGCCCTCCATAGGACATTAACCCCTTTAGGACCAAGCCCATTTTGGCCTTAAGGACCAGAGCGTTTTTTGCACATCTGACCACTGTCACTTTAAACATTAATAACTCTGGAATGCTTTTAGTTATCATTCTGATTCCGAGATTGTTTTTTCGTGACATATTCTACTTTAACGTAGTGGTAAAATTTTTTGGTAACTTGCATCCTTTCCTTGTGAAAAATCCTAAAATTTGATGAAAAATTTGAAAATTTTGCATTTTTCTAACTTTGAAGCTCTCTGCTTGTAAGGAAAATGTATATTACAAATAAAAAAAATTTTTATTCACATATACAATATGTCTACTTTATGTTTGCATCATAAAAGTGACGAGTTTTTACTTTTGGAAGACACCAGAGGGCTTCAAAGTTCAGCAGCAATTTTCCAATTTTTCACAAAATTTTCAAACTCACTATTTTTCAGGGACCAGTTCAGGTTTGAAGTGGATTTGAAGGGTCTTCTTATTAGAAATACCCCACAAAAGACCCCATTATAAAAACTGCACCCCCCAAAGTATTCAAAATGACATTCAGTCATCATTTTAACAGGAATAGAAGCAAAGTGAAGGAGAAAATTCACAATCTTCATTTTTTACACTCGCATGCTCTTGTAGACCCAATTTTTTAATTTTTACAAGGGGTAAAAGGAGAAAATGTATACTCATATTTGCAGCCTGATTTCTCTCGAGTAAGCACATACCTCATATGTCTATGTAAAGTGTTCGGCGGGCGCAGTAGAGGGCTCAGAAGGGAAAGAGCGATAAGGGGATTTTGGAGAGTATGTTTTTCTGAAATGGTTTTTGGGGGGCATGTTGCATTTAGGAAGCCCCTATGGTGCCAGAACAGCAAAAAACCCTCACATGGCATACCATTTTGGAAACTAGACCCCTTGAGGAACATAACAAGGAATAAAGTGAGCCTTAATACCCCACAGGTGTTTCACGACTTTTGCATATGTAAAATAAAATTATTTTTTTTCACTAAAATGTGTGTTTCCCCCCAAATTTCACATTTTTCCAAGGGTTAATAGCAGGAAATACCCCCCAATATTTGTAACCCCTTCTCTTCTGAGTATGGAGGTACCCCATAAGTTGACCTGAAGTGCACTATGGGCGAACTACAATGCTCAGAAGAGAAGGAGTCATATTTGGCTTTTTGAGAGCAAATTTTGCTCGGGGGGCATGTCGCATTTAGGAAGCCCCTATGGTGCCAGAACAGCAAAAAATACCCACATGGCATACCATTTTGGAAACTAGACCCCTTGAGGAATGTAATAAGGAATAAAGTGAGCCTTATTACCCCACAGGTGTTTCACGACTTTTGCATATGTAAAAAAAGTAAAAATAAAATTTCCACTAAAATGTGTGTTTCCCCCCTAATTTCACATTTTTGCAAGGGTTAATAGCAGAAAATACCCCCCAAAATTTGTAACCCCATCTCTTCTGAGTATGGAGGTACCCCATAAGTTGACCTGAAGTGCACTATGGGCGAACTACAATGCTCAGAAGAGAAGGAGTCATATTTGGCTTTTTGAGAGCAAATTTTGCTCGGGGAGCATGTCGCATTTAGGAAGCCCCTAAGGTGTCAGAACAGCAAAAAAAAAACACACATGGCATACCATTTTGGAAACTAGACCCCTTGAGGAACGTAACAAGGGGTACAGTGAGCATTTGCCCCCCACTGGTGTCTGACAGATCTTTGGAACAGTGGGCTGTACAAGTTTTCATTTTCATGGACCACTGTTCCAAAGATCCGTCAGACACCTGTGGGGGGTAAATTCTCACTGCACCCCTCATTACATTCCGTGAGGGGTGTCGTTTCCGAAATGGGGTCACATGTGTTTTTTTTTTTTTTTTTGCGTTTGTCAAAACCGCTGTAACAATCAGCCACCCCTGTGCAAATCACCTCAAATGTACATGGTGCGCTCTCCCTTCTGGGCCTTGTTGTGCGCCCCCAGAGCACTTTGCGCTCACATATGGGGTATCTCTGTAGTCGGGAGAAATTGCGTTACAAATTTTGGGGGGCTTTTTTCCCTTTTACCTCTTGTGAAAATGCAAAGTATAGGGCAACATCAGCATGTTAGTGTAAAAAATAAAAAATTTTTACACTAACATTCTGGTGTAGACCCCAACATTTCCTTTTCATGAAGGGTTAAAGAAGAAAAAGCCCCCCAAACCTTGTAACGCAATTTCTCCCGAGTACAGCGATACCCCATATGTGACCCTAAACTGTTGCCCTGAAATACGACAGGGCTCCAAAGTGAGAGCGCCATGTGCATTTGAGGCCTAAATTAGGGATTTGCATAGGGGTGGACATAGGGGTATTCTACGCCAGTGATTCCCAAACAGGGTGCCTCCAGCTGTTGCAAAACTCCCAGCATGCCTGGACAGTCAACGGCTGTCCGACAATACTGGGAGTTTTTCAACAGCTGGAGGCTCTGCTTTGGAAACAGTGGTGTACCGGACGTTCTTATTGGGGGAGGGGGGCTGTGTAAGGGTATGTGTATATGTAGTGTTTTTAACTTTTTATTTTATTTTGTGTTAGTGTAGTGTAGTGTTTTTAGGGTACAGTCACATGGGCAGGGGGGGTTACAGCGAGTTTCCCAGCGCAAAATTTGCTGCATCTCAAGATGCGAGAAACCCACTGTAAAAGCCTCGCCCATGTGAATGTACCGTGTACATTCACGGGGGTGGCGGGGCGGGGGGGGGGGGGCTTGCATCAGCTGTTGCAAAACCACAACTCCCAGCATGCATGGTCTGTTAGTGCATGCTGGGAGTCATAGTTTTGCAACAGCTGGAGGCACACAGGTTAGGAAACACTGAGTTAGAAACAGACAATGTTTCCCAACCAGTGTGTCTCCAGTTGTTGCAAAACTACAACTCCCAGCATGCCCAGACAGCTGAAGGGCATGCTGGGAGTTGTAGTTCGGCAACATCTGAAGGGCCAGATGTTGCTGAACTAAAACTCCCAGCATGCCTGGACAGTCAGTGCATACTGGGAGTTGTAGTTTTGCAACAGCTGGAAGAGCACAGATTGGAGACCATTATACAATGGTCTCCAAACTGGGGCCCTCCAGATGTTGCAAAACTACAACTCCCAGCATGCATGGTCTTTTAGTGCATGCTGGGAGTTATAGTTTTGCAACAGCTGGAGGCACACAGGTTAGGAAACACTGAGTTAGAAACAATGTTTCCCAACCAGTGTGTCTCCAGCTGTTGCAAAACTACAACTCCCAGCATGCCCAGACAGCTGAAGGGCATGCTGGGAGTTGTAGTTCAGCAACATCTGAAGGGCCAGATGTTGCTTAACTAAAACTCCCAGCATGCCTGGACAGTCAGTGCATGCTGGGAGTTGTAGTTTTGCAACAGCTGGAAGAGCACAGATTGGAGACCATTATACAATGGTCTCCAAACTGGGGCCCTCCAGATGTTGCAAAACTACAACTCCCAGCATGCCCAGACAGCCAAAGGCTGTCTAGGCATGCTGGGAGTTGTAGTTTTCAGACTCCTAGAAGCAGCAGTGAAGATCTTCACTGCTGCCTCTGAGGACCACATACTTACCCGTCGCTGCTCGTCCACGTGGCCGGTCCCGCGCTGCTCCTCGGTCCCGCCGCTGGATCAGGTAAGTCCGCCGGTCCCCACGTGTTCCCCCCGAATGCCGCAGGTCCCCGCGAGCCCCTGCAGCCTTCGTCCCCCGTTCTGCCCGACTTCCAGGGGCGGGCAGTGCGGGGGATCTGAACTTTCACCCCAGATCACTGTGATTGGTCCACAGGGACCAATCACAGTGATCACTGACCAGGACCATCAATTGATGGTCCTGGGGGTGAAACAGAAGTTGTCCCCTGCTGGAAACAGCGGGACTTCTGCCAGTTAACCCGTGCGATGCTGCGCATCGCCGGGTTAACTGCATGTCATTTATAAACGCCGGGATGCGCGAACGCACTGCATAACCCGGCGTTTATATATGACATTCTGCGGGAAGGGGTTAAGAGCACTTCTTAACCCCATTTGTACTTTATATAGAGAGCACGTTATATGGCGGCCGAGTTTTGTTTCACTTTTTTTTGGATGTTTTATATGCAATGAATAAAAGCTTAAAAGCAGCAATCTTATACGTCTCATAATTATCAGTGCAATGTATTAAAAAGCAGTGAGACAATACAAGAAGTTAATCTACTGTGTTCAAGCACAGATCAGTGCAATTCACATCATTAGTCAGTCGCCAGGATTAAGGGATGAACAACGTCATTCCACTGCTTCATCTATCACAACACGTGTTGGAAACAATGGCTGGTCAGGGCACTGGAGACGTGGCGCCTACATCTTACTGCCAAATGAGCCCTGTGGGCTGAACTTGAGGAGGAGGGGCACAGTGGAGCACAGTTTAGGTTTCACGAGATGGGCAGTTTTTCTAGCCATCTGACAGGAGAGGAGGAGCAGGAGCAGCTAGAGGAGCTGGAGGGTTATGAGGAAGGCGAGACAGAGGACCCAGACACACCATGGCAGTATGCAGTGGAGATGGATGCAGGAAGTCCCTCTGAGTCACTTGCACAAATGACACGATGCATGCTCAGTTGCTTGCGTAGTGACCGCCGAATTGTCACCATTCAACAGTGGGATGACTTCTGGCTCTCCACTTTATTGGACCTTCGTTACCGGCACAAAATGGGGGGCTTTTTTACACCCACTGAGAGGGAGGACAAACTGACCTACTACAGAGACATCCTACATAGTCAGTTGGCCGATGCCTATCTGCGCCATCATCCATCCTCTCGCAAGTCTGACTCGAGGGGCACTCTGCGCTCACCTTCCACTGCCATGGCTGCTGGGGAGGTGTGGGGTGGCAGGAGCAGTACCAGCTCCATCAGCAGCAGCCTGAGTCTACAGTCGCTGATGAGTAGCTTTCTTCACACGTATAGTGAAGCAACTCATCAGCAGCAGGTAGACCTGGAGCAGGACCTGAACCAGCAGGTGGTGGCATACCTTGACATGACCATGCCAACACACCTTGAAGATCCGCTGGCCTTCTGGGCAGCAAAACTTGATTTGTGGACGCAACTAGTAGAGCCTGCCCTGGAAAAGCTGTCCTGCCCGGCCAGTAGTGTGCCCTCAGAGCGGGTGTTTAGTGCAGTGAGGGCCATAGTCACCCCAAGGAGAACGTGCCTGTCCACGAAAAATGTGGAGAGACTTACCTTTGTGAAGATGAATCAGGCATGGCTGAGCCAGGATTTCTACCCACCAATGCCTGATGCATGAGAGTAGATTGACCATGGTGCCACGCCAACACTTCACAAATATGGATAGTGCTAAACATATTTAAGGCGCTGCTCCCCAGTTACAGACATTTCTATGCATCAGACCACATGTAAGTATTGAGGATATGCATTACGTAAAACTTAACTTTAAATAATATGCTTAGTATAAAATATATGTACCCAAAGTTTTTTTTTTTTTAATCAAACAAAAGAAAAGGTGTGCAAAACACACCACGTGCCACCTACCCCACCAGGTATTGATGTGATGCAAAGACCTCAAAGGTGGAAGGGAACAACGTATGGTCCATTGTAACCGGTGGGGGTAAAAACTTTCCCTGTAAGGCCCTACTCTCGCAATATTAATTCCCTTCTTGGCAGGTGTTTCTTGTCCTAAAAGGGCGCCCCCACACAGGAACCTCTCTTTATTTCACCCTATAAACACTGCCATTTCCCAGGGTTTTTAGGTGGAAATAGAGAGAGTTTCCCGTGTGTGTATGCCCTTTTTAGGGTGAGTAACACTTGCCAAGAAGGGAATTAATAGGGCAAGAGTAGGGCCTTACAGGGGAAGTTTTTACGCCCACCTGCTACAATGGTCAATACGCTGTTCCCTTCCACCTCTTCGAGGACAGTGCTACTCGTCTTAAAAAGGGCAGCCCCACACAGGAACCAATCCCTATTTCCACCTAAAAACCTTGGGAAATAGGTGGAAATAGGGAGAGGTTCCTGTGTGGGGCCGCCCTTTTTAGGGCGAGTAACACTTGCCAAGAAGGGAATCAATAATGTGAGAGTAGGGCCTTACAGGGGAAGTTTTTACCCCCACCGGTTACAATGGACCATACTTTGTTCCCTTCCACCTTTTAGAGGTCTTTGCATCACATCAATACTTGGTGGTGTAGGTGGCATATGGTGTTTTTTTGCACATCTTTCCTTTTGTTTGATTAAAAAAAGAATGTTTTGGTCCATATATTTTATCCTAAGCATATTTTTTAAAAGTTAAGTCTTACGTAATGCATATCCTCAATACTTACTTGTGCACACTAACACTTTTACAAAAGAGACCATTTTCTCCTGCCTACCTGCCTCAGCTACTATTCTGATCCTGCCACCCGCCTGATGCCACACATCTGATGCCAAGTTCTCCTTTTTTCAACCAGTTTCGTCACTGGGTCACTTTCAGGACTCCTGATGCTGCTGCCACCTTCAGGCTGTCTCATTCTGCCACCATATTTTCTCCTTGTGCTGATGCCACCTCCAGGCTGTCTCATTCTGCCATGATATGTTCTCCTCATGCTGATGCAAGCTCCAGGCTGTCTCATTCGGCCACCATATGTTCTCCTCATGCTGCCAAAAACTTCAGGCTGTGTCATTCAGCCACTATATGCTGCCGCCAACTCCAGGCTGTGTCATTCAGCCACTATGTGGTCTCCTCATGCTCCCGCCAACTCCACGCTGTGTCATTCAGCCACTATATGGTCTCCTCATGCTCCCACCACCTCCAGGCTGTGTCATTCAGCCACTATATGGTCTCCACATGCTGCCTCCACCTCCATGCTGTGTCATTCAGCCACTAAATGGTCTCCTCATGCTGCTGCCATCTCCATGCTGTGTTATTAAGCCACTATATGGTCTCCTCATGCTTCTGCCACCTTCAGCCAGTATATGCTGCCGCCAACTCCAGGCTGTGTCATTCAGCCACTATATGTTATCCTCATGCTGCCGCCACCTCCACTCTGTGTCATTCAGCCACTATATGGTCTCCTCATGCTTCCGCCACCTCCAGGCTGTGTCATTCAGCCACTATGTGTTGCCCTCATGCTGCCACAAACTCCAGGCTGTGTCATTGACCCACTATATGCTGCTGCCAACCCCAGGCGGTTTCATTTAGCCACTGTGTGGTCTCCTCATGGTGCCGCCAACTCCAGGCTGTGTCATTCAGCCACTATATGGTCTCCTCATGATGGCACAACCTCCTCACTGTGTCATTCAGCCACTATATGGTCTCTTCATACTAATGCCACCTCCAGGGTCTGTCATTGTGCCACTCTGCGACAATGATTCTAATAGTGATGCCTCTAATCTGCATGTCATACTGAATAACAGTATTATTTCACTTACCCAGCACATACCCTATGTGCGTTACAGCAAGGCAAAGTGTTCTAAACCCCTATTGAGGCTCACAGTAGGCCAGAAATAGCTGTTTTTAATAGCAATACGTCGCAAATAAATTTGGACTGAAATTAATTTGGGGAGAAAATTCGACAAATCGACCGAATCAAATTTTTCAAAAATTTGCTCATCTCTAGATAGGAGATACATTGGATAGATGGCAGATTTCCTTGCTCAATAGTACTCCTTTGAGTAAAACTTTGCCCATTTTTGGTGCCTCTTAGTCATTCCTACAGGTCCATGACAGCCATTGGGTGGATGTAGATTTGTGTGACTTACAATGTTGCAATTTGGCCCTATGGTTGCATGTAAGGAGGGCATGCCCCTGGCACTCCCCCTCCCTGTGAGGCCATTCCCCCTTTCTGACCCCTTCCCCCACTTGCATCTTGGTATGCTCCCATCACTTGGACTGTGGAAGAGGAGGAAAGGAGCTATCACTAAAGCAGAGAAATTGTGTGTGTGTTTGTGTTTGTGTGTGTGTGTGTGGGGGGGGTAGTGTTGGGGGAGAAAGGAGACTTAAGTGAAAAGCAGGGTCAGGGACTTCAGTAAGTGGAGGGGTCATCAATGAAGGGAGGGGAGGCCACTCCAGTAAAGTGCAGGGTTGGGGTTATCAGTGAATGGGTAGGGTAAAAGAATAAATATATACATACATATATATATATATATATATATATATATATATATGTGTTTATATATTTGTGGTAGCCCTTGGGGGGGGTGTATGGTAGTGGTAGTATGGTATAGGTATATAAGGGGTTAATGTTAACCCTAGAGTTTGTGACGCCAGGCTGAGGGCTGGTATGCTAAATCAATGTTCCGGCCTATCGCCGCCCTTCCCAGTAAAGATAGGTGCATAAAATAACTGAAGGTCCACAAGGAGATTTGAACTTGAACTTGAATAACTTTTACTGAAGTGCTTGCAATATCCACGGCACAGTAACAGTCTCATACAAACAGTCTTGCTTAGTGACTGGCAGTAGTTGCGGACCTTGAGCTAGACATACAGTCTCTGAATTTAGGAAGAGATTTGCAGATCCGTCCGGATTTAGGGGAGTTATTAGGTCCGGTGATGCTGCAGAGTGTTTGGGAAGTGATATACTCTATAATTAGATTGTTCAGCCGTTGCCGCAAGGCTTAGGCCTAACTCACTGCGATAATTGCTGTGCAGATCCTTCTCTCATGACAGCCCACGAGGTAAGAAAGAGAAACATGGCCGCCGTTCCCTTATATGGGCAGGGGGCATGGCGAATCTAATTGGTCCGAACGTCCGCCATTCACCATTACATGGTGTGATGGGATTGCTTAGGTCACAGGGCCTCCAAAGGTCCTTAAGCCTAATACCATAGAGTTCACCTAGTCACATGACCCGCAGGTCCTGCAACGGAAACAAGTAATTAACCGTTTATTTACACATATTATTCTATTTACATTAACCTATGAATAAATTACTGATTATAAACTAGAATAAAGGCGACAGGGGTAGACTGGCTGACAGGGATCCCTTCGTCCTAGGGACTCTGGCTATGGGGACCCATACATAAATAAGTACCATATAAAATGCGGTACTGGGACACCACAAACCCCCTTACAAAGATAAGTCGGCCTCGACGTCTGTCCCCTGAGACAGTGGAACTAGGACTAGAACAGGATGCTATAGAACAGGATGATCTGAACATTTGCTATACATCCTAGGTAGACTAAACACATTTTGATGCTATCTAGACATTTGAATGCTATCTAGACAATTGAATGCTATCTTGACATTTGAATGCTATCTAGACAGTTGAATGCTATCTAGACATTTAAAGAAGCTATGTATCCTTTAGTTTCTAGCTTCCTATACAACTCTATAAAACTTATGATACATTTTGAAGCTTACTAGGCAATTAGGTCTTCCTAGACAATTAGGTCTTCCTAGACAATTAGATAGCTACCTAAGACACTTTTATTAGCTCTCTACACATTTTGATGAGGCTAAACTGAACATTAGCACAGCTCTATTTACCTTTTGCATCAAGCTGACTAGACATTTGTATCATCTCACACATTCTATACGCCAAACAATAAGTTACTTGTTAGTTAGTACACAAAGGGTATACTGGCTAGCCGGAAGCTAGGTCACAGTAAAGGTGGCTGCTAGGGTCTATTGACTACACGCTACTTACCCCTAGAGCACTTCCAAAACCACCTATCCAGGTTATTCTTAGAATTACGTGTTTATTTTTGTATTTGCAAGAGCACCTACTGGCCAGGCAGAGCATCTCACACACGCAATGAATAAAGAAGAGAAGAAGTGTACCTAACAGTGGCAGTAATTGGGTATAAATATGCTACAATTCCTTAAGTGTTTTCTGAAGTGAGATATTTATTTTGATTCATGTGCTAGAGAAATTTTGAAGTAGTACATTAAATGAGTAATCTAGGGTACTGAAAAGTGATCGGCAGAGCATTGAAGTGGGTTATGTAAGGTACTATGTGTGCAGGTACTAAATGTGAGTCCTGGTACCTGATGGGTAATTTGCCCTGTGTAGTCCTTTGAGACCGCCGCAGCACCACCTCCGAGTCATCAGGAGTTCCTTCACTTGAGGATTCTTCAAGAACTTCAGTCCCCGAGGGACCATCTGGAGGGCTGGAAACAGGAACCACTTCTTCGGTAGAACTGAGGGGTTCTCTTAAGACAGATGGAGTAGTGGCTTCAATGTGTGGAGCGGTCACTGGAGCAGGACGGAGGTTGGGTGTAGCAACCAATGGTGGTTGACATGGGGCAACAGCTACTGGCAACTGTCTGGTTGGTGCGACCAGTGTCGGCTGACTGGATGGAGCTGGGAACGGTATACCCCAATACATGGTAGGCTGCTGAGATGGGACCAAAGGAATGTCCATAGTGGGATGAATTCCTTCTCCTGGCACATACTCTCTCACAGGCCTTGTCGGAGGTAGAAGAAGCAGGAGGAGTAGGAGGAGATGGGCCAAGCATATCTTCTTTCCGGCACACTTTTATCCTATTCCGGTGAACCACCTTTGGCTCGAACCCATCTTTTTGTATCTCATACACGTCCGTTTCAGGATAAGGAACTGCAATGATGGCTCCGTTTCCCACAGGGAGTCCAATTTATGGGTTCTAGGAAATTTTCTGAGCCACACCTTATCTCCAAGCTGCAAGGACTGAGCGGAAGCATGTCGATTATAGTCTTTCTGCTGGCGCTCATGAACTTCACCCATTTTCTTCTCAACAATGTCCTTGGCTTCCTCAATTCTTTGTCGATGCTCTGACACCCAACCTTGGGAAGCCTGAGGAGAATTGTTGAAAGGTGCCTGTAGCCCAAAGGTTCGATCCTTTGGCAATTGGCCGTGTCGGCCCATCATCAAGAAAAAGGGCGTATACCCTGTAGAGCATTGAACAGTGTTGTTGTAGATTTCCAGAAGTTCTGGCAGCAGCTGAGGCCACTCTTCGTGCTTCGAGACCGAGGCTGCTCTGAGCATCTGGATGAACACTTGATTGATCCTCTCACAGAGTCCATTCCCTTGGGGATGGTAGACTGTTGTCCGGAGCTTTTTGCAATCATGCAGCCGGCAAAGTTCCTGGAACAACTGGGCTTCAAAGGCAGTTCCCCGATCCGTGAGGACCGACTCGTGACACCCCAAGGGTTGGATCCAATGCCGATAGAAGAGTTGAGCAGCAGTCTTGGCGGTAAGATCCTTGACGGGGATCACGACCACCCACTTGGAGTAATGATCTACCATTGTTAGGGCATGACAATAGCCAGATCGAGTGGCTGCCAGCTTCACATGGTCCAAGGCAACAATTTTATTCGGTCTTTCTGTACAGATGGGATGCAAAGGGGCTCTTGCGTCCCTCCGGGGGTTCTTTATCACGTTGCACATGGAGCACTCGGCACACCATTTCTCGATGTCTCCCCGCATCCCGATCCAGTAGAATCTCCTTCTGACTGTGATCTCCGTCTTATGGACCCCGAAGTGTACGGATTGGTCATGATAAGCATTCAGAACCATGGCTGCATCCCTCCTGGGAACCACAATCTGGTGTATGCGGTCTCCGGAGACTGGGTCCAGGGAATTTTGGTAGACGAACCCCTTGTGCAGGAACAGGCGGTTTCTCTGCCGCCACAGCCGCTTCAATTCGAAGTCTCCATGGACCTTGCACACCCGAATAGGCACTTTCTTGTGGAGGCAATAGTCGAGGAGGTCCCTGATAACTCTGCTCTCATACTGAAGTGTCTTCCAGGTAGACAGATCTTCAGAGACCTTGGGAGATTCAGGTCCGTCACCCGCCTGGGCAGTTAGAGCATTCTGGCTCACGAACCTTCAGTAGAAGAGAGGCATTTCTACATCTTCCCACACATCTTCAGCAGGAGGTGCTTCTCCCGGGGCCATGCGAGAAAGTACATCCGCATTGACATTGGTTTTTCCGCTGCGGTACTTGATGTTAAATTCATAGTTGGCCAACCAAGAGGCCCAACGCTGTTCAAGAGCTCCCAACTTAGCGGTATTCAAATGGGCCAAGGGGTTGTTATCAGTGTAGACCGTCAAGGGAGTAGCAGCCAGATAGTCTTTAAACTTCTGAATAATAGCCCAAACCAGGGCCAGGAGTTCCAGCTTGAAGGAGCTGTAGTTAGCATCATTCTTCTAAGCACCTCGAAGATGCCAGCTGGCATAGGCAATCACCCTCTCCTTGCCATCTTGCACTTGAGATAAGACCGCCCCCAGACTTTCAAAGCTAGCGTCTGTGTATAAACGGAACAGCAGGCTGTAATTAGGATACGCCAATATGGGGGGTTCCATGAGGAGATACTTCAGGGCTCGAAAGGCATCTTCTTGTTCTTCGGCCCACTGGATGGAAAGCCTCCCATTATAATTATCCCGGGCAGTCCCTCTCAGTAATTCGGTCAAGGGTCCGGCAATTTGAGCAAAATGAGGGATGAAACGCCGGTAATATCCAGCAAACCCCAGGAAACTTCGGACGTCTTGCACCGTCCAGGGTGTAGGCCATTCTTTCACAGCACTCACTTTGTCTGGATCAGGCTCGACCCTTTGATGACATGTCCTCAGTAGTGCACTTAAGGCTTTAGCAAGTGACATTTGGAAGGTTTAACCTTGAGTCCATGTCGGATAAGAACTTGAAAAACTTCTTTCAGGTGATCCAGGTGTTCCTGATACGTTCGAGAGTAGACTATCTATAAACAACAAAACACTCTGGAAGTTAAGGTGTATTAAGCATCGCTCCATTAGGCGTTGGAAAGTAGCTGGTGCATTGCACAGTCCAAAGGGCATACTTTTGAACTCGAAGAGACCCATGGCGGTCACAAATGCGGTCTTCTCTCTGTCCTCTTCTGCCATTGGCACCTGCCAGTAGCCGCTCGTCAGATCCAGTGTGGAAAAGTAGGCAGCAGACCCAACGCAGTCAAGGATTCTTCAATGCGTGGGAGAGGGTAGGCATTCCTTATGAGTTATGTTGTTTAGCTTCCGGTAGTCTACGCAAAAGCGAATGGTGCCATCTTTCTTTTTCACCAAGACCAAAGGTGCAGCCCACGGACTCTGGCTTTCTTGGATGACATCGGCCTCTTTCATCTCCACCAGCATTTTCTTTATGGTCTGATACATCCCAGGAGCCACAGGACGATGCCTCTCTTTAATGGGTGGATTGTCTCCAGTGAGAATCCTATGTTTGATCATGGCGGTCCTGCCAAAGTCTGTGGGAAATTTGCTGAAAGCTTCTTGATGTTTCTAAGCCACCTGGATGACTCCTTCCACCTGTTCCTTGGGGGTATCTTCGTCTCCTATCTGCAGCTGGTTCCACCAAGGTTCCGAAGGGCTCTGATCAAGTCCAGGTTGGACCACCTGTGACTTTGAGACTACATCTCTGACGTCTAGATGGTGTAAAGTAGCCACTGGGGTGTACTTGGCTAGTTGGACAGCAACTTGAGAGAGATTGATAAGCCTCACCGGGACCTTCCCATTCCGTACGGTTACCAGGCTTCTAGCAGCTCGCACCAAGGGACAATCTTCCAGCAGAAGGGGCTCCGAGAGCGCTTGGTAATCTTGATTTTTCACCCCGGGTTGGGCACTGCCCAAAATAACTGTCTCTGTCTGTGGCTGCAGCCTAATGGCTCGGATATCTTGAGTCCTTACTCAACAGATTTCTCCATGATGATTTACGAACTTCTGTTCTGCTTGGAGGGTTTTGAGGTGGTGTTGGGCAGCTCGCCGGCCTGAGGTGACAAGTGAGGGAGAGATGCATGTAGTGCACAGACAATATCATCAAAACAGTGCCTCATAATATTCATGCCTAAAATGAAATTGGCTGTTCCCTCATCTCTAACATTTGTGACGATCACCCATTGCCTTCCTAACACATGTTTTCCCACCTGCACCGTGGGCTCCCAGTAACCATGTCTGGGTACTAGTTTCCCGTTCCCTGCAATTACTCTGAAGTCCGCTTCCTGAGGGTCACACAACCTTTCTGGGCCCCAGTACTTATAGAAAACCCCCTGTGGGATAGTGGATCTATCAGAGCTTGTAATCGGACACCTTCAATCATAACCTGTACATAAGGGCAAGCAGCTACATACATAGACAGTCCTTTCTTATCGCTGATTGATTCTGGATCTTCAATCTCTACTCCTGGGGTGCAGACCTCGACCCCAGGGGACGCCCGTTTAAAGCCCAGCATTGGCTCTTCCAGTGTCCATTCTTGTTACCATAACTACAAACGGGTCTTTGGCTCCCAGGTGGTCTCACAGGAGGAAAACTAGGTGGAGTGACAGGGCGAGGGTCAGCCTTCATAGGTGGTGGTGTTGCAGATCTGGAAGGGGTTGGCCGTACTGCCATCTCTTTTTAAAGGCCTTGGCTAACTGTTCAATGTCCTGTTTAACCCCTTAAGGACCGGGGGTTTTTCCGTTTTTGCATTTTCGTTTTTTGCTCCTTGCCTTTAAAAAATCATACCTCTTTCAAATGTGCACCTAAAAATCCATATGATGGCTTATTTTTTGCGCCACCAAATCTACTTTGTAATGTAAAGTCATTTTGCCCAAAAATCTACGGTGAAGCGGGAAAAAAATCATTGTGCGACAAAATTGAAAAAAAAACCCGCTGTTTTGTAACTTTTGGGGGCTTCCGTTTCTACGTAGTACATTTTTCGGTAAAAATGACACCTGATATTTATTCTGTAGGTCCATACGATTAAAATGATACCCTACTTATATAGGTTTGATTTTGTCGGACTTCTGGAAAAAATCATAACTACATGCAGGAAAATGAATACGTTTAAAATTGTCATCTTCTGACCCCTATAACTTTTTTATTTTTCCGTCTATGGGGCGGTATGAGGGCTCATTTTTTGCGCCATTTTTGCATTGATAGGACTTATTGATCGCTTTTTATTCATTTTTAAATGATATAAAAAGTGACCAATAATGCACTATTTTGGACTTTGGAATTTTTTTGCGCGCACGCCATTGACCGAGCGGTTTAATTAATGATATATTTTTATAATTCGGACATTTACGCACGTGGTGATACCATACATGTTTATTTTTATTTTTATTTACACTGTGTTTTTTTTTTTTATTGGAAAAGGGGGGTGATTCAAACTTTTAATAGGGGAGGAGTTAAATGATCTTTATTCACTTTTTTTTCACTTTTTTTTTGCAGTGTTATAGGTCCCATAGGGACCTATAACACTGCACACACTGATCTTCTATGTTGATCACTGGTTTCTCATAAGAAACCAGTGATCAACGATTCTGCCGCATGACTGCTCATGCCTGGATCTCAGGCACTGAGCAGTCATTCGGCGATCGGACAGCGAGGAGGCAGGAAGGGGCCCTCCCGCTGTCCTGTCAGCTGTTCGGGATGCCGCGATTAGCCGTGGCTATCCCGAACAGCCCGACTGAGCTAACCGGGAACTTTCACTTTTAGCCGCGCGGCTCAGCTCTGAGCGCGCGGCTAAAGGGTTAATAGCGCGCGGCGCCGCGATCGGCGCTGCGCGCTATTAGAGGCGGGTCCCGGCTTCACTATGACGCCGGGCCCGCCGTGATATGACGTGGGGTTACTGTGTAACCCCGCGTTACATCAGAAGAGCAGGACCAAGGACGTACCCGTACGTCCTTGGTCCTTAAGGGGTTAATGTCTTGTAAGTCAGCTGTCCAAGGGCTAGGAGAAGGTGTTGGTGGGGCAGATTGAGAAGGGACAGGCGGTTCCAGCGAAGGACCCTGAGAGTCTGTAGAAGGAACACTAATTTCTTCTGTCTGAGGTCCGGACTCTATTACTTTCACCGCTAGTCTCTTAAAGGCTGGGAATGCCATGTCGCGATTCTGTACGGCCAGCATCCTAAGTTGGGCCTTGTCCCATTTGTTTAGCGCCCCCTCTATAAAACGGTCCATCAGAACTTGATTGCCCTGATCGGGCGTGATGCCGTCCAACTTCTGTACCGCCACTAATGCGCTCTGCAAAGCCACTGCATATGCTCGGAGGGTCTCACCTGGCTTCTGGCGTTGTTCATAGAGTCGGAAGTGTACCTCTGAGGGGGAGTGAGATTCAAACACTTGAGAAAGTCCTTCAAAAATCTGTCCCGCTGTGGCCTTACCAGCCACTGGCCATGTGCGAAGTTCTTCCAAGGCGGGTCCCTGGAGTTGTCCCAGAAGCAGTTGTACCTGTTGAGGAGGGGGAAGTGCATAGAATGCAAAGAGGCTGTAGAATTTTTCTTTAAAGTCTCTTAGTGTAAAAGGATCCCCATTGTAGGTGGGAAGCACAGGATTCCCCAAGAAGACAGGTGCAGCAACTGGGGCTCCCAACACATAGCGAGAGACTGAGGGTGGACTGGTTGGGTCCTGTTCCGCCGGTGTTGGAGGTCTTGCCGGCATCACAGGCAGGGTGCGCCCTTGGGAGGTCGAGAGTGTTGGTGAGGGCGGCAACATTCTTCTAGCTGAGGGTGGAGACCCCGTTGGCTGGGCCGCTGGAGCATCGTCCCCTTGCTGTTCAGGTGGGGACTGTGGGACTGCAGGTTCCGACATTTCTGTATTTGTTATACTGGCACTTTAAATAGACCTTGGATTCCTAAGTCCCAGGGAAATACGCAATTGTTCTTTGATCTGGAACTTGAGAGCGTAGATTTCAAACTTGAGAGCGGTGACCTGAAACTCAACAGCCTTTAATTGGAATTTGAGTGCGTTGATCGACAGCTGAAGCGATTCTATGCAGGACTTCAATTCGGTAATCTGATGTCTCAGAGTCCTGTACTGTTCCGGTTCTTCACAGCTTCTAGCCTGTTGGCGCACTCTGCGCCTTTTCCCACGCTGGGCTGTCTCTCTTGGTTTTTGGCCCTAGGCTCCGACGAAATGGCCGCCGCGGCACCGAGGGCTTCGGTGGGCAGGGTCTCTAGATCACGTGCGTCGGGATGTCCCGCGCGGACTTGTAGCTCTGCAGTACTGTTCACGTACCCCCTTACTTTACATGTGCACTTCCTCCACACAGCACCGTGCGCGCAACCTCTTACTCTGGAGTATAAGTCACAGTACATTAATAAAGTTCACTTCTTAGGGGGGAGTACACTTTCACTAGTGGCAATGGTAGGCACACATCCGAATCCTGTTCGTGCAACGCCAAAAAGGCTTTGTGGTAGCCCTTGGGGGGTGTATGGTAGTGGTGGTATGGCATAGGTATATAAGGGGTTAATGTTAACCCTAGAGTTCGTGACGCCAGGCTGAGGGCTGGTATGCTAAATCAATGTTCCGGCCTATCGCCGCCCTTCGCAGTAACGATAGGTGCATAAAATAACTGAAGGTCCACAAGGAGATTTGAACTTGAATAACTTTTACTGAAGTGCTTGCAATATCCACGGCACAGTAACAGTCTCATACAAACAGTCTATAGGTTGCTTAGTGACTGACAGTAGTTGCGGACCTTGAGCTAGACATACAGTCTCTGAATTTAGGAAGAGATTTGCAGATCCGTCCGGATTTAGGGGAGTCATTAGGTCCGGTGATGCTGCAGAGTGTTACACTCTATAATTAGATTGTTCAGCCGTTGCTGCAAGGCTCAGGCCTAACTCACTGCGATAATTGCTGCGCAGATCCTTCTCTCATGAAAGCCCACGAGGTAAGAGAGAGAAACATGGCTGCCGCTCCCTTATATGGGCAGGGGGCGTGGCGAATCTGATTGGTCCAAACGTCCGCCATTCACCATTACATGGTGTGATGGGATTGCTTACGTCACAGGGCCTCCAAAGGTCCTTAAGCCTAATACCATAGAGTTCACCTAGTCACATGACCCGCAGGTCCTGCAACGCTAATGGAAACAAGTAATTAACCGTTTATTTACACATATTATTCTATTTACATTAACCTATGAATAAATGACTAGAATAAAGGCGAATAGGGGTAGACTGGCTGACAGGGATCCCCAAGTCCCAAAGAGGAATCAGCACAGAATTACCTCTAGTTCTACGCAAAAGTATCCACTAGCTTGCCAAAGCTATAGTCCATATATCCCAACCAAAGATACAACACCAGTCACGTGGTTCAATATAATGCAGGCTTAAGTCTTTGTGCCCAAGAACACATGTGCGATGTTTCGGCTCAGTAGCCTTGATGCTTGAAGTAGTTCAGTATGCTTGAAAAAGGCTACTGACTCGACAAATCGCACATGTGTTCTTGGGCACAATAAATACTTAAAGGGGTACTCTGGTGAAAAACTTTTGTTTTTTTAAATCAACTGGTGCCAGAAAGTTAAACAGATTTGTAAATTACTTCTATTAAAAAACCTTAATCCTTCCTGTACTTATTAGCTGCTGAATACTACAGTGGAAATTCTTTTCCGTTTGAAACACAGAGCTGTCTGCTGAATCACGAGCACAGTGCTCTCTGCTGACATCTCTGTCCATTTTTAGGAACTGTCCAGGGTAAAAGGAAATCCCCATAGCAAACATATGCTGTTCTGGACAGTTCCTAAAATGAACAGAGATGTCAGCAGAGAGCACTGTGCTCGTGATGTCAGCAGACAGTTCTGTGTTTCAAAAAGAAAAGAATTTCCGCTGTAGTATTCAGCAGCTAATAAGTACAGGAAGCATTAAGATTTTTTTATAGAAGTAATTTACAATTACTGCATATATATATATATATATATATATATATATATATATATATATGGTGCTGCATATGTATATATATATATATATATATATATATATATATGTATATATACACACAAAAAGGTAGAAAATGGTCAGCACATTCATTATATGTTGATACATATATATATATATATATATATATATATATATATATATATATATATATATATTGTACTGTAAGCAGGTGCCGCCCCCACAAGGTGTTGCCCTAGCCACTGTTCTTCAAGTACCTAGTGGCAAATATACATAATATATAGTGTTGCTCGCCAATATTCGCAATGCAAATTTTATTCGCGAATATCGCATATTCGCAAATTCGCGAATATTCGCGAATATAGCACTATATATTCGTAATTATGAATATTCATATTTTTTTTTCCACAGTACACATCACAGTGATCATCCCTCTCTGCTTCCAGCTTGTGTGGTATAAAGAAGTACTGTGTAAAACTGGCGCTTACATTAATTTTTACATATGCTAATTTTCGCATACGGGAATTTTCGCATATGCGAAAATAAAACGCAAATATTACGAATATGCGAATTTAGCGAATATATGACGAATATTCGTCCATATATTCGCGAAATATCGCAAATTCGAATATGGCCTATGCCGCTCAACACTAATAATATATAATATTGTTTTAGTGGCAAATACGGCCAGTTCATAAAATTTTCAGCGAGGGCAGAGAAATGGAAATAAACACCAGCCAAGTTACAGATGACAACATATTAAACCTGTATATCCCAAAACAATCTAATTTAGTTTATAATGTTGTCTTACAAAACACGAGCAAGAATCAGGAAGCTCTGTCAATATGCCTGCAAATTTTTCCCACCAGGAAATATTAAGTTGCAGGCTAAAAAACAAGGAGCATCCAGCAGAACTGGAAGAAATCCTTACATCTTAAAAAAATATAATATAAGGAGATGATAACAAAATTGGGGTATTAAGAGGGATGAACCAAAGAGAATTGAGAATTTAGTTACTTGGATGTCTTGAATGTTAGTTCCATAGTTTAAGTTCTGAGCATGAGAGGGTCATGAGTAGACGCTTTAAATCCCAGTCTGATTCTAAACTGAACACATTTTAAACGTATATGAATCTTAACAGAAATATCTCAGATAACAGGGTATACAGAGAAATTATTCTTGATACATATACGCAAGTGTATAAACAGTAAAAAAAAACGTAATTAATTACTGCTATATGACTAATTACATGCAAAACCATAGAAAAAAGAATGGAGCCATTTTAACAACTTGTATTACAAAATATATAAATTTTATTAATGAATGATACATTAAAAAAACTGAGGAATTCCACCCAGAGAGGGGGATAAAAGACAAGGTGCCCTTCCGAATAAATTCACAGCGAATCGATATAATAATTTTCTTCATTTTTGTTACATTTTTTAGGTAGTACTACTATTCTCAGCATGGAACAGGCTGTTCCATGATGGGAGTAGTAGTACCAGTACTAATAGACACATCGCCCCGGGGTCTGACATCCGTTTCGATCCTCCTATTTAATGTATAGATACGGGCAGCCAGCCACTCTTCTGTGCGATTCTGCACTTTATTCTGCGATGTGAAGTTCTTCACATTACAGATTCGTATTTCCTGCAGAGAGCTGTGATTGGCCAGATGGTTCCAGCCAATAACAACTCTCTGTGGGGAAACATGAATAATAGATAATGTGTTGTTTTTAAGACATAGATGAGGAATAAGAAATAATTTTTTTAAATCCAACCCTTAAGGGGGTGAAGAAGGGGTTGAAAGTTTGATTGGAAGTCATTTTTGAAGCCAGAAGCTGTATGTGTGTATATGTGTATGTATGTATGTTCCAGCATCATATCCAAACGGCTAAAGACATTAACATGAATCTTGGCACACATGTTACTTATATGTCAACAGCAAACATAGGATAGGTAATTTGACCCTTACTCACCCCCATTTGCCAGGGTCTGGGTTTTTGTTTAAAGTCCCATGCAAATCTATGGGAAATGTATGTTCCCACATAACTTCCGTACGGCTGAAGATATTTCAATACCTGGTACACATATTACGGGTCAGGATATGAGGTCGGGATAGGAGGTCGAGAAAGGAGGTCGAGAAAGGAGGTCGAGATAGGAGGTCGGGATAGGAGGTCGGGATAGTTGGTCTGGATAGGAGGTCGGGATAGGAGGTTGAGATAGGAGGACGGGATAGGAGGACGGGATAGGCGGACAGGATATCAGGTCGGGATAGGAGGACGGGATAGGAGGACGAGATAGGAGGTTGAAATAGGAGGTCGAGATAGGAGGTTGAGATAGGAGGTCGATATATGAGGACGGGATAGGAGGTCGGGATAGGAGTTTGAGATAGGGGTTCGAGATAGGAGGTTGAGACAGGAGGTAAAGATAGGAGGATGGTATAGTAGGACAGGATAGGAGGACGAGATAGAAGGTCGGGATAGGAGGTCATGATAGGAGGTCGGGATATGGGGTTGGGATATGACAACAATATATGAGGACGAGATATGAAGTCAAAAGCTTCCTCCTTTGTTGATTTTCCTCCCCAATAAGGATTAGGAAGGAAAAACCAGGTGTGGCAATCAAAGTTGAAAGAATTCGGGTTGTTTGGATGCCCGTAGACTTTACCCAGAGCGGCCTCATTACTATAGGATCGTAAAAAGTAGATCTATGTTACCCCAAATTTAACCCAAGCGAAGCCGTGGGCAAAAGCTAATATATGTATACATTCTACAGGGCGATCGCAGTGGGTGTCACCCACTGTCATCTGTCCTTAATTGCAAACTCAGCTCCATGCTGGGAACTGTAGTACCTGCATTAATAGAAAGATCGCAGCGAGTGTCACTTCTGACACCTAATGCGATCTGTCTATTAATCTGGGTACTACAGCTACCAGCATGGAACTGAGTGTGCTCCATGTTGGGAGCAGTAGTACCTGCAGTTAAAGCACAACTGTCATGGATTTTAACCCCCATAAACTAGCCCCAGGATGAAAAGTAAAGTAAAGCATACCTTTAGCAGCTTTAATCGAGCAAAAAAATGCTTTTTATGAAAGTTAGCAACAGTCGAATATCTCCTGTGTTAGGTTATGTGCTCCGGCCGCACATGCTGGCTGTGACCGCATGGTCCCGTTACCTGCTGCTACCGGCGGGGCTTGGACTCGCATTGCGGGACACGCCCGTATGCGAGCCCCAGTCCGTCACTCACCTGATGCTTCTCCTGCCCCAGCCTCTGCCGCACTGCTCAGGCACGCGTGTCCCCGTCCCCTAGGGCGTGCGCACACTGGAGCTTTAAGATTTAAAGGGCCAGTGCACTCATTAGTGTGATTCACCTGTGGCTCTTTTATATATTCAGCCCTCCGGCAGCAGCAGGTAACGGGACCATGCACCCACGGCCAGCGTGTGTGGCCGGAGCGCATAATGTAACAGTACACCCCCCCCCCCTTTGGTCTCCCCTCCTTTTTTGACTCACGGTTCAGGATATTCTCCTCAAGCTCCCAAGATCTCTTTTCAGGACCATAACCCTCCTAGTTTACAAAAAAATATTGTTTACTTCTCACAGTCTTTGTAGCAAGAATCTCTTTAACCTTGAATATGTCAGAAGTGCTAGAGACAGGTGTGGGGCAAAGATTCTTCTGAGAAAACTGGTTTATGACAAGAGGCTTGAGGAATGAGACATGAAAGGAATTAGGAATACGTAATGTAGCAGGTAGACGGAGTTTGTAGGAGACAGGGTTGATTTTTTGTAGAATCTGGAAGGGACCAAGGTAACGAGGACCGAGCTTGTAACAAGGGATCTTGAAGCGGATGTACTTGGATGAAAGCCACACCATGTCACCAGGAGAGAAGGATGGAGGAGGTCTTCTCCTTTTATCTGCTTGTGCCTTCATGCGTGAAGAAGCCTGAGATAACGACTGTCAAATCTATTGCCAGATGGTAGAGAAGTCACGGACCAGCTCATCAACAGCAGGCACACCGGAGGAGACTGGGAGAGGAAGACGGGGATGGAGTCCGTTGACAACAAAAAAGGGAGACGGCCTTGTGGACTCTGAATCCTAATGATTATATGAGAATTCAGCCCAGGGAAGACGGTCGACCCAATCGTCTTGGGAAGCTGAAACAAAATGCCAAAGAAAAATCTCAAGGATTTGATTAACACTCTCCACCTGACTGTTGGACTGAGGGTGGTAGGCCGAGGAGAAGTCCAGATTGATGTCCAGACGGTTAAAAAGGGCTCACAAGAACTTAGAGACAAACTGCACACCTCAGTCCGAAACGATATGCTAAGGTTGACCATGTAAACGATAGACATGCAACAAGAAGTACTTTGCCAGCTACGTGGCAGAAGGAAGACCTGGTAGAGAAATGAAATGAGCCATCTTGGAAAACCGATCTACAACGACCCAGATGGTGAAATCCATGGCAATACGGGACCAGGGAGTCTCTAGAATGGGAAAAGGCTGTAAGAGCCCTGCAGGTCTCTGTCAAGGAGTTTTGTCATGGGCACAAGTTCCACAGGAACAAAATAAATCAGAAACATCACGTTCAAGATGGGGCCACCAGTAATGCCCGGAGATAAGAAGTAGAGTCTTGCATATTCCAGGATGTCCTTCTGTCAAGGAAGAATGACCCCATTTCAGGACCATGCATCTCAATCTGGCGGGCACAAAGGATTTTCCTGGGGGAGCTGCAGGTATCAAACGGTCAGGAGGAATAATATGTGTGGATTCCAAACCAATGACCTCAGAGGACCCGGAGAGAGCATCGGCCCTGATGTTCCTGTCTGCTGGACGGAAGTAAATGAAGAAGTTCAACCTAGAAAAGAATAGTGACCACCTTGCCTGACGGGGTTTCAAATGCTGAGCAGACTGAAGGTATAGAAGATTTTTATGGTAAGAGCAGATGCTGACCAGATGAGAAGAACCTTCCAATAAATGTCGCCATTCCTCCAAAGCTAGCTTGATAGCAAGGAGTTCACGATCTCCAATGGAGTAATTCCTCTCAGCAGGAGAGAAGGTCCTGGAGAAGAATCCACAAGTAACAGTCTTGCCTTGGCGTTTTTCTGAGTAAGAATGGCACCCACTCCAATAGATGAGGCATCAACCTCCAAAGCAAAGGGCCTCTCTGGATCAGGTCTAGTAAGCACGAGAGGCAAATGCAGACTTTAAATGGGAGAAGGCTCCATCAGCCTCTTGAGTCCAAGATTTAGGATTAGATGCCTTCTTAGTGAGAGCCACAATTGTCGCAACCAAGGATGAAAAATGTGGGATAAATTGACGATAATAGTTTGCGAACCCCAGAAAGCATTGAATGGCAGGTAGGCCCGAAGGACGAGGCCAATCCAATACTGCAGACAATTTATCTGGATCCATCTGCAGGCCCTGGTGAGAGACAATGTAGCCAAGAAACGGAAGACTAGATTTCTCGAACAGGCATTTCTCCAAGTCCCCTGTAGCCAATGCATGGACGGAGTGAGCCATCCTTCTTCCCTACAAAGAAGAAACCAGCTCCAGCGGTAGAAGAGGACTTACGGATAAATCCCTTTTGGAGATTCTCCTGGATATACTCAGCCATTGTTTGGTCTCAGGAACCAATAGAGGGTATATCCTCCAACAAGGAGGAGTGGTACCAGGCAGAAGATCAATAGGGCAATCGTAAGGATGATGTGGAGGCAGAGACTCAGCCTGTTTCTTGCAGAAAACATCAGCAAAATCTTGGTACGGTGGTGGCAGGCCAGGTAAAGGAGGAAGGCGAGAAACAACTTTATGCAGAACTGGTTGGAGGCAAAGATTTTGACAGGATTGTCCCCAATGAATAATCTCTCCAGTTCTCCAATCCAGTTGCGGAGAATAGCGTTGCAGCCAAGGAAGGCCAAGAAGAATCTCTGAAGTACAGTGTGGCAGAACATAGAATTCAATCTATGTGCGATAATCCCACTTGCATGACAAGAGATTTAGTACGGAAGTGAACCATACAGTCCAGACTTTGTCCATTAACAGAGGAGATTAACAAGGGCTTGGTAAGGCGAGTGACCGGAAGATGATACTTGTGGACCAAAGAAGCATCAATAAAGTCACCTGCTGATCCTGAATCCAAAAATGCTGTAGCTCTGAAGGAAAATTTGGCAGAAGTGAAGACTTATACTGATATAGTTAAGCGAGGAGAGGTGGTATTCACACCTAGAGACGCCTCTCCTACGTGCCCTAGGTGCAAGCGTTTTCCCAGATACTGTGGACGTACAGAACAGTCTTTGAGGAAGTGATCGGCGCTAGTACAATACAAGCACAAATTCTCACTGCATCGCCATGATCTCTCCTGTTGGGTAACACGGGAACGACCTACTTGCATAATCTCTTCGGCATGGCTCGACCACACAGGCGGCTGAGGAGATGCGAGGCACAGGAGGGATAAGGAAGCTCGTAGTCTGGATAGCAGAAGGTCAGAGCAGGTGGCATGGTTGTGTAGTCAAGAAGTAGCAGGAGGTTAACAGACAGGCGGCAGAGAAGCAAGGTCGGGTCACAAAGCAATGGGTCAGATACACAGCAAGGCAGAAACAGGAATGCTTTCTCTCAGGCTCAAGGCAACAAAGATCTGGCAGGGGAGTGAGGAGGGTGGAGGAATATATAAATGAGCCACAGGGGAATCAATCTAATGAGCGCACTGGCCCTTTAAATCTTAAAGCTCCAGCGTGCGCACCCTAGGGGACGGGGTCTCGCGCCGGAGCAGTGCGGCAGAGGCTGGAGTAGGAAAAGCACCAGGTGAGTGATGGACTGGGGCTCGCATGCGGGCACATCCCGCGATGCGAGTCCCAGCCCTGCCAGCAGCAGCAGGTAACGAACCATGCGCTCACGGCCAGCGTGTGCGGCAGGAGGGCATAACGTAACACAGGGGATATCCGACTGTAATTTATAACAACTTTGTCATCCTGGGGCTAGTTTATGGGGGTTAAAATCCATGACAGTTGCGCTTTAACCCCTTAAGGACTCAGGGTTTTTCCGTTTTTGCACTTTCGTTTTTTCCTCCTTACCTTTTAAAAATCATAACCCTTTCAATTTTCCACCTAAAAATCCATATTATGGCTTATTTTTTGCGTCGCCAATTCTACTTTGCAGTGACATTAGTCATTTTACCCAAAAATGCACGGCGAAACGGAAAAAAAAATCATTGTGCGACAAAATCGAAAAAAAAACGCCATTTTGTAACTTTTGGGGGCTTTCGTTTCTACGCAGTGCATATTTCGGTAAAAATTACACCTTATCATTATTCTGTAGGTCCATACGGTTAAAATGATACCCTACTTATATAGGTTTGGTTTTGTCGCACTTCTGGAAAAAATCATAACTACATGCAGGAAAATTTATACGTTTAAAAATGTCATCTTCTGACCCCTATAACTTTTTTATTTTTCCACGTATGGGGTGGTATGAGGACTCATTTTTTGCGCCGTGATCTGAAGTTTTAACGGTATGATTTTTGTTTTGATCGGACTTCTTGATCACTTTTTATCCATTTTTTAATGGTATAAAAAGTGACCAAAATACGTTGATTAGTTGATTAGCGCCGGGACCGACGCGATATGATGCGGGATCGCGGCGCGATCCCGCTTCATATCGCGGGAGCCGGCGCAGGACGTAAATATACGTCCTGCGTCGTTAAGGGGTTAAATGCAGGTACTACTGCTTCCAACATGGAGCACACTCAGTTCCCTACTTGGAGCTGTAGTACCTACATTAATAGACAGATCGCATTAGATGTCAGAAGTGACACTCGCTGTGATCTTTCTATTAATGCAGGTACTACAGCTCCCTCCTGTGCCTCCTATCTCCTCAGCCGCCTGTGTGGCCGAGCCGAGCCAGGGGTAGGGACCTGGTTGCTGCCTGCCACAGCAAGTTCATCCCACTGTACAGCGGGCTCTGGTGAAAACCAGCGGCACCTTAGACTCCGCTCCCTGGTACGGTCCGAGTCATCTGCCACACAGGTCCAGCGGATCCACAACCACCGGGGTTCCTGTCTTCTGAAAGTCAGCGCTGGGACCGTTGTGTGATTGACACACAGGTCCCAGCGCATAGGCCCTTATTCTTGGTATTAATGTGGGTGGCGAGTTTTCTACTGTAAAAGAATAAACAGTGTCCGTTCTCCTGTGCCCAGAGGTGATGCGATGCGGATGGCCTAGCGCGCATAGCATAACCGCTGTGCACTCTAGGAAGACAGAAAAATGGGCGGCCGGCTCATTCCGCTAATGCATTACTCCGTGCATAGGGCCTTAGGCACCGAGCGCTTGCTGTGGCCGCCCATATCGCATCACTGATGGGCACAGGAGAACGAGCATTGTTTATGTGCCACCAGCATATAAAAAGAATAAGGGGCCTATGTCAATCACACAACGGTCCCAGTGCTGACATACAGGGGATATCTGACTTTTGCTGACTTTAATAAAAAGCATTTTTTTTAACCAGATTAAAGCTGTTAGAAAGCAGCAAAAGGGTATGCTTAAACTGTCCTTTTAACAACTTTGTCATCCTAGGGCTTGTTTATGGGGGTTAAAATCCGTGTCAGTTGCCCTTTAAGGAAAGATCGCCCGGGTGTCACTTCTGACACCCATTGCGATCCTCCTGTATAATGTATGGATGCGGGCGGCCACTCTTCTATGGTACCCTGCACTGACGTATTTATACCCCACCCCCTCAGCCCAGCCCTATATAAATGAGCAGGAAGCTGCTCAGGACCCTTTCTTTTCTGGTAGCCTCCCAGTCTGACTGGGAGCACATGGAAAGTGAGCTTTTACACCATGTTCACACTGGTGTGATGCTGTGCGGCATCCATTGCTGCCGTGGCGCCGTGTCTGTGGGGGGGCACGGCCCTGAGACTGGTTTGAGTGGCATTGGGGCTGCTCTGCCAGCGGGTCGTTCCCCCTGTGGGCCCTGGTGTTGCGGCTGTGGTGGTCACTTCCCAGTGCTACGCCATTTTATGCTAGGGACATTAGGGACCCACTCTAAATAGGTGGCCTTGACGTGGCGAGTGGGCTTGTACTTTTTGATCAAAATGTATACTAACAACCTGTTAGTTTTTGAATTTATGCTGAGAAGCAATTAGATCAAAATACAATTTGAGGATGTGCGACATGTCTGTTTTCTCTACTTGAATTTGCATTGTGTTTTCTATCCCTTTCTTTTTTTGTTGTTTTTACTTGGTCTGCACTCTGCCTCACCCCCTCAGTCCAACTCTATATAAATGAGCAGGAAGCTGCTCAGGGTCCTTTCCTTTCTGGCAGCCTCCCAGTCTGACTGGGAGCACATGGTAAGTGAGCTTTTACACTGTGTTCCCACTGGTTTGGTGCTGTGCGGCATCCATTGCTGCCGTGGCACCATGTCTGTGGGGAGGCGTGGCCCTTAGCCTGGTTTGAGTGACATTAGGGCTGCTCTGCCAGCGGGTCGTTCCCACTGTGGGCACTAGTGCTGCAACTGTGGTGGTCGCCGTCCCGGGGCTATGCCATTTTATGCTAGGGACGTTAGGGACCCACTCTAAATAGGTGGCCTCCATGTGGCGAGTGGGTTTGTACATTTTGATCAAAATGTATACTAACAACCTGTTAGTTTTTGAATTTGTGCTGAGAAGAAATTAGATCAAAATACAATTTGTGGATGTGCGACCATGTCTGTTTTCTCTACTTGAATTCACAACGTATTTATTCACCTATTCAGATTTCCCACAGAGAGCTGTGATTGGCTGGATGGTTCCAGCCAATCACAACTTTCTGTGGGAAATATGAATAGGTGTATATAGCGCATAGGCCCCTTATTCTTCTTATATGCAGGTGGTGCATAAACAGTGCCCGTTCTCCTGTGCCCAGCAGTGATGCGATGCGGGCGGTCACAGCAAGCGTTCGGTTCCTGAGGCCCTATGCGCGGCGTAATGAAGTAGCGGAATGAGCCAGCCTCCCCATTCTCCTGTCTTCCCAGAGTGCATAGCGGTGATGCGATGTGCGCTACTGCATTATGCCGCCCATGGGGAGCGAGCACTTGCTGTGAGAACTGGCCACCCGCATCGCATCACAGCTGTGCATAGGATAACTGACACTGTTTATTCTTTTACAGTAGATAACTCGCCACCCACATATAAGAAAAAGGGGCCTATGCGCTGGGACCTGTGTGTCAATCACACAGCGATCCCAGCGCTGACATACAGGGGATATTCGACTGTTGCTGACTTTCATAAAAAGCATTTTACCCGACTAAAGCTGCTAGAAAGCAGCAAAAGGTATGCTTGAACTGTAATTTCTAACAACTCTGTCATCCTAGGGCTAGTTTATCGGTGTTAAAATCCCAACAGGGAACACACTCAGCTCCAAGCTGGGAGCTGTAGTACCTGCATTAATAGACAGATTGCAACAGGTGTCAGAAGTGACACTCGCTGCGATCTGTCGATTAATGCAGGTACTACAGCTCCCCGCATGGAGCTGAGTGTTCTCCATGTGTGGAGCAGTAGTACCTGCAGTTAAAGGGGTGTTCCAGGAAAACACTTTTTTTATATATATCAGAAAGTTAAACAGATTTGTAAATTACTTCTATTAAAAAATCTTAATCCTTTCAGTACTTATGAGCTTCTGAAGTTTAGGTTGTTCTTTTCTGTCTAAGTAATCTCTGATGACACGTGTCTCGGGAACCGCCCAGTTTAGAAGAGGTTTGCTATGGGGATTTGCTTCTAAACTGGGTGGTTCCCAAGACACGTGTCATCAGAGATTACTTAGACAGAAAAGAACAACCTTAACTTCAGAAGCTCATAAGTACTGGAAGGATTAAGATTTTTTAATAGAAGTAATTTACAAATCTGTTTAACTTTCTGGAACCAGTTGAGATATAAAAAAAGTTTTTCCTGGAATACCCCTTTAAGGACAGATCACAGCGGGTGTCACTCATGACACCCGCTGTGATCCTCCTGTATAATGTAAAGATGCGGGGAGCGGCCGCTCTTCTCTGGTCCCCTACACAGTACAAACCAAAAGTTTGGACACACCTTCTCATTCAAAGAGTTTTCTTTATTTTCATGACTATGAAAATTGTAGATTCACACTGAAGGCATCAAAACTATGAATTAACACATGTGGATTTATAGACATAACAAAAAAGTGTGAAACAATTGAAAATATGTCATATTCTAGGTGGAAAGTGTCCCCAAGTGCAGTCACAAAATGCATCAGGAGCTACAAAGAAACTGGCTCACATGCGGACCGCCCCAGGAAAGGAAGTCCAAGAGTCACGTCTGCTGCGGAGGATAAGTTCATCCGAGTCACCAGCCTCAGAAATCGCAAGTTAACAGCAGCTCAGATTAGAGACCAGGTCAATGCCACACAGAGTTCTAGCAGCAGACACATCTCTAGAAGAACTGTTAAGAGGAGACTGTGTGAATCAGGCCTTCATGGTAGAATATCTGCTAGGAAACCACTGCTAAGCACAGGCAACAAGCAGAAGAGACTTGTTTGGGCTAAAGAACACAAGGAATGGACATTACACCAGTGGAAATCTGTGCTTTGGTCTGATGAGTCCAAATTTGAGATCTTTGGTTCCAACCACCGTGTCTTTGTGAGATGCAGAAAAGGTGAACGGAGGGACTCTACATGCCTGGTTCCCACCGTGAAGCATGGAGGAGGAGGTCTAATGGTGTGGGGGTGCTTTGCTGGTGACACTGTTGGGGATTTATTCGAAATTTAAGGCATACTGAACCAGCATGGCTACCACAGCATCTTGCAGCGGCATGCTATTCCATCCGGTTTGCGTTTAGTTGGACCATCATTTATTTTTCAACAGGACAATGACCCCAAACACACCTCCAGGCTGTGTAAGGGCTATTTGACCAAGAAGGAGAGTGATGGGGTGCTGCGCCAGATGACCTGGCCTCCACAGTCACCAGACCTGAACCCAATGAAGGCAAAAGGGCCAACAAGTGCTAAGCATCTCTGGGAACTGTACTGTATATATATATATATATATATATATATATATATATATATATATACCTATTATTCATATTTCCCACAGAGAGTTGTGATTGGCTGGAACCATTTGGCCAATCACAGCTCTCTGCGGGAAATATGAATCTGTGATGTGAAGAACTTTACATTGCAGAACATAGTGAAGGATCACGCAGAAGAGCCCGCCCACATCTATACATTATATAGGAGGATCACAATGGGTGTCAGACCCCGAGGCGATCTGTCTATTTGTACAGGTACTACTACTCCCATCATGGAACGTTCTGTTCCATGTTGGGAGTAATAGTACTACCTAAAAAATGTAAAAAAAAATAAAGGAAAAAAAGCGAAAAAAAAGTTAAAACACATACATACACACTTTATTAAACACATTATTAAAATACATTACTAATAAAAAGTTTAACAAAATGAATTCTAAAAAATATTAAATTTTTACATTTAAATGGCCCCTTTCTACATTTTTATTATTGTTGGCTATATTTTTAGGTCCCTTCCGCCCACATAAATTGGTCCCTGTTTAAAAATGTATAAAAATTTTGTTATAGAAAAAAAAATTTTGTAAAATAAATTTTTTTACTGCAAAAACTCATTGCTCTGTGGAATCTTAGCATTAGAGTAATAACAAAATGGAACGAATGAAGAAATTTGTTATTTTGAATAGAGTTTGTCATTAAATTCGGAACAAATTCTGATTCGTCCGATTTTATTCGCTTATCCCTAGTCATAATTGCAGCCCATTCAAAAACGACATCAAACATGTATAGAGTACACATCCCGAAGTGGGTATAGTGCAATAAATCTAAGTGTAAACAATTACAAAGCAATAATAGCTACAGCAATGTTCAAACCCTATACTTAACCATACCCAGGTCACTGGGCAAAAGGACACCGGAGCGACACCACCCCAAGGCTGCATTTCAGCAAACAGTAGTTTTTATGCATATATTTTCTTTATGTTCTATATGTTCCTATGTCATTTATGTGTGTCATTCTTTGTTGGGACTTATAGTTTTGGAATAGTTGGAGGTATAGTGTTTACGGCAGTCTTGTCTAGCATGCCCAGACATCCTTTGACTGTCCAGGCATGCTTGGAGTTGTAGTTTTGCAACAGATGAAGGCACCTGTTTGGTAAATCTAAAATACTAGAAAAACTATTGCTTTGCCAAGATCTACAACTTATAACAAGATTTTACATCTGACAGTGCCCATTTAAAACTGTGATGAAAACTTTTGAAAAACTGTAAATTCCCAAATTTCAAGTCAATCTTAATAGAAACAAAATAGGGGGTGCAGTGAGCATTTACACCCCACTAGCGCTTGACAGATCTTTGGAACAGTGGGCTGTGCAAATTATTATTATTTTTTTTTTCATTTTTACGGACGTCTGTTCAATACATCTGTCAGACACATGTGGGATGTAAATGCTCACTGCACCCCTTATTACATTCCTTGAGGGGTGTTGTTTCCAAAATGGGGTCACATGTGGGGGGTCCACTGTTCTGGCACCATGGGGGCTTTGTAAACACACATGGCCTTCAATTCCAGCCTAATTCTCTCTCCAAAAGCCCAATGGTGCTCCTCTACTGAGCCCTGCAGTGCGCCAGCAGAGCACTTTAGATCCGCAGATGGGGTATTTCCATACTCAGAAGAAATGGGGTTACAAATTTTGGGAGACTTTTTTCCTATTACCCCTTGTGAAAATGAAAAATTTGGGGTAGCGCCAGCATTTCAGGGGAAAAAATGAATTTTTGATTTTCACGTCCAACTATAATGAAAATTCGTCAAAGACCTGTGGAGTGTTAAGGCTCACTGTACCCCTTGTTACGTTCCATGAGTGTAGTTTCCCAAAATGTTTTCGCGTTCATGTCAGAAACTATCAGCCACCCCTGTGCAAATCACCAATTTAGGCCTCAAATGTACATGGAGCTCTCTCACTCCTGAGCCATGTAAGTTCATCCGCAGAGCATTTTACGCCCACATTTGGGGTATTTCCGTATTCTGGAGAAATTGTGTTACAAATTTTGTGGGTCTAATTCTCCTTTTTACTCTAACATGCTAGTGTAGCCCCAAACTTTTCCTTTTCATAAGGGTTAAAAGTGAAAAATCCCCCCAAAATTTGTAATGCAATTTCTCCTAAGTACGGCAAAACCCCATATGTGGGCTTAAGCTGTTGCCTTAAAATGTGACAGGGCTCTGAGAGAGCGGCATGCGCATTTGAGGACTAAATTAGGAATTTGCAATAGGGGGCGGACCCGGATACAAGGATGGGGCTTGTCTCAACCAAAACCCTACGTCAGTGTTTCCCAAACAGAGTGCCTCCAGCTGTTGCAAAACTCCCAGCCTGCAAGGACAGTCAGTGGCTGTCCAGCAATACTGGGAGTTGTTGTTTTGCAACAGCTGGAGGCACCAGTTAGGAGACACTGCCGTATGAGACGTTTTTCATTTTTATTGGGGGGGGGGGGGGGGGGGAGAATGTGTAAGGTTTTTACTACTTATTTTGTAAGGTATGTAGTGTTTTACTACTTATTTTGTGTTGGTGAAGTGTAGTATTTTTAGGGTACATTCACACGGGCGGGGTTCACAGTGAGTTTTCCTCTGGGAGTTGCAGCTGCAGTGGGAAATTTGCCGCAGCTAAAACTTGTAGAAGGAAACCCACTTTAAACCCGCCCGTGTGAGTATACCCTGTAAATTGGGGGGGGGGGGGGGGTTAGCCCCAAACCTTCAGCTGTTGCAAAACTTCAACTTCCAGCAAGCACTGACAGACCATACATGCTGGGAGATGCTGTAGTTTTGCAACAGCTGTAGGCACACTGGTGGGGAACCACTGAGTTAGGAAACAGACTCTAGCTCAGTGAAACAGACTCTATCTCAGAGCAGAACTACAACTCCCAGCATGTACGGTCTGTCAGTGCATTCTGGAAGTTGTAGTTTTGCATCAGGTGGAGGCACATGGGTTGGAATCACTGAGTTAGGAAACAGACTCTAGCTCAGTGTTTCCCAACCAGTCCCAGCATGCACTGGCAGCCAAAAGGCATGCTAGGAGTTGTAGTTATGAAACAACTGGGGAAGAACAGTTTGGAGACCGCTAAGTAGTGGTCTCCAAACTGTAGCCCTCCAGATGTTGCAAAACTACAACTCCAAGCTGTCCAGGCATTCATTGTAGTTTTGCAACATCTGGAGGGCCACAGTTTGCTGACCACTGTGTAGTGGTCTCCAAACTGTGGTCCTCCAGATGTGGCAAAACTACAACTTTCACCATGCATTGACTGTCTGGGAATGCTGGAAATTGTAGTTTTGCAACATCTGGAGGGCTACAGTTTGGAGACCACCATATAGTGGTCTCCAAACTGTGCCTCTTCAGATGTTGCAAAACTATAACTCCCAGCATGCCCAGACAGTCAGTGCATGCTGAATGTTGTAGTTTTGCAACATTTGGAGGACCACAGTTTGGAGACCACTACACAGTTGTCTCCAAACTGTGGCCCTCCATATGTTTCAAAACTACAACTGCCAGCATGCCCAGAACTTTGGCTGTCTGGGCATGCTGGGAGTTGTAGTTTTGCAACTTTTAGAAGGCCACAGTGAAGATCACTTACCAGCGATCTTCACTGCAGCCTCCTCCACCGACGCACTTTCCGGCATGCCCTCTCTTGCTGCCGCTGCCGGCCACGGGTTCCCCCGCTCTGTCTGGACTACAATCGGTGGGCAGAGCGGGGGAAATTATCTTTAACCCCCCCCTGCCCCCAACTGCCATTGGTCGGTCAGTCCTGATCCACTAATGGCCGGGGAAAGGAGAAGGTAGCACCCCTCGCTCCTATCCTTCAGCTCCGGTCATTCTTATTTTACGGGCGATCGGGTCACCGGTGACCCGATTGGCCTGGAGTCGCTGCAAATCGCCGGTCTGAATTGACCGGCATTTACGGTGATCGCCGACATGGAGGAGGTCTCAGGACCCTCCAGGCATTTGCAGGGGATGCCTGCTGATAGATATCAGCAGTCATCCCTGTCCCATCACCACCCGGCAAGCAGTGGTGATCAGAAATACAGAGGGCGTACAGGTACACCCTCCGTCCTTAAGTACCAGGACGCAAGGGCGTACCTGTATGCCCTCCGTCTCCAACAGGTTAAGGATATAGATATCAGAGATCTCAATGTGTTATATTCCTGCATTGTGACCTGCACTGAATGTTACTTACAGTGTACAGGCCCGTACATGGTAGCAAAATTTGTCCCGAGTTTACCATCCTGGATATGGAGACCTGGGAAAAACATGTATTTATATCCACCAATTCCTGTACGAGTAACCTTATACTATACCATAGGCATATTGATGATTGTTTTATATTTGGAATATTAATAATAATATTTGTTTAGAGCGCTGGGTGCAGCATCAGAGGCTCGTGAAGTCACGGCCATGCCCCGCTTGTGACGTGATAGCCACCAGTACAAGTCTATCAATGCAAGTCTATGGGAGAGGGTGTGACGGCCGTCATGCCCTCTCCCATAGACTTGCATTGAGGGGGCATGGCCGACGTCACCAGCGGGGCGGGACCGTGACGTCACAAGCCTCCACCCCATCGCCAGTCATCCGATGCACCGGATGTCTGGGGTGCCGCAGCCGAGTGCCCGTGCATCAGACATCTTATCCCCTATCCTTTAATTGTGCTCCATGGAGAAGAGTTCCCTTACATTAAATTCAGCTTATTTTTAATATTGGTTGCAGTTAAGCCTTTCAAGAAAAAAACAATAATAGATCAATGTACGAATTTACAATTTGTCTTTTGTATTGAAATTGCTAGACTGTCAAATCAATACAAAACAACAAGTTGACCTGAAACTTGTAATGTAAGCCAGTAAAGGAAATAATTATGCACCGCCTTAAAAATATATTGTGCATACTGGTATCATAAACTTTTTACTTTGCCCACTATATGAAACAGCCTAATCCATTACATAAATAACTGTATTAGCTGAGGTGTATAATGATGTTGTACAGTAGCTGGGGTACAATACTGCATAATACACAATAAAGTGGTTGACACAAGAGAACAAACCTCTAAAAAGAAAAGTAAAATGTGCCTTGACTATAGAAAAAAGACAGACAATTCATATGCCCAAAAAATGCCACATGTTGGCGCACTAAATTAACCGACTAATAGTTAGTCTAAACATAGACTAGACAGGGCCAATATGGACTAGACAGTCTACAGTGCATCAGATTTATCAAACAAATTTAGCGTATTTGTAGATTGTCCATTTGGGTTTGTACAGTCTAGGAATTTAAAAGTATTACTTCATACCGCCCATTATGTTGTGTGTTTATTCCTGAGTTATACATTTTTTAAATGTTGGATTAATATAATACACCCCTTTACATGAGCATGTTTGTAAACATGCAAAATACGCATCCCGATATTACGGATCATATATTATTTACTGTATGTCATGTTTTACATCCATATTAAAGATCTGTAATGCTTATGTCTTTTTCTAGGAAGAAAAAATTAAACATCAAAGATATTCATTGAAATAGAAATGAGAGTTGGAAGCTTCATTCATGAAATGCCATATATATGTATGCTATATGGATCTACATTTTGAACACTGTAGAAGCCTGTTGTCACAGCGTGCTTCTGTCTGCAACGCCCCGGTCGGCATTGCTGACCGCGAGCGCTGCTCCCTGGTCCCCGGAGGGGACGCGATCCGAGGCACGGCTCGTGCTCGCCCTCGGATCGCGCCCCATGTCACTCACCTCTCGCCCCAGTCTGCTTCCTCCCGGCGCATGCGGCCCCGCTCCCTAGGGCGTGCGCGCGCCGGCTTGCTAAAATTTAAAGGGCCAGTGCACCACTAATTGGTGCCTGGCCCAATCACTTCCAATCACTCCCTAACATATAAAAACCCACTTCCCCTTCCTCTCCTTGCCGGATCTTGTTGCCTTGTGCCCTGAGAAAGCGTTATAGCGTGTTCCAAGCCTGTGTACCCAGACCTTCCGCTGTTGCCCCTGACTACGAACCTTGCTGCCTGCCCTGACCTTCTGCTACGTCTGACCTCGCCTCTGTCTAGTCCTTGTGTACCGCGCCAGTCTCAGCTGCCAGAGAGGTCGAGTCTCTACTGGGGAACACGACCTGGTAGTTACTGCCGCAGCAAGTCCATTCTGCTTTGCAGCAGGCTCTGGTGAACACCAGTAACTGCTTAGAACCGATTCCCCAGTACGGCCCGCGTTATCGCCTCTCTGGCACAGAGGATCCACCTCCAGTGTCTTCACCAGCCGCTAGTCCGGACCCTGACAACTGTCTTTTGGAAGCAGTTGGACTTACCAGCGAGTCAGGGAGTGAAGCATGCTGCTGCGTGCTTCTTCCAGCTACATCTAATGTTTGGAGGGAGTCTCAGTATTGAGGTCCTGACTGATCTATTGACATGTCTGGGCACCATTTCAAAATTGCATTTAAATGCAAAAAAAATAGATAAATACATACATAATACATAGATGTGGTTTCATACTAAAAGAAGAGGTAAGATTGCTAATGCATACTAAAAGAAGAGGTAAGATTGCTAATGCAGCAGAATTTGCGAGGTTAAGTGTGACGGTCGGATCTCTCAGTGTAGAGGAGACAATTTCTATCCGGTTCTACAATAATCATTATTAAAACCAGTATCATCATGAGCAGTCTACACCGCAAGATCATATGACAATGTTTCTAATTACAGTTTATATTTCCCATGGGCGTTTACAATTTCTATTTACTTTTCAAAATAATCAGTTTAATTCAGGCAACACAGTTATCCATATATTTTATTATAATTATTATTGCTGTCTTATAAGATACAAACTGCAACAAATGCACATGGGCTATTCGTTATAAAACTAGTTTACGGCAATTTTAAAAGAACATAGGACTAGGTCCACATTGTAAAAAATGCACTTTATTTGTGATATTTTTGCAGAAAAATATGCTGACATATACAGTGCCATACTTGCAATAGGTCCTATTCACTTTAAAGGGGTACTCCGGTAGAAAAAAAAATGTTTTTAATCAACTGGTGTCAGAAAGTTAAACAGATTTGTAAATGACTTCTATTAAAAAAATATTTATCCTTCCAGTACTTATGGTGTCAACAGAGAGCACTGTGGACAGAAAAAAAAGAAATCCAAAAACAAAAGAACTTTCTCTATAGTTTATAGCAGCTAATAAGTACTGGAAGGATAACAATTTTTTTAATAGAAGTAATTTACAAATCTGTTTAACTTTCTGGCACTAGTTGATAAAAAAAAAAAAGTTTTCCACCGGAGTACCCCTTTAATGGAAGGAATGTAGTCTGCTACATTCCTGACACAGCCGTGACACAGCCGTCATGCTTCCTCCCATAGACTTGCATGGGGGGGGGGCGTGATGTCATGAGGGGGCAGGGCTATGACATCACGAGCTGCCGACTCCAGCGTTCAGTTTGTTCCAAACTCTGAGCAGTGGAGTACCCCTTTAAAGATTTCATCCATGTCCCTGCCTGCTATCTTGCCGCTATTTGACTAGTTCTATTGAGCTAATCAACCACATTACATTGATTTATATTTCCCAGACTTAACTGTATTTTTTTGCATTACTCAAAAGCATGGTCTATTGTGCTTTTGAGTCCCATAAAATAAAAGTATGTTTTAAGAAACAGACCAAACATAGTCATTAGTACACTATGCTTAGTTCAGGGAAACACCAAATGTATTAAAACATCTTGCCAGTTTGCAAATTACTCTGCAAGGACGTCCTTTAAATGGGTACTCCAGTTAAAAAAAACTTTTTTTTTTTTTTTTAAATCAACTGGTGCCAGAAAGTTAAACAGATTTGTAAATGACTTCTATTAAAAAATATTAATCCTTCCAGTACTTTAGCTGCTGAATACAACAGAGGAAATGGTTTTCTTTTTGAAACACAGAGCTCTCTGCTGACATCACGAACACAGTGTTCTCTGCTGACATCTCTGTCCATTTTAAGAACTGTCCAGAGTAGGAGAAAATCCCCATAGCAAACATATGCTGCTCTGGACAGTTCCTAAAATGAACAGAGATGTCAGCAGAGAGCACTGTGCTCGTGAATGTGAAGGGTCTCAACTCTCCCACTAAGAGATGTCTCTTGCAGCGGGAGTTGGTTTCACAACGGGCTGATATTGTCTTTCTTCAGGAGACCATTCTGGCACTTTCAATTTCTCTTTCACCTCTATGCAAAGACTTTTTCTGCTTCCTCTGGTAGGAAAGTTGCGGTTGTAGCTATCCTGATCTCTCGGTCCTGTCCCCTTCAGGTTTCCTCCTCTTACGCAGACCCCCTTGGGCGATATGTTATTGTTGAGGGATCTTTGGGTGGTAAGCCTCTTCTTCTCTGTAATATTTATGCTCCCAACTCCTCCCAAATTCCCTTTTTGCATAAAGTCCTCCCCAGACTTCTTTGGTACCCTCCCTCCGCTTGGCTCTTAGGGGATGATTTTAATCTTATTTTCTCTCCCTTGATGGACCGCCACTCTCCTCTTGCCTGCCCTCCCTCTCCTGTCCAATTAAACCTAGCCTCTATGTTTAGATGTCTTATTACCTCTTCTCTCTACAATCTTTGGCGGATTAAACACCCTACTGATAAATCCTTCACTTTTTACTCCCATCCTCATAAACTACACACATGCATTGACTACTTCTTTGGCAATTTACCTATGGTTTATATGCTTTCTAATGCTTCTATAGACACTATTTCTTGGTCGGACCATAGTCTGGTCTTGCTCTCTTTCTCTACCTTTTCCTCTGTGCTGTCATTGGTGCTCAAATCTCTTCCCTCCCGGGCGTTAATCCAGGAGTGCATCACTTAGTATTTTGCTCTCAACCTGGACTAGGTTTCTTCTGAAGCTGTGCTCTGGGAGGCTCAGAAGTCGGTGATCCAAGGACATTGCATAGCCCTGGGTTATCGATTGAAACTAGATACTATGGCTCGCTCCAGGGAGTTGCATACTCGAATTGCTGGGCTTAAGGCTTATCTGCTGTCCTCCCCTTCTCTTTTGGTGTTACAGAGACTGGTTGTGGCATGTGCCTAATTAGGGGAGCTTGCTCTCCGTAAAGTTGAGCATCAGCTCCTCTATGCTAAGCAACGATTTTATGAGAAGGGGAATAAGGCTCACACAATGTTAGCCAGACGACTCTGTGAACGTGCCACAGTCCAGTCACCCTCTGCTCTGAAGGATTCTCCTGGCACTTTACACTATCACCCTAATGTTATAGCTCGCCTTTTTCTGAATCACTACTCTAAGCTCTATTCCTTTCCTTCTCAACTTCTATCCAACCCAGTAGAGCGTGATGCTGCTTTGGTCTCTTTTCTCTCGCAGTGTCACCTTCCAACCCTCTCAGCCTCTGACCAAGCTACCTCGAATGCTCCAATAACACTTGACGTCCCATATGTGGACGTTTAGTGCCTTGCTGGTCCACTACAATGCTCAGAAGACAGGAGCAAAATTTGGCTTTTTGAAAGCGAATTTTGCTGAAATGGTTTTTGAGGGGCATGTTTCATTTAGCAAGTCCCCAGGTTGCCAGAACAGCAAAAAAAAAAAACAAAAAAAAAACACATGGCACAATATTTTGGAAACTACACCCCTCAAGGAGCATTACAAGGGGTATAGTGAGCCTTAACACCTCACAGGTGTTTGACAACTTTGCGTTGAAGTTGGACGTGAAAATGAAAAATTACATTTTTAACACTAAAATGATGGTGTTACCCCAAATTTTTCTTTTTCACAAGGGGTGAATGGTTGAGGTTCTGACATAAAATTAAAAAAAAAACAGCAAGTGACCACAATTTTGAAACTACACGCCTCAAGGAAGGTAACAAGGGGTACAGTGAGTACTTAAACCTCACAGGTCTTTTGAACAGTGGGCCGTAAATTGAAAAATTAGAATTTTTTACACTAATGCTGGGGTTACCGAATTTTTAACATTTTCACAAGGGGTAACGGGAGAAATTTGGTCACATATTTTGGAGGGCTTTTTCCCCTGACTATGGAAATACATCCACATATGGTGTAACATGATGGGCGGGTGCACAACAAGGCTCAGAAGTCATGCAGGTCTGTTTGTATTTGAGGCCTATGACATATCAGTAGCTGACGGTTACATACATTCAGAGGAAAATACAAAAATAAAACAGCCATTACAGAAAGTACCCACAATGAGGAATGGGTATACGGCTAAAGAGGACATTTTGAATGCACGGGTGTTTCCTAAATTTATTTTCCAGGGATGAAGGGTAGCTTTTGAAAATTGCAATTTTCAACATATGCTCTGCTTCATCTTTCTGGGAACAACTAACTTGTGCCTCCGAATTGTCGCCTGTAAATACGACAAAGCTCATGAGCGAGAACTTTTCGCACTTGAAGCCGATGTTTCTTACGGACCTAACAGTTACATACATTCAGAGGAAAATACAAGAAAGGAACACCCACATGTGAGCCTATTGCAAACAGTACACCCCCTAGGGAAGGTGTATAGGGGTGAAGTGGAGATTTGGAACAGACGGGTGTTCCCCAAATTTATTTTCCAGGAATGGATGAAGTGTACTATGGGGAGGGGGAGGGGGGGGGGGGATGAAAATTGCAATTATAATACTGATATGCCAATTCTTTTCCAGAATGATGACCGCACCAAACCCTATGCTCTGAATCATCATTCTGGGAATGCGATGTGTGTGGCCATCCCTAACCTGTTACCTCAAATGTGTACCCCGCTCAGGTGGGGAGAGAGCGCTGCACATTTGAGGCAACTGCAAACCCCCAATGCTGTTTACTCTGTGTCTCTTTAACCATTTTTTGGGGGAGGGGGGGAAATATATTATCAGGGGTATAGGGAAAGAGGTTCTATTTTTTTTTTGGGGGGGGGGGGGTGGTTTTAAAATTTGGAAGACAATGTACTCTGGACTGGTACATTGGAGTATAATTCTGGGGAATTTAAATCAGGGAGAAGGATTATAAATTTAGTGCTCCATGGAAGTGTGATACTCCCTGAAGCAGTTTATAATACAGAGGCCCAGATGATCGGGGCAAGTGTCACACTGAGTGGTGGTGTCCTTCCGAATCCCCCTCCTGTGACACACTCTGCATTTTTTCTGGGATCGTCCCTTCTTTCCAGTGTGGGGGACCTCGCCTGGAAAATGTTCGCCGGGGAACTGAAGTTCCAGAAGTGCTCTCACCCGCTCATTGATTGTCAACAAATATGAGGGCCTTTAGAACTTCCTCTTGAAACTGCAAGAATGTCCCTTTGTTGCCAGCGTACCTGGACAGTACAAAAGATTTATACATGGCAACCTGTACCAAGTAGACCGTAAATTTTTGTACCATGTCCATGTTTTCCGCATGGCATCATATGGCTTTAGGACTTGATCAGAGAGATCAACTCCCCCCAGAATACAGTCCAGAATACAATCGGGCTTGAGGATGGGTAACTCGCACAGGGACAGGGGTGTTGCCGTTCCCATGAATTGTGGTGAGCAAAAGGACAGCCCTCTTGTCCTTATACCAGACCAGCAACAGGTTTTCATGGGAAAAGGCACAGGACTCACCCCGGGGGATAGGAGCATGTAGGGGATAAGGTGGAAGGCCTCTTTGATTCTTCCAGACTGTCCCACAAGCGACAGTGGATCTGGCGGCAAGGGATGTGAAGAGAGGGATACTAGTGTAAAAGTTATCCACGTGAAGGTGGTAACCTTAATCTAGCAATGGGTGCAAAAGGCTCCAAATGATTTTCCCGCTAAAACCCAGAGTGGGGGGACATTCTGGGGGTTCAGTACGGGAATCTCGTCCCTCATACCCCATAAACTTGCAAGTGTACCCTGAGCTAGTCTCGCAAAGTTTATACATCTTTACACCTTGGTTGGGATGTATTGCCAGAAGCTGAGTCTCCCCTTAAAGCTGATGAGCGATTCATCACTAGCAACTTCCCACCCAGGGACATAGGCCTCCCAAAATATGGCTGGCTCAGTCCAGACAAGTTCGCCGGTATGGGGCACCAGTAAACTTGGCTGGGGGGCTTGACTAGTATGAGCGCCAGGGGGACTCATACTAGCAGGTGGCACAGGGTCAGGAGCAGAGGAGGTTTGCGGCCTCACATGGCTGTGTCTCTGCCGACTTGGTGGCTTATCATCAGAACTAGATGATGGGGAGGATGAGGAAATAAGGAAGGTGGGGTCTTCCTTGTCCTCTGTGGTGCTTTCAGTGTTGGAGGCATGTATGGCATATGTCTCCTCCGCTGAAAATGCCCTACGGGCCAAAAAAGCAACTTCACCACAAAAGTACGCTGATCAGTACAACGAGACTGATCAGCGGCGGGTGGGCTTTAGCTAACGGTGGCAGACTGCTCTTTATAGCTAAGAGGGCCTGGCCACACGTCTAAAGGTGCTGCGGACACCTACTGATGGTATGTTGAAAAAAAAAAGGTCTGCGCCCCCAAAAAATGCTGCGGGCAGACTGCAGTGACCCTGTAGGGCCGAGGTCACACAGCTAAAGGTGCTACAGACCCGCGGACACCTACAGATGGTAAGCCAAAAAAATATATATATTATTTCTATTTTTTACCACCTAAAAACTCTCCCTGCCTAACCTTATGCTGTCCCTAATTGCTAACAGTGCTGGATGGCACTAAAATAGTGCATTTTTTTTCTTCTGAGGAGGGAAAGATGGCAGCACGGGGCTCCATCCTGCTCACCAGCTTACAGATGTGTGGTGGGCAGAACGGAGCAACATGCTCCTTCACCCACCTCCTCCCTCCCCATACTGGCGTGATTGGTGCGGTCACTACGGCTGCCCAATCACAGCTGTACTGGGGGTGGCAACACTGCTACCTCCCAGTACAGTATGGATGATGATTGGTGGTATATATTACACCCTGATCATCATCCTTATCCGGGTCATCGGGTCACATGTGACCCAGATGACCCAGAATCGCCAAAGATCGCTGGTTTGTGCCGGGATGCCTGATGAATGATTTCAGCAGGCATCCGGCTCCGATCCCCACCCGGCAAGTGTCGGGGAATAGTATCACCACAGATCGGCGGTCTGAGAGGACCGGCGATCTACAGCGATTGCCAATATGGGGGGGGGGGTATGCTGGGATGCCTGCTGAACAATCTCAGCAGGCATCCCAGTCCCTTCTCGGTCCATAACTGTATGCCCTGAGTCCTTAAGGACTTTGGAACGGGGGCGTACAGGTACGCCTGCGTCTTTATGTGGTTAATGCGCCTCCTGATGGGGGTGCCCCTTCTCATCATTATATGGGCCATTGGGAGGAGGCTTTGAACACCACTATCACCCATCCTCAGTGGACGGTCATTTGAGAACGGGCTTCCAAGGCTTCTATATGAATGGCATATAAAGAAATCAAATTCAAGATGCTCATGGGCTGGTACCATAAGCCTGAATTGTTGAATAAACTAAATCCTAACATTCCCCCTCAGTGTTGGCATTGTGAAGTGAGTCTTTGGTCTGTCTTTCACATCTTTTGGTCTTGTCCACTTATTGTGGACTACTGGAGGTTGGCAGGGCGTTTGATAACTGATGTTTTGGGGGTCTCTGTTCCCTTGGATACATTAGTTACCTTCTAAATCTCTCGCATAGAGCCCTGTCTAAGAGACTGTTTAAGCTATTTATGCATATTGTGCTTGCAGCTAAGACCCTTATAGCTAAATATTGGAAGCGCCCTTTCCCTCCTTCTGAAGCGGATCTTTTGGCCCGGGTGAGGGAGAGTCATGCCCCCTCCCATAGACTTGCATTAAGGGGGCCATCCGTGATGTCACAATGCTCCGGCCCCTGTATCGCCCGTCATTACACACAGAGCAAGTGATGACAGTGGGGTGCCATAGCCGAGATCACGGGGTCCCCAGCGGCGGGACCCTCGCAATCATACATCTTATTCCCTATCCTTTGGATAGGGGATAAGATGTCTAGGGGCGGAGTGCCCCTTTAAGGTAAAAAAATGGGTCTGTCCTTAAGGGGTTGTTGCCTTACTTATGTTAGATGTGTGGTAGAACAGCAGCAACTAAATAGGTAAGCAGGGTCAAATGGCACGTTGTAAGCAGAGGAGAGGTGAGCAATAGTGCAGTTCATGACAGCTATTTTGAATAACAATTTAAATCACCATTGGTTCCATAACAAATATGTTAGCAAACACTGGTTATTTAAGACTATATCCTGGATTCCATTGACAGATGTGATGTGGCTGATCAGGCTGAAGTGTTGCTGAATGGAAATATTCCAAAAATAACATTGTCCCTAACGTGACCTTCATTTGAAAGTTATTCTTCCATCACTCAAAAGCAGCTGTGCCTTCCTTCAATGGAACTTCCCACCGGTATAGTTCCTTGGGTGAATTATTTATCATTATACAAGTTTTGACAAGAAACACTGAGTCATTGACAACAAAATTGTAAGCAAAGAAATGAAAATGCACTGTTTATCAACCTTTATGGGGTAGTCCTGCAAAAAAATAACTTATCCCCCTTTGCACAGGATAGGGGATGTTTTTCCCTGAACTACCTGTTTAGGATGTCAGTTTACTGTATATATGTGTATACATATTTCAGTTGTCGGCAAGTAAATTGCAAAAACATTGTAGTTATAATATGCATTATTAAATAGAAAATGTAGCAATTGGAAGTTATTAGAATGGAGTTTTATAGGAGTTTTATTGGTTAAAAGAATGCAATCCTTTCAAACAAACACAATATAACGAAACAATATGTTCTGATGGTAAGAGATTTGTCGGCTGGGCCCACACAGTGAAAAAGCAATATTATCTATAATTATGTTCTTGTTATCATAATGTTATTGTCATGATGATATATGGTACATGTTATTATCTTATAATTTATTCAAATATTTTGAGTTTATTATTTGAATCATCATAATTAATACAGTTAATTAAAAAAGCACTGTAGGTTTGTTTTTTTGTTGTCATTTTTGCCTAGAGTATATCATATCATAGTCTTACAGCACCCTTTGCACAGCACCTTTTATTCCAGCACAGCTGCATATATGTTTTTAGCACTTTAACTTGGTCATGTGATCACCAGTCTGACTCACCAAATCTTCCAGTGCTTAATGGTCCCATCCAGATGTCAGTTCTGGGGCTGACTACCTGTAAACTACAAGAAAACATCATCCCCTAACAGATCCATCTGCTAGCTGTATAGGATCCGGATATATAATAGTTATAACTCCCTGAGGCTTTGTTCACACATTACATTTTGAGGATTCTTAGGAAAGGTAAGCTGCATTTCAATACCCACAGCATTGTGCATCATCAAAAAGAGGTATGTAAAAAACATATACAAGAACCTTTACATTATTCTCTAATAATACCCTATGCTGCACTATATAAGCAAAAATAAAAAATAAAATCCCGGAATGCTTTTTAAAATTAAAGGGGTACTCCAGTGGAAAACATTTTTTTTTAAATCAGCAAGTGCCAGAAAGTTAAACAGATTTGTAAATGACTTCTATTAAAAAAATTTAATCCTTCCAGTACTTATCAGCTACTGTTTGCTATACAGGAAGTTCTTTTCATTTTTTATTTATTTTCTGCCTGACCACAGTTCTCTCTGCTGACACCTCTGTCTGTATCAGGAACTCTCCAGAGCAGTAGAGTTTTGGTATGGGGATTTGTTCCTGCTCTGGGCAGTTCCTGACATAGACAGAGGTGTCAGCAGAGAGCACAGTGGTCAGAAAGAAAAGAAATTCATAAAAGAAAAGAACTTCCTCTGTAGTATACAGCAGTTGATAAGTACTGGAAGGATTATGAGTTTTAAATAGAAGTAATTTTCAAATCTGTTTAATCTGGCACCAGATTTTAAAATAATTGTTTTCCAACGGAGTACCTCTTTAACTATTTAAACTTCATATTCCATTCTAATGACACATTTCAAATAAATCTAAAATTGTTGCACCTTTATCTTAGTTTATTGGGTTATCTGACTGCTATTAAGTTCACTATTTCAAACAACTGCTGGATTTACTGAATGGGAAAATAGGGGTGTTTTGAGTTTTATTTCAATTTAATTATTGCTTATTTATATATTTTTCAAACCATTTATTATTTATTTCTACACTTTTTAAGTCCCCCATAAGGGACTATTATAGACAATTATTTGACTGCTTTTACCATACAATGGTATGCAATTGCATAGCAGTGAATAGTGAAATTGGCAGACTGTACTAGTGGAGAGCCTATGGCCTCATTTTAACTTATTGGAGCCCTTAGATAGCGATGCGGGGGGCTCAATGAGTCCCCTAAAACCCCTGCCATTTGTCATTAAAGCTTTTAGATGCCGTGAACAACAATGATTCTGGCATATAAAGGATTAATGGCAGGCATCAGAGTGAACGCTGATAAAAAATAATTGTAGTGAAAAAATTGTTTTGTAGAATAAAAAAACCTAAGAACCATTTTAAGTTTTTTAGAAGTAAAAATTTCAAAAACGATATAACTTTATTGTACTGCCCCACATTATAAAGATAAAATGTTATTTTAATGCACACTGAATTGTGTAAAAACAAAATAAAAGTTTTTTTTTTGTCAATTTCACCCCCAAAATATATATTCTTTTGTTTTGTATTGTATAGGATTTTATGGTAAAATTAAGGATGGTCCTGTAAAACGTAAGCCCTCATATGGCTCCGTCGATGGAGTTAGGACTTTTGGAACTCGAGGAAGAAAAAACTAAAATGAATAAACTAAAATTGTTCTGGTGTTGATGGGGTTAACATACACATACTTGGTAGAGCAACAGCCTGGTCAATTTTATTTTTATTTTTTCCTTTTCTCATCATTTCTTTATTTCTTTCCGTTTGCACTTCTATTTGGAGCATATAACCATCATAAGGCATTTGATAAAACATGCTGCATGTTAAAATAAATTCTGAATGTATGTAAAAATATAGCTGCATAAAAATATAAATGTGTGAACAGGTCAACAAAATGTATTTGGGATCTACTTTATAAATTCTTATAAAGCCATAAAAATATTTATTCTTATTGGTTTTCTTTAGGCTTATGGGGAAGGACCTGCAAAGCAGCTTTTTGGCACTATCCATTGGTGGTGGCTTTCCCTTCAAGCTGATGTTTCTGAACTTTAAAGTGGTACTCCAGTGGAAAACATTTTTTTTTTAATCAATCAACTTGTGCCAGCAAATTACTTCTATAAAAAAAAAAAAAAATCTTACCCCTCCAAGTACTTATCAGCTGCTAAAGTTGAGTTTTGAGTTTCTTTTCTGTCTGACCACAATGCTCTCTGCTGCCCCCTCTGTCCATGTCAGGAACTGTCCAGAGTAGGAGCAAATCCCCATTTTTTCCTTCTTTCTATTCTACCGCTCCAGCTGGAATCCCTAGGGGGTGGGGGGATGTATGGGGTTATCTCACGAAAATACTGTATATTGATGGGTACTAGTGATGAGCGACATTGGCAATATTTGAATTTGCGATATTTCGCGATTATATAGACGAATATTCGTCCTTTATTTGCAAATTTTGCGTATTGGTTATATTCGCATTTTCGCATATGCGAATATTCACATATTCGTGTATTCAATGAAGAAAACAGTGAGAGGGTGGGCAACTTTACTATTAGTTGCTAGGGATGTTGTTGATAACCTCTGACCAATGTATTTGCATCATTTTAATTGGCCCACAAGTGAAAAGGAGGAATATGCGAATATTCACATATGCGCACATGCGGAAAAAAAGCAAATATTCACAATTTTGAATATATAGCGAATATATTCGCAATATTTGCGAATTTGCAATAAAAATTTGAAATGCGAATATTCGCGCCCAACACTAATGGGTACATGCAAAAGTATTGTTAATTAACTGGAAAAATGAAATATTGTCTGGAAATTGTCATATTTTGTATTGGTCTGAATAAGGATTATAAAAAAATAAAAAAATACCCATAGCAAACCTCTCCTGCTCTGTACAGTTCCTGACAGAAGCATACAGCAGCTGATAACTACTGGATAAGGTTAAGATTTGTTATAGAAGTAATTTACAAATCTGTTTAACTTTCTGGCACGAGTTGATTTGAAAAAATAAAATAAAAATTGTTTTCCACCGGAGTACCCTTTTAACCCCTTAAGGACACATGACGTACTGGAACGTCATGTGTCCACTCCCGATCTATAACGCGGGGCCACGGCGTGGCCCCGCGTCATAGCGGTTCGGGCCCGGCCTCTAACAACGGCCGGGACCCGTGGCTAATAGCGCGCGGCATTGATCGCAGTGCCGCGCGCTATTAACCCTTTAGACGCGGCGTTCAAAGTTGAACGCCGCGTCTAAAGTGAAACCGAAAGCATGCCGGCTAGCTCAGTGGGCTGTTCGGGATAGCCGCGGTGAAATCGCGGCATCCCGAACAGCTGACAGGACAGCGGGAGGGCCCCTACCTGCCTCCTCGCTGTCCGATCGCCGAATGACTGCTCAGTGCCTGAGATCCAGGCATGAGCAGTCATGCGGCAGAATCATCGATCACTGGTTTCTTATGAGAAACCAGTGATCAATGTAAAAGATCAGTGTGTGCAGTGTTATAGGTCCCTATGGGACCTATAACATTGCAAAAAAAAAGTGCAAAAAAAAAGTGAATAAACATCATTTAACCCCTTCCCTATTAAAAGTTTGAATCACCCACCTTTTCCCATAAAAGAAAAAACACAGTGTAAATAAAAATAAAAATAAACATAAATGGTATCGCCGCGTGCGGAAATGTCCGAATTATAAAAATATATCGTTAATTAAACCGCACGGTCAATGGCGTGCGCGCAAAAAAATTCCAAAGTCCAAAATAGTGCATTTTTGGTCACTTTTTATATCATGAAAAAATGAATAAAAAGCGATCAATAAGTCCTATCAATGCAAAAATGATACCGTTAAAAACTTCAGATCACGGCGCAAAAAATGAGCCCTCATACCGCCCCATACACGGAATAATAAAAAAGTTATAGGGTCAGAAGATGACAATTTTAAACGTATACATTTTTCTGCATAAAGTTATGATTTTTTCCAGAAGTGCGACAAATTCAAACCTGTATAAGTAGGGTATCATTTTAATCATATGGACCTACAGAATAAAGGTAAGGTGTCATTTTTACCGAAAAATGTACTACGTAGAAACGGAAGCCCCCAAAAGTTACAAAATGGCGTTTTTTTTTCAATTTTGTCTCACAATGATTTTTTTTCCCGTTTCACCGTAGATTTTTGGGCACAATGACTGACGTCATTACAAAGTAGAATTGGTGGTGCAAAAAATAAGCCATCATATGGATTTTTAGGTGCAAAATTGAAAGAGTTATGATTTTTTAACCCCTTAAGGACACATGACGTTCTCATACGTCTCCATTTCCGAGTCCTTAAGGACACATGACGTATGAGAACGTCATGTGTTTTACCGGCCCCCCGCAACCATCTGGAGCGGAGCCGGTCCCCGATGCCTGCTGAAATCGTTCAGCAGGCATCGGGGCATATCGCCCAGGGGGGTCATTATGACCCCCCATGTCGGCGATGGCCGCAGATCGCTGGACAATTCAGTCCAGCGATCTGCGGCGGATTCCGGGTCAATCGGGTCTCCAGTGACCCGATGACCCGGAATTATTAGCTGATCAGCCAGAGCCAGCAGGGGTGAGGTGGCACTGGTGCCACCTCACGATCGCCCTGATTCGTCGGCCGGATTACCGGCCGACCAATCAGGGCGCCTGCTGCGGGTGTCACTCCCGCAACCCGCTCCGCCCCTCTTCCGGAGGACGTGAGCGGGTGCGGGAAGACGACCCCCGGTGCTGGGGACCCCGATCCCCGGCGCCCCTGTTGGGATCGGGGCCCCAGGAGCGACGGCCGCGGCGGAGACGACGAGGGACTGACCTGTGCGGCGAGGATCGTTGGAGGTGAGTGACAGCCTCCTGCTGTTGCTTAGCAACAGCTCCCAGCATGCAAAAAGGGCATGCTGGGAGCTGTAGTTTTGCAACAGCTGGAGGCACATTCTTTCTATGGAAAAGTGTACCTTCAGCTGTTGTGTAACTACAACTCCCAGCTTGCACAATCAGCTAAAGTGCATGCTGGGAGTTGTAGTGGTGCATCTGGTGGTTGCATAACTACAACTCCCAGCATGCCCGTTGGCTGTCGGTGACTGCTGAGAGTTGTAGTTTTGCAACAGCTGAAGGCACACTGAGTTAAGTAGTAAACCAGTGTATCTCCAGCTGTTGCATAACTACAATCCCCAGCATCCCCAGCCAAAGTAGTATGCCTCCAGCTGTTGCATAACTACAACACCCAGCATGCCCTTCCGCTGTCCGTACATGCTGGGGGTTGTAGCTTTTGCAACAGCTGAAGGCACACTGGTTGCAAAACACTGAGTTTGTTACCAAACTCGGTGTTTCACAACCAGTGTGCCTCCAGCTGTTGCAAAACTACAACTCCCAGCATGCACTGATAGACCGTACATGCTGGGAGTTGTAGTTTTGCAACAGCTGGATGTTCCCCCCCCCAATGTGAACGTACAGGGTACACTCACATGGGCGGAGGATTACAGTTAGTATCCGGCTGCAAGTTTGAGGTGCGGCAAAATTTCTGCCGCAGCTCATACTACCATCGAGAAACTACTGTGAACCCCCCGCCCGTGTGACTGTACCCTAAAAACACTACACTACACTACCACAAAATAAAATAAAAAGTAAAAAACACTACATATACACATACCCCTACACAGCCCCCCTCCCCAATAAAAATAAAAAACATCTGGTACGCCACTGTTTCCAGAACGGAGCCTCCAGCGGTTGCAAAACTACAACTCCCAGCATGCACTGATAGACTGTACATGCTGGGAGTTGTAGTTTTGCAACAGCTGGATGTTCCCCCCCCCCCCCCCCAATGTGAACGTACAGGGTACACTCACATGGGCGGAGGATTACAGTAAGTATCCGGCTGCAAGTTTGAGCTGCGTCAAATTTTCTGCCGTAGCTCAAACTGCCAGCGAGAAACTACTGTGAACCCCCGCCCGTGCGACTGTACCCTAAAAACACTACACTACACTAACATAAAATAAAAAGTAAAAAACACTACATATACACATACCCCTATACAACCCCCCTCCCCAATAAAAATGAAAAACGTCTGGTACGCCACTGTTTCCAAAACGGAGCCTCCAGCTGTTGCAAAACAACTACTCCCAGTATTGCCAGATAGCCGTTGACTGTCCAGGCATGCTGGGAGTTTTACAACAGCTGGAGGCCCCCTGTTTGGGAATCACTGGTGTAGAATACCCCTATGTCCACCCCTATGCAAGTCCCTAATTTAGGCCTCAAATGCGCATGGCGCTCTCACTTTGGAGCCCTGTCGTATTTCAAGGCAACAGTTTAGGGCCACATATGGGGTATCGCCGTACTCGGGAGAAATTGGGCTTCAAATTTTGGGGGGTATTTTCTGCTATTACCCTTTTAAAAAATGTAAAATTTTTGGGAAAACAAGCATTTTAGGTAAAAAAAATATATATTTTTTTACATATGCAAAAGTCGTGAAACACCTGTAGGGTATTAACGTTCACATTACCCCTTGTTACGTTCCCCGAGGGGTCTGGTTTCCAAAATGGTATGCCATGTGTTTTTTTTTTGCTGTCCTGGCACCATAGGGGCTTCCTAAATGCGGCATGCCCCCAGAGCAAAATTCGCTTTCAAAAAGCCAAATGTGACTCCTTCTCTTCTGAGACCTGTAGTGCGCCAGCAGAGCACTTTTCACACCCATATGGGGTGTTTTCTGAATCGGGAGAAATTGGGCTTCAAATTTTGGGGGGTATTTTCTGCTATTACCCTTTTTAAAATTGTAAAAATTTTGGGAAACCAAGCATTTTAGGTAAAAAAAATATATATTTTTTTACATATGCAAAAGTCGTGAAACACCTGTAGGGTATTAAGGTTCACATTACCCCTTGTTACGTTCCCCGAGGGGTCTAGTTTCCAAAATGGTATGCCATGTGTTTTTTTTTTGCTGTTCTGGCACCATAGGGGCTTCCTAAATGCGGCATGCCCCCAGAGCAAAATTTGCTTTCAAAAAGCCAAATGTTACTCCTTCTCTTCTGAGACCTGTAGTGCGCCAGCAGAGCACTTTTCACCCCCATATGGGGTGTTTTCTGAATCGGGAGAAATTGGGCTTCAAATTTTGGGGGGTATTTTCCGCTATTACCCTTTTTAAAAATGTAAACATTTTGGGAAAACAAGCATTTTAGGTAAAAAATAATTTTTTTTTTTTACATATGCAAAAGTCGTGAAACACCTGTAGGGCATTAAGGCTCACGTTACCCCTTGTTACGTTCCCCGAGGGGTCTAGTTTCCAAAATGGTATGCCATGTGTTTTTTTTTTTGCTGTTCTGGCACCATAGGGGCTTCCTAAATGCTGCATGCCCCCAGAGCAAAATTTGCTTTCAAAAAGCCAAATGTGACTCCTTCTCTTCTGAGACCTGTAGTGCGCCAGCAGAGCACTTTTCACCCCCATATGGGGTGTTTTCTGTATCGGGAGAAATTGGGCTTCAAATTTTGGGGGGTATTTTCTGCTATTACCCTTTTTAAAAATGTAAAATTTTTGGGAAACCAAGCATTTTAGGTAAAAAAAATATATATTTTTTTTACATATGCAAAAGTCGTGAATCACCTGTAGGGTATTAAGGTTCACTTTACCCCTTGTTACGTTCCCTGAGGGGTCTAGTTTCCAAAATGGTATGCCATGTGTTTTTTTTTTGCTGTCCTGGCACCATAGGGGCTTCCTAAATGCGGCATGCCCCCCAAAAACCATTTGTCGCTCCTTCCCTTCTGAGCCCTCTACTGCGCCCGCCGAACAATTAACATAGACATATGAGGTATGTGCTTACTCGAGAGAAATTGGGTTTCAAATACAAGTAAAAATTTTTTCCTTTTTATCCCTTGCAAAAATTCAAAAATTGGGTCTACAAGAACATGCGAGTGTAAAAAATGAAGATTTTGAATTTTCTCCTTCACTTTGCTGCTATTCCTGTGAAACACCTAAAGGGTTAATACACTTACTGAATGTTTTTTTGAATACTTTAGGGGGTGTAGTTTTCATAATGGGGTGTTTTATGGGGTATTTCTAATATGAAGACCCTTCAAATCCACTTCAAAACTGAACTGGTCCCTGAAAAATAGTGAGTTTGAAAATTTTGTGAAAAATTTCAAAATTGCTACTGAACTTTGAAGCCCTATGGTGTCTTCCAAAAGTAAAAACTCATAAATTTTATGATGCAAACATAAAGTAGACATATTGTATATGTGAACCCAAAAAAAATATATTTTGAATATCCATTTTCCTTACAAGCAGAGAGCTTCAAAGTTAGAAAAATGCTAAATTTTCATTTTTTTCATCAAATTTTGGGATTTTTCACCAAGAAAGGATGCAAGTTACCATAAAATTTTACCACTAAGTTAAAGTAGAATATGTCACGAAAAAACAATCTCGGAATCAGAATGATAACTAAAAGCATTCCAGAGTTATTAATGTTTAAAGTGACAGTGGTCAGAATTGCAAAAAATGCTCCGGTCCTTAAGGTATAAAATGGCCTGGTCCTTAAGGGGTTAAAGGCAAGGAGCAAAAAACGAAAATGCAAAAACGGAAAAACCCCCGGTCCTTAAGGGGTTAAGAAGCTTCAGAGCATGACTAGGGATTTAAAGGGGTACTCCGGTGAAAATTTTTTTTTTTTTAAATCAACTGGTGCCAGAAAGTTAAACAGATTTGTAAATTACTTCTATTAAAAAATCTTAATCCTTCCTGTACTTAGTAGCTGCTGAATACTACAGCGGAAATTATTTTCTTTTTGAAACACAGAGCTGTCTGCTGACATCATGAGCACCGTGCTCTCTGCTGACATCTCTGTCCATTTTAGGAACTGTCCAGAACAGCATATGTTTGCTATGGGGATTTCCTTTTACTCTGGCAGTTCCTAAAATGGACAGAGATGTCAGCAGAGAGTACTGTGCTCATGATGTCAGCAGACAGCTCTGCGTTTCAAATGGAAAATAATTTCCACTGTAGTATTCAGCAGCTAATAAGTACAGGAAGGATTAAGATTTTTTAATAGTATTAATTTACAAATCTGTTTAACTTTCTGGCACCAGTTGATTTAAAAAAAAAAAAAAAGTTTTTCACCGGAGTACCCCTTTAATAGGCCAATTCATAAAACTTTGCCAATAAGGAGAAATGACTCCTGTGTAGACAGCTGTTTTAGGGTTTTTGCCTCTCATCAGTTCACAGCAGGGTGCTTACTGACTGCTGAGAAGCCTGTGTTGTGGGACTATAGGACCTATGAGGCCTATAAGTCTCTACAAATGTTTCAAGATTACCCCTTTTTGCCTATTGAAGAGTAATATAGAAAACTATAAGGTTGAGCTAATCATGTACTGAATGCTGCCTTACAACACAATACGTTGCAAACAATTATCAATTATAATATGGGTGATAGTGGATGACTGCTAAATGACACCAATGGTGACATCATAAAAAGGTATTATATCACAACATGCTACTATCTCAATAGCCCCATACAACATGTGCAGTGGCTAATGGGGTGACGTATATAGTGTACTGACAGGGTGTTGTGACTGGAATAAAGTTTGTGACGCCATGGTAGTGTTAACAGCTCCCTGGGCCAAGGGCTGGGGCAGTAAATACTCTGTACCGGGTCACCACGCATGTATTGTTAACTAATTACAGCACTTATGAAATATTAACATACCATTATACTGTGGGTCACTCACTGAATTCACGTTGCTTACTGCATTCTATGCATGTTACAGCAAAGTGGTTTGTGGGTGACCATGGGCATGAAAATAATTCTGCCTCTAGTTTGTATATTCTTCATGTTACAAGTTATACATCCGTTATAAAGCCATTTAACATTTTAGCTCTTTTCTTTATAAAAGTGGTCATGTGTGTACGGTATATACTTCTAGTTCAGAACATCACTGAGGGATTTGTGACCCTTCCAATTTTGTAAGAAAACTCCTTTAAACCATATACTTGAGCATGCTGTTATAGAAAATATAAATCTAATAACTTATTTGCAGAATGAATAATTTATTACAACAGAAAAGAAACAAATTCCTACTGAAGTCATTATCACATTCTGGTCAGAGCTTTCACTAATAACAGTGTTATATTGCCCTCTAGTGGTGAGTATAAACTACTGAAATGCTAAGACAGTAATGCTTTACTGGTGATCCTTGTGTGCCTGAAGTGCATCCATCAGAGGAAGATACATAGGGTGTAGCTGCCTTCCCCAGGTAAATGATCAGACATGAGTGCTTCTGTCCATAAAGAAGAGCTACCCTGTGTTCTTCTCTGTCCAATCTTTGAAATCTATATTATGGTTACCTATATGTGTCTGTATTCACTGGATGTATGGCTTTTGTACACACCTGTGCTCTTTGTCATGGCCAATTTAACTTATTGAACAATTCATATATTTAGAGACAATTTATTTGATTCTTAGGCCCCTTTCACACTACATAATTACTCTGTTTTCGAAGTTCTGTCAGAAAATCGTCAGTAAAACGACAGTTAAAAAAATCCTATACAGCCGTTAGAAAATCCCATTATAGTCTATGGGATTTTTCTAATAGCCCTTTTAACCCGTTATAACCCATTATAGCCTGTAATATTCATGAACTATTTCTCCCATTACCATCTTCCGTCACAAAATAACGGCCGGTATTAATGACGGGCTATAACGGGTTAAAACGGCTAATAGAAAAATCTCATAGACTATAATGGGATTTTCTAATGGCCATATAGGATTTTGTTACTGACATTTTACTGCCGATTTTCTGACGGAACTTCAAAAACGGAGTAATTATGTAGTGTGAAAGGGGCCTTAGATACATTAGGGTGTGCAAAAAATACTGTCTACAGTCACATATTTGGCTCTGTATTAAGTCCCACTAAGTGGAAAAACACCCCCAGCAAATTATAACTAATAAAGTCATCATGAAGCACAAGGTGAAGGGGAGCCCCTAGGTCTCCAATAGCCCACAGTGCACCCATGCACCACTATAAGGCATCCTGAGGCTCCTCATGTAACTATAGGGTACCCTACATGACTAAATGCATTATATAGTTCCACATGTACCCAAAGTGTCACACCACTAACAAGCATCCCAAAGCTCACCATGTGCATGTGCATCACACAGCCCCAAATGTACCTCTAGTGCCCCCTCCCTCCATCACTAACAAGAATCTGCCTGTAGTTTGTATATTCTTACCATGTTCTTACCATGTACCTCCAGTTCTCCTCCACATCGCTAACAAGCACCCCATGGCTACCCATATGCATTTATTGCACCCCACAACACTAACAATCATTCCACAACTCCATATGTACCTCTAGTGCACCCCACATCACTAACAATCATTCCAAAGCTCCATATGCACCTCTAGTGCACCCTACATCACTAACAATTGTGGTAGCCCTTGGGGGGTGTATGGTAGTGGTGGTATGATATCGGTATATAAGGGGTTAATGTTAACCCTATAGTTCGTGACGCCAGGCTGAGGGCTGATATGCTGAGGCAATGCTCCGGCCTATCGCCGCCCTTCCCAGTAACGATAGGTGCATGAAATGACTGAAGGTCCACAAGGAGATTGAACTTGAACAACTTTATTTAAGTACTTGCGATACATCCAAGGCACAGTAACAGTCTTGTACAAACAGTCCTTATATTGCTCAGTGACTGACAGTTGTTGCGGACCTTGAGCTATTTAGAAAGTCTCTTAATTTAGGGTAGATATTTGCAGATCCGTCCGGATTTTGGGGGTTATATTAGGTCCGGTGATGCTGCAGAGTGTCTGGGGATTGATACACTCTCTATTCTGAATTACTCAGCTGTTGCCGCAAGGCTTGGGCCTAACTCACTGCGATAGTTGCTGCGCAGATCCTTCTCGTTTGACAGCCCAGGAACAAGAGAGAGAAAAGATGGCTGCCGCTCCCTCATATGGGCAGGGGGCGGGGTAAATCTGATTGGTCCGAACATCTGTCACTCACCATTACACAGAGTAATGGGATTGCATACGTCACAGGGCTTCCAAAGGTCCTTAAGCAAAATACCATAGAGATTACCTAGTCACATGACCCGCAGGTCCTGCAACGCTATGGAACTGGTAATTAACCATTTATTTACATATATATATATATATTACTATATTTACATTACCCTTACATAAATTGCTAGGCTATTAGTTGGAATAGAGGCGACAAGGGGGTAGGCTACACAACAGGGATCCCCACGTCCTGGGGACTCTGGCTATGGGGACCCACACATACATAGGTACCGTATAAGATGCAGTACTGGGACACCACACAATCATTCCACAGCTCCATATGTACCTCTAGTGCACCCCACATCACTAACAATCATTCCACGGCTTCCCATATACATTTAGTGCACCCCACATCACTAACAATCATTCCACAGCTCCATATGTACCTCTAGTGCACCCCACACCACTAACTATCATTCCACAGCTCCATATGTACCTCTAGTGCACCCCACACCACTAACAATCATTCCACAGCTCCATATGTACCTCTAGTGCACCCCACACCACTAACAATCATTCCACAGCTCCATATGTACCTCTAGTGCACCCCACACCACTAACAATCATTCCACAGCTCCATATGTACCTCTAGTGCACCCCACACCACTAACAATCATTCCACAGCTCCATATGTACCTCTAGTGCACCCCACATCACTAACAATCATTCCACGGCTCCCCATATACATTTAGTGCACCCCACATCACTAACAATCATTCCACAGCTCCATATGTACCTCTAGTGCACCCCACATCACTAACAATTATTCCATGGCTCCCCATATACATTTAGTGCACCACACACCACTAACAATGAACCCACAGCTCCATATGTACCTTTAGTGCACCCCACACCACTAACAATCATTCCACAGCTCCCCATATACATTTAGTGCACCCCACACCACTAACAATCATTCCACAGCTCCATATGTACCTCTAGTGCACCCCACAACACTAACAATTATTCTATGGCTTCCCATATACATTTAATGCACCCCACACCACTAACAAGCAACCCACAGCTCATTATGTACGAATAGTGCACCCCCACACCACTTACAACGATCCCACAAATAAGTTGCTCTTTTTCCCCCCTATTTCCTCAAAGCCTTTTCCTTATGGCCCCCTTCTCTCATACAGATTGCTTCCTATGGCTTCCTCCTCTTTTAAAGACTGCTCCCGAATTCAGCCCTCCTTCCTTACAGACTTCTCTCCTCTCCATCTTCTCTCATTGCATCACTTCCCAGCAGTAGTTTACAGCAGCAGCCGCTTTCTCTACTACTTTTCCATTATGGAGTTACTTAGGGGTAATCCCCTTTGCTTCCAGCTCATGTGACTTCAACCTAATCTGTTAGAAGATATAGACCCGACCCCGTGGCCTACTAAAACAGGTAACCAATATTTTACTACTACAAATGTTTTTAACTGTATGTGCAGCCTAGGGACAGCCGTGGCCCCATGCAGGAGATCACGGGAGGTCCCAGCGGTCGGACCCCCCAAGATTAAACACTTATCCCCTATCCTATGAATAGGGGATACGTTGTTTTCGGCCACAGATGGCCTTTAATGTCATCCGTTTGCCTCCTGCAGTGTTGTGGGACTCCTGCAGTGTTGTGGGACTACTACTACTCCCATCATGGAACAGACTTGTTTTTATGATGGGAGTAGTAGTTCCCCCAGCTGCAGGAGTCTGCGGGTGGCTGGGGAGACATCAGTGCTTGTACTACTACCCCCATCATGAAACAGAGTTACACGCATTAGGGCTCTCACTGAGCACTAATGCGGGGGCCCCGTTCAGGAGATCGCGGGGGGTCCCAGCGGTCAGACCCCCTACGATCAAACACTTATCCCCTATCCTTAGCACAGACAGTGAGTGCTGACTTCTGCGCAGTGGATGGCAGCAGCAAGGGGAAAATCGTTATTGCCGGTGGCCGCCAGGGGCAGGTGCAGGGCAGCCCTCAATGTAAAATACCAGCCGTTGGCATGGCCAGTATTTGTGATGAGAACTTACCGGCAGCAGGTTGAAAATACCGGCTGTGGCAACCCTACACACACACTCACACACACATTCACACAAACATTCACACACACATACACACACACTCTCACTCTACTGCAGGGTCTTACAAAAAGGAAAATTAGCTAGCCCAGCAAACAGCTCACTGTTCGTGCACTGTGAGAGCCGCGGTGACATGATTGCTACTGGTAATAAAGGGTAGATAAAGAACTTTGGCTATGAACATAGGGGAAAACTTTTCTGCTTTAAAAAATGTTTTTGAAAGCGGGTTTCCCAGTTTTTGCTTACGTGCGATTTATTTATCAAGGTCGTGCGACTATTTGATCAATAGGTTGCACCTAAGCAAAAGTAAGTTAAAAAAAAATTATCATATAAAAGCCATACGTTTGAAAAGAATGATAAATCTCCTTCATAATGTCTGGGCCCCCCTCACCAAAAGCAATAGTCCAAAAAACCTTTTTTAATTTGAGTCATATCTCTGGCTGTTTACAGGGCAAAATATGTGCAACAGTACAGGTCAAAATATGGCTGTATTTTAGCAAGTATACCTCAACTTTTATACAATCTTAGACAGTAAGGGTCTGGCTGCTGATCATTAGAACAAAGGAGCAAATGTATACCAAACATTATATACACACCAACATTATTCCCATACAGTGACCATACAGTGCAGTTACATCCAAGTGACATACAGGTGACATCTTCTCTGATTTGTTTACCTTTTTATTATTCCGGCCTAGATGGCAACTTCAGCTGTGAATTTTTTCAGCAGAATCTGTCAGACAAGCATTTTAGGCTCTGCACTTAATGCTACACCTATACAAACTTTCTATAGTAGTATTGCCCCACACAATAATAGTGCTCCTTTAAAAGTGTGCCCCACACTGTAGTGTCCCCATACAGTAGATTGCCCCCAATAGTGGCCACACAGATGTATGCCCCCAATAATGCCCCCTACACTGTAGTTTCCCTCATAATGGTGCTCTAATACAATAGTTTGCCCCCTAATAGTGCCTCCACACAGTAGTTAGATCCCATTATAGTGCTCCTTACAGTTGATAGTAGGGATGTTCTAATATCTGTGTCAGTGCGTCGTTGCTATGCGCATAGCAACGACGCAGGGGACACACACAAGAGGCCTGAAGCAGCGCGGACCCGACCCCGGCAACAGGTAATTATACAACCGGGGATGGGGGAGGCAACAGGGCAGCGGCGCCGGCAATGGGTGCTGCTGTCCCTTCTCTCCCCCTGTCTGTCAGCGCCGCTACCCCATTGCCAGGGGGAGAGAAGGGGCAGTGGCGCCGATAGCAGGGGGAGAGAAGTGGCGGCAGCAGGGCTCTAGACCCCAGGAAAGGCAGGGGGAGAGAAGAGGACAGCGACGGCCTCTCTCCCCCTGCCTTTCCTGGGGGCTTCTGCGGGGTCAGAAACAGTGTATCAGGGTATACCCATGCACACACACGCACCTTCATTTTACCAAGGATATTTGGGTAAAAAACTTTTTTAACCCAAATATCCTTGGTAAAATGAGGGTGCGTGTTATAGGCCGGTGCGTGGTATACCCGATAAATACGGTATGTCTGGAGAAGCAGCTATATTGAAGACATTAAAGGGGTACTCTGGTGGAATTTTTTTTTAAATCAACTTGTCCACAGTGCTCTCTGCTGACACCTAATGCCTATGCTGCTCTGGAGAGTTCCTGATATGGGCATCAGGTGTCAGCAGAGAGCACTTTGGACAAGACAAAAAAGAAATTCAAAAAGAAAAGAATTTCCTCTGTAGCATACAGCTGCTTAAAAGTACTGGAAGGGTAAAGATTTTTTAATAGAAGTAATTTACAAATCTGTTTAACTTTCTGAAACCAGTTGATTAAAAAAAAATGTTTTCCACTGGAGTACCCCTTTAAGTACCAGATGTCACTCTAGTATTCTGCTATTTAGAAGTCTTATAAAGCTGAGGAAGTGCTTTAAGTCCTGCACTGAGACTCCTTTAAAGGGGTACTCCACTGGCCAGCGTTCGGAACATTTAGTTCTGAATGCTATGAGCACACTGCGGGGTTGGTTACGCCCCCTCATGACATCACACCACGCCCCTCAATGCAAGTCTATAGGAAGGGGCGTGGCGGCTGTCAAGCCCCCTCCCATAGACTTGCATGCATGGCCAACCCCCGCAGCGCGTGCACAGCGTTCGGAGCTAAATGTTCCGAACGCTGGCCAGTGGAGTACCCCTTTAAAAGAGTCTTAGTGCAGGACTTAGAGTAATTCCCCAGCTTTATATGACTCCTGAATAGCAGAATACTAGTGTATATAATGGCAGAGTACTAGTGTAACATCTGTTAGTTCACTCCATGTCACCTCTCCAATATGGCTGCTTCACCAGACAGATATTTCATTCAGGAGAGTGGGAAAGCTGGGTGACAGGCAGTACATTAAGCTGGGGAAATAGTGTGAGCCCTATACTGTATACTGACTGTCAAACAGCTTTCCCAATCTCCTGAAGAGAGCCCCCATATACCCATGTAGTGCCCCACACTATGAATACACACTTAAATCCATACATAGACAAACATTGCACAAATACAAACACATGCACGTTACATGTATACATTCATAATGGTAACAGATATACACACATGATTAGGCTCAATATACATATATATATATATATATATATATATATATATATATATATATATATGTATATATATATATATATATATATATATATATATATATATATATTGTGATGACTCGCTCTTGCAAATAGGTGTGGTTGTAGAATAGAGGCAAGGAGACAGTGTTTTCCAAATCAAATTTTAGTGTTTTATTCACACTTGGCACTCGGCAAACAGTCTTTAATCCCTTAAGGACTCAGCGTTTTTCCGTTTTTGCATTTACATTTTTTCCTCATCACCTTCTAAAAATCATAACGCTTTAAATTTTGCACCTAAAAATCCATATGATGGCTTATTTTTTGCGCCATCAATTTTACTTTGCAGTGACATTAGTCATTTTACAAAAAAATCCACGGCAAAACGGAAAAAAAAATCATTGTGCGACAAAATTGAAGAAAAAGTTTCATTTTGTAAATTTTGGGGGCTTCCGTTTCTACGCAGTGCATTTTTCGGTAAAAATGACACCTTATCTTTATTCTGTAGGTCCATATGGTTAAAATGATACCCTACTTATATAGGTTGGATATTGTCGTATTTCGGAAAAAAATCATAACTACATGCAGGAAAAGGTATATGTTAAAAATTCTCATCTTCTAACCCCTATAACTTTTTTATTTTTCCGCATACGGGCCGGTATGATGACTAATTTCTTGCGCCGTGTTCTGAAGTTTTTATCGGTACCATTTTTGTATTGATCGGACTTTTTGATGGCTTTTTATTCATTTTTTCATGATATAAAAAGTGACCAAAAATACACTATTTTGGACTTTGACGCCATTGACCGTGCAATTTAATTAACTATATATTTTTATAGTTCGGACATTTTTTTATAGTTCAGCAGCTGGGACCGACCCGGTGTGATGCGGGGTCACGGCGTGAACCCGTTTTTCACACCGGGATCGGGCTCAGGGCGTACAGGTACGCCCTAAGTCCTTAAGAGGTTAAACGTAGAACAAAAGGAAACATAACAAAAGTCAACCTGTAATCCTTAGGTGTTTGTTCACATCTGATTTCATGCCATTCGGCATCAAGCAATTCTTTTCCAGGCCTCCTGCTAGGCTGTCCAGCAGCTTCCACTCTTGGAGCAACCACAGGGAAGAACTCCACACACAGATTTCTCTGGCACTGTGAGCTGCAACTAGAAAATGCCTCTCAGCTGGTGAGGCAGCCTAGCTTTAAGGCCAACAAAAGCCGGCTTGGATTGTGGGGAATGACCCCCACCCTGCACTTGGTCATTCCAAGTAAGAGCCGTCCCAGATTGGCCTTCCAACCATACTACGGCCACAGTATCAGTCTGCACCGCAGCACAGACACCGGAGAATTACTGGCTTTTACCTCACCAAGGCCAGAAACCTTGGTGACATGTATCGCCCAATCGCCCATCAGCCACCATACCTTTCACCTTCTCACAATATATATATATATATATATATATATATATATATATATATATGTGTGTGTATATAAGCTTGTTCTTTTTACTGATATGTTGTGTGGAGTGCGGGAGGAGGGGGGGTGGTGAAAGAGTCAGCAGCAGCGGGCCCCAATACTGCCCTGATGGCGGCCCTGCTTGTAATAAAACTCTTCCTTTTTAAGAAAAACATACACAAAGTAAGTACATTACTCCATCAATATTACCTTACTAGCCCTATAAGGATTCTTAATTTAATCATAGACATCTTTATGTAACCCCAACTGCTAAATAGCAAGATAATGCCTAAAGAGTGTGTGTCACCAGGCTTCCTGCCATTACACTTTGCGGCGCAAACAGATATAATAGTAGTAACCAGTAACCTATGCTAATGCAGAATGATTGACAGCAGGTTACACAGGTACAAATATATCAAGAAAATAATATAAGTAGCGTAGAATGTATAAAAATTAGCATCTATGATTTAACTTACAACATGCATGAAAGTATGTTACAAAACCTTATACAGATTGGCCAGATCAGATTTGTTATTCAGGCCATATCTAAAGTGAGGATCCAGAATCGTTTACAACTGGCACATAAAGGCATATTTAGGAAGACTGAAAGAAAGCATTGGTAGTAGTCCTGAAGAAAAATATAGTGTCTTCCATGATGCAGATGTAGACAAGATAGAGTACATAACAGTTTGCTCATAGAAGGCCTAAACATGTTTTTACAATACAGGGGGATCATGTACACACCAACAGTGGCGGCTCTAGACTTTGTGAGGTCTTAGGCGAAACTTGAACATGAGGCCCTCACTGATGAGATGTCACTACGTAGTGTTGGTTGGCAGCACAGTATTGTGTAAAGGACAGCATTGTGTAAAATACTGGGCAGTTGCCTGGGTACAGGTATCATTGTTGCCAAGTAACAGAGCAGGTCACTACAGCGGCTCCAGATTTACAGCTCCTTTTTGCACTCAATAAAAAACTCACTAATCGACTTTTGCACCTTCAGCCTGGGCCTGAGTCTTTTCCGACACAGGACTTCTGGTGCAGGCCGTGCGCAATGATATTACGTCATCGCAACAAGTCTGCACTGTAAGAGCTGCGGAGCTGTGAGTACAAGAGTAGGGAGCAATACTGAGTGGCAATGCGTATATTGACACCTTATGTAACTGCCTAACTCTCCTAATGGTAGAGTCACCTCTGTACACCAACATTCACATATCAAATAGTGTGAAAGGTGTCGCTGATGTAAATAAACCTGCCAGAAATGTAACTAGTCCTGGGCGATGAGCACCACGCACCCCACTCTTTATCAAATTTACATTCACAGCCCCTATTCTTAAACACGTTCATAGGGAAAAATAGATTTAAGAAAAGTTTTCAATTTAGAAACTGTCTGTGGTCTTGGATCCAGCGCATGGTGACAGTTTTACAAGCCATAAACAGAGCTTCCCTAAGAAAGATCTGTTGATAATGTGTCCAGGTTAAGTCATCAAGAATTCAGAAGAGACACAACTTAGTATTGCATTGTATAGGAGCTCGCAAGACTTCACAACTCAAATACTCCCTCCCAGAAAGGTTACACTGGCCAAAATCCCCACCATATATGCCGTTCCGGCAGATGTCCGGCATTAACTCCTTAGACATGGCAATCAAAGTTGAAAGAATTCGGGTTGTTTGGATTCCCGTAGACTTTACCCAAAGCGGCCTCATTACTATAGGATCGCAAAAAGTAGATCTATGTTACCCCAAATTTAACGCAAGCGAAGCCACGGGCAAAAGCTAGTCCAGAATATAGGTTCCAGAGAGTGGGAAGGGGGAGCAGAGCGTTATACTGATATCATGGTAGATATGATACTCTGGTCTAAGAAAGTCGCTTTTCTGCCACTCAAACTTGGGTATTGGGTAACCATTTCTGGCTCTGGATCTGTACAGGATTACAGCAAAAGATGACACCAGCATATAGGTAGGACAAAAGAAGCTAATCCCCCCCAAGTGGTATCACCTCTGCACAGGTAACAGAGCATACTTACAAACCTGTTCCATATAAAGATAATGTTCATCGTGTCTATGGCCCTGGTTTATCAAAATGTTTGAGAGAAAAGGTGGAGAGATTTTGCCAATAACAACCAATCACAGCTCAGCTTTCCTATCTTAATGAGCTCTGGTAAAGTGAAAGTTGAGCTGTGATTGGTTGTTATAGGCAAAATAACTCCACTTTTTCTCTTACACATTTTGATAAATCAGGACCAGTGTCCATGGGTTTTGCTGTAAAGCATATAACTAAATGCTGTTAAAATAGCTTAGGCAAGATGGCAGCCCTCATAATATTGTACAAAGAAAGGGGAAAAAATTTAATCAGAAAATAGAATTCTAGTATCTGCCTTTGATCAGTAAAAATAATGACCCTGAGTTATATCCTGTAAATCTTTTATTAAAACTTTAAACACAACAATAAATAAGTTCAAAACATAGACATACCATATCTGACAGAACATATCAATATAATGAATCATAAAACCAACACCATAGCATAAAATACAACACCGGTCCACCCCACACTCATTCTTCCACACAAACAAATATATAAAATATTTACAAGACATTTTCCTATAATACCCATACCATACTAATAAACTATATACACTAATATTAACCCCTTAAGGACACATGACGTTCTCATACGTCTCCATTTCCGAGTCCTTAAGGACACATGACGTATGAGAACGTCATGTGTTTTACCGGCCCCCCGCAACCATCTGGAGCGGAGCCGGTGCCTGATGCCTGCTGAAATCGTTCAGCAGGCATCGGGGCATATCGCCCAGGGGGGTCATTATGACCCCCCATCTCGGCGATGGCCGCAGATTGCTGGACAATTCAGTCCAGCGATCTGCGGCGGATTCCGGGTCAATCGGGTGACCCGGAATTATTGGCTGATCGGGGCCGTCAGAGACGGCCCCGAACAGCCAGAGCCAGCAGGGGTGAGGTGGCACTGGTGCCACCTCACGATCGCCCTGATTTGTCGGCCGGATTACCGGCCGACCAATCAGGGCGCCTGCTGCGGGTGTCACTCCCGCAACCCGCTCCGCCCCTCTTCCGGAGGACATGAGCGGGTGCGGGACGTGCACCCCGGGTGCTGGGGACCCTGATCCCTGGCGTTAATGTTGTGATCGGGGGCCCCAGGAGCAGCGGTGGCGGCGACGATGAGGGACTGACCTGTGCGGCGAGGATCGTTGGAGGTGAGTGACAGCTTCCTGCTGTTGCTTAGCAACAGCTCCCAGCATGCAAAAAGGGCATGCTGGGAGCTGTAGTTATGCAACAGCAGGAGGCAGACCACCACAACTCCCAGCATTCCCTTATGGGCATGCTGGGACTTGTAGTTTTGCAACAGCTGGAGGCACATTCTTTCTATGGAAAAGTGTACCTTCAGCTGTTGTATAACTACAACTCCCAGCTTGCACAATCAGCTAAAGTGCATGCTGGGAGTTGTAGTGGTGCATCTGGTGGTTGCATAACTACAACTCCCAGCATGCCCGTTGGCTGTCGGTGACTGCTGAGAGTTGTAGTTTTGCAACAGCTGAAGGCACACTAAGTTAAGTAGCAAACCAGTGTGTCTCCAGCTGTTGCTATAACTACAATCCCCAGCATCCCCAGCCAAAGTAGTATGCCTCCAGCTGTTGCATAATTACAACACACAGCTTGCCCTTCCGCTGTCCGTACATGCTGGGGGTTGTAGCTTTTGCAACAGCTGAAGGCACACTGGTTGCAAAACACTGAGTTTGTTACCAAACTCGGTGTTTCACAACCAGTGTGCCTCCAGCTGTTGCAAAACTACAACTCCCAGCATGCACTGATAGACCGTACATGCTGGGAGTTGTAGTTTTGCAACAGCTGGATGTCCCCCCCCCCCCCCAATGTGAATGTACAGGGTACACTCACATGGGCGGAGGATTACAGTAAGTATCGAGCTGCAAGTTTGAGGTGCGGCAAAATTTCTGCCGCAGCTCAAACTGCCAGTGAGAAACTACTGTGAACCCCCGCCCGTGTGACTGTACCCTAAAAACACTACACTACACTAACACACAATAAAATAAAAAGTAAAAAACACTACGTATACACATACCCCTACACAGCCCCCCTCCCCAATAAGAATGAAAAACGTCTGGTACGCCACTGTTTCCAAAACGGAGCCTCCAGCGGTTGCAAAACTACATCTCCCAGCATGCACTGATAGACCGTACACGCTGGGAGTTGTAGTTTTGCAACAGCTGAATGTATCCCCCCCCCCAAAATGTGAACGTACAGGGTACACTCACATGGGCGGAGGATTACAGTAAGTATCCGGCTGCAAGTTTGAGCTGCGTCAAATTTTCTGCCGCAGCTCAAACTGCCAGCGAGAAACTACTGTGAACCCCCGACCGTGTGACTGTACCCTAAAAACATTACACTACACTAACACAAAATAAAATAAAAAGTAAAAAACACTACATATACACATACCCCTATACAACCCCCCTCCCCAATAAAAATGAAAAACGTCTGGTACGCCACTGTTTCCAAAACGGAGCCTCCAGCTGTTGCAAAACAACTACTCCCAGTATTGCCAGATAGCCGTTGACTGTCTAGGCATGCTGGGAGTTTTACAACAGCTGGAGGCACCCTGTTTGGGAATCACTGGCGTAGAATACCCCTATGTCCACCCCTATGCAAGTCCCTAATTTAGGCCTCAAATGCGCATGGCGCTCTCGCTTTGGAGCCCTGTCGTATTTCAAGGCAACAGTTTAGGGCCACATATGGGGTATCGCCGTACTCGGGAGAAATTGCCTAACAAATTTTGGGGGGTATTTTCTGCTATTACCCTTTTTAAAAATGTAAAATTTTTGGGAAAACAAGCATTTTAGGTAAAAAAAATATATATATTTTTTTACATATGCAAAAGTCGTGAAACACCTGTAGGGTATTAAGGTTCACATTACCCCTTGTTACGTTCCCCAAGGGGTCTAGTTTCCAAAATGGTATGCCATGTGTTTTTTTTTTTTGCTGTCCTGGCACCATAGGGGATTCCTAAATGCGGCGTGCCCCCAGAGCAAAATTCGCTTTCAAAAAGCCAAATGTGACTCCTTCTCTTCTGAGACCTGTAGTGCGCCAACAGAGCACTTTTCACCCCCATATGGGGTGTTTTCTGAATCGGGAGCAATTGGGCTTCAAATTTTGGGGGGTATTTTCTGCTATCACCCTTTTTAAAATTGTAAAAATTTTGGGAAATCAAGCATTTTAGGTAAAAAAAATATATATTTTTTTACATATGCAAAAGTCGTGAAACACCTGTAGGGTATTAAGGTTCACATTACCCCTTGTTACGTTCCCTGAGGGGTCTAGTTTCCAAAATGGTATGCCATGTGTTTTTTTTTTGCTGTCCTGGCACCATAGGGGCTTCCTAAATGCTGCATGCCCCCCAAAAACCATTTGACGCTCCTTCCCTTCTGAGCCCTCTACTGCGCCCACTGAACAATTAACATAGACATATGAGGTATTTGCTTACTCGAGAGAAATTGGGTTTCAAATACAAGTACAAATTTTCTCCTTTTTACCCCTTGCAAAAATTCAAAAATTGGGTCTACAAGAACATGCGAGTGTAAAAAATGAAGATTTTGAATTTTCTCCTTCACTTTGCTGCTATTCCTGTGAAACACCTAAAGGGTTAATACACTTACTGAATGTCATTTTGAATACTTTGGGGTGTAGTTTTTATAATTGGGTCTTTTATGGGGTATTTCTAATATGAAGACCCTTTAAATCCACTTCAAAACTGAACTGGTCCCTGAAAAATAGTGAGTTAGAAAATTTTGTGAAAAATTTCAAAATTGCTGCTGAACTTTGAAGCCCTCTGGTGTCTTCCAAAAGTAAAAACTCATAAATTTTATGATGCAAACATAAAGTAGACATATTGTATATGTGAACCCAAAAAAAATATATTTTGAATATCCATTTTCCTTACAAGCAGAGAGCTTCAAAGTTAGAAAAATGCTAAATTTTCATTTTTTTCATCAAATTTGGGGATTTTTCACCAAGAAAGGGTGCAAGTTACCATAAAATTTTACCACTAAGTTAAAGTAGAATATGTCACGAAAAAACATTCTCGGAATCAGAATGATAACTAAAAGCATTCCAGAGTTATTAATGTTTAAAGTGACAGTGGTCAGAATTGCAAAAAACGCTCCGGTCCTTAAGGTATAAAATGGCCTGGTCCTTAAGGGGTTAAATGGGCACTGTCGTGAACTTTTTTTTAATATGTTGTAGTACTGATGTACTACAACATACTTCTAATATACTTTAATTATTTTTTTTGTAATTAAAATACTTTATTTTAACGTTGAAATCCCGCCACTAGGGGTCTCCCTCTTAGTGGCCGGCTGCAGCCTGCTGTGACGTCACAGATGAATTTGGACCGATCCCGGCTGGGCATCATTCCGAATTTAGTCAGGCTGCGCTCTCTCCCTGCATATCAATCAGACAGGTGGAAGCGAGCGCTATGAACTATGAGGATGTGTGCAGGCTCCCTGGCCTTGCACGCCGTCCCCGGCTCCCGGCTCCCAGTGTGACGTAGAATTTCACCCTCCACCTTAATCTTTTGTGGGCCGATGGGGGGTGGGAGGTGTGGGGACGGATGGAGCTGGTGTCGTGGCAGGGTTCAGGGGAGCGGGATGTGCGGCAGGGTGCCTCCAGTGGTTTCCCCTCTACAACTCCCAGCATGCCCTGACAGCCAATAGATGTCAGGGCAAGCTGGAAGTTGTAGTGGTCAAACAGCTGGAGGCACCCTGTATAGATGAACTAAGGGCAGAAGTCCCCCCCAGCAGGCATCAGCGACGTTGTGTCTGCTGGGGAAGTCTGCCTGGTAAGTGAGCACACTACCAGGCAGACGAAAAGGCATGTTTAATATACACTAATATTAAATGGGCACTGTCGTGAACTTTTTTTTTTATATGTTGTAGTACTGATGTACTACAACATACTTCTAATATACTTTAATTATTTTTTTTGTAATTAAAATACTTTATTTTAACGTTGAAATCCCGCCACTAGGGGTCTCCCTCTTAGTGGCCGGCTGCAGCCTGCTGTGACGTCACAGATGAATTTGGACCGATCCCGGCTGGGCATCAGTCCGATTTAGTCAGGCTGCGCTCTCTCCCTGCCTATCAATCAGACAGGTGGAAGCGAGCGCTATGAACTATGAGGCTGTCCTTAACCCCTTAACGATGAAGGACGTATATGTACGTCCTCCCCCGGCTCCCGCAATATGCCGCGGGGTCACGCGGTGTCCTTACGTCATATCGGGTCGGTCCCGGTGGCTATCAACGGCCAATTGCGGTGATGCCCTGTATTAACCCTTCAGACGCGGTGTCCCGAACAGCTTACAGGACACCGGGAGGGCCATTACCTGCCTCCTCGGTGTCCGATCGACGAATGACTGCTCCATGCCTATAGGGGTCAAAAAGAGGACATTTTTAAACATATACATTTTCCTGCATGTAATTATGATTTTTTTCCAAAGTACGACAATATCCAACCTTTATAAATAGGGTATCATTTTAACTGCATGGACCTACAGAATAATGATAAGGTTTCATTTTTACAGAAATATGCACTGCGATATACCCCCAAAAGTTACAAAATGGCGTTTTTTCTTTGATTTTGTCGCACAATTACTTTTTTCCCCTTTTCGCCGAAAATTTTTTAGTAAAATAACTAATGTCACTGCAAAGTAGAATTGGTGACGCAAAAAATAAGCCATAATATGGATTTTTAGGTGGACAATTGGAAGGGTTATGATTTCTAAAAGGTAAGGAGGAAAAAACAAAAGTGCAAAAACTGAAAAACCCTGCGTCCTTAAGGGGTTAAAGGGCTTTAGAACTCAGATGTTAAGCCATCTGGACCGGGTGACTTCTTGAGGGCAAGCCCATCAATAGCCATCCTGACTTCCTCTTCCCGGATCATCTTTGTCAAAATGTCAAGAGAGGGGTCTACTCCTGGTTCAGGGACGGTTTCAGCCAAGAAAGCTGATACCTTATCTCAATCTAGATCCTTCCTCCCCAAGAGGTGCGAGTAAAAGGATCTGACGACCTTCAGGATCCCTGATCTGGACCTTTTCAAGGATCCCATACTATCAATCAGTCCTGAGACCACTTTACTATTCACTGACATCTTGCAGTTTCTGTAAGGGTTGGGCGAGCGGTACTTCCCGTAACCCCTCTCAAAAACCAAAGATGCGTGTCTGTCGTACTGGCACTTCATCAGCAAAGACTTCACTCTGGAAATATCCTCTTGGCTACCTGCAGTTGAGACAAGGTGCTCAAGTTTCTTCCTCAGGCCCTGGTACAAACGGTACCTGTTTAGGCTTCTGAGGCCTGAGAGCTGGCGGAAGAATCTCGCAATCCTTTTTTTGAAGATCTCCCACCACTATGAATTACTGCTACAAAGGCCCAGCAATGGTACCTGGCTCTGAAGAAAATCCTCAAAGGACTGTCTTATATCCGCTTCTTCCAAGAGAGACAAATTCAGCTTCCAATAACCTCTGCCCATCCGGGGGGTCTCTGTAACATTCAGAGAAAACCAAATTAAACAGTGGTCGGAGAACTCCACCTCAACAACAAACACTGCTGAAGAGACGGCTTCCTCCTTTAAATAAAACCTGTCTATTCTGGACCTACAACTACCCCTATGATAGGTGAATCCCGCGTGGCCTGGGGTGTGCCGGATGTGGACATCCACCAGACGAGCCTCACTTGCTACGCTATTAAGGGCAACGCTATCTAAGTCAGCTTGTCTCTGGAACCTCCCCTGTCTTGGGGCCTCGTGACAGCATTAAAGTCCCCTCCAAAGACCACCTGCCGACTTGTAAAAAGATAGGGCTTGATCCTCACAAAGAGACACTTCCGGTCCCACTTAGACTGTGGGCCGTAGATATTAATAAGGCGAAGTTCTTGTCCCCTCATGAGGACATCTAAGATCAGGCACCTCCCCATTTCTAACTCGATAACCCGCCGGCATTCTACCGCTGCGGTAAAAAGGACCACCACTCCGCTATACGGCTCTGCTGCAAGAGACCAGTAGGAGGGCCCATTCCTCCACTCTCTTTTAGCATTATATATAGATGACATGTCTGTAAGCCTGGTCTCCTGCAAAAATAAAACATCAGCATTAATATGGGCAAAAAAAATCATAGGCCGCAAATCGAGCCGTATCTGACTTAATGCTCGCAACGTTAATGGATGCCAGAGTCAACAGAGAGGGTGCCGCCATCAAGGGTGATTGAGTTAGACAGCTTTCTTTTTCCCACCCTCCTTTCCATCCACCCCACCCCCTCCTCATCAGATGAGGGTTTACCCCTTTTTAGTGAGATGGATGTGTCCATTTTCCCTTTATTTACATTTTCCTCGACCTCTGACTCTGGGCCAGTCCCCCCCCCCCCCTGAAGACATAGGTTCCCCAGGGAGAGAGGACTCAGCGTCTCCTGTGGGCCCCACCGCAACATCCAGAACCTCCCCCCCCCCAGCCTCCTCCTCCGAAGAGGAAATGTCGTGGAGGGCTCGGAACCTGTTGGAGAGACCAATCAGACGGGGGTCAGTTGCTCCTTCCTTTGGCATCTGGCGGGTGGGAGATCTTAAATCTCCCTTTTTCTTATTCCTCCGAGTACCCCGCTTTGTTTCTGCCCATCTCCCGCTGTCCTCTTCCGTGCTCTCACCATGGGAGGACAGTGAGGAGACAGCATCCTCCTCTTTTTGGATCCTCCCAACCTCCTCATCCAGTTCACTATCCCCCAGGGTCTCAGCAGTAAGACTGGTCCCAGGGACAGGATCAGAAGTCACCTCAGTTGGCCAATGCTGCTGTGACTCCCGAACCTCCCTATCCCTTTGACGCTTCTTGAGACGCCTCAGTTGGGCAGGCTTCTTCTGCTTACTTTTCTTCCCTGGCCCCTGCACCCCTTCATCCCCGCCAGCCGTTCCCCCAGCAGAGTCCACCTCATGAGGGCGTTGACAAAAGAATGAGGGAAGCGACTGAATGGGTGACCTAAGTCACCACACAGTTGACACCTAATCTCTGCACATATCTCTCACCATATCTGTGACAGAGCTTCGGCTGACCCTGGTAGAAGATCTGGATATGGGTAACGGTGTTTCCTGAACGCCTAAGCTTGACCATAAACATCCAGGCCCCTGACCAGATGCCATATTAATCTGTGTTCTTTTTTGGGACCTCCACTACCTCTCCATACCGACCTAGCCACGTCATGATGTCAATACAAGAGAGTGATTCGTTACGGGTTAAAACGGTCACTTTCTTGACATTGTTTTGGCGAGACACCGCCTGAATGGCAAAGTCTCGCCAGCCGGGCTCGTTCTTTACCAGCTCATAATTCGACCAGAAGAGCTCAAGCCCCTCCAGCCGAACAAAGCTGATATCAAACTCAGGGGTACCATAATGATGTATCAAGGTGTAGATGTCAGCTGCCTTAAAACCCAACTTCAGCAGAAGCTCAACAACTTTAGATCTTGGAGGACATGTATCACTGCCTCTCCACCTCAGCCGGACCACATTCCTCCGGAGACCACCTGGCCCGGCTGTCAGGAGGGACCACACAGTATCCCGCCCTCTTTGCTCACGGAAGGCTGAAAGACCATGTCTCTCTATACAAAAGGATAGATCAACCTCCTTACCCTCTACATTGATTGATCTCTCCCCTCTCCTTAAGGCCCCCAGGAGACGCTGCTGCAAATTGCTCTCCCTAGAGCCAGAAGACGAGGAAGGTGCCCCCCTTCCCCCAGCAGCGACAGTTGCGTAGCTGCAAACCGGTGCTACCACTGCCGGGGGTGCAACTGGACCAGGCCCTACATCCCCACCACTAATCTGTGCCCCTTCACCACCCTCCTCCACATAGTCAATACTCACACCATTATTACCTGTTTTAGCTGATGTGCCCCCCCATACCTCCACCCGTGCTACTGCCCATACCACCATTCAAAACCCCAGTCAGATTTTTATTACCAGATACATTTTTATGCACATCCACTCCTTCATTCACTCCAACATTCACCTTTTCATTCATACTGGCTGGACCGGTGCGTTCTCGTGCAGATATTATACCATCAGCATCACTGGGTACCAGAGCTGGAGCCACCGCCACAGGACAGGTCACCGGTCCCTTATACAAGGACCAGGAAGCCTGCCTAGCCTGTTTGTTAGCGGCCTAGCCCTGTTTTTACTGGTACCCTCCGCCTCATCAGTACTGGAGTTTTCTGCTCCTGGGTGCCGCTGATTCAGATAAGCGGCACCAATACAAAATAAAGGTTTGAGTCCAGTCTTTCTGGGAGGCGAAGATATCTTAGCCCCGGCAGCTCTTTCAGGATGACACCGCTGCTCCAAAGGAACAACAGTGCCAGCGCTCAGAGCCACCGGAGCTCCCGCTGCCGACTCTGGCACAAAGCTGCCCCCCCCCCTCCAGTTAGGGAGCAACCCAATGTGCCAGAGCCTTTACTGCCCATCGCTGGGCCAATATCACTGTCCGACCTCACAGCCGATACATTGTCTGCTCCACCACTGTTACTGCAAACAGCGACGGAGCTTACCGCCACACAAGACTCCATACTCTCCCCACTCTCCTGCACTGAGTCCACAGCAGAACTCAGGCTGGGCTGAGAAATGGGGTTCACACAGTGAGCTGACCCTGCGGCCAGTCTGGGGGGGGCTCAAGGAGGGGGGTATATACAAATGTTATCTGCTCCTGAAGCTTGGTCTTCTTTAGCTTCTTCTTTTTCTTCCCCCAGGTGCCTCCTCTGGTAACTCATTTCCAAACGTGAAGTCCTGGAGGCGACCTGAGGACTCCAGGAGCTGGATCTGGGCCATCAGCGCCCCTCCCTGGTGACTGGTGCTGCTCTCATCCCCCGAACCGCCAGAGCCGCGGCCAGATGACATTGCCACTTGCCATGCAGGGAGCCCACTGTATGGGCTCAGATGTTGCAGACCCCCGGGTCAATTAGGCTCAACATTATTGGCCTCTGCAGTGTCTCCTTCCTCCTCCACCCGTGGCTGAAGCCCCCTCAGCCGTCTCTCTCCATTGCTTGAAAGCGGTCATCATTTAAAAGTTTTTCTTTAAATGGCCCACTGTTCTCCAAAATAAAAGTTTTGTTCTACTCCAGATTCCTTATGTCATTTTTCAGCTGTTTTATCCGGGCTGACAGCTCAGCTTTTTGGCATTTGGGCACAGTTTCCATCAAGGCTTTTGCATCCCGTACCTCCTCCTGGAGCCTATACAAGCTGCTCCTTGCTTCCTCATACCCACGGATGTATTCTGCCACCTGGGAGCTATGGGGAACTCCAGACTCCCAGGCCCTAGGCATTCCCCAATCCTCCTCCACACATCCGTGGGTATTTAGCTTTGCTCCAGGAGGAGTATTACAGTCCACCTTTTCAGGCCTTGTTGTCACAATACCTGTGCTTCCGGAACTTCTTGCACTTGTAGTCCCACAACTTGCAGGGCCAGCCTTGCGGCTGCTCTTTGTCTCTGCGGGTTCAGGGGGGGCTGGAGATGCATCGCTGCACCTCCTGGCAGAGCACCTCAACCCGGAGACCTCTGATGCACTTCCTGAAGCTGGTCCCTCCACACCTGGTCGCTGGCTCCCCCTGCCCCGTGCGGACCTCATTCGGGGGGCAGGTGTTAGGGGTTCTCCTCTCCTCGCTCATGCCTGAACACACACTCTCCCTCTGGGGAAGGAAGAACGCTGTCCGGCACAGATGACACGGCAGAGCTCAGAGCACACGCACCAAACAATCCACCAAACGACCCACACACCACACTCAGCAGACTCACAGGAAGATGCTCCCTCTAGTGGCCAGACTCCAGAGCTGTACTCACTATTCTGCTGGTGGGGTCACTGTGTACATACATTACATTACTTATCCTGAACTGATCCTGAGTTATATCCTGTTTAATACTCCAGAGCTGTACTCACTATTCTTCTGGTGGGGTCACTGTGTATATACATTACATTACTTATCCTGTACTGATCCTGAGTTATATCCTGTGTACTAGCAAACAGAAAGACGAAATCCAGCTCACCACTATATCCCTTCTGCGTCTAGAATGGTGCAGGACATCGCCAACAGTGGATACAAAAAGAAAGAAGGTCCAGCGCAGTATGTGCAGATCCAATACTTTATTTCTTAAAATCCAACATCAAGAAAGAAATAGGTGTCCTGTGGCGCGTTTCAGGTGTTGAACACACCCTTAATCGTACAAAGACTTGGTGAACAGAGTTTACTTATAGGTCACATGTTTTTCACAGTTAGAGAGAAACATGATATTTAACCTTTTATATACATATAAAAACAGTTGAACTCACTACTCACTTGTGAACATGCATTTTTACGTATCCTTTACCGATTTTGAGTTACACCCTGCATTATATTCCACAGCCCCATTAGCCCCCAGACATTAGTGACACCTCTGACATAAATTTGCATAGTACCTGTGTGTGTTTTGCAAAAAACAAAAAAAGATGTCCAAAGATCTGTTTTAGGGTGCATTCACATCACGATTTTGCTATACGGGTGCCGCATTCATTTTCTGTTTGAAAATTGTATACAACCATATAGCAAACATATACATTTACCTACCATGCAAAAACCTACACAACTAGATGTATCCGGTTGTGTACGTTTTTGTACTGGTATGGTTTTATGCCTTTTTTTTTTTTTTGTGCATGAAACCGTGGTAACCACAGTTTTGAGTACGATTCTGTACTGCTTTTTAAACTTTACTCCAGAGCCACCTGCAGTGCAGAACTCTTGCAGAACAGATTCTTTTCCATGATGGAAGTAGTAGATCCCACTGCTGCGGGAACCTGAAACTGTGGTGACCACATTAGCGCTACTACTACTACTACTACTGCTACTACTACTCCTAGAGTCTGTTCTATGCTGGGGGCAGTAGTAGGAGAGATGGCTCCTGTCCAGGAAGCGAAGGCATTGTGTTCCATTCCCCATCCGGCCGGCTTCCAGTTTTATGAATAAACATCACTGTAATTTCAAATTCCCTGATAGTCAATGCCGGCCATTCAGGGCTCCTGGTGGGGAATATGAATTAAAAGCACAGAGTTTTTATATACCTTGGTGGGAGTGGCGCGGCAAGGTATATGAAAATAAACCCACTTCCCTGGTGAATGAGTTAGGAGCAGACTCTGTTCCATGATTGGGGCAGTAGTACAAACACTACTGCAGTCACCACAGCCGTGGGGAACTACAACTCATATCAAGAGCCTGTTCTATTATGGAAGTAGTAGTACCCTCCAGCTGCAGGAGTCTGTGGGTGGCTGTGGAATGGCTGTTTCACCATTTTTTACGGTTTTTATAATGCCATATTTTGCATACAGTTTTGTCCGTTTTTTGCTTCCTGTTTTTTTTTTGGGGGGGGGGGGGGGGGACTGTGAGGGGGATGTCCTTCCAGCATGCCCAGACATCCTTTGACTGTCCAGCATGCTTGGAGTTGTGGTTTTGCAACAGCTGGAGGCACATGTTTGGTAAAACTCTGTGTTACAGCAGTGTTGCTGCAGGCTGTGTTCCTCCTGTAGCCTTGTCAATCATCCATCATCCATCTTGTGTCCATGACCCTTGGACATGCTCATGCATCCTGTCAGCAGATGTTGCCTTCATTGTCTGTCTTTGGGCCACTACTCAGGACTCATTATACTGTATCTTTATGCCATTGTTGTTATTGTAGAATTTTCCATATTACTGTTTCTTTAAGACATGTTAGCAGAGAAGGGGCAGAGTGAATCAGGTGATCTGTCTGCCCCAATGGGAATCCTCCAATTTGCCCTGTATATAGTGTAGGGGGGGGGGGGGGGGGGGAGGAGTTGCCCCAGTCCAGTCCAGTGCACAGCAGTCTAAGACCAGAGTTCAGCTCAGAGATCCATGCTGAGGTACAGTGTGGAGAAGTCAGAGAGATGTGTGAGGTGATCGGAAAAGGTCTCAAGCTAATCAGAAGTCTAAACCTGCAGCCACACATATCCTAAGAAAAATCCCCTATCCTCATGTGAAAAGTCAATGCCTAGCAGTACACACAAAACTCTGGGGAAGAAAAGCAATAGTCTTCAGTGAGTCAGCAGCACCAAAGTCAGCGTGGGTTGCCATTTATCTCAAGTCAGTATTTACTGCCCCGCGCTTGGCCCAGGAGAAGCTGTCTCAACCTCAGACCATGTATATGCTAACGGTGCCCTGGCGTATTAATTTCCCATACTGAGATGGATATGTCAGATTTAGGTAGATTTGTTGATAGAGGAAATAAAAGAAGTTCAGCTTTATAAAGATTTGGTTTCAAATAAAAGTAAGACGTGATGTGTGAGACAGCATAAAGACAGGAGTTTTGTAGGAGTACAGGGATGATGCCACAAGAAAAGGTATATAACTGGATGTTATCGGTGAATATATTGTACTAGAACCCTTGGTATTGATATACAGTGGTCCCTCAACATACGATGGTAATTCGTTCCAAACGAGCCATCGTTTGCCAAATCCATCGTATGTTGAGGGATTCGTGCAATGTAAAGTATAGGAAGCTGTACTCACCTGTCCCCGCCGCTCGAGATGGTGTCCCTGGGCCTCCACTGGGCTCTCCGCTGTCTTCTCCGGTCCTCCGCTGTCTTCTCCGGTCCTCTGCTGTCTTCTCCGGTCCTCTGCTTTCTTCCGCAAGGCCTTACTGGGCCTGCATAGCGATGTCATTATGCCGCTGCGTACGCCATTCCTAATGGATGACGTGCGCAGCAGCGTATTGACATCATCGGAGAGGGCCGAGAAGACACCGGAAGACCAGCGCTGGACTCGGAGGGCACCCCGGAGCATCGTGGAGGGGTAAGTAATACTTACCACACCACACAGGGAACATTAAGCTGCTATCCGGCAGCAGCTTAAGCATTTGGCGCTGCCGGATAGCACTTAATGCAATGGCCCCGACATAAAAAAGCATCATATGTCGATGCTGACATCGACATGGGATGGCCTCTGAGAGGCCATCGTATGTTGATTTGATCATATGTCGGGGCCATCGTAGGTCCGGGGGTCACTGATTGACCACATGTGAATCTCCCTATATTACCAGGCATCAGACACTGGGAAGATGCCTGTGAAACTGGTCATTACCTGAGTAGCTAGCATTTCCTTATTCCCTTGTATACCCGGCAACTTGACTTCTGGCTTCCTATCTGACTTCTCTTTTGTTATTGTGATTCGGCACCTCTTCCCACTCCTGGCTAGACTCGGTTTTACTGACATTGACTTTATGTGTGTATGTTTAGTTTGTCTTTGTTAGTTGCTTGTTTCCCTGTTGCTCCTGACAATGGACAGGATTGTATTTTATTGTGTTGACATTTGACTCCCCTCACTTATTTAGGAAGGGATTGTCGACCAGTTGCCGGCCTATCATTTAGGATAGGCGGACAAATAGGCAGGGACAGGGGCGCGGGTGAGCTTAGCGAGCACTCCTTCCCTGCCCATACGTGACATTTTCACAGGCCCAAACTACTACCTACATCTGCTATGATGGAAGCAATGACTGCTTTAGTAGAGCAAATGCAGGGATTAACCCTTTCAGTACAATCTCTTGCTGAGAGGGTTCAGGCTCAGGAGACAGCTAATGGTCAGTCAGTGGTCTGTCCTCCAGCTGTTTCAAGTGACCCTAAAATAAATTTTCCTGACCGTTTTTCAGGTGACCAAATTTTTTTTGTTGTTTTCAGAGAGAGTTGTAAGCTATATTTTCGCATGAGACCACAGTCTACTAGCACAGAGGACCAGAGAGTAGGACTTATATTGTCTTTGTTAAAAGGAGACCCTCAAGAGTGGGCTTTCTCCTTACCTTCCTCAGCTCCTGAAATAAGTTCAGTGGATGATTTCTTTTCTGCTTTGGGCCTTCTTTATGATGAGCTAGACTGTGCAGCCTTTGCAGAATTGCAGCTAGTCAATCTTAAGCAGGGAAAGAGAACAGCAGAGGAGTGCTGTGCGAATTTTCGGAAATGGTGCAAGGCTTCGGGTTGGAATGATCCAGCCCTTAGGTGTCAGTTCAGACTAGGATTATCTGACGCTATTGAGGATGTTTTAGTAAGTTATCCATCACCTGACTCATTAGAACAAGCCATGACATAAGCTATACGACTTGACAGACGTATGAAAGAAAGAAATCGAGAGCGGACTTTTAATTCTATTCCTCAGTCTCCTTCTTCCATGTTTCCTTCTTCTCCTTTCTTTCATATCTCTTGCTTGGAACCCATGCAGATAGGGAAATGTTCCCCTCAGCAGAGAAAATCCTTTCGGAAGAAAGACTGGTGGGGAGAAGGGTCTTCAGGTCCAGAATTGCGCCAAACGCCAGTAACCGGGGACGTCAGCGCCTAAATGACAATCAGGAAGGTCATTTAGGCGCACTGGTACCTCCGAATTTATCTTCAAAAATTTTGTTACCAGTGCAAATATGTTTTCAAAAGAGAAAAATATTTGGTAAAGCTTTTGTTGATTCTGGTTCTGCTGCTAATTTTGTGGATCTAAAATGTATTAAGTCTTTAAATTTACCTCTGAGACGGTTGGAGGACCCAATTCCCATTTCTGGAGTGGATTATACACCCTTGTCAGGGGGTTGTGTCAGTTTTTCTACTCCCGAAGTGGGATTATATGTCGGTTCTATGCATTTTGAAAAAGTCACCTTTTTTGTTCTTAAAAATGTGTCTGTAGATGTGATTCTGGGTTTACCCTGGTTAAGAAATCATAACCCTGTTTTTGATTGGACCTCAGGGGAACTTATCAAGTGGGGATCTGAGTGTTGTAACAAATGCATTACCGACTCTCTTGCTACTCTTGGTGTGGGTAAAAGTATTCAACCCGAATTTATTTCAAATTTTTGTGACGTTTTTTCTGAGGAGGCCTACTCTGCTTTGCCCCCACACCGAGATTATGTCTGTGCTATTGAACTTTTACCTGATGCCTTGTCTCGAAGTTTCAGCGCTTCTCAGCCTATAAACTCTAATCCTGAGACTATTCTTCCAGATGGTGTGGTTATCTTTGCAGTATCTGCCGATTTAACATCGGAAATTTTGAGTAATCAAGGTTTGGTTCCTCCAGAGATTGCTAGAGGCAAAATCTTTGTACCTAATCAGTTTCGCCTAATCAGTTTCAGGAATCTCATTGTTCGCCGTTAGCAGGTCATCCTGGTATCCATGGTACAAGGAGATTGCTTCAAAAGGCGACCCTGAACAGGTCAACCCTGAACAGGGATGTGAAAGGTTTTGTTGCTTCTTGTGATGTGTGTGCCCGAGCTAAGACTCCTCGGATTCATCCTGCAGGGGAGCTGTGTCCATTATCTATTCCTAAGAGACCCTGTACCCATACTGATAGGGATAACCCTGAGGTCAACACCACTATGAGTAAACTGTGCACAGTTTGGGCTCAGGTTCAGAAGAACCTGGAAAACGCCCAAGTACTACAAAAGAAATCGGCCAACAAGAGATGTACTTGCGGCATCAAATTTAAAGTTGGTGATAAAGTGTGGTTATCTACGAAAAATCTTTGTCTCAAGGTTCCGTCTAAGAAACTGGCATCTAGGTTCATTGGACCTTATGAGGTAATTGAAGTTATTAATCCTGTGAGTTAGAGATTAAAATTACCATCTTCTTTTAAGATTCATAATGTGTACCATTCATCCTTGTTAAAACATTCTGTTCCTACTCAGTCTCCAGTCCCGAGTCTGCTTCCTTCAGTTGAGGTTGACGGAGAGCTTGAGTATGAGGTCACTAGAATACTGGATAGCAGAAGGGTACAGAATTCTGTCCAGTACTTAGTTCGTTGGAAAGGTTATGGTCCGGAGGAGAGATCGTGGGTTCTGGCCTCTTTTGTCCATGTGGCCACTTTAATTAAGAAATTCCATGATTCTCACCCAGACAAACCTAGACCCAGTTTTAAGGGTCCAGTGGCCCCTCTTAAAAGTGGGGGGGGGGGTACTGTCAGCACCAGCAGGGTTAACAGGTGCTGACAAGGTGTTGTTGCAAGGTTGCCGGGTTACGCCCTGCTGTCTGAGTGGCTAGCTACTGATTGACCACATGTGCATCTTCCTATATTACCAGGCATCAGACACTGGGAAGATGCCTGTGAAACTGGTCATTACCTGAGTAGCTAGCATTTCCTTATTCCCTTGTATACCCGGCAACTTGACTTCTGGCTTCCTATCTGACTTATCTTTTGTTATAGCGATTCGGCACCTCTTCCCACTCCAGGCTAGACTCGGTTTGACTGACATTGACCTTATGTGTGTATGTTTAGTTTGTCTTTGTTAGTTGCTTGTTTCCCTGTTGCTCCTGACAATGGACAGGATTGTATTTTATTGTGTTGACATTTGACTCCCCTCACTTATTTAGGAAGGGATTGTCGACCAGTTGCCGGCCTATCATTTAGGATAGGCGGACAAGTAGGCAGGGACAGGGGAGCGGGTGAGCTTAGCGAGCACTCCTTCCCTGCCCATACGTGACAATCCTCTATCCAAAGGGGAAAATGATCCGCCAATGAGGACCCCTGCGATCTCCAGGCCGGCAGTGGTGGCATCCGGAACACGTCCCCCTCTCACTTAATGTCTTTTGGAGGGGGCGTGACGGCTAGTACATAGCCGTCACGCCTCCTCCCATAGACATCAATTGAGGGGGCGTGGCAGCTGCAATCGTCAGTCATCTGTCACGGAGAGGAGTTTGCTCCGTGCACAGATGACTGGGGTGCCGCTCTGGAGATCAGAGATAAAATGTTTTTCGGTGGAGTAAACATTTAATGAAATATTTAAGCCTTGTATTTAGCAGATGCATTGCAGGGGGTAAAAAAATCACTTGTTATTCTGTACACATTTGAAGTAATGTGCTTACTTCATTCCCTGGAGCAGTTAAGGAGATTGTTATTGGATTTTAATGATAACATTAGAATTCTAATCTTCATGTTAACAGCCTTTAGAAAACTCTGCGGACTTATTGACACACAAAAAAACTAACATCTGTGTTTATTACTCAGTTCATACTGAATACGGTATGTATTTTCTGATGTTTATATAATAATATTTTTCTATAATTTCATGTGCAGAATGAATACTATGTATAATAATTATACATCTTACCAATTATTAGTAATAAATAAATAAAAAGAAAATTAAAGTGGAATTACTTCAACTAGAATTTAGCACATTTCATATTTACTATATATTTCAAGGCTATAGGACTGATAAAACTATCTATCTATAGATAATACTTATTATTAAATATTGGTAATTGTTAATGGTCTCCAATGGACAGTTCCTGACATGGACAGAGGTGTCAGCAGAGAGCACGGTGGTCAGACAAAAAAAGAACAACTCAATTTTCTCTGTAGTATACAGCAGCTGATAAGTACTGGAAGGATTAAGATTTTTTAATAGAAGTAATTTACAAATCTGTTTAACTTTCTAAAGCCAGTTGATATGAAAATAATTATTTTTCACCAGAGTACCCCTTTAAGGACATATGCCTTAAATGTACAGCTCTGACTGCTGTCAGACTTACCCATAATGGCGGACATCAGCGATATTGCTGATGCCTGGCATTAACCCTTCAGATGCTGTGATCAATGCTGATCATGGAATCTGGGGGATTCATCAGACCACTAGTGGTGCAAGTGCTCCTGGCCATCTGCTACGATCTTCTCCTCCGGTCTGCCTCCTAGCAGACCAGATAAGTATGCTACGCATAGCACTGAACAATAAATGCAATCAAAAGATTGCAATACATAGCCCCCTGTGAGGACATAAAAAGTGTAAAAAAAAAAAAAAAAAAAAAGATAAAGCATTTATTTATTTTTATAAAAGTGAATAAGCCTCTCCCCCAATAAAAAATAAAATGATCTAATTTTGTGACTACTCAAGTTCATTGGGTGCACCAGATAAAATTTAGGGATCTCATAGGAAATGGGGTAAATATATACGCACTCACAACTTTTCAACTTTTATCAACGCATTTATTTATTTGTTTATTTATTAATCAATATTAACAAATCAACATCAAATTCTAATTAAAATCCATTTGAATTCCAGGTTGTAAAACATCAACAGAAATAAAAACATCAAGGAGGGAAAGGGGGTGATTACTAAAGACTCCCTCAAAAGTGATAGCAGATTTTTACAGTGTTATACTTCCCGCAAAAATGATGGAAATCATGATGGACCCAGCCATATATATTAGCTCTTAAAGGGGTATTCCGGCCTTACACATCTTATCAACCATCCTTCGGAATAAGATGTGTAAGGCCGGAATACCCCTTTAAACCAACAAATTATACAAATCACAGTATACACACATTTCATTACAATTACATGTTTTTATTCTTTGACAGTGGAATTTGCTGTTTTGATGTATCTAACACACCTTACCAGTTTTTCGAATGAAAGTAACCACAAACTGTATTTATAGTAAGCATCAACTATTTGGTTATATGGAGGTTCTGAGCATTTGATACCAAAAGTTAAATGGTCAATATGAAACTTAAAGAGTGCCTGCCACCAGATCAAACTTTTAATATAGTGTTCCTTGTGTAATTAGCAGACACTTTCACTTGCTTTTAAAATTAGCAGTATAAATATGTTTAACCCTTAACACCGCCGGACGTTAAATGTACGTCCTGGTGAGCTGGTACTTAACGCACCAGGACCTACATTTACATCCTATGCATGACCGCGAGCATCGGAGCGATGCTCGAGTCATGCGCGGCAGGTCCCGGCTGCTGATAATGGATGTCCGCCATTAACGCACATTTATGTCCTATGCATAACCGCGATGCTCGGGTCATGCGCGCCAGGTCCCGGCTGCTGATAGCAGACAGGGACCCGCTGGTAACGGATGTCCGCCATTAACCCCTCAGTTGCCGTGATCAATATAGATCACGGCATCTGCAGAATCGCGGTCACTAAAATGGATGATGGGATCGCCCGCAGCGCTGCCGCAGAGATCCGATCATCCAGAACGGCAGACGGAGGTCCCCTCACCTGCCTCCGCCTGCCTTCCACGGGTCTTCTGCTCTGGTCTGCGATCGAGCAGACCAGAGCAGAAGATGACCAATAATACTGATCAGTGCTATGTCCTAAGCATAGCACTGAACAGTATTAGCAATGGAACGATTGCTATAAATAGTCCTCTCTGGGGACTATTTAAGTGTAAAAATCAAAGCAAAAAAAAATGTAAAAAAAAACTTTTTTCCTATTTCACCCCCCCAAATTTTCCCTATTTCACCCCCAAAAAGTATAAAACAAATATTTTATATACATATTTGATATCGCCATGTGCGTAACTATCCGAACTATTAAAATAAAATGTTAATGATACCGTACGGTGAACGGCGTGAACGTAAAAAAAAATTCCAAATAGCTGCTTTTTTTATAACATTTTATTCCAATAAAAATTTATAAAAAATGTATTAAAAATTGTATATAAGCAAATAGGATATCAATAAAAAAGTACAGATGACGGCGCAAAAAATTAGCCCACATACCACCGCTTATACGGAAAAATGAAAAAGTTATAGGTCTTCAAAATAGGGGGATTTTAAACGTACTAATTTGGTTAAAAAGTTTGCGATTTTTTTTTTAAGCGCAACAGTAATGGAAAAGTACGTAATCATGGGTATCATTTTAATCGTATTGACCCAAAGAATAAAGAACACATGTCATTTTTACCATAAATTGGACGGTGTGAAAACGAAACCTTCCAAAATTAGCAAAATTGCGGTTTTCTTTTTAATTTCCCCACACAAATAGTTTTTTTTTGGTTGAGTTGATGTCTGAGTCCTTAAGGCCCAAATGGGCTGAGTCCTTAACCTTAAGGGGTTAAAATGTAATATAAAAAAACAGCCACTAGGTGGCTCTGTTCTGTTCTCTGCCACAATTAATACAGTGAGTTTGGTCTCTTCCCGGCCTGACAGGAGTGCAAACTCAGGAAGTGTTTCTCTGCACTGAGCTTGATTGTCAGCTGCACAGAAAGTGAAAGCTCCACAGATTCTCCCAGAAAGCTGCACAGACTGAAACATGCACAGAGCCCCAGGTCTTCTATTCATCACAGCACTGCAACCATGTGAGGGCAGAAGTGATCCCCCAGAAGGCTTCAGTGATGTCATGGCTGCAGGGAAATGCCCACTTTCTCCTGCTGGGAGATTTAACTATGTGAGCAAGAAGAATAGTAAGATACAGAGCCTTTTAAAGCTCTGACATTGTTTTTTTTAGGGCATGAGGGGTGTTAGGAGTTGTTAGGGAACATAGCCTGAGTTAGTTAAGAACAGTTTAGTTAATTTGGTGACAGGTACTTTTTTAAGGGAAGCACTTTTAGCCTATGTTCACATCTCAGAATTTCTGTGTGGAATTCCATATCAAAATTCTGCACAGAGATTTCGAAGCAGCAGAGTCCCATTGAGTTCACCGGGTTTTGCTGAGCAGTGCACATGGCAGGATTTCTGTACCGGATGTTTCTGACACGGAAATTCTGATTTCCTTATTTGCAGAAAGAATGAACCTGCATAGAAATGGAAGCCCCCAAAAGTTACAAAATGGAATTTTTTCTTACATTTTGTCGCACAATGAATTTTTGTGGCGCAAAAAATAAGCCATAATACAGAATTTTAGGTGCAAAATTTAAAGCGTTATGATTTTTAGAAGGTGATGAGGAAAAAATGAAAATGCAAAAACGGAAAAACCTTGCATCCTTAAGGGGTTAAATCAACTGGTGCCAGAAAGTTAAATAGATTATTCCAGTACTTATTAGCTGCTGAATACTACAGAGGAAATTATTTTCTTCTTTAAACACAACTTAAAATGGACAGAGGTGTCAGCAGAGAGCACTGTGGTCATGATGTCAGCAGAGAGCTCTGTGTTCCAAAGAGAAAAGAATTTCCTCTGTAGTATTCAGCAGCTAATAAGTACTGGAAGGATTAAGATTTTTTAATAGAAGTAATTTACAAATCTGTTTAACTTTCTGGCACCAGTTGATTTAAAAAAAAAAAAAAAATTCCACCGGAGTACCCCTTTAACTATAGTTATGGCACCAGTATTTTTAAAGTACAGTATTTTGGAGCATAGCCAGTAGAGTAAAGGGGCAAATACAGCAACAAAAAACATAAAATAAGGGTAGGGTAGGAGCAGGATGGGAAGTGTGTATATGTGCTATAGGTTGGGAGGGGCCAAAATGTTTAGGCATCAAATTCTAAAGTTTTTCCTGAAAATGGACTTCATGGCGATCTGTGCCAAATGGAAAAGAGTAAAAGTAAACTGAAAATTTTATTTTAAAGGGAATTACTCAATATTCTTTTAAAAATGGCTTCCCTAAATTCTTAGAACATCACTAACGGCTTGAGCTGGGTCAAAAGAGAAAGCATTATCCCTTAACTGAATTTCTTTCTGTTTTTCACGGAACTTTCTTTCAGCAAATGTGACCGCATCATGCACACTATGAAAAGCCAGTAACTCTGCATCACCACCTGAGTTGCTGAAGTATCCCCCATCGTGGAGGGAATGGCGCACTGATGGGTTGCAGTTTACAAGGTATACTTGAATGCCAATCTCTTCATAATCTTTGTGAACTTCTTTGAGAATCCCAAGCCCAACAGAGTCTATGAACTGCATGGCGCCACAGTCAATTACAATGGAATGAATATCAAGTTGGGGGATTGAGGTTTTAGAATGTGTCTGAGGTTTCTTTACTGTTTTAATCAAATTAAACCTGGCTATAAACCTATTGCTTGGTTCTCTTGATGCTGCTTCTTCTTTCTTCTTGGCTTTCCTTTGCAGAGCAGCCACTAAAGATGGGTTAATACCTATCTTGCTGTATAGAGAGTCTCTGAAATAGTTTTTGTTGGCATAGTATAGAGAGGCATCAAAGCGGAATATTTTAACATAAGGGATAGTGTTCAGTTCCTTGTAAGTGAACTGGTCCTCATAAATCTCTGTCCCACTGACTTTACCTAATAGAGTGGCCCTTGGCCTCTGTGTACGAAGGATCACACAAAGCATAGAAAAGCAAACAGCTACTAGTAGTCCAATCTCAGTTGAGATTAAGGAAGATGCTAACATGCTGACCCACCAGACCACAGTGTCAATTTTACTTATGCGCCACATTTTTGGAGTATCTGAAAACTTTCTTAGCGCTCCTCTGAGACTGCAAATAGTGATGACGCCTAAAATGCAGTTTTGTAATGAATAAAACAATGGAGCAAGAGCAAGAAGAACAAGCAACAATACGGCAGAGCTGATTACGCCATTGAGCTGTGTGTTAGCACCTGTAGATTCTCTCAGAAGACTCTTAGCAAGGGCTGCACAGCTTGAAAAACAGGAAAAGAAAGATGGAAAAAGATTGCACATACCAATGGCTATCATCTCCTGGTTGGTGCTAATTGTGTAGCCATGCTTTTTTGCAAAGATCTCTGCAAGGGATACAGTCATGGCAAACCCAATGATTGCGATTGGAACTGCATCAGCAGCTATACTTGGAATGAGACTCCAGTCTGGGGCCTTGGGAGTCTTGAAGCCAGTAGGAATGGTGCCACAGACTGAGGACTTATATTTGGTATTAAAGTTAAAGTAATGAGACACTAGTGTGGCTACAATAATCACAATCAGTTCCACTGGAAATGGGATTTTCATCTTGCTTTTGAATTTATCATTCACTTCTTTGACGGGTACAATAGTGATTATCGCAATTAAGCTGGTTACCAAGTCACATATATTGGTATTTTTTATATTTGAAAAGATGTCAATCCAAGTCAAAACAAGAGCCCCTGCCCCATCCCGACGAGGAATCTTTAAGCCGAGGAGATACTTCATCTGGGAGGTCAGAATAGTGAGGGATGACCCAGTAACAAAACCACTCAGCAGGGGTTCTGACAAATACATAGAGATGAAGCCTAACTGAAAAATTCCCATTAGGATCTGCAGAGAAAGTAAAAATGGAAATGTGTTGCATTAATAAATAATTGGAGAGATATTTAAGTAACAGTCAATTAAAATATATATATATTAAACATATTTAATATTTCTTATATTTTAATAATTTTTTTTTTTTTGTGTGTGTTAAAACCATCTATCCTTAAAGGGGTATTCCGGCCATGGATATCTTATCCCATGTCTGATCACGGGCAGCCCTCTGTGTTTCCAGGACTGGAGATGTGACGTCACACCACGCCCCCTCGTGACATCATGCCACGCCTCCTCCATTCATGTATTTGGCCGTGAAGCCCCCTCCCATAGACATGAATGGAGGGGGTGTGGTATCATGAGGGGGCATGGCATGACATCCCGTTTCCAGTCCTGGAAACACAGAGGTTTCCGATACTGGAGCAGCAGCCCGGCACAGAATGCCGGCTGCTGCACGGAGATTGCGGGGGCCTCAGCGGCGCCCCCCCAACGATCAGGCATCTTATCCCCTATACTTTGGATAGGGGATAAGATGTCTATGGCCGGAATATTCCTTTAAAGAGGTTGCTGTACCATTAAAACTTTAGGATAGGCGATAATTGTCTGATCATGGCATGGAGGAAGTCTTACCATTGAAAGGCCCTGCTTTTCTCAAGAAGTCAGTCTCTATGCTATTGTTAGACAGAATGGCAGTCAGGCGTGTGCACTGCCACCCCATTGTATATGTCTATGGGAGTCACTTTGCTATCTTCAGTGGCTCCCATAGAAAATTGATGGAGCAGCAGTAATGCAAATGTTATTGATGCTCCATTGTGGCAGGAACTTAGAGACTGATTTCCCTAGTTCACAAGGGAGACCCCCATGATCAGACACATATCCCTACCCTGTGAATAGAGGATTCATTTTTATGATATGAGTTTTTTAATTAGTATTCTTTTGTCAAATGTCTACTCACCTGGTATACACCAACAATAAAAGTTAAAGATGTGGCCACAGTAATGGCATAACAGCTTTTATCACATATCGTTCCATTGGTAAGTGTTGAGTTTACCACAACTGAGGTGGTCCCATCTGTAATGTAACCTGCAGCTTTTAGTTGCTTGTTCACAGATTCTCCTACCATCAAACAAAGCACTCCATATGTTCCAACACAATTATGGCGAGATGTTGCTGTCAAAAAATAAATTATACAGCAGAAGAAGTTGGTATATAATCCATAGATTGGGTCTTGGTTGGCCAACAGAGAATAAGCAATCGATTGTGGAATAGTGACAATGCCCACAATGATACCAGATGTTATGTCTCCAGGAAGGTATTCCTTGATCTTATAACGTGGAAACCACTGGAGAACAGGGAAGAGTGTTAGAAAAAAGTTAGCAATCTCTTTTGGGCCACTTTTACAGCATTTTCTTGTTTTCTCAACGATTAGTTCTTTGGTGGTAAGTTCTGGTTGGGCATGTTCTTCAAGCTTCACATGCATATATTGAAACAAATGTGAATCTTGATGTTCATTTTGATCAGGAAAGTCATTCCCAGAATCTTCGAGATCTTCAGGCTAGAATAAAAAATGTAGAAGCACTTTATAAAATGGATAGATAATATATTATGCTATAGGAATATTTTAAGGAGCTTTATCCCCGGCTCTCCCATAAAAGATACATGGAGGGAACATGTTGCCGCTGCTTCAAATGGGGGTCGATAAGCTCCCTTTCACGGGAGAGTCTGGGTGCCATGCAGTAGATTACGGGGCGTCCCAGCGGATACGTTTTACTGCTCCACAGTACTACTTTAACCCCTTAAGGACTGAGGGTTTTTCGGTTTTTGCACTTCCGGTTTTTCCTCCTCACCTTTTAAAAATCATAACCCTTTCAATTTTGCACCTAAAAATAAATCCATTTGATGGCTTATTTTTTGCGCCACCAATTCTACTTTGCAGTGACATCAGTCATTTTACCCAAAAATCTACAACGAAACAGAAAAAAAATCATTGTGCGACAAAATTGAAGAAAAAAACGTCATTTTATAACTTTTGGGGGCTTCTGTTTCTACGCAGTAAATTTTTCGGTAAAAATGACACCTTCTCTTTATTCTGTACGGAAATTTATACGTTTAAAATTGTCATCTTCTGACCCCTATAACTTTTTTATTTTTCTGTGTATGGGGCAGTATGAGGGCTAATTTTTTGCGCCGTGATCTTAAGTTTTTAGCGGTACAATTTTTGTATTGATCAGACTTTTTGATCGCTTTTTATTCATTTTTTCATGATATAAAAAGCGACCAAAAAGACGTTCTTTTGGACTTTGGAATTTTTTTGCGCATACGCCATTGACCGTGCGGTTTAATTAATGATATATTTTTATAGTTTGGACATTTTCGCACGTGGTGATACCACATATGTTTATATTTATTTTTATTTACATGGTGGTATTTTTTATGGGAAAAGGGGGGTAACTTTTATTAAGGAATTTATTCACTTTTTTTTTTTACACTTTTTTTTGCAGTGTTATAGCTCCCATAGGGACCTATAACACTGCACACACTGATTGCCAGCACTGTTCACTGCAAAGCCATAGCTTTGCAATGATCAGCGTTATCGGCGGTCGATTGCTCAAGCCTGCATCTCAGGCTTAGAGCAATCAATCGCCGAGGGGACACGCCGAAGGCAGGTAAGAGGACCTCCACTCGTGTCCCAGCTGATTTGGACACCGCATTTTCACTGCGGTGGTCCCGATCAGCCCCGCTGAGCAGCCGGGCAGCCTTCACTTTCGTTTTAGATGCGGCGTTCAACTTTGAACGCCGCGTCTAAAGGGTTAATAGCGTGCGGCACCGCGATCGCTGCTGCACGCTATTTGCCCTGGGTCCCGGCTTCAGATACATGCCAGGACCGACCCAATATGACGCGGGGTCACCGTGTGACCCCGCGTTATATTGCGGGAGTCGACCAAGGACGTAAATATACGTCCTTGGTCGTTAAGGGGTTAATAACTAAGATTGCATGGTAAGTAGTAAATATTGCCTACTTCTAAATTTCACCTTCCAAAATCAACAGGGTATGATACATATGTCTAATAAATATGGGTCCAACCTCTGGTACCTGCACCTTTAGAATGGGAATCCCCCAATTGCTTAGTGTGGTGGCCACTAGTCGTCAAATTCATGACAAGACTGGACAGAGAGGTGGCCAGGATTGTGGAAAAAATAACCTCGCTGGTTCTGCTGTTTCTATAATTCACATTGAAGTATTTTGGAGTTATAACAGTATAGTGGAGCAAGCCCTGCTGGCTCAGCAAATGGCATTCATGTCTGAGGGAGTTACAGAACAGTGGGACACATTTAGGGAATATTTATGAAAACCTGCACAGAGAAAAAGTTTCAGACCTCTGAAAAGAATCAAAGAATCAGATTTTTTGCTATTGGCAAATGGTCAACATTTCCTCTACACAGGTTTTGATAAATCTCCTTCACTGAGCTTGGCTATTTCCATAATCTAAGCCACCTCCCTGTTTTGTCTTAGTCTAGATAGTCCTGGTAGTGCTGTAAGTGTGTAATTTCCCTGGAGAGTTACTCTCCAGAGTGAGAGACTCTATTTGTAGCAGTTCTACACTAAGGCCATGTTCGCACATCCGGAATTTCTGTGCGGAATTTAACATAATTCTGCTGCACTGTGCACACAATGGAATTTTCGTGCCAGATGTTTCTGGCATGGAAATGCCACTTAAACCTGTTCATTTTTTCTGCAGACTCCACACGGAATGCATAGCTGTATATGTTATGCCGGTGCCCACTGGAGATTTTCCATGAGGACATTCCGGAAGTGTACACATAGCCTTAGACGTATAGTTTTCCTTGCTACCAGGAAATGGAATTCCTAACTAGACAACCCTTTCATGTGTAATAAAAAAAGAACCTGTCAGGTCCCTGGTACATGAAACAGCACCCCATGACTTGACAGGTGAGGATAACAGCGGTCTGATGCTGTTTTCCTATCTTATAGGCCAGTATTTCCCACCCAGTGTGCCTCCAGCTGTTTCAAAACTACAACTCCCTCCCAGCATGACTTTGGCTATTCGGACATGTTGGGAGTTAAAGATGGGTGAATTGAAGCTGACAAAGTCAAATTAATTCCGAATTTCATGAAAAATTTCATTCTGATTGAATCCGAATTTCCTCGCGCTTTGTGGTAATGAATCACTTCATTCACTACATTTTGTGCGAGCCAGAGGGCTAAAATGGCAGCTACACGTCTGAGGACATGGGGCAAGGAAGTCTGGGAAGGTAGGTAGGCGGGATCACCCTGAATCACATGGTGGCATGCAGCCTATCAGCAGCCAGCCCTGTGATGTCCCAGCCCTATATATACAGCAGCCATTGCCGAAGACAAGCATTTCCTAGGGCAGAGACTGTGTACACGCACTAATCACCGTTACTGACAATACAGATCTTTGCAGCGGCGAATCCATTCACCTCAAGCCCGCATTCGTTCTGGCTACAGAGAGAGCAGGCACTGTGTGGTCACTAATCAGATTTACTGACAATACAGATCAGCACAGGGGAAATCCATTAACCTCAAGCCCGCATCACTGCAGGCAGGCAGGCAGGGAGAATTTAGAAGTAATTTCACAGTCTGCAAATTGAGATCATCACAGGAAGCACTTTCCGTTCAAAGACTGCAAGCAACCATAGTACATCCATCCAGAGTCATTGTGATTCTAATAGCGATGCCTGTAATCTGCATGTCATTCTGAATAACAGTATTATTTCACTAATCCAGCACATACCATATGCGTGTTAAGGCAAGGCAAAGTGTTCTACACCCCTATTGAGGCTCTCTGTAGCCTGGAAATAGCCATTTTTTTATAGCGATTCACCGCGAATATGTTTGGATTGAACCAAATTTTTTCGGAAAATTTGGCGAAACGGCCAAATCGAATTTTTTAAACATTCGCCCATCTCTACTGGGAGTTGTAGTTTTGCAATGGCTGGAGGCACACTGGTTAGGAAACACTGTTATATGCAATGCAGCAAACAGCTAACAATTTACTTTGAATAGCTGTATACAAGGGACTGTGATCCAAGTACCAGAGAATTAACTTGGAAGCGTCTAGTCCCGCTCACCGTACTCTACTTCTGCCTGCTTGATTGACAGCCTGAGTGCATGGCTTCTCCCTGCCATGTCCTGCCTAGTGGGAGGAGGGCACATTGAGTGGGACTGGAATCTGCAACATTCAGTCTCACAAAACTGGATAGCAGTTACTGTATACAGGATTCAGGCAGGTAATTTATTCTTTGTCTATTTGCAGCATTACCTAAAAGATAGCAGAACAGAGTCAGACCTTCATTGTTCTCACCTGTCAGGTCCAGGGGATACTGCATGAAGGACCCAGGACCTGATCGGTACTCTTTAAAACAACTCTTCCACCCATTAGTATTGACTAACACACTTTTCTGTATTAGAAAGTTTCGCTGTAAATTTTTGCAGTGTAATATTTACTTTAGGCATTGTTTTATTATCTAAATATTCATGTCAGTGAATGCAAAACAGACAAAAGATAAGATTATAGTGTGAAATATATCAGCATACTATGTTTCCCCCTTTAGGCTAAGTTCACAACATGGAATTTCCAAGCAGAATTCCATGGGAAATTCAGCTCCGAAACTACATTGCAGCAGATATTCTGCTGCACTGTACACACAGCGGAATTTCCACGGCAAATGTTTTTGCCACAGAAATCTCCATTTCGACGTCTGCAGAAACATTAAACCTATCTATGGAGACAGCACTTTTACAAGCGATCCAAGTGCTGCCGAATCAATTAATTGTGTGGAATGTCCGCACATGGTTTCCAGTGGACATTCCGCTCATTTTCCGCCATGTGAACATGGCCTTAGTCTTGCAAGTCTTCGATACATAGGTTGCTGTTCTGAATGTGACTTTGTACACACAGTTTGGGGGCATGTTGTCATCTATTTAAATTGCAGCTTGTATAAATAACTGTGTTTAAGATACCTATTTAGATGAGTATCTGGACTGTACTACATATTTCTATTCAAAGTGAAAACTATTGAGGCTATGTTCACACCTCGGAATTGGAAGTGGAATTCTGCATGGAGATTTCAGAGAAGCAGAGTCCCATTGAGTTCATCAGGATTCTTCTGTGCTGTGTACACAGTGGAAATTTTGTGCCAGATGTTTCTAGTACCAAAATTCAGATTTCCGTGTCCGCAGAAAGAATGAACGAAATGTAGAGCCGTCTATGTAAAGAAGCCCTCCTCCAGAAGGAAGGGAGCTTACTTTCTGGTTCCACCTACTGCAGGTAATGGCGCACTAAGTCAATGCCTTCCTCCTTTAAAGAGCCTTGGAGCATACCTGAGAAATATTAGCCAAGCCATATTCTATTATAAAAAGAAATGTTACCCTATAGTCAACTTTTATAGAGCTTGTAACATCTGTCTATAGATGGGTAATTCTTTCTTTTGGAGAAGAATCTGGCTTGATTTACAAGTGTACCTATTGTCAACAAAAACGTTTTATATAATGTAGATAATACCATTATATGTATATTTTTAATATACATTGGTTAAAAATTGTGTATATTTTTGGGTGAAAAAATGCTGTCCCTGCAGTTATTGTCTGTGTGTCTCTATGAGGAGTCCAAAAATAGGAAGTGAGGGTAGGACAAGCAGGGCTCTGTGCAGACTCCTGGCTTGTAAATCATTCTGATATTTGATCTAGGATCATTTTATAGAGCCTCAGTGCACACTGTCCTGCTTTTTCTTAGTGCACAGAGCCCTGCTTGTCCACCCTCACTTCCTATATTTGGACTCCTCATAGAGACACACATGCAATAGCTGCAGGGACAAAAATAACCAATGAATATTACAAATATATATATATATATATATATATATATATATATATATATATAGTGATGACTCCCTCTTGCAAATAGGTGCAGTTGCAGTATAGAGGCAAGGAAACAGTATTTTCCAAATCAAAGTTCAGTGTTTTATTCACGTCACACAGCAAACAGTCTTTAAATGCAGAACAAAGGAAAACATAACAAACAGTCCACCTGTATTTGTTAGGTGCTTGTTCACACCTTAGACCATGCCATGTGGCATCAAGCAAGTCTTTTCCAGGCCTCCAGGCAGACTGTTCACCAGCTTCCAACCTTAGAGCAAATGTAGAGAAGAACTTCACTCTCAGCTCTCTCTGGCAGTGTTATCTGCAACTAGCAAATCCCCCTCAGCTGGTGAAACAGGTTGCATTTAAGGCCAACAAAAAGATGGCCTGGATTGTGGGGAATGACCCCCACCCTGCACTTGGTCATTCCCAGTAAGAGCTGTTCTGGATTGGCCTTCCAGCCATACTACTGCCACATTGTCAGATTGCATCGCAGCACAGACCCTGAATAATACCGGCCTTGGTGACACATATCACCATGATACCTTTCACCTTCTCACAATATATATATATATAATGGTATTGTAACACTCACGTTTCTGAAGACAGGAACCCAGGTGGATGTGGATCCGCTGGACCTGTGTGGCAGATAACTCGGACCGTACCAGGGAGCGGAGTCTAAGGTGCCGCTGGTTTTCACCAGAGCGCGCCGCAAAGCAGGATGGACTTGCTGCTGCAGGCAGCACCCAGGTCGCTACCCCTGGCACTGCTCGACCACACAGGCGGCTGAGGAGATGCGGGGCACAGGAGGCATAAGGCAACTCATAGTTTGGATAGCAGAAGGTCAGGGCAGGCGGCACAGTAGCATAGTCAAAGCGAAGCAGGAGTTCATTAGGCAGGCGACAGAGGAGCAAGGTCAAGTCACAAGAACAAGAGATCTGATACAGAGCAAGGCAATACAGAGGAACGCTTTCTCAAAGGCACAAGGCAACAAAGATCCGGCAGAGAACTGAAGAGGGTGGAGGAATTTATAAATGAGCCACAGGAGGATTACACTAATGAGCGTACTGGTCCTTTAAATCTTGACAGCTGTCACGCCCCCTCTCATAGGCTTGATTGAGCGGCAGAGCGGCACGTCACACGGGGGCGGAGCCGTGACGTCAAACGCCGCCGGCCCCGTGGTCGCCGGTAATCAGACCCGGAGCGAACATGCTCCGGGGACTGTTTTTAACTGGGGTGCTGCGTGCAAGATCATGGGGGTCCCCAGTGGCGGGTCCCCCGCAATCAGGCATCTTATCCTCTATCCTTTGGTATATAAGATAAGATGTCTAAGCGCCGGAGTACCCCTTTAAGGCTGTTTTAATTTCCTCCAAACTGATATCGCTAGTTAATTCTCTACTTTCAAATTCATCTAAGACTGGCAGATTAAGTTTTTGAAGGTAATCCTCCATTTAATTCTCTTCCACCTCAGATTTTTTCGTATACAATGTTTCATAGTAATCTAGAGCCATTTTTTGTATCTCTTGTGGGTCTCTCACCTCTTCCCCATTTCGATTATTGAGTACAGTGATTTTCTTATTATCTTTTTGATTTTTGATCATTCTTATTCATAATTTATTTGGCTTCCCTGCTTCTGTATGTTGTTTTTGTCCCCGGAAAAACATTGCATGTTTTGCTTTCTCTATTACCAGTTTTTGATATGTTTCTTGAAAGTGTGATAGCTTATTCCAGTTTTCTATTGTTGGTACTCTCCCATATTCCTCCTCTGCTTTCTAATACTTTCCCTTATCTCCTTTTCTTTCGCTTTACAATTCTTGTTAAATTTTGCAATATTTCTACACAATATTCCCCTCAGAAAGGCTTTAAGTGTGTCCCATGCAATGAGCAGGTTAGTAGATCCTTTATCAATTTCCCAAAAGCAATAAATTTCATCCTTTACCCCTTTTACCATCTCCTCAATTGACAACCAATGAGGGCTGATATACATACTCCTTACACCACCTGTTGCATAGACATCTGAGTTCATAAGTCACTTCACCAATTTCTTCTAGCGTGGAATGAGTACATGATCTATGCTGGATGCGATTTTTTTGTGAGGAGTTAAAACATGAGTAGACTTTTTTCCAGGATAGAGTTTGCGCCACGCATCTACCCAGCCCACCTCTTGGCACCATTTTTGTAGTAGCGTCCTACTACCTTCTACTTTCTTCCCTTGCCAATCCAATTCCCTGTCCATTACACAGTTGAGGTCCCCAAGGACATATCCTGATATTCCTTGTCCTTCATAAAGTCCATTAATATCCTCAAGACCTCAACTGTGAACAGAGGAGGAATATAGATAAAGGCCAGAATAGTTTTTCTTCCCTCCCAAATAGAATGAAGAAGACATATCTTCCCCTTCCATCTATGGATGATTTTAATAAAGGATATCAACCCCCCCTTCCCCCTGTGTATTATAACTGACACACTGGATTTGTAATTAGAGAATGTTGAATGATATGTCTCTTTACACCACCTTCGTCCCAATAATCCCAATTTTTCCCTGGAGAGTCTCAGCAGCTCATCCTTATCCTGGGAGCATAACATCGTGATCAATACAGTTCTAGACAGAAGTCCAGGTAATGGTTTCCTTGTGGGGATTCTGTGGGCTCTTTTCACATGAAAGAGTGGTGAGAACTCCTCTACGCCAAACACTTCTTTCAGCCATTTTTCTATGAACATAACAGTTTGTTCCGCCTCTTCCCCTTCTGGGAGAACTATTATCTGAACATTGTTACCGCGCGAACGGTCTTCTAGGTCCGTAATTTTCCCTTTAAGCTGTTTGTTATCCTCCTTCATTTCCTCCCATTCCTTTTTCATCTCCCCAATGTCCTTCTCTATCAGAGGGACTGCTTTCTCTATCTGTTCCACTCTCTCCTTTATTTTATTTCTATCCTCCCGGATAAGGCTAACATCTGTACTCATAGACCCAAACTTCACTGTTAGATCCTCAAGTGCCTTTTTGCACCTCTCCGCACCTGCCAACATTGAACTCAACACTTGAGGAGTTATCCCTTCTCTTTCTGCCTCCTCTAGGCCCTCCTGTACTTGGAGTACTGTATACTCTATACTCTTGGAGTACTGTATACTTGGAGTACTGTATACACCATTCTCCTTAAGGTGCCATATGTATATATATCCATATGGCGCCAGCCGTTTGCCCACTTTACTCCATTTTGCACAAAAGTCCGACTCAGACTCCATTTTAAAGTGACTCTTTGTGACTACTTTCTCCAAACCTGTTCATCATACTTTTGTGACCATATAGCTTTCTCTTCTCACCATGGGCCTATATTCTCATGTTAGGAGCTATAGACCCCATATACCCAAACAATGTGACTCCAGCTGTTTCCCCTCCATACTCCCGTTTGCACATAATTCCATCACAGGCACCATTCTTAGGAGGCTCTTTAATATTGCAACTGTTGTCTCCTCCGGAATCCACAACAATAATGGTGTGGCAGATATTATTATTCTTTTGGAAAAAAAAATACAATTGTCGAGTCCATATCCCCCGTTCCTCTGTCTGGCACCCGTTATTAGTAAATCACTTACTGCTCCTGCAGTATAGGTATGCCAGCACACTCCTTCTCGGACGGCATCCGGCATCTGAGACTGCCACGCCAGTGCACGAGGTCTTTCGTGATAACAGTCCGGTCATGTGACTACCCCCTGCCATCACATATGCACTCTTGTCTCTCTGGCAGAGGAAGACCATGCCAGAGAAAGGGGGTGGCATGGAATGGAGGGCATCTGGACATGTCCCTCCTGTTGCCTCACCCGCCCCCCAAGCCAACCAGCACCACTGGGTCTCCCGCGGGCTTGCTCCAGGTCCATTCTCCATTCACACCAACCATCCAGGAACACGCCACCTCTCACGGTCACCAAGTATGCTGCAGAGTCAGTTCTTCAGGGCTCAGGATCCATAGAACGTGGAGACAGTTCGAAAGGGAGGACTGGGGCAGGAGCTGCCACCTCACATCCTGTCGTCACGTGATCCCTTAACATATGCCATTATGTGAAATCGAGTCTGAAGGCCGCACTAAGGGAGGATATATTGGAGGGAAATGATAACGTGGAGTCATTATGGGTAGAAATATATGGAGATAAAAATAAAAAAAATCCTGATAGGGGTTTGCTATAAGCCACCAAACATAATGGAAGAGGCAGAAGATCAATTACTGAGGCAAATAAACAAGGCAGCAAATCAGAATGATGTGATAATAATGGGGGACTAACTTTCCTGATATAAATTGGGAGACTGAGTCCTGTGAATCTCATAAAGGAAACAGGTTTCTGACTATAGCTAAAGACAGTTATCTGTCCCAAATGGTGCAGGGCCCGACCAGAGGGGGCACCCTACTGGACTTAATAGTAACCAACAAACCTGACAGAGTAACTAATGTAGAAGGATACCTAGGAAATAGTGATCATAATATAATACATTATAACTTGTTCTTCGATAAGGGAATCTCTCGAGGGGCCACAAAAACAATGAACTTTAGGAAGGCAAAGTTCGATCAACTCAGAGAAGCCCTTAACAATATAAAATGGGATAATGTCCTCAAAAACAAGAATACTGACATTAAATGGGAGACTTTTAAAAACATCTTAAATTCTCATTGTAAGATGTATATACCTTATGGGAATAAAAGGGTCAGAAATAAAAGAAAACCAATATGGAGGAACAAAAATGTTAAGGGGGCAATAAATGACAAAAAGTAAAGCATTTAAACTACTAAAACAGGACGGCAGTGAAGAAGCATTAAAAAGCTATAGAGAAAAATGTAAAATATGCAAAAAAAAACAGATAAAAATTGCAAAAATAGAGACAGAAAGACTCAGAGAGAGTAAAACTAACCCCAAAATGTTCTTTAACTATATAAATAGCAAAAAGATCAAAAATGAAAGTGTGGGCCCTTTAAGGAAGAAATTATAAACGGGAATCAGGAAAAAACAAATATATTAAACAAATTCTTCTCTACTGTATTCACCGAGGAAAATGAAATGCCAGGTGAAATACGGCGAGATAAGTTAAACTCCGCAGTACAAGTCATCAGTACAAGGAAGAAGTACAGTGCCACCTACAAAAAATCTAAATAGACAAATCACCAGGTCCAGATGGCATTCACCCCTGTGTTCTAAATAAATTAAGTAATGTGATAGACAGACCCCTATTTTTAATATTCAGGGACTCTAAAGTAACAGGGACTGTTCCCCAGGACTGGTGCATGGCAAATGTGGTACCAATATTTAAAAAGGAATCAAAAGGTGACCCCGGTAATTATGGACCTGTTAGTTTAACCTCTGTGTATGTAAACAGGGTTTTCTAAGAGATGCAATTCTGGAGTATCTTAATAAAAATAAATGTATGACACCATATCAGCATGGCTTTATGAGGGATTGGTCCTATCAAACTAACCTGATCTGCTTTTATGAGGAGGTGAGCTCCAGACTGGACTGAGGCTATCGCTGGATGTCATATATCTGGATTTTTCCAAAGCATTTGATACGGTTCCACACAAAAGGTTGGTGCATAAAATGAGAAGGATGGGGCTGGGGGAGAATGTGTGCAAGTGGGTAAGTAACTGGCTCAATGATAGGAAACAGAGGGTGGTTATTAATGGTACTTTTTCTGATTGGGTGACTGTTACTAGTGGGGTACCACAGGGGTCTGTCTTGTTCTATTTAATATATTCATTAATGTCCTTGTAGAGGGGTTAAATAGTAAAGTAGCAATCTTTGCAGATGATACTAAACTCTGTAAAGCGGTAAACACAATAGAGGACAGTGCACTGTTACAAATGGATCTGGAAAGGTTGGAAGTTTGGGCTGGGAAGTTGCAGATGAGGTTCAACACTGATAAATGTAAGGTAATGCATATGGGGAAGAAAAATCCGGGCTGGAATTATGTATTAAATGGGAGCACACTTGGGACGACTGGCATGGAAAAGGATTTAGGAGTCTTAGTTAATCGTAAATTTAGCTGTTGTGACCAGTGTCGGGCAGCTGCTGCCAAGGCAAATAAAATTATGGGGTGCATCAATAGGGGCATAGATGCCCACAACAAGGAAATAATTCTACCGCTGTACAAATCACTAGTCAGACCACACATGGAATACTGTGTACAGTACTGGGCACCAGTGTACAAGAAAGATATAGTGGAGCTAGAGAGGGTTCAAAGACGGGCAACCAGAGTAATACGGGGAATGGGAGGACTACAGTACCCAGAAAGATTGGCAGAATTGGGGTTATTTAGTTTAGGAAAAAGAGGGCTTAGGGGAGACCTAATAACTATGTATAAATATATCAGGAGGCAGTACAGAGATCTCTCACATGATCTATTTATACCCAGGACTGCATCTATAACAAGGGGGCATCCTCTACGTTTAAAGGAGAGAAGGTTTCTACACCAGCACAGACTGGGGTTATTTACTGTAAGAGCAGTGAGACTGTGTAATTCTCTGCCTGAGGAGGTGATCATGGTGAACTCAGTCTGGATGCATTTTTGGAGAATAATAACATCACTGGTTATGGATACTAGATTTATAGGGACAGAACGTTGATCCAGGGATTTATTCTGACTGCCATATTTGGAGTCGGGAGGGAATTTTTACCTCTAGTGAAATCACACTGTCCACTCAGGAAGCAACACTGATTGGCAACCATTTTCCCGTGCTGTTGTGCAAATGGAACAGGTGGAAATTATAGGCAATTAGCAAGACACCCCCAATAAAGGAGTGGTTCTGCAGGTGGTGACCACTGACCCCTTCTCAGTTCCTATGCTTCCTGGCTGATGTTTTGGTCACTTTTGAATGGTGGCGGTGCTTTCACTCTAGTGGTAGCATGAGACGTGTTGTATTGATGTGATGCAAAGACCTCTAAAAGGTGGAAGGGAACAACGTATGGTTCACTGTAACCGGTGGGGGTAAAAACTTTCTTGGCAAGTGTTACTCCCCTAAAAAGGGCAGCCCCACGCAGGAACTTCTCCCTATTTCCACCTACAAACACTGCCATTTCACAGGGTTTTTAGGTGGAAATAGGGAGAATTTCCTGTGAGGGGCTGCCCTTTTTAGAGCGAGTTACACCTGCCAAGAAGGGAATAAATAGGGTGAGAGTAAGTTGTTCCCTTCCACCTTTTCGAGAAAAGTGTTACTCGTCTTAAAATGGGCGACCCCACACAGGAACCTCTCCCTATTTTCATTTAAAAACCCTGGGAAATGTGTTTGCAGGTGGAAATAGGGAGAGGTTCCTAAGTGGAAACAGGGAGAGGGTCCTGTGTGGGGTTGCCCATTTTAAGACGAGTAACACTTTCCTCGAAAAGGTGGAAGGGAACAACTTATTATCCATTGTAGCAGGTGGAGGTAAAAAAAATTCCCCTGTATGGCCCTACTCTCACCCTATTTATTCCCTTCTTGGCAAGTGTAACTCGCTCTAAATGGGGCGGCCCCTCACAGGAAATTCTCCCTATTTCCACCTAAAAACCCTGTGAAATGGAAGTGTTTGTAGGTAGAAATAGGGAGAGGTTCCTGTGTGGGGCTGCCCTTTTAGGGCGAGTAACACTTGCCAAGAAGGGAATTAATAATGTGAGAGTAGGGCCTTACAGGGGAAGTTTTTACCCCCACCGGTTACAATGGACCATAAGTTGTTTCATTCCACCTTTTAGAGGTCTTTGCATCACATCAATACTTGGTGGCACATGGTGTTTTTTGCACACCTTTCCTTTTGTTTGATTTCCCAAAAATTTTGCGTACATATATTTTATCCTAAGAAAAGTTACGTTTTAGCATATGCATATCCTCAATACTTACTTGTGGTCTGATGCCGAGGAATGTCTGTAACTGGGGAGCAGCACCTTAAATGTTTTTCACTATCCATATTTGTGAAGTGTTGGTGCGGCACCATGGTCAATGTACTCTGATGCATCAGGCATTGGTGGGTGGAAATCCTGGCTGATCCATGCCTGATTCATCTTCACAAAGGTCAGTTTATCCACATTTTTTGTGGGCAGACGAGCTCTCCTTGGGGTTACTATGGCCCCCACGGCTCTAAACACCCGCTCTGATGGCACACTATTGGCTGGGCAGGACAGCTTTTCCAGGGCAAACTCTGCTAGTTGTGGCGACAAATCAAGTTTGGCTGCCCAGAAGTCCAGCGGATCTTCAAGGTGTGTTGGCATGGTCATTTCATGGCAAGCCACCACCTGTTGGTTCAGGTCCTGCTCTAGGGAAACCTGCTGCTGATGAGTTGCTTCACTATGTGGGTGAAGAAAGCTACTCATCAGCAACTGTAGATTCAGGCTGCTTCTGATGGAGCCGGTACTGCTCCTGCTACCCCACCCCTCCCCAGTAGCCATGGCACTGGAAGGTGAGTGCAGAGGGCCCCCCGGGTCAGACCTGTGAGAGGATGGACAATTGCGCAGATAGGCATCGGCCTACTGACTACGTAGGATGCCTCTGTAGTAGGTCAGTTTGTCCTCCCTCTCAGTGGGTGTAAAAAAGGCCCCCACAGTATCTAGACCCTTAAGACTTTAACAAGAACAAAATGGTACAGCACGTAGATGTATGTATGTGTTACGCACTTATGGGGGAGGCCATGCACTCCAGTATGCTTAAAACAATATTTGTCCATAATACCAGCAGGTGTGTACTTTTGTCTGGCCTTTCACAGTATCTAGGCCCTTAAGACTTTAATAGGAACAAAATGGTACACCACTTAGATGTACGCACAGGTTACACTTAATAGAGGACAAAATGCTTTTAATGCTCTGCTCACCCTAGCTGGCTGGCTACTATTAGCTTTTCAGTTGTTGTACACCCCAGTGCTGCAGCACATAGTTGCTGTGTGCTACACGCAAAATTGCACTTTCTCTCTAAATAGAAGCCTAGTGCTTCTAGGCTGGATTTGGGCTTATGGTGAATCGCTGCTGTAAAAAAGCTTTTCTGTGCAACACACTGCTCTCTGTCCCTCTCTGCAATAGAATGCTGATGTGACTGGGAGGTGAATCGCTGCTGTAAAAATGCTTTTCTGTGCAGCACACACTGCTCTCTGTCCCCCTCTCTCTCTGCAATAGAACGCTGAAGTAACTGGGAGGGGAATCGCTGCTGTAAAAATGCTTTTCTGCGCAACACACACTGCTGATGAGACTGGCTGCAAGATGGCTGCCGATTATATAGGGCTGTGACATCACAGGGGTGGCAGGCTGCTGATAGGCTTGTGATTCAGGGTCATCCCTTGTTCCTGCCTTCCCAGATTTCCTTGCCCCATGTCCTCACATGTGGATCTGCCATTTTAGATGCCCGGCCTCTGGAGCCTGGACCGCACTAAATGGAGTTTAATGAAGCGCAATCGAATCGTGGCGATATTCACATTCATTACAAATTGAATTTTTCCTGAAATTCGTAACGAATTTGGATTCATCAGATTCGATTCGCTCATCCCTACTTATGACATATCATAGAGACATGTCAGAAGTATTAATGTCAAAAGTATTCAGGGAAATGTGCAGATAGTCAATCAAATTGTTAAATTCCTATTTCTCAACAGAAAGTATTTTTTATACTCACCACAGGACCTCTTCAACCAAATTTGAATTAATTCTATTTTTTTGGAACAAATGTTAAAGTCAAGTATATCAGCAGTATATATATATATATATATATATATATATATATATATATATATATATAAAGTATAGGGCCCATTTGAAGGGAAATTGTAAGCAGTTTCCTGCTGCTCAAATGGCGAGCAGCATGAAACACTGATGGACTATGTGATTCTGACACACTATAATTTACTCTAAAATGCCCGGCAGCTTCAGAGAAATGATGGTTTTAGAAAACCACCAGGAACATGGCAATTAGTGGTGACTACAGCTACTCTCTGCCCACCGACTTTTTATAACTATACTTTTTCTGAAGTCATAGTGTGTTGGGATCCACAAAATAAAACCACTAACAGGGTCCCTTTAAGGTCTACATTATAAATCATGCATAAGCATAGTAAAGAATCGGAAACATTTAGAACAAATAAATTATTTGACTTGAATTGTTGTACACTAATCAGCAAAAGTCTATTAACATCTGTGAAGTGATAGATCCAAATCATGAAACGGCATAATTGTAGAATCACAATGTGTTACTAAAATGTATTTGCTTCATAATATTGACCAACCTGCCCCATGATGGATGAATTCTGTCTAATTCTGTCCAGAGGAATGGTAAGACAAGCCTGTCATCATCTCTAAGCATCTGACAGATTTATAGATCTGCGCTGTACGGTTGTTGTGGAAGTGACCAATCAGCTTCTGTGCAGTAAAAAAAAAAAACACAAAAACTGTAAATGCAGGTTTAGACCGTCATTGAGGAAAGTGTTTAGTCAACAATCTACATTTCTGTAAAATCAAACAAGATAAGATTCCACATAAAGTGTCTACAAAACAAATAAATTGCTATCTTAAAGTGCCCTTAATGGGTACTAGAAGAACTCTATATACTCATCTGTATCATCTTGATCAGGGCTTAAAATCAGCTTTAATTTTGACATTAATATGAGCTTATTTGACTTCATCATACATTATTATATGAGCCCTGACTGCTTTACATAATACAGTAATAAATGTTCAAACAGTTTAACAGATCTTTTAGAATGAAAATCAAAATGCTCCACTGAATGTTTAGATTGTATTCTTTGCATTCTGTCTGAAAAGAAATTAACTTGTTCCACATGGCAATTAGTGTTGCTCACGAATATTCGCAATTCGAATATTATTCGCGAATATCGCATATTCGCGAATTCGCGAATTTCGCGAATATAGCGCTATATATTCGTAATTACGAATATTCGTTTTTTTTTTTTTTTTTTTTTTTTTTTTTTTTCACAGTACACATCACAGTGATCATCCCTCTCTGCTTCCAGCTTGTGTGGTGTAAAGAAGGCTCTAATACTACTGTGTGAGACTGGCGCGCGAAAATTCGCATATGCGAAAATTAGCATATGCTAAAATTAGCACATGCGAATTTTCACATATGCGAATTTTTGCGTATGTTAATTTTGTATATGCTAATATGCACATATGATAGTTTTCGCATACGCGAATGTTCGCATATGCGAAAATAAAACGGGAATATAACGAATATGCGAATATTCGCGAATATATGACGAATATTCGTCCATATATTCGCGAATATTCGCGAATTCGAATATGGCCTATGCCGCTCAACACTAATGGCAATGCAGGAATGTCGAAGCACATTGTCTGGAGTAGGTGGCAGGCCTGCAGGTTATGTTGAAGAAAGAAGAGATAGCCCTAGCCTCAGGCCCAGAGGTGCCTAGTGGGGCAGGCACACATACACTCATAAGAACCCAAGACTACAATTCAGCAACAATAGCAGTTACAAGTAAATTAATTTGCCATTGTAGACCACTACAAATCTACCAAAATAGTAATGAAAAATATTATTGAACAGGCTCTGAAAAAACTACGGCACATTACTCAAACCAAATATAAAAAAAAATGGCCCTCCAAACTTCACCAACCAAAGCCCAATGGTTAGATAAACTGAGTCAAATATGTTGGCTAGAAGAACTGACCAGTTGCATTCTCTCAAACACAACGCTTTTGAAAGGATATGGGGTCTGTTGCTTGCCTACAATGATTCATGTGCACCTTGACTAAATACCCCAGATCACTCATTGCACCCTATTAATAAAATCACACCCACTTCCTGATAAGCCATACCGCTTTCAAAGTAATGTCTAAAAACATATTTAAAATGTAGCGCAAGTCATGTAAACCAGTTTTTAGTGAAATTTGCACCAATTGTTTGGTGCAGGCTGTCTTCCCCAATATTCTATGTTATTCTACATGTTGCAGCAGAAACATATAGAGAACAATGACAGTTGAAAGGGAAACTGATAAGGGGAGATTTATCAAAACCTGTTCTGAGGAAAAGTTGCTGAGTTGCCCATAGCAACCAATCAGATCACTTCTTTCATTTTTCACAGGCCTTTCCAAAAATGAAAGAAGAAATCTGATTGGTTACTATGGGCAACTCAGCAACTTTTTCTGTGGACAGGTTTTGATAAATCTCCCCCACTGTGTTTTAGTGTGGGTGAATAGCATCCCCTATCCAAAGGATAGGGGATACAATGTCTTATCTCGGGGGGTCTGGCCACTGGGACCCCCGCAATCTCTGGCCCGGCACCACGACGTTCTGAAAATTAAGGTGTATTATATTACTATACTGCTGGTGTATTATATTACAATACCAGCAGTATTGTAATATAATACACCTTAATTTTCTGGTGTGCTCCCTGACCACGAGGGTGCCAGCCCACACCAATCCAGACTTCATATATTTGTCTTTTTATCTAAAAGAGAAAAAAAAATCCAGAAGAGTGGCACAACTCAAAGAAAGTATAGTCTAATAGTTGGTGCACGCTGATGTAGAGCCTGGGTGAGTGGCTCTAAAACATACAAAACACCCATAATTATGTGCAAAACCTGTGTCTCCTCTACAAGTTCCTGCTCCTCCCTCACATCCCTGCGGAATCTTTGCTGCCTTGTGCCATTGAGAAAGCGTTACTGTGTTTTGCCTTGCCTTGTTACTGACCTCCTGCTACGTTCCTGACATTGCCCCTGTGCCGCCTGCCTACTGACCTCCTGCTTCGTTTCTGACTACACACCTGTGCTGCCAGCCCTGCTATCCTGAATATGAGTTGCTGTATCCCTCCTGTGCCTCGACTCTCCTCAGCCGCCTGTGTGGTCAAGTCGCACCAGGGGTAGCGACCTGGGTGCCACCTGATGCAGCAATTCCTTCCCGATTTGCGGCAGGATCTGGTGAAAACCAGCGGCACCTTAGACTCCGCTCCCTGGTACGGCCCACATCATCTGCCACACAGGTCCAGCGGATCTACTTACAGCAGTGTTTTTGTCTACTGAACTGTTACAGTAAGATCCGGCCATGGATCCTGCTGAGGTACCCCTGCCTGAAGTTGCAGATCTTTCCTCCATCGCAGCAGTTGGCCCGACAGGCACAGCAACTAACTCAGCTATCTGCTATGATGCAACAGCTATTGGCCATGCAGCAACAACAGCAGCAGCATCCGCAACCAGCACCACTCTCTCCACAAGTCCCTGCAGTGGCCTCAGGCTCCCAGCTACGTCTACCTTTACCCTCCAAGTATGATGATGATTCCAAGTTATGCAGAGGCTTTGTTACACAGTGCACCATGCATTTGGAGCTCATGTCTGAACAGTTTCCTGCGGAATGTGCTAAGGTGGCCTTTGTCATTAGCCTACTATCCGGAAAAGCCATGGTCTGGGCTACAACCCTTTGGGACCATGGTGACCCGGTATCTTCCAACTTCACGGCTTTTCTGGCAGAATTCCGCAGTGTCTTTGGGGAACCTGCATGTGCCTCTTCAGCTGAGACGGCTTTGCTGAACCTCTGCCAAGGAATTCTTCCATTGGTGACTAAGCGGTTCAATTCTGCACACTAGCCTCAGAACTAGCATAGAATGAGGAGGCCTTGTGTGCCTCATTCAAAAAAGGACTGTCAAGCATTATTAAAAGATGCCCTCGCTGCACATGATCCTCCGTCTTCTGAACTTATCCACTTGGCCACACATATTGATGTGCGTTTTGCTGAGAGGCAGGAAGAACTGCGCTTAGAGAGGGAATCTGCCCAATAACTGAGATATCCTCGCCTGGAACCTGTGTTCCAACGTCCACCTCTACAGTTTCCTGCACCTCTTGCCGGAAAGGGTATGCAAGTAGATCGTTCTCGTCTTACATAACAGAAGAGGTCACGACGATGCAGTGAGAATTTGTGCTTGTATTGTGCTAGCCCGGAACACTTCCTCAAAGACTGTTCAGTTCGTCCACAGTATCCAGGAAAAGCTAGGTGTGAATACTACCTCTCCTTGCTTGACCATCCCTGTACAAGTCTATGCTTCTGTCAAGTTTTCTTTCAGCGCTACTGCATTTTTGGACTCTGGTTCCGCAGGTGATTTCAATGATGCCTCTTTGGTCCATAAATATCATCTTCCTGTTACTCGGCTTGCCAAGTCTTTGTTCATCTCTTCTGTTAATGGACAAAATCTGGACTGTAAAGTGCTTTTCCGTACTGAGTCTCTCATCATGCAAGTGGAAGTTTTGCATAAAGAAAAGATTGAGTTACATGTGCTTCCTCTCTGTACCTCTGAGCTTCTTCTTGGTCTACCTTGGTTTCAACGTCATTATCCGCAACTTGATTGGAGAACTGGAGAAATTATTTGCTGGGGACAGCACTGTCAAAATCTTTGTCTCAGGCCAGTCCAGCCTAAAGTTATTGCTCGTCCTCCTTTACCTGGTTTACCTCTACCTTACCAAGATTTTTTGGACACGTGGAAGAATTTACCTGTTATCGGTTCCTTAGACCCAAGCCATGGCGAAGTATATCCAGGAGAACCTCCAAAAGGGTTTTATCCATAAGTCCTCTTCTCCTGCCGGAGCAGGATTCTTCTTTGTAGGGAAGAAGGATGGTTCTCTCTGACCTTGTATTGACTACAGGGGACTTAACAAGATTACGGACAAAAATCGTTATTCCTCTTATCTCCAAACTTTTTGACTGTCTCCAAGGAGCTAAGGTCTTCTCCAAGTTGGACCTATGGGGTGCATATAACCTTATTTGTGATGGACATTTTGAGTATCTTGTGATGCCTATTGGTCTCTGCAATGCTCCTGCCGTTTTCCAAGAATTTGTCAATGATATCTTCCAGGACCTTCTCTACACTTGTGTTGTCGTGTACCTAGATGACATCTTGATCTTCTCTACCAACTTGGAGGAGCATCGTACTCATGTTCGTCAGGTTCTTCAATGCCTTCGGAAGAATCATCTCTATGCCAAACTGGAGAAATGCCTATTCGAGAAGTCTAGTCTCCCATTTCTCGGCTATATTGTTTCTCATCAAGGCCTGCAGATGGATCCAGATAAACTGTCTGCGATATTGGATTAGCCTTGACGTTCTGGCCTACAGTCTATTCAATGCTTTCTGGGATTCGCAAACTATTATTGTCAATTTATCCCACATTACTCTTCCTTGGTTGCTTCGATTGTGGCTCTCACCAAAAATGTCTCTAATCCCAAAACATGGCCTGCTTAGGCCGAACAGGCCTTCTCCCATTTAAAGACTGCACTTTCTTCTGCTCCCGTGCTTTCAAGACCTGATCTGTAGAAGCCCTTCACTTTGGAGGTTGATGCCTCTTCTGTTAGAGCCGGTGCCGTTCTTACGCAGAGAAATACCAAGGGTAAGACTGTAACTTTTGGTTTCTTTTCAAAGACTTTCTCACCTGCTGAAAGGAACTACTCCATTGGAGACTGAGAACTCCTCGTTATTAAGCTTGTCTTGGAGGAATGGCGACATTTATTAGAAGAGTCTTCTCATCCGGTCAGCATCTACACAGATCATGAGAATCTTCTGTACCTTCAGTCTGCTCAGCGATTGTATCCTCGTCAGGCAAGGTGGCCTTTATTTTTTTCTACATTCAATTTCTACATTCACTTCCGTCCTGCTAACAAGAACATCAGAGCTAATGTTCTTTCCAGGTCCTCTGACATCATAGGTTTGGACTCCACGCCTGGGCATATTATTCCTCCTGATCGCTTGATTTCTGTCGCTCTTGCTGATATTCAGCAAGTTCCTCCAGGAAAATCCTTTGTGCCCGCCAGATTGAGATGCAAGGTACTGAGGTGGGGTCATACTTCTCTGTTAGCAGGTCATCCTGGTGTACGAAAGACTTTACTCCTAATTTCTCGGCACTACAGGTGGCCGCATCTAGAGCGTGACGTTTCTGATTTTGTCCGTTCCTGTGATACTTGTGCCCGTGACAAAACTCCTCAGCAGAAACCAGCTGGACTCTTGCAGCCTTTGCCCATTCCGGAGACTCCCTGGTCCCACGTTGTTATGGATTTTATCACCGATCTGCCTCCTTCCCGTAATAACACGGTCATTTGGGTTGTGGTCGATCGGTTTTCCAAGATGGCACATTTAATCCCTCTTCCTGGCCTCCCATCTGCTCCACAGCTGGCAAAGTATTTATGGCTACATATCTTTTGTCTGCATGGTCTTCCACAGCATATCGTTTCAGATTGCGGAGTTCAGTTTGTTTCTAAATTTTGGCGAGCTCTTTGTACCATCTTGACATCATTCTGGACTTCTCTGCCTTCCACCCTCAGTCCAATGGTCAGGTGGAGAGGGTTAATCAAATTCTGGAGACTAATCTTCGTCATTTTGTTTCAGCTCGCCAGGACGATTGGGTTGACCTTCTCCCTTGGGCAGAATTGTAATATAATCATAAGGATTCCGAGTCTACAAGGTCTTCTTTTTGTTGTTTATGGTCTTCATCTCCGTTATCCTCTTCCACTCCCAGTTTCTTCCGGTGTGCCAGCTGTTGATGAACTTGTCTGGGACTTCACTTCCATTTGGCAACAAACTCGTCAGTCTCTGTCTCATGCTTCCTCACACATGAAAGCACAAGCTGATAGGAGTAGAAAATCTCCTCCGTCCTTCACTCCTGGTGACAAGGTTTGGCTTTCCTCCAAATATATTTGGTTCAAGATACCCTGCTTGGTCCTTGCTATCTTGGTCCCTTCCAAGTCTTACAAAAAATGTATCCTGTCTCTTACAAACACCATTTACATATTTCCTAATTCATTTAATTGTTTTTCTTCTCAAGCCCCTTGTCATAAACCGGTTTTCACAAAAGAATCTTGTCCCCACACCAGTCTCTGACTCTTTTGATGTCTTTAAGGTAAAAGAGGTTCTTGCCACCATGACCGTGAGAGGTAAACAATTCTTCTTGGTTGACTTGGAAGGATATGGCCCTGAGGAAAGCTCTTGGGAGCCAGAGGAGAATATCCTGGACCGTGAACTTCTCAGGAAATTTCTGAACTGCAAAAGAAGGGGGAGACCAATGGGGGGGGGGGGGGGGTACTGTTACGGTTTGCTCTCTGGCCACCAGTTCTGGCCATGAGCGCATTTCCCTGCTCACCCCTGCTGATGGCGGGCCTAGGGTTCGCATCGCAGGGCGTGCCCGCATGCTAATCCCAGGCCGTCACTCACCTCGGTCCCCTGCCGCCTCCTCTTCTGCCTCTCAGCTCTGGCGCGTGTATCCCCATCTCCAAGGGCGCGCTGGAGCTTTAAGATTTAAAGGGTCAGCACGCCCATAATTATGTGCAACACCTGTGTCTCCTCTATAAGTTCCTGCTCCTCCCCCCACATCCCTGCTGGATCTTTGTTGCCTTGTGCCATTGAGAGAGCGTTACTGTGTTTTGCCTTGCCTTGTTAATGACCTCCTGCTATGTTCCTGACTTTTCTCCTGTGCCGCCTGCCTACTGACCTCCTGCATTGTTCCTGACTACGCATCTGTGCTGCCAACCCTGACCTTCTGCTATCCTGACTACGAGTTTCTGTATCCCTCCTGTGCATCGAATCTCCTGTGTGGTCGAGTCGTGCCAGGGGTAGCGACCTGGGTGCCGCCTGCTGCAGCAAGTCCATCCCGCTTTGCGGTGGGCTCTGGTGAAAACCAGCGGCACCTTAGACTATGCTCCCTGGTATGGCCCGCGTCATCTGCCACACAGGTCTAGCGGATCTACCAGTGTTCCTGTCTACTGAACCGTGAGTGTTACAGCAAGTCAGCCATGTGTCACCTCTGTGGATGGGGATGGTGAACAGAACAGCAACAGGAAGGCAATGATGAGAGATGTTAAAAGTATATTCAAAGTCTATTTATTTTAGCATAATGCAATACTGAATGTTTTTTTAGTTTTTTTTTTTTTTTGGACAAATTAAACCCTTCTGCATGTGTATAGACTGACATGAGGCCTATCTTGCAACAGAGAAGCCGAGTTACCTCAAATTTAATGTCGATTTAAACCCAGGAGTGGAGTCTAGGGGTCTTTCTGGTAATGTATTTACCCCACTGGATAGGGGTCTGGAATTTGCTGCAGGAAACTGCAAGATCATTACTCTCTTAAAAGTCTGTGTGTGGTACCATAGGAGTTGTAGGAGTAGGTGACACACATATAGTCAATCAAGTAGACAGTCAGCTCGGCCAGAATTAGGCCAACATGATGAAGTAGCCAGGGTCAGGGCAGGTGGAGTTATTACAGTTTTGAAAACAAGCAGTAAGTCAGAGCAGGTACCAGGCAAAATGTCTTGGTCAGGTAACTAGCTGGGTCAGCAAATGGAACACATTTCTAAACTATATCTTTGCTGTCAATTGGAACCTTTTTTCTTAGGCAAGAAATGCCAAAATCCTTTTAATAGGCAATGGCCACAAAACATTGGTGGAAGAAGCAGATCTTCAGCATGCAATGACCTTTTCAGAGACCGAGACCCACACATTCCCCCTAGCTATGCCCAACCATAGGAGAATGGTGAATTGTGGCTTGAGGAAACTGCAGGAGAGAACCAGGATAAAAACTGAGCATGGAACAATTGCCAGACATGAATGTTGTGGAAGCAGGCAGGAAAATCATAGCAATAAGGGAGTATGTATAGAGTATACAGTCAAACATCACAGTCTGGCATGTCTTCTTAAAAGTACCTTAAACTTCGAAAAGGTTTCTTGTCAAGACAAGGTATATTTGAAATTATACATTTGATAGATAGACATAATTATGTTGCTTGCCATCTTATCATTGAACCGGAACTGCAGAATAAAAGTTGTACTTTATATACAAACTTAATAAAGTTTTCAGGCAAACTATGTAAGGCATATCATACTGCCGCTGCCCATACTGCATTTGCTGCAAAAAACATATATGTCAAATGTATCAATAAAATGTCATGGACCCCTCATACACCAAAATAGTGTCCTTTTGCCATATGTCTGGATATGCATCTAGTCTTGTCAACACAAAAGCTTCGAAAAAGTATATACGTGCATTTATAATAGTTTACAATGTGAAAAGCCTTACTAGGTTGCATGGTCTTACTTTTTCACATACTTCGACCTATACATTTAGGGGCGCAACTCAAACCTTTGCTATGACACAGCAGAATGTAGAAGCTGAAGTAATTTTAGCTGTATTTACCTTTTTCTTTGCTTATTTTCAAAACAATTCCAGAAAATATGAAATGGAATGCAGGTATGTATAAGTTCGCAAATATGCCACAGAACTCAAAGAACTCACTAAACTCCTAAATCATCCATAACCTCAGTTGAGTCTAACAACTATTAATTGTAAAGGGATTTAAAAGGAGTTTGAATACTATATAGATTTTTAGATTGCAGTCACAACATCCTTCTATACATGCTAGACAGTAATTTTGTCTTTCTTCAATTTACATAGTTACATAGTTACATAGTTAGTAGAGTTGAAAAAAGACACACCAATCACACCAACTGTTGTGAACTTCTCACCAAGCTGCTTGGTGGTAGTTTTATAACCATTCCATCCTTGTGTAGGTCTACAATCTTGTCCCTGACATCCTTGGACAACTCTATAGCAGAGGTACTTTTGTGCCTCAGGAAGTGGTGACCCTGAGGTGTCGAAACTCACTGGGAGGATTGGCTCACTGAGTTGACACACTGGCACCATCCTCTTGATTACCGGCCTTCTGGCAAGGATCGGAGAAACTTTTATAGAGCCAGGAAGTATATCTCCACTTTTTTTATTTCTTTTTGTTGTCACTGTGTCACTTTTGAGTTTTGTGTGTCCACAGGATAGGCAGGATGTGATAGCCCACCTGGGTGACCCTCCTGGCGGTCTAGGGAAAGTGTGTGTGGCCATCAGGTTCTGCACCTCCCTGCAAAACACACAAACATTAGGAGCACGCAGTTTAAGAGAGTCTCCTATTCTCAGCTCATTACCTGAATTTAAAGGGGTACTCCGGTGCTTAGACATCTTATCCCCTATCCAAAGGATAGAGGATAAGATGCCTGATTGCGGGGATCCTGCCGCGACAGCTGTCATGACAGCTGTCACGCCCCCTCCCATAGGCTTGCATTGAGGGGGTGGAGCGTGACGTCACACGGGGAGGAGCCTTGACGTCACAACGCTCCGGCCCCGTGATCGACAGTAATCAGGCCCGGAGCGAAACGGGGTGCGTCGTGCAAGATCACGGGGGTCCCCAGCGATCAGGCATCTTATCCCCTATCCTTTGGATAGGGGATAAGATGTCTAAGCGCCAGAGTACCCCTTTAAGACACCTGGGAGCCAGAAATCTTTCTGGTGAACAACTGATCAATTACTTTCACTGGGTAAAATGTAGATTGATTATTATTATATATACATATACAGTGAAAGATAGATATATATATATATATATATATACGGGAATATGCAAAGCAGCTCATTACACAACCTTTTCAGGTAGTGTTCCCTGGTATCAGCTTAGCTCCTGTTAAGGAATATAAAAAGCTGAACGGGATATATGCCATGCCAGACTACTCCCCAAAAGGGAAGTTTCGACCCATCTGCAGACAGCTGTTTCGGGGTTTTTGCCCCTCGTCAGTACAGAGCAGGGTGATCTGGCTTGGCTGTGGTGAGAGGCCTGAGGCTTTAAAAGGGGTCAGTACTTTCCTCAGGGAGAGGACACCTCTTCAGGTGTAACGGAGATTCAGGTTAGGCCATTTAGCACTCCGCAGGCATTCTGGGTAGGGGAATATGCAAAGCAGCTCATTACACAACCTTTTCAGGTAGTGTTCCCTGGTATCAGCTTAGCTTCTGTTAAGGAATATAAAAAGCTGAACGGGATATATGCCAAGCCAGACTACTCCCCAAAAGGGAAGTTTCGACCCATCTGCAGACAGCTTTTATCTAAAGCCGAGGAACGTGCTCTCGATTCACCCAAAGTGCAAGAAAAAGTGCAAACGTGTTACACAAAAAAAAACGTGCACAAAGGATGCGGTCTATCGCAAGCCTTCTCCGATAGGAGAGAGGCCCCCCAACAAACCTTACCCTTCGCCTCCGGACCAAAAGGTACCTGCGAGGTTCCAGGTTCGATGTCCCTTTTCACCGAAGCTACTAGGGGACCACAAATGCTCCCGGCATCCCCCTTGGCGTTAGCCAAGGTATCTGCCCGCAGAGCCAATAACGGTAGGTACCCTGCCAAAGCAGGAGTACCCGGGGTGTTTGCAGGGAGGTGCGGAACCTAATGGCCACACACACCTCCCCTAGACCGCCAGGAGGGACACCCAGAAGGGCTTCCGCATCCTGACAAATCCTGTGAACACACAACACGCAAAAAGTGACACAGTGAGACAAAAAAGAAATAAATAAGTGAATGTGTGCAGATATACTGCCCGGACATCCGGCCGGATCTATAAAAATTTCTCTGATCACGGGATATATGCCAAGCCAGACTACTCCCCAAAAGGGAAGTTTCGACCCATCTGCAGACAGCTGTTTCTTTTTTTTCTTTTTTTTTTTTTTTAAAGCCGAGGAACGTGCTCTCGATTGACCCAAAGTGCAAGAAAAAGTGCAAACGTGTTACACTAAAAAAACGTGCACAAAGGATGCGGTCTATCGCAAGCCCTTCTCCGATAGGAGAGAGGCCCCCCAACAAACCTTACCCTTCGCCTCCGGACCAAAAGGTACCTGCGAGGTTCCAGGTTCGATGTCCCTTTTCGCCAAAGCTACTAGGGGACCACAAATGCTCCCGGCATCCCCCTTGGCGTTAGCCAAGGTATCTGCCCGCAGAGCCGATAACGGTAGGTACCCTGCCAAAGCAGGAGTACCCGGGGTGTTTGCAGGGAGGTGCGGAACCTAATGGCCACACACACCTCCCCTAGACTGCCAGGAGGGACACCCAGAAGGGCTACCGCATCCTGACAAATCCTGTGAACACACAACACACAAAAAGTGACACAGTGAGACAAAAAGAAATAAATAAGTGAATGTGTGCAGATATATTGCCCGGATCTATAAAAATTTCTCTGATCCTAGCCAGAAGGCCGGGAATCAAGAGGTGAGTGCCACAAGGTGAAGAGATTATGGTGCCCGTGCTTCAACTCAGTGAGCCAATCCTCCCAGTGAGTTTCAGCACCTCGGGTCACCACTCCCCGAGGCACAAAAGTACCTCGGCTCTAGACCCTCTCAGCCTCATGGCGAGACCCGGAGGGAACAGGTCACATCGGGGCAGCCGTCGAGCTGATTCTTCAGAACCAGCCCCGGAAAGCCCTGGTACACCTGCATCCTCCATGCAGCACCCATCCCCACCAGCATGAAAACTGATAAGAACAGATACTACACTTGATCTTAGCCAAAAGGCCGAGAAGCGATCTGCAGACAGCTGTTTCGGGGTTTTTGCCCCTCGTCAGTACAGAGCAGGGCGATCAGGCTTGGCTGTGGTGAGAGGAGTGAGGCTTTAAAAGGGGTCAGTACTTTTTCAGGGAGAGGACACCTCTTCTCGCCACAGCCAAGCCAGATCACCCTGCTCTGTACTGACGAGGGGCAAAAACCCTGAAACAGCTGTCTGCAGATGGGTTGAAACTTCCCTTTTGGGGAGTAGTCTGGCTTGGCATATATCCCGTTCAGCTTTTTATATTCCTTAACAGGAGCTAAGCTGATACCAGGGAACACTACCTGAAAAGGTTGTGTAATGAGCTGCTTTGCATATTCCCCTACCCAGAATGCCTGTGGAGTGCTAAATGGCCTAACCTGAATCTCTGTTACACCTGAAGAGGTGTCCTCTCCCTGAGGAAAGTACTGACCCCTTTTATATATATATATATATATATATATACACACATTTATATACATTTAGGCTGAGTTCACATATGTCCGGCATCTGGCATAGGCCTAAATCCTGACACAATTGATGCCATGACTGATGACAATGTGCATTAGTTACAATGTGATCACACACTGTGGGATATAAGGAACATTTGAGAAGTGTCCATCATATGTAAACCCAGCCGGATAGTAACTCAAGATTATGATGCTTGTCTCTGGCTTATTCAGTTGCTTTTTATTTAGGATACTTCATCACGAATCTTCTTCCTGCTCAACACCTTGAACGCGACGGCGTTTCAGGGGCGTGCCCCCTTAGTCATGCATTCCAGGTGTGGAGAAGGTGAGGGTTATATAGCAAATTAGATAGGCACCTGTTCACATAGGCTTTGCTACAATAGAAAAAATCGCATGCAATTATTTCAGAATCAAGTCACATTCACTAAAGTGCTATCATGCTACAAAAATTATTTAAAACAACATACTTAGTTTAAACCATGCGGAAAAATGCTGTCCAATTTTGTAATCCAATAACATTCCCTCTGCAGCAAACATCTTTTATTGAGGCTTTCATTTGCTGACTCTGGGACTTCCTCCAGTATTAAACATTTGAGTGCTGTGATGGAGTGTCCACAGTCACGGAAGTGCCTAGCAACGGTACTCTCTCCATAACTTGATATCTCCCCTTTTTCTGTATTCAAAAGTTTTCTGATAACTGACTTGTTTTTAGAGAGACGGGTTTTGATCATCCTGGCTGTTTGTCCAACATAAGAAAGTCCGCACGGACATTTGAGCATGTATATTACATTTTTAGTCATACAGGTATAAAAACCTTTGCACATAATAGAGTGACCTTTTGATGGATGTTAAAATGTATCTCCTTTTAATTATGCCACTACAATGGCCACAATTTAGGCAATGGTAAGTACTTTTACGTCTACTAGAATGTTTGGTGACTAGTTTTCCTTACTGCTACATCACTTTTGCGGGACCTGAATGTGAACCCCAGACTGCTGCTCACCTTCCGCCCCATCCTCTTCTGTCCCCGCTGGACCTTTTCCTCGCGTTGCAGGGCGCGCTCTATTGGGAGCCCCACTTTGTTCTTCTCCTCCTGCTGGCTCTTAGGAGGCAGGGATGCGCGCGCCCTAGGAGGCTGGACACACGCACCCGGCTCTTCTAAATTTAAAGGGCTAGTGCGCCAATAATTGGTGTTTGTCTCAAACCAACCCTATTTAGTTCTGGCACTTCCTACTGTGCCCTGCCAGATCTTTGCGCCCATGTATACTTGTGTCTTGCCATGTATCTGACCCCTTGCTATGTATCCTGACCTTGCTCCTGTGCCACCCGCCTTTTGACCTCTTGCTATGTGACCTGACCTTGCTTTGTTGCCGCCAGCCCTGACCTCCTGCCTGTTCTGACTTCGTCTGTGCCTTATCCTTCCTGTGCCTCGTTATACCTTGGCTGCCTGTGGGCACAGGTTGTATCAGGGGCACCTTAGACTCCGCTTCCTGGTACAGCCCATGCCATCTTCCTCACAGGTTAGTGGATCCACCTACCACAGCCGTTACAGTAAGATCCGGCCATGAATCCAGCCCAGGTTCCTCTGCCAAGTGTCTCCGACCTCTCTTCCATTGTTGTGCAGTAGACTGCGCAGATCGAACAACAGGATCAGCAGTTGTCACAGCTTTCTGCGCTTATGCAGCAGCTCCTTGCTACGCAACAGTCTCAACCTTCAGCATCTTCTGCTCCTCTGGCTTCTGATGCTTCCAAGATTCATCTGTCTCTTCCCTCCAAGTATGATGGAGACCCAAAGTTGTGTAGAGGCTTTGTGACTCAGTGTTCTATGCACCTTGAACTTCAAGCGGACCAGTTTCCTACTGAACGAGCTAAAGTGGTTTTTATAATCAGCCTCCTTTCTGGTAAAGCTTTGGCCTGGGCTACCCTGCCGTGGGACTACAATGACCCTTTGTCCTCTAATCTCCGGTCATTTCTTGGTGAATTCCAAAATGTTTTTGAAGAACCTGCCCGGGATTCTTCGTCGGAGACTGCCTTACTGAATCTCTGTCAAGGAGATTCTTCCGTGGGTGAATACACAGTACAGTTCCGCATTCTAGCCTCTGAGCTAGCTTGGAATAATGAGGCTTTGTGTGTACCTTTCAAAAAGGTCTCTCAAGTAGAATCAAGGATGCCTTGGCAGCGCAAGATGTTCCGTCCTCCCTAACAGATGTCATCAATTTAGCCACTTGAATTGACGTACGGTTTTCTGAGAGACAGGAGGAGTTACGTCGGGAGAAGGAGCCTGTCCAGCCATGGCGCTTTCCTCGTTTGGCACCTGTGTTCCAACGTCCACAACAACCATCTCCAATTCCTCCTGTTGAGGAGCCCATGCAGGTGGATCGCACTAGACTTTCTTCTCAAGAAAGAATCTGTCGACACAACGAGAATTTGTGCCTCTATTATGCCAGTCTGGAGCACTTTCTCAAAGACTGCACCTTACGTCCTCCACGTTTGACCATGCCTGTTCAATTCCATGACTCTTTGAAAACTTCTTTCTCTGCCTTCTTGGATTATGGCTCCGCAGGGAATTTTATTGATGCCACCTTGGTCCAAAAACATAATCTCCCTGTGTTTCGGAGAGAACCTGAATGGTATGGTCCTATTCCGCACTGTACCTCTCATTATGCAAGTGGGAGTGTTACATAAGGAGAAGAAATCATTTTTTGTACCTCCTCATTGTACTTCTGAACTTCTTCTTGGTCTGCCTTGGCTTCAGCGTCACTCTTCGCAACTTTTTCTCGTTGGGGAACTTTCTGTCAAGGTCACTGTCTGGAGTCCACCCAGTCTATCACCTCCTATCAAGTCGGGCCTGCCTCCCCCTTATCGTAATTTTTCTGTCATATTCTGTGAGAACAGGCAGAGACTCTTCCACCACATAATCCTTACGATTGCCCCATTGATCTCCAACCTGGTACTACACCTCCCCGGGGAAGAATTAACCCGCAGTCTGTACCTGAGACGCAAGCTATGGCTAAATATATCCAGGAAAATCTACAAAAGAGTTTCATCCCGAAGTCCACCTCTCCAGCCAGGGCTGGAATCTTCTTTGTAGGAAAGAAAGATGGATCTCTCCATCCCTATATTGACAACCGGGGTCTAAACAAGATTATGATCAAAAATCGCTACCCACTGCCTTTGATTTCAGAACGTTTTGATCGTTTACGGGGAGCCAGAATCTTCACTAAGTTGGATCTGCGGGCGGCATACAATCTTATTTGAATTTGTGAAGGAGATGAATGGAAGACGGCTTTCAATACCCGTGATGGCCACTTTGACTACCTTGTAATGCCTTTTGGTCTCTGCAATGCTCCTGCTGTCTTCCAAGAATTTGTTAATGGGATGAGATACGGCGCCTCCTTCGATGTTGTAAGTTTGGAGGCATCAAAGGAGACAACATCGAAGGAGGTGCCGTATCTCATCCCATTTTTTCTCCCAATTTCTACATGTTCAAACTGGACCTGCCAGTCACGGTTAAGGATGCAGAGGCAGCCACCTACCTAACACCGCCGTACACTAGGATCTCGGACCCGGGATACCAACGGCTTCTTGCGATTCTGAAGGCAGACAAAGGTGTTGTGCCCGCAACACAACCTACTACGGCAAGGTGCATTAACTCGCACGTACCCGCTATACATCAACGGTATCACGCTAGGAGCGCGCCTCTTTTTCCTTCTATTTTCAAGAATTTCAAGAATCTTCCGAGATCTGTTGTATACCTGTGTGGTAGTCTATTTGGATGATATTCTGATTTTCTCTCCCAATTTGGAGGCTCATCTTTCCATGTTCATCTGGTCCTTCAGCATCTCCGGGAGAATCATCTATATGCCAAGCTAGAGAAATTTCTCTTTGAGAGAACAAGTCTTCCATTTCTGGGTTACATTGTCTCCCACCAAGGTCTTCAGATGGATCCTGACAAACTTTCTGCAGTTCTAGACTGGCCACATCCTTCTGGTCTTAAAGCTATTCAACGATTTTTGTGGTTTGCCAATTACTACCGTCAATTCGTTTGCACATTTTTCTTCCTTGGTTGCCCTAATTGTAGCCCTTACCAAAAAGAACTGTAACCCCAAGAACTGGTCTCCTGAGACAGAGGAGGCCTTCTCTTGGTTAAAATCTGCCTTCGCTTCAGCACCTGTTCTGTCAAGACCTTACCCTGAAAAAAACTTGCCTTAGAAGAATGGCGTAATCTTTTGGAGGGTTCCACACATCCAGTCAGCATCTTTATGGATCACAAGAACCTTTTGTATTTTCAGTCAGCTCAATGTCTGAATCTCCACCAGACAAAATGGTCGCTATTCTTCTCCAGGTTAAAATTAAAAATGTATTTCCATCCTGCCGACAAGAGCATAAGAGCCGATGCACTCTCCAGGTCTTCAGATGTGGTTGGACAAGATTCCACTCCTTGTCATATTATTCCACCTGAGTGTTTGGTTCCTGTAACACCTGCAGTCCTCCAGCAAGCTCCATCTGGAAAACCCTTCATACCACCTCTATTGAGATGCAGAGTACTGAGCTGGGGTCATTCTTCCTTGGTACAGGGATGTGGAATTTCTATCGCCCGACGCCCGGGACTAGCAGTATTGGGCGCCGGGCAGGTGAATTTGTTCGGCCCTTAGCCCGGCTTCGGGCAAGCAGGGCCGGACCTGACAAGTGCGGCGGATCTGCAGTCTGTATGGAGCGGGCACCCGACTCCTGCCCGCTCCATACTCTGCAGCCTGTGTCCTCCGAAGCAGAGCAGGGGAGATGAGAAGCTGTGTATTGGTCTTCTCTCCCCTGCTCTGCAGACGTGCGGGGGGAGATGAGGGGGCGTGACTTCTTGCTCCCCGTGCAGACCTGCGTCCTCTGCCTTCACTCCCCGCACGTCTTCACGGGGAGACTGTATGCGGCGCTCTGCAGTATGTATGGAGCGGGCTCCGGATTCCTGCCCGCTCCATACACTGCAGCCCTCGGCTGTTCTCAGTAGCCGGGGGCCGCCGCTAATAGCCAGCATGCGGCAATCGCCGCGGCTGGCTATTAACCCTTTAGATCGCCGCTGTCAAAGCTGACAGCGGCGTCTAAAGGGAGATGTGAATGCTCCCTGGTGGGCTAGTGGGGTGGATCGCCCCCCCGCAGCGCGATCGCAGGGGGGTGATCCACTATAGAGGTAGCCGGAGGACTTACCTCTGCTTCCTCCTGTCCCGCTCTGTCATTGATAGATCCTGGCTGGACCAGGCTCTATCAATGGATCACAGAGCACACAGATTAATAGAGTTCAATAGAACTCTATTCATCTGTCTGAGGAATCTAATGATTCCTCATATAAGTGTAATAAAGTGTAAACAAATAAATAAATAAAAAAAATTAAAAAGTTTTAATAAAAGTTTGAAGGACACATTAACCTAGTGGTCTTCAAACTGTGCCCCTCCAGATGTTACAAAACTACAATTCCAAGCATGCCAGGACAGCTGTTGGCTGTCCGGGCATGCTGGGAGTTGTAGTTTTGCAATATCTGGAGGGCCACAGTTTGAAGACCGCTGCATTAACCCCTTCCATGTTAAAAGTTCAAATCGCCCCCTTTTCCTATATAAAAACATGCAAACATAATAAAAATAAACATATTTGGTATCGCTTCGTGCGTAATTGTACAACCTATAAAAATATAACATTATGTATCCCGTACGGTAAATGTAAAAAAATACCAAACCACAGATTTGCAATTTTTATAGTATCCCAGAAAAAAAAGTTAAAAAGCGATTAAAAAGTCAGATCGATTCCAAGATGGTACCGATACAAACAGATTATGGCGCAAAACATGAGCCCTCATACAGCCTGGTATGCAGGGAAAAAATAAAGCTACAGGGGTTAAAAAATGGCAATTAAAAAAATGTGAAAAAGTCCAGAATTAGTAAAACATGATGTAAACGATACAAATCTGGTATTGCCGTAATCAGGCGCCTAAAGTATAAAACTAACATGTTATCTGACCACAAGGTAAATGGCGCAGAAAAGAAAAACACCAAATCTGCAAAATGATCTTTTACTATTTCAATTTCACCTCCCTTAATATATATATATATATATATATATATATATATATTTGGTTCAGAGAATATGTTATTGAAAAATTAAAAGGTATCATTATAGTAGGTAGTTATGGCTATTATAGGGCGAGGAGGAAAAAAACCGAGAGCGTAAAAGCGAAAATTGGCCCGGACAAGTGGATCGTCATGAGGGACAAGTAGATTTTGCTCCATTTTAGTCCCGTGGACAAGTAGTTTTTTATAAAATTTCCACACCCCTGTTGGTAGCTGGCCATTCCGGTGTAAAAGTCTTTTTAATTAATCTCTATGCATTATTGGTGGCCCCACCTCAAACGGGATGTCACAGACTTTGTCAGTTCCTGTGCTACCTGTGCTTGAGATAAGACTCATTGGCAGAGACCTGCTGGCCTTTTACAGCCTCTTCCTATTCCGGACACTCCTTGGTAGCAAATTGCTATGGATTTTCTGACCAATCTGCCCCCATCCTATAGCAATATGGTCATCTCGGTGGTGGTCGATCAGTTTTCCAAAATGGCTCATTATATTCCATTGCCCGGTTTACAATCTGCTCTGCAACTGGCCAAACACTTCCTTCAGCATATCTTCCACTTACATGGCTTTCCGTCTCATATCATTTTGGAACACGGGGTGAAATTTGTCTCTAAGTTCTGGTGAGCTGTATGCTCTCGTCTAAAAATCAAGTTGGATTTCTCATCTTCCTATCACCCGCAATCCAATGGGCAAGTCGAGTAAATCAAGTTCTGGAAGAATATCTTCGTCACTTTGTTTTGGTCTGACAGGACGACTGTGTCGATCTTTTACCCTGGGCGGAATTCACCTACAATCATAGAGACTCTGAGGCCACAAAGTCTTCTGAATTTTTTGATGCCTACGGTCTTCATCCTTGTCCTCCTCTTCCAGTTTCCTCGGGCGTGCCAGCTGTTGATGAACTAGTTTGGGCTTTCACATCCATCTGGCAACAGTCTCGGCATTCTCTGCTTCAAGCCTCCTCCCGTATGAAATCTCAGGCAGATAAGAAAATATCTCCTCCATTTTTTTCTCGTAGTGATAAGGTCTGGTTATCATCAAATATATACGTTTCAAGATTCTGAGCTACAAGTTGGGCCCTAGTTTCCTGGGACGGTTTGAGGTTTTTCAAAAGATTAATCCGGTCTCCTATAAACTTCGTCTGCCTTCTTCCTTACACATTCCGTTGTAGCTTGAAAGGGAGAATTGGAACTCCCTAGTGGGACTAAACACTTAATTGTGTGAACTTTGGCAGGCTCTATGAACTGTGTTGTTATAACGTGCATCAGTAGTCATCAGTTGTGTGGCATCCGGCATCCAATGTTTGTGGATGCAGGAGAGCAAAACACAGCAAGCTGCGTTCTGCTGTCCCATGCTGTCCAGCGTGTCCAACAATCCAGCGTCAAAATTGAGCCACTGGATAATTGTGAACTTTCCCATTCAAATGAATGGGATCAGTTCTAGCATCGGTTTCCTTCTGGTGCACGCTGGATGGAAACTATGCCGAACACCGCACATATGTAAACCAAGCCTTAGACCTAAAGGTAACCCTATACACAGCTTTTTGTAACAGTTTCACTTTTTTTTTTTTTAAGCCAAAGCCAGAAGTGGATTTAAAAGAAAAGGAAAACATAAATGATAGACATAAACATCTCATCCCTGTTGGATAGTCCTTATTCTTTGACAAAAAATTGTAAAGAATCTTTCCACAACACACATAACCAAGTGGCCCCTTTGTTTTTCAAAAAGATGCAGCCTTTTTTCTTTACTTTCTGTATGGATCCCGGACTCCTCGACATCTACACATCCTGAATTTTACTTTTTTTTTTTTTTTTTATAGTTCAATAGTTTTTCTTTCCATTATGATCATTATTATGTTTTTGTTAATTCTGTCTGAGGATGCACAATGTTATGTTTACATGACCTTAGGGGGCCTGCATGCCAACATCTCTACAGGTATTATAGCATATAAAGAAAAGTAAGGAGCACTCACCCAGTGCTAGATCCCTGGCTGGCCGGTAACTGTGAACGAGTCCTCTTCTCTTTGCGGGGGAGACAGTAGGTGGTTCGGGGGGAGCTCAGAGGCCAGCCACAGACCGTATCACGCCACTTGGCGCTTTGTCAGACTGTGGCCGGCGTCTGAGCTCCCCCCGAATGACCTACCATCTCCCCCGCAAAGAGAAGAGGACTCGTTTACAGTTACTGGCCAGCCAGGGATCTAGCACCGGGTGAGTGCTCTGTACCTTTCTTTATATGTTATTATTGTCAGAACACTATTTCTTCTGACGTGAGCACCTCCCATTATCCCGGTTTCCAAACTAATCATGCCCAGCAACAGCTTTTCTGTATAGCATTGATTCGCAATTGTGGATATTCATTGATATATCAGTGCCGATTTATAATACTTTTTCTTGTGGATGTGATCTACAGGTTTAATATTTGTTTACAGCTCATATTTGTTGTCACATACTGTGCTCCTTTACTATATCAAATCATAAATTAAGTGAGATTTTGTAAAAAAAAAAAAAATCTATTGTCATTCTTGAAGCTTTTTGTTAGTTCTCCAGCCTCAAGACAAATGTATGCACCTGTGGTGTTTATACCATAGACAATATATGTGCTCTCGTGCAATCGTGTTTCTAGTTGTCACATGTAGAACTCTGTATTGGAAAAAGGTATTGGAAAAAGAACACATGATTAAGCAAAAAATGCTTTCTATCACCTGTGGACTTCTTTCTCCAGTCTTACAAATCTTCTCTGTTCTGAACTATTCACCTGACACACCAGGCTGCCCTTGTTTCCTATTCTGATGCAATGTAGGCATAACATTTAGACAATGCAGGTTTCAAAATAGAATATGACGATTATTGCATTTGTTTGGTAGTATTTCATCTGTAGTGATGTCTTTGTCTTTCAGCAAACCGGGACCAGAACTGTTATTGACACCTGCGGTTCTGTATCATGGAAGGTTTTTGTGAAGATTTTTTAAGATAAACATAATCTTTATAACAAGTTACATTTTTATCATTCCAGAAATATAAATAAAAAAAAATAGATCACTCATTTGTTCCCAGTACTGTATTCCGTTCCAGTTATTTATCTCCACAAAGTAGAGAATAGGATCCATTGGACCCTACCAAGGTCTATCTAATCCATCCATATTTCACGAATCCAACCTATATATATATATATATATAAAACCAAACTCGTAAAGAGAGAGAAATATAAAAAAGAGAGGAAAAGAAACACTCACATTCATACACACAGAAAGATTTATTTTCCAATGACTCTCTACATATCAACGTTCAAAAATAGCAATCCATCTATCTCTTAATTTGTTACATTTTGCCTCCATTAAAGGGGTTAGCTACCATAAGGTGATTTTAGTATTTGTCTGCTAGACAGTAATGGACATGCTTAGGAAGGATCCGTGCTTGTCTTGGGGCTAAAGGGCTGTGTTGTGAGATTACCATAATGCTGTGGCTATTTTTTTTGTGAACTAGCTATTTCCTGTTCGAGTTCCCTCTGTCAAACTAGAAGTCCCATCATTCCTTGTTTATAAGTGTGAGGTCACTTTCTTCCCTCCCACGCATCAGCCCTGTTTTCTAACCAGGGTGTCTCCAGCTGTAGAAAAACTACAATTTACTGTAGAATGATCTCCCACTCAACATTCGCTCCACCTTTTGAAGCAGACAGGCTCCCTGCCATCACCTGACTGGTGATTGTGATGACTAGTTCTGCAAGAACCCATAGGGTTAATGCTTTCTTGCCCTGTTGTTTATTTTGGTTGCTGGGATGCCTCTGTGCTCCTGGGTTTGGTTCAGCTTGCTGAGCCAATTAGAGTCCTCCTGGTTGCAGCTCAGGCATATATAGGGAGGCCTTTTCCAGTCATTCCCTGCTTGTGGTAGTTCTTGAACTGACCTAGCAACTTCTTACTCTACTGTTTATTCTGGTTTTCTGTGACTCTTGGCTCGGCTTTTTGACTTCCCTTTGTAACTCTGTTCCCTTTGTTATTGTACTTTGCTCCCTCTTGGCTTGAACTTGTCAACTACGTATTACTGCGTGTGCGTGTTTAGGTTGTTGTCTATTAGTTTGTGTGCCTCCTGACTGTTCCTAACCTGTGCCTGTTCTTTTTGTAATTTATTGTGTTGACTGTGACTGCCATCACTTACATAGGAAGGGACCGTCACTGTGGTTACGGACCCGCTGCCTAGGGTGGGTACGTAAGTAGGCAGGGTGAGTTAAGGGCTGCACTCTTTCCCTGCCCAGACGTGATGTAATTTCTTGGGCCGCACTGCAACCTGGTAAAACCTGAAACAACACTCATTTTGTATGCTGTTAAAATAAACATTGTGGCAAAGATCACATAAGAATTGCGAGACCCCCATGAAACACAGAGGTAATAAAAGAAGCCGACCAGCTCCACCCGACTTGCAGATGACCTGGCCCGGACTGGTGCTGACCACACCAATAGAGCAATAGAAAGAAGTAGATGTCCAGCCAGGTTTGCTTGTGCAAATAAAATTGTCAGGGACCAACCAGGGGACAGGAAGAGTGAGCCCTAAACTAACCCTAAAATCGCTCACCCTGCTTACTTGCCCATCCACCCTAACCGGTGGATCGACAACTGGGCACCGGTCCCTCCCTGAACTAAAGTGCAGGGGCCTAATAAAAACACATACTAATAAATAGTCGGTCACAAACCAGAAACATAACAGGAACATAGAACTCTATAGTTAAAAGGTCATAGGACACAGATCAGAGAGTTAGTACCGAGGACACTATATCAGCAGACATGAACAGAGGACTCAGTGGTCGTGAACAGAGGACACTATAGATAAGCAGTCATGAACAGAACTCCAAAGATCTGAATAAAGAACAAATAAACATATAAAGTTCAAAACACCAGACAGGAAAACGGATAAGTGTTACGCCGAGCGCTCCGGGTCCCCGCTCCTCCCCGGAGCGCTCGCTACACTCTCGCTACTGCAGCGCTCCGGTCAGATCTACTGACCCGGTGCGCTGCGATACCGCCTCCAGCCGGGATGCGATTCGCGATGCGGGTGGCGCCCGCTCGCGATGCGCACCCCGGCTCCCGTACCTGACTCGCTCTCCGTCGGTCCTGTCCCGGCGCGCGCGGCCCCGCTCCCTAGGGCGCGCGCGCCGGGTCTCTGCGATTTAAAGGGCCACTGCGCCGCTGATTGGCGCAAGTGGTTCTAATTAGTGTGTTCACCTGTGCACTCCCTATGTATACCTCACTTCCCCTGCACTCCCTCGCCGGATCTTGTTGCCATTGTGCCAGTGAAAGCGTTTCCTTGTGTGTTCCTAGCCTGTGTTCCAGACCTCCTGCCGTTGCCCCTGACTACGATCCTTGCTGCCTGCCCCGACCTTCTGCTACGTCCGACCTTGCTTCTGTCTACTCCCTTGTACCGCGCCTATCTTCAGCAGTCAGAGAGGTTGAGCCGTTGCTAGTGGATACGACCTGGTCACTACCGCCGCAGCAAGACCATCCCGCTTTGCGGCGGGCTCTGGTGAACACCAGTAGTGACTTAGAACCGGTCCACTACCACGGTCCACGCCAATCCCTCTCTGGCACAGAGGATCCACCTCCTGCCAGCCGGCATCGTGACAGTAGATCCGGCCATGGATCCCGCTGAAGTTCCTCTGCCAGTTGTCGCCGACCTCACCACGGTGGTCGCCCAGCAGTCACAACAGATAGCGCAACAAGGCCACCAGCTGTCTCAACTGACCGTGATGCTACAGCAGCTACTACCACAGCTTCAGCAATCATCTCCTCCGCCAGCTCCTGCACCTCCTCCGCAGCGAGTGGCCGCTTCAGGCCTACGACTATCCTTGCCGGATAAATTTGATGGGGACTCTAAATTTTGCCGTGGCTTTCTTTCTCAATGTTCCCTGCACTTGGAGATGATGTCGGACCAGTTTCCTACTGAAAGGTCTAAGGTGGCTTTCGTAGTCAGCCTTCTGTCTGGAAAAGCTCTGTCATGGGCCACACCGCTCTGGGACCGCAATGACCCCGTCACTGCCTCTGTACACTCCTTCTTCTCGGAAATTCGAAGTGTCTTTGAGGAACCTGCCCGAGCCTCTTCTGCTGAGACTGCCCTGTTGAACCTGGTCCAGGGTAATTCTTCCGTTGGCGAGTACGCCGTACAATTCCGTACTCTTGCTTCAGAACTATCCTGGAATAATGAGGCCCTCTGCGCGACCTTTAAAAAAGGCCTATCCAGCAACATTAAAGATGTTCTGGCCGCACGAGAAATCCCTGCTAACCTACATGAACTCATTCATCTAGCCACTCGCATTGACATGCGTTTTTCCGAAAGGCGTCAGGAGCTCCGCCAGGATATGGACTTTGTTCGCACAAGGCGTTTTTTCTCCCCGGCTCCTCTCTCCTCTGGTCCCCTGCAATCCGTTCCTGTGCCTCCCGCCGTGGAGGCTATGCAGGTCGACCGGTCTCGCCTGACACCTCAAGAGAGGACACGACGCCGCATGGAGAATCTCTGCCTGTACTGTGCCGGTACCGAACACTTCCTGAAGGATTGTCCTATCCGTCCTCCCCGCCTGGAAAGACGTACGCTGACTCCGCACAAAGGTGAGACAGTCCTTGATGTCAACTCTGCTTCTCCACGTCTTACTGTGCCTGTGCGGATATCTGCCTCTACCTTCTCCTTCTCTACTATGGCCTTCTTGGATTCCGGATCTGCAGGAAATTTTATTTTGGCCTCTCTCATCAACAGGTTCAACATCCCGGTGACCAGTCTCGCCAGACCCCTCTACATCAATTGTGTTAACAATGAAAGATTGGACTGTACCATACGTTTCCGCACGGAGCCCCTCCTAATGTGCATCGGACCTCATCACGAAAAAATTGAGTTTTTGGTCCTCCCCAATTGCACTTCCGAAATTCTCCTTGGACTACCCTGGCTTCAACACCATTCCCCAACCCTGGATTGGTCCACTGGGGAGATCAAGAGTTGGGGTACCTCTTGTTTCAAGGACTGCCTTAAACCGGTTCCCAGTACTCCTTGCCGTGACCCTGTGGTTCCCCCTGTAACCGGTCTCCCTAAGGCCTATATGGACTTTGCGGATGTATTTTGCAAAAAACAAGCTGAGACTCTACCTCCTCACAGGCCTTATGACTGTCCTATTGACCTCCTCCTGGGCACTACTCCACCCCGGGGCAGAATTTATCCTCTCTCCGCCCCAGAGACTCTTGCTATGTCTGAGTACATCCAGGAAAATTTAAAAAAGGGCTTTATCCGTAAATCCTCCTCTCCTGCCGGAGCCGGATTTTTCTTTGTGTCCAAAAAAGATGGCTCCCTACGTCCTTGCATTGACTACCGCGGTCTTAATAAAATCACGGTAAAGAACCGCTACCCTCTACCTCTCATCTCTGAACTCTTTGATCGCCTCCAAGGTGCCCACATCTTTACCAAACTGGACTTAAGAGGTGCTTATAATCTCATCCGCATCAGAGAGGGGGATGAATGGAAAACGGCATTTAACACTAGAGATGGACACTTTGAGTATCTGGTCATGCCCTTTGGCCTGTGCAACGCCCCTGCCGTCTTCCAAGACTTTGTTAATGACATTTTTCGTGATCTCTTATATTCTTGTGTTGTTGTGTATCTGGACGATATCCTGATTTTTTCTGCCAACCTAGAAGAACACCGCCAGCATGTCCGCATGGTTCTTCAGAGACTTCGTGACAATCAACTTTATGCCAAAATGGAGAAATGTCTGTTTGAATGTCAATCTCTTCCTTTCCTAGGATACTTGGTCTCTGGCCAGGGACTACAAATGGATCCAGACAAACTCTCTGCCGTCTTAGATTGGCCACGCCCCTCCGGACTCCGTGCTATCCAACGTTTTTTGGGGTTCGCCAATTATTACAGACAATTTATTCCACATTTTTCCACCATTGTGGCTCCTATCGTGGCTTTAACCAAAAAGAATGCCAATCCTAAGTCATGGCCTCCTCAAGCGGAAGATGCCTTTAAACAGCTCAAGTCTGCCTTTTCTTCGGCTCCCGTGCTCTCCAGACCTGACCCATCTAAACCCTTCCTATTGGAGGTTGATGCCTCCTCAGTAGGAGCTGGAGTGGTCCTTCTACAAAAAAATTCTTCCGGGCATGCTGTTACTTGTGGTTTTTTTTCTAGGACCTTCTCTCCGGCGGAGAGGAACTACTACATCGGGGATCGAGAGCTACTAGCCATTAAATTAGCACTTGATGAATGGAGGCATCTGCTGGAGAGATCAAGATTTCCAGTTATTATTTACACCGATCACAAGAACCTCTCCTATCTCCAGTCTGCCCAACGGCTGAATCCTCGCCAGGCCAGGTGGTCTCTGTTCTTTGCCCGATTTAATTTTGAAATTCACTTTCGGCCTGCCGATAAGAACATTAGGGCCGATGCTCTCTCTCGTTCCTCGGATGCCTCGGAAGTAGAGCTCTCTCCGCAACACATCATTTCTCCTGACTGCCTGATCTCCACTTCTCCAGCCTCCATCAGGCAAACTCCTCCAGGGAAGACCTTCGTCTCTCCACGCCAACGCCTCGGAATCCTCAAATGGGGTCACTCCTCCCATCTCGCAGGTCATGCGGGCATCAAGAAATCCGTGCAACTCATCTCTCGTTTCTATTGGTGGCCGACTCTGGAGACGGATGTTGTTGATTTTGTGCGGGCCTGCACTGTCTGTGCCCGGGATAAGACTCCTCGCCAGAAGCCCGCTGGTCTTCTTCATCCTCTGCCTGTCCCCGAACAGCCTTGGTCTCTGATTGGTATGGACTTACCCCCATCCCGTGGCAACACTGTTGTATGGGTGGTCGTTGATCGATTCTCCAAGATGGCACATTTCATCCCTCTTCCTGGTCTTCCTTCAGCGCCTCAGTTGGCAAAACAATTTTTTGTACACATTTTTCGTCTTCACGGGTTGCCCACGCAGATCGTCTCGGATAGAGGCGTCCAATTCGTGTCAAAATTCTGGAGGGCTCTCTGTAAACAACTTTTCTTCTGCCTATCATCCTCAATCCAATGGGCAAGTAGAAAGAATTAACCAGGTCCTGGGTGATTATTTACGGCATTTTGTTTCCTCCCGCCAGGATGACTGGGCAGATCTTCTACCATGGGCCGAATTCTCGTATAACTTCAGAGTCTCTGAATCTTCTTCCAAATCCCCATTTTTCGTGGTGTACGGCCGTCACCCTCTTCCCCCCCTCCCTACTCCCTTGCCCTCTGGTTTGCCCGCTGTGGATGAAATATCTCGTGATCTTTCCACCATATGGAAAGAGACCCAAAATTCTCTCTTACAGGCTTCATCACGCATGAAGAAGTTTGCTGATAAAAAAAGAAGAGCTCCCCCCATTTTTTCTCCAGGAGACAAGGTATGGCTCTCCGCTAAATATGTCCGCTTCCGTGTTCCTAGCTACAAATTGGGACCACGCTATCTTGGTCCTTTCAAAATTTTGTGCCAGATTAATCCTGTCTCTTACAAACTTCTTCTTCCTCCTTCTCTTCGTATTCCTAATGCCTTTCACGTTTCTCTTCTTAAACCACTCATCATCAACCGTTTCTCTCCCAAACTTGTTTCTCCCACTCCTGTTTCCGGCTCCTCGGACATCTTCTCCGTTAAGGAGATACTAGCCTCCAAGAAGGTCAGAGGGAAAACCTTTTTTTTGGTCGATTGGGAGGGCTGTGGTCCTGAAGAGAGATCCTGGGAACCTGAGGACAATATCCTAGACAAAAGTCTGCTCCTCAGGTTCTCAGGTTCTAAGAAGAGGGGGAGACCCAAGGGGGGGGGTACTGTTACGCCGAGCGCTCCGGGTCCCCGCTCCTCCCCGGAGCGCTCGCTACACTCTCGCTACTGCAGCGCTCCGGTCAGATCTACTGACCCGGTGCGCTGCGATACCGCCTCCAGCCGGGATGCGATTCGCGATGCGGGTGGCGCCCGCTCGCGATGCGCACCCCGGCTCCCGTACCTGACTCGCTCTCCGTCGGTCCTGTCCCAGCGCGCGCGGCCCCGCTCCCTAGGGCGCGCGCGCGCCGGGTCTCTGCGATTTAAAGGGCCACTGCGCCGCTGATTGGCGCAAGTGGTTCTAATTAGTGTGTTCACCTGTGCACTCCCTATGTATACCTCACTTCCCCTGCACTCCCTCGCCGGATCTTGTTGCCATTGTGCCAGTGAAAGCGTTTCCTTGTGTGTTCCTAGCCTGTGTTCCAGACCTCCTGCCGTTGCCCCTGACTACGATCCTTGCTGCCTGCCCCGACCTTCTGCTACGTCCGACCTTGCTTCTGTCTACTCCCTTGTACCGCGCCTATCTTCAGCAGTCAGAGAGGTTGAGCCGTTGCTAGTGGATACGACCTGGTCACTACCGCCGCAGCAAGACCATCCCGCTTTGCGGCGGGCTCTGGTGAACACCAGTAGTGACTTAGAACCGGTCCACTAGCACGGTCCACGCCAATCCCTCTCTGGCACAGAGGATCCACCTCCTGCCAGCCGGCATCGTGACAATAAGTCTGAACATCCAGAACAAAACAGGAATAAGCTTAATCCCCTAGAAAAACCTCTGGTAGACACAGGAATAACAATACCCTCTGAGTCCCCACGAACAGGTAAACGGGATCTATCGCTAAACTGGAATTATAATATAGAACACTGTTTACACTGAACACAAGACAGGAATAGCAATCCCTCCAAACACCTCCAGTAGACATGGAGTACCCATGGAGCGTTATCAGGGATCTAACATAGGACACTGTTCCCACTGAACACTCCACTCCACTAAAGGAATAGCCATAATAATAAATCCAAATACACTACTGGCCAGCGGCAAACTCCACAGTGTGGTCAGAAGCTGACCAAGTAGGAAAACAGAAATATAAAGCACAGAACTTCATATGAACGGATACAAGAGAAAACAGTGTGAACAGACACATAGCAAAAAGAACATACAAATGCTAAAACCGACTAAACAAACCCAGCTTAAAATCTACTATGAGCATGCAACCTAACATAAGCTAAAACCATAAAATACAAAGTGCATGCTAAAACAGAAATAGTAGATAAAAAGCTCAAATCAAAGTGTTTCACCAAGAGCTCCATGCAGCATGTCCAGCATCTTAGCAAGTCATGATATAATGAAGTCAATCACAAGCCCAGAGGCTAGACTGGGCTGACATTAAATAGACACACCCTAGAAGCTATTGGCTGAAAAAGCCAGAGGCATTAACTATTCCCTGACCAGGGAACATAAAACTGTTCACACACAAGCAAATCCAAATGGCTGTGTGTTAACACAGACATAGACAGACATGACAAAAAGCTTTATTGGATCTCATCAGGAATACAGAAGACTTTAGCCAAAGTGATGCATTTCAGCCTCCATTGAGGCCTTATTCATACTAACTCTTAATGGCAAATTAATCCCTTTAATAGGGGAGGGCGTCCACAGACATGCATCAGTACACACCTGCCACTAGTTAGGTGATCACCCTCTCCCATATTAGTTTCTACAGCACCTGATTTTCACAAATATGTGCTCAGTCAACATAATTGTGGCAACGTTTATGTCACAAACCATGCAAATTTATATAAAAACATGAAAACCAGGTCATGAATCAAAAAATACAAAATATAGCACTTGAAATGTATGTCATAAACAATAAAAAAAGGATATATCTTTATGCATGACATTCAGGACATGTGGAAAAATAGTAATATAAATAAATGTGCATTATACTACTCCAATCACTGAATGTCGTGCATATTACATGGAGACCAGTTTTATGTATGATATGCATGCTACATATACTGATATCAAATGCATTACTGTCTGCAGATAATAGAGAACATGCAGAATATGGATATATGAGAAAATGGAATAATGATACGATATTCACAGCAGATGGGAAAATAAAATCCAAAAATAAAGTATTTCAGTGTATTAAGCTCCCAAATATCTACTCTTCTCTCAAAAATTAACAAAGGAGTAGTATCTAATAAATAGCTTCTAAATCTATAATAATAAATGCTCCTTAGAAAGTTTTTTGATGCACATTATTATGAGAATTTTTTGATGCACATTATAGTGAATGTGATAGGGCACTGACTGGTAATGTGTTCCACCGCCGTTAATACAGCCTGGGTATCTTTAATATAACGTGCAATGTGCGGTATATATGGCTGAAGCATAGTGTCGACCCATGCACAAAGCCTCTCATTCAAAGACGAGATACCCGCAACTATGGGTCACATCTGGGGTAGAAAAAGGTTTTGTGCACCTTGGGCATGAAACACAGGTATTAACAACAATTTAACCCCAATGGGGGGTTAACAGAAGGCCTCTAGATAAGTATGTGTTCCATTAAAACCTAACTTTAATAAAGTAAACCATCTGGTACTGTCAACTATAGAGATGCTTACAGGAGGGAGATGCGTATCATCCAGTAAGGGCTACATCAAGTGCCTAAGTACTCCCCAGATCAAGATAGTGGTCAACACACTCTATATAACTATAGTTAGTACTCCACTGATGTCTATTAAGACACGCAATTAAGTAAGAGATTGACCGTTAGAGACTGGTCTATTCTAGACATACGTGACATCATTTGATGTGATTGGGTCAGTGATTTTAATTGTGTGGTATTGTTTCTCACCTTTACTTTATTATTTGATTAAAAGTTATGTTTTAATGGAACACACAATTATATAGAGGCTTTCTGTTAACCCCCCATTGGGGTTAAATTGTTGTTAATACTATGTGTTTAGTGGCCTTTTGTTGGTAGATGAAACACAGGTACAGACACTATATTATGAACTACACTAACTTTACAGCCACTGTAGCATAGTCAAATAAAAAAAAAAATCCTGGAATCCCCCTTTAATTACCACCATGCTTTTATATTTAATTCCCTCAACCTCCATGCACCTCAACTGGAACAAAAGAGAAATTGTACATAAAATCTATACCATATAACCTTTCCCTTTCTACTTTGCCTTAATCCCTGATTTTCTGTTCAGTCTTACATATCCGTTCTCTTACTTTTTTTCCACTCCACTCCATCAAAACGTACTTATCAATTTATCAATTCGTGGTCCAACCCCAAATCTCACTACTGAATAAAGGACTCAAATTCGCTCCCACTCAACAACTCAATAAATTGAATACCTATATAGGAATTGAAACATTTTTCAGAAAACTATGCCTAAAGAAATATTTTATGAAACACCCATTAGAGACTCCCGCCACCATGTCAGATCCCTACACTCACACCAGATGTACCCTAAAATCAAATTTTTTACCCTAGACACAAAACGGGATCCTCGATCACTGCGTTCCAACAAGCAGTTGAAAGTGATATCCAAAGGCTGAACCCCTCTAAAAACAACAGATCTAACCTTACATTCAAAGAAAGGCAAGCCATTCAACAACTGCAAAAAGACATCACTATATGCCCAGCAGACAAAGGCAGGGTCATCGTGATTCTTAACACAAACCACTACAATAAAGAGTGTCTGACATAATTGTCAGATACCAAAACATGCCAAACATTGCCAAGAAACCCCACCAAACAATTTAGCTTGGAACTAGAACAATTATATAACGAAGCAACAAAAATTGGCATACTTACGGTAGGGACACATAGTAGGGAGTTCATAGAGGGAATTCCTGTATTTTACACTATACCCAAGATACACAAATATCCACTAACCATACCTGGCCATCCAATAGTCTCCGGGATCGGTTCAATCAATTCCAATTTATCACAATACATTGATCAACTTTTACAACCATACGTTCAGAAAATTATTATTTAAAAGACACAACCCAAATTTTAATGATCATTGAAAACCTACCTTGGAACCACAACTACCTATTAGCCACATTAGACGTCAGTGTCTTATACGCTATAATTCCACATGACCTAGAAATAGAAGCAGTTAACAAACATCTCTCAATGCGGGCTGTCATGAAACTGGATGTGGATCCTGTGTGGCTGATGACTCGGACCATATCGGGGAGCGGAGTCTAAGGTGCCGCTGGTCTTCACCAGAGTCTGCCGCAAAGCAGGATGGATTTTCTGCGGCAGGCGACACCCAGGTCGCTACCGCCGACACGGCTCGACCACACAGATAACTGGGCAAAGCGGGGTACCAGAGGATGAGGCAGAGGCATAGTCAACGTAGCAGAAGGTCTGGGCAAGCGGCAAAGGTTCAGAGTCAAAAAACTTAGCAGAAAGGTCAGGAAACACGAGTAGGCAAAACAGGCAATGGGAACGCTTTCTCTTAGGCAATAAGCACTGAAGATTCGGCAGGGGGGCGTGGTAGGTGCAAATAACTTATAACATGGTGACAGGTGAATTTACTAATTATGGGCGCTCTGGCCCTTTAAATTTCAAAGCTCCGGCATGCGCCCTAAGCTGAGAGGAAGCAGCTGCAGGAGCGGAGTGAGATAAGAGACAGGCCGGGATTCGCATGCAGGTGCGTCCCACGATGCAAATCCCGGCCCGCCGGTAATTGGGGACATGGGCATGCTGCGCTCACGGCCGATGTCTGTGGCCAGAGCGCAGCATGTCAAAGTACCCCCCCTTTGGTCTCCCCCTGCTTTTACAGCTCAAGAACCTTTTGAGAAGATCCTGATCCAGGATGTTATCCTGTGGCTCCCAAGACCTCTCTTCAGGACCGAATCCCTCCCAATCTATAAGAAACGTTTACCTCTGATGAGCTTGGAGTCCAGAGTTTCCTTGAGAGAATATACATCAGAGGTAGCAGAGATGGGAGTGGGAGAAATGTCCTTTTTAGAGAAGCGGTTATAGATGACTGGTTTCAGGAAGGAGACATGGAAAGAATTTGGGATCTGGAGGGAGGAATGCAGATGTAGCGAATAAGCCACTGGATTAAGACGTCTCTTGACCTTGAAAGGCCCCAAATAGCTTGGTCCCAGTGTGTAGCAAGGTACTCTGAAGCGGATATATTTAGATGACAGCCATACCTTGTCCCCGAGTGAAAATTCAGGAGGAGGATACCTTTTCTTGTCTGCTTGAGATTTCATATGGGTCGTGGCATGAAGAAGGGAGAGACAAGTGTTCTTCCAAATGGCGGTGAAGTCCCGTACTAGTTCATCAGCCATAGGGACTCTGGAGGAAGAAGGTAAGGGTATAGGTGGATGATGATGAAGTACATAGACTACATAGAAGGGTGAAGTTCCTATGGATTCGGCATCCCTATGGTTGTACGAGAACTCAGCCCAGGGTAGAAGATCAGACCAGTCCTCATGGCGGGCAGAGACAAAGTGGCGAAGATAATCCCCCAAAATCTGATTCACCCACTCAACTTGACCATTAGACTGGGGGTGATAGTCAGAGGAGAAATCCAGATTAACTTGAAGTTGTGAGCAGAGTGCCCTCCAGAATTTGGAGACTAACTGCTCCTCGGAGACAATATGTGTCGGCAAGGAAATCAGAAGATATGGGAAAGGAACAGTTTGGCAAGTTGAGGTGCGGATGGTAACCCAGGCAAAGGCACAAAATGACCCATCTTAGAGAATCGGTCCACAACAACCCAGATGACTGTATTGCCGCTAGAAGAAGGAAGATCCGTAATAAAGTCCATTATAATGTTAGACCAGGGCAGACCAGGAACAGGCAAAGGATGCAGTAGACTGGGAAGACTTGGCGAGTTGTGTTTTGTCCCAGGCACAAAAAGAGCAAGAATGAAGATAGTCCATGACAATCCGTCTCAGAGTGGGCCACCAATACTGTCGAGAAAGTAGTTGCAAGAATTTACGGATACCAGCATGACCTGTCAACAGAGAAGAATAACCCTATTTCAAGATCCGAACTCTCAAACGAGGATAAACATAAGTCTTCCCAGGGGGCAGACACTGAAGACTTGCCGGTGCTGCGGAAATAAGACGATCCGGAGGAACAATATGTTGCAGATGGGGTTCCAGGTCTTGTACCTCAGAAGATCTAGCTAGAGCATCAGCTCGAAGATTCTTCTCTGCTGGACTAAAATGAATAAAAAAGTTAAATCTGGAGAAGAACAGGGACCAGCGAGCCTGACGAGGATTGAGACAAAGGGCAGACTGAAGTTAAAGTAAATTCTTGTGATCCGTAAAGATGGTTATGGGATGCACAGAGCCCTCTAAGAGATGACGCCATTCTTCCAAGGCCAACTTAATAGCCAGGAGCTCTCGATCTCCTTCAGTATAATTTCTCTCTGCTGGAAAGAAGGTCTTCGAGAAGAATCCGCAAGTCACAGTCTTAACCTTGAGAGATTATTGTGTCAAGACTGCTCCTGCACTGACAGAAGACGCATCCACCTCTAAAGTAAATGGCATGTCCGGATCAGGTCTTGACAACACCGGAGCAGATGCAAAGGCAGACTTTAACTTTTTGAAGGCTTCTTCAGCCTCTGGAGTCCAGACCTTAGGATTGGCAGCTTTTTTGGTTAGAGATACAATGGGGGCAACAAAAGTGGAGTAGTGGGGAATAAACTGTTGATAATAATTGGCAAAGCCAAGGAAGCGCTGAATCGCTTTCAGTCCAGTTGGTTGATGCTACTCCAGTACAGCGGATAACTTGTTAGGATCCATTTGTAGTCCTTGACTGGTAACAATATATCCCAGAAACGGAAGGCTGGTCTTTTCAAAGGTACACTTTTCTAGTTTTGCATAGAGTTGGTTGTCTCGGAGACGCTGCAAAACTTGACAGAGATGGAGACGATGAGTGTGGAGACTGGGTGAATAGATGAGGATGTCATCCAAATAGACAACGACACAGGAGTAGAGAAGGTCCCGAAAAATTTCATTGACAAACTCCTGGAAGACTGCTGGAGCATTACATAGTCCGAATGGCATAACAAGATACCTGAAATGTCCATCTCGAGTATTCAACGCGGTCTTCCACTCGTCCCCTTCTCTTATATGAATTAAGTGATAGGCACCTCAAAGATCCAATTTGGAGAAAATCCTGGCACCTCGCAGACGGTCAAATAACTACAAGATTAAAGGAAGGGGATAACTGTTTTTAACTGTAATTTTATTCAGTCCCCGTTAGTCGATGCAAGGACACAACAAGCTATCCTTCTTTTCCACAAAGAAGAACCGAGCTCCGGCAGGAGAAGAGGACTTCCTGATAAATACTTTCGGTAGGTACTCCTGGATATAGGTTGACATGGCCTGGGTTTCTGGAACAGACAAGGGGTAGATAAGGCCCCTGGGAGGTGTGGTGCTGGGCAGCAAGTCAATTGGACAGCCGTTTGGATGATGTGGAGGCAGCACTTCAGCTTGCTTTTCGCTGAAGACATCAGCAAAATCCTTGTGAAATAAAGGTAAACCGGGTAGAGGTCTAGACGAAGGTTCCAACTTGGTCACACGTATGTGAATGCAGTGATTGTTGCAGTGCGGACCCCCGAAAAGGACTTCTCCAATCCAGTTGTGGGGCATGGAGCTGCAACCAAGTTAGACCAAGCAAGAGAGGTGAAATACAGTGTGGGAGTAGGTAGAAGGACAAGTTCTCTCTATGGGAGACTCCAACCTGCATCAGCAGGGGTTCTGTGCAGTATAGCACGGTACAGTCCGCTCTTTCTCCATTGACCATAGAGATGAACAGAGGTTTCAGGAGGTGGAAAACATGCAGACAATACTTATGCACTAGAGAGGCATCAATAAAGTTTCTCGCAGAGCCAGAGTCCAGGAAGACCAGAACTGAGAGGTTCTCTTTGGAGGGAAGAAGAAGCTGAACCGTCCTATTTAAGTGTGGAGAGGAGGAATTCACACCTTGGGAGTCCTCTCCAACAAACCCTAGGTGCGGGCATTTCCCTGTGGCTGAGGATGCAGAGGACAGTCCTTAAGGAAGTGGTCTGCACTGGCACAGTATAGATAAAGATTCTCGGTTCGTCGGCGAGTCCTTTCCTGCAGGGTTAGGCGAGACCGATCCATTTGCATAGCCTCCACTGCGGGGGGCAACGTAGAAGATTGCGGTGGTTGCTGGAAGACTCGTGCCAGCTGAGGAAAGCGCCGAGGTCATGCAGACCTTGCCGTAGTTTCTCTCGTCGCTCAGAGAAATGGATATCGATCCGGGATGCCAATTGCATTAGTTTGTTCATGGTAAATGGCAATTCCCGGGCAGCAAGGACATCATTAATTTGACTCGATAATCCTCTCTTGAAGGTAGCAAAGAGAGCTTCATTTTTCCAGGCCAAATCCGACGCCAGGGTTCAGAACCGGATGGCATACTGGCCAACAGTGGAGTTGCCCTGAGAAAGACTCAGCAGAGCTGTCTCAGCAGAGAAAGCATGAGCAGGTTCCTCGAGGACAGAGCAAAATTCCGTCAGGAATGCCTGGAGATTAGTAGTGATGACATCACTGCAATTCCACAGCGGAGATGACCAGGCCAAGGCCCTTCCAGAAAGGAGACTAATGACAAAAGCCACCTTTGCTCGTTCTGTGGAGAACTGGTCCGCCATGAGTTCAATGTGCATGGAGCACTGCGTCACGAAACCTCGACAGGACTTGGAATCCCCCTCATATTTTTCAGGAAGCGACAAATGGAGTTTGGTTCCGGAGGAGACTGCAGCAGTGGGAGGCTGTACTGGAGCTGGAGGAGGAGGCTGTGGCAATTGCTGCTGAGCAGATAGCAACTGCTGCATCATGGCGGATAGTTGGTTAAGCTGCTGTGCCTGTTGGGCCAACTGCTGGGACTGGAGCACCACAATAGATGCAAGATCTGTGTTGTCAGGCAGAGGAACCCCAGTTGGATCCATGGCCAGATCTTACTGTCACGCACCTGAATGCGGGCTGTCACGAAACTGGATGTGGATCCTCTACCTGTGTGGCTGATGACTTGGACCGTATCGGGGAGTGGAGTCTAAGGTGCCGCTGGTCTTCACCAGAGCCTGCCACAAAGCAGGATGGATTTGCTGCAGCAGGCGACACCCAGATCGCTACCGCCGACACGGCTCGACCACACAGCTAACTTAGTTCACTTAGCAGAAGGCCTAGGTAGGCGGCAAAGGTTCGGAGTCAAAAAATTTGCAGGAAGGTAAGGAAACATGGGTAGGCAAAACAGGCAATGGGAACGCTTTCTCATAGGCACTGAAGATCCGGCACGGGGGCGTGGGAGGTGCAAATAACGTATAACATGGTGACAGGTGAATTCACTAATTATGGGCGCACTGGCCCTTTAAATTTCAAAGCTCTGGCATGTGCGCGCCCTAAGGGACGGGGATGCGCTCACCGGGCCTGAGAGGAGGCAGCTGCAGGAGCAGAGTGAGGTAAGAGATGGGCCGGGATTCGTATGTGGCCGCGTCCCGCGATGCGAATCCCTCGCCCTGCCGGCAGTCGGTGACACGGGGATGCTGCGCTCACGGCCGGTGTCTGTGGCCGGAGTGCAGCATGTCACATCAGTTAATTTTAAATAGTATATTATTCATTCTAACTCACAACTATTTCAATTTTAATGGCGATTAGTATTTACAGGGAAACAACACCGCCATGGGGACCAGATTTGGGCCTAGTTATGCCAACCTATTCATGTCGGCATGGGAGGAGTCTACCATCCCTCCCCATCTAGGCGCATGTCTGGTCCTATGGCGGTGCTACATTGATGACATAATACTAATATTGGACAAATGACCCATAGAACTTGCGTCATTCATCCAAAATCTCAATACCAACAACTGTAATTTGAAATTCACTGATCACTCCAAAATAGAATTGGACCTGGACCTCATTATCTCTAGCACATTAGGACAACCCATCAGTAGCATCTACCACAAACCCACTTCTACAAACAGTTTCATCCTCTTTTCCAGTTGCCATTTACCTAGATGGCTTTTGAATATTCCGGCCGGACAGTACAGAATAATTAAAAGAAACTGTACAGAAACTACACAATATGAAAGGAAGGCTCAGGAACTAACCATCAAATTTCAGGAACATGGTTATCCATCTAAAGTTCTCCAAAACACAAAAGCTAAGATTTCTCAGCAGGATAGCTCCACCTACTTTGAACATACTCCAACAAACAAAGAACATACCGGTAATGAAATCTGCTTTATCCTTCCCTACAACAATCAACATAAGAAAGTTGAGTCAATAATCCATAGTAAATGAAACCTCCTACACCAAAAAAATCATTATACTATATCATACCACCTGTCCCAAGTATCATCATATACACAAAATCCCACAATTTATGTCTTACAGTGCCCACCACGATTCAAAATTTACACACAGAAAGTCACAGCACATGGTTAGACATTAAAGGGTTTCACTGCTGTGGAACGTGCTCCAACTGTAAACTTTTCCCAAAACAACTACCACAGTGCAATCCACAGCAAACAGGTTTAAGTGGGAAATCAAAGAACCAATAACATGCAATACAACACAGGTAATTTACATCCTTAAATGCACATGCAATAAACTGTTCGTAGGGAGAACACAAAGAACATTGAAAACACGAATATCTGAACACATTTACAACATTAAAAAAGGCAACAAGAAACACCCCCTCTCCGCTCACTTTCTTAGATTTCACAAACAGGACCCAACACAACCTAAATTTTTCAGTATTCAGATCATTAGGAAAGATTTGAGAGGAGGACATTTTTTAGCAAGAATGTCAAGATCCTAATCCAGAAAAATCTATGAATTTTAAACAATAGAACCAAAGGAACTAAATTCTGAGTTGGAGAATTTTGAATTCTTATAGTGAATCCTGTCGGCTCTGACCCGTTCCCTGTCCAATGCCCGGCTGTATACCCAGCGCTTGGACAGTGTCCGAATTCTAGCCCACAGGACATACCGTCTAGCAAGTTCATCTCAATTTAGTATCCTTATTTTTATTATCATTATCACTACTATTTTATTTTTGTTATTTTATTTTTTTATTTCTATTTTTATCTTTATTTTTATTTCTTCTTTTCCATTCTTTTTATCTTATTGTATTCCATTTCCATTACACTCATTTATTATTCCATCTATTTTCACTCATATTTCTTCCTTTATAATTTATTTTACCCTTCCATAAACACATTTGTGCATTAGCTCTTTTACTGATATCCTTGGAAATCTATAAGATTTAGCTGGAAATAAAATGTGTATTCTTTTCCATTTTTTACCATGATCTATTCTGACTGACATTATAACTGACATATATTTCATGCATTTGCTCCTATATTGTGTAGTACCCTATCTAAGTAGATATTCAGCTCCCGATCCCAACAAATTGGATCCATGCCATTTATTTCAACTACCAACACCAGTATGCCAATTAAAATGGAACAATGGTCATATCAAGCATTTGAAAAAGGGGGTACCCCCAAAACACATCTGGCCATCATACTTCCAAGTACTGCCACCCCATTGCTGCCACAAATCTGCACACTTTTTGCCTTGGATACTTTACTGCCTGTCAAGTGCTGCAGCCTCCGTTTCAGGAGACCACCACAAGGTGTGTTTATGCACCTGAAATTACCAACTGCCGCATGAGAATGCCAATTACAGAGTCTGCGCTCGCTAATCCCACTGCCCGAACACTGCCATCAAGCCGGACACAGATCTGTGCCATCTAGCAGCGGAGCCTGTCAGAATCTCCCCATAGGCTACAAAGTCACTCTGTTTTCAGCCATACACTTACCATTGCGAGGTGTTCCTTCTGAATCACTGAATCAGTGCCAACCTGTGGAAAACATTTATAAGGTACATGTTCTTAGAATTTTCCTTTGAATTGGACTGATGTGTCTCTTCAATTGTTAACCTTGGAGTCTTCCAGGGCATATTGAATGCCAAGACTGTTTCTATTGGAGATACTTACATCCTGCGTCTTATTCAGCATTCAAAGTATCCCACATATCGCTGCTATATTGACTTTATAGGGGTACTCTGGTGGAATTTTATTTTATTTGAAAATCAACTGGTGCCAGAAAGTTAAACAGATTTGTAAATTACTTCTATTAAAAAATATTTGCCCTTCCAGTACTTATTTGCAGCTGTATGCTACAGAGGAAATTTTTTTCTTTTTGAATTTCTTTTTTTGTCTTGTCCACAGTGCTCTCTGCTGACATCTGATGCCCGTATAAGGAACGGTCCAGAGCAGGTGAAAATCCCCATAGCAAACCTCTCCTGCTCTGGACAGTTCCTAACATGGACAGAGGTGTCAGCAGAGAGAACTGTGGTCAGACTGAAAAGAAATTCAAAGAGAAAATAATTTCCTCTGTAGCATACAGCTGCTAATAGGTACTGCAAGGATTAAGATTTTTAACTAGAAGTCATTTACAAATCTGTTTAACTTTCAGGCACCAGTTCATAAAAAAAAAAGTTTTCCACCGGAGTACCCCTTTAATGCTACAATTACCGTTTACAGGCATCAAGGCATTATTGGAACATTATCCAGCAAGGGGGGTTGTACTGCATTATTTTATTGTATTCTTATCAATGCTTTTATTGCACTTGTACCTCTTTTATATGAATTTCTCAATACATTGCATTTTTACCTACCGTTATCTGTATTATATATGTAATTCTAACTGGATCTGTAGAAAGGGCACTGCTCAGATACCAGTCTTCTATATGATTTTTATAATCTAACTAAACTAGCTATTTTCAGATAAACCATCTTGTTTGTTTACACCTTGAGGTCTGAAGCGCTTATTTTTTCCCGGTTATTGGGGGAGATTTATCAAAACCTGTCCAGAGAAAAAGTTGCTGAGTTGCCCATAGCAACCAATCAGAATGCTTCTTTAATTTTTAACAAGGCTTCTGAAAAATTAAAGAAGCCATTTTATTGGTTGCTATGGGCAACTCAGCAACTTTTCCTCTGGACAAGTTTTGATAAATCTCCTCAATTATTCTTTGGCACTTTGGGTATAGTGCAACTCAGTACCTCGGTCTAAACAAGTTGTATCTATTTTTAGTGTGTAGCCACCCATTTTCCAGTTTCGTGGCCAATCACACCATTTATCTTTGAATGTTTTCAGAGCATACCATTTAGTTATTTTTTGTTGCTTTATATCATCAAGACACATTGATCAGTACATGTATAGAATTCCTTTATGCATTGTCTATTGTCTACATAGTTACCTCTGAGCTTCTGTATCGGCCGAAAATAGCTGTTTCGGGTAAATGCCGAAACAACAAAAAATGTGCCGATAATGACCCACCTCCCCTGCCCGCCCACAGCACAAGTTGCAAACACTGCCAGTGGCAGAGGCACTCGTGGGGGGTGCAGGGGGGTCGGGCGCAACATCTGGGGGGGGGGGGGGGGGCGCGCTCTCCGGGATAGGAATACTTCTTTTTATGTGCCCGGGCCGGCTCCCGTGTGTGGCTGCAGGCGGGGGCCAGCCAGAGCATATAAAACCTAATACTGTATACTAAAAACCAGGGGGCCTCCAGCTGTTGTGAAACTACAACTCCCAGCATGCCCGGACCAGCAAAGTCTGTCCGGGCATGCTGGGAGTTGTAGTTTCCCAACAGCTGGAGGCACCCTGTTTTTTAGTATACAGTATTAGGTTTTATATGCTCTGGTCGGCCCCCGCATGCAGCCACACACGGGAGCCGGCTCGGGCACATAAAAAGAAGTATTCCTATCCCGGACATCCCTGTGTCCCGAAAAATCTTTTCGGGACATAAGGATGTCCGCCGGTCACTCACCATTCCCTGGCGTCCTCCTGCGATCCTCCTTCGGTCCTTCACTTCTCCGCCTCTATGGTCGTACGCACGGGACGTCACTGACATCCCGTGCGTACAACCATAGAGACGTAGGAGGACCGCAGGATCGTTGCAGGAGAACGCGCGCTGGCCAGGGCATCTTGTTCAGTGTTCCGTCACCGCTCCCCCGGTCCCGCCACCTACTGCTATGGTCCTTAGGCCATAGCAGTAGATGTGACCCCGGGCCGGAGGAGCGGTGACCGGATCACTGTGGGAGCAGCAGTACAGACATACAGCCTCCAGCCATACACTGTATATGGCTGGAAGCTGTATGTCTGTGGGGTGGGGGGAAGCTGCCTAATATTGTTGGGGGGGAGCTGCCTAATATTGTTGGGGGGGAGCTGCCTAATATTGTTGGGGGGGAGCTGCCTAATATTGTTGGGGGGGAGCTGCCTAATATTGTTGGGGGGGAGCTGCCTAATATTGTTGGGGGGGAGCTGCCTAATATTGTGGGGGGAGCTGCCTAATATTGTGGGGAGAGCTGCCTAATATTGTGGGGGGAGCTGCCTAATATTGTGGGGGAAGCTGCCTAATATTGTGGGGGGAGCTGCCTAATATTGTGGGGGGGGGAGCTGCCTAATATTGTGGAGGGGGGGAGCTGCCTAATATTGTTGGGGGGGAGCTGCCTAATATTGTAAGGGGGGGGGGAGCTGCCTAATATTGTGGGGGGGGAAGCTGCCTACAAATGTGGGGGGAGCTGCCTAATATTGTTGTGGGGAGCTGCCTAATATTGTTTTGGGGAGCTGCCTAATATTGTGGGGGAACTGCCTACTATTGTGGGGGAACTGCTGATCTAATGTGGGGGGAAGCTGCCTAATATTGTGGGGGGAGCTGCCTAATATTGTGGGGGAAGCTGCCTAATATTGTGGGGGGAGCTGCCTAATATTGTGGGGGGGGAGCTGCCTAATATTGTGGGGGGGGGAGCTGCCTAATATTGTTGGGGGGGAGCTGCCTAATATTGTGGGGGGGGGGAGCTGCCTAATATTGTGGGGGGGGGGGGAGCTGCCTACAAATGTGGGGGGAGCTGCCTAATATTGTTGTGGGGAGCTGCCTAATATTGTTGTGGGGAGCTGCCTAATATTGTTGTGGGGAGCTGCCTAATATTGTGGGGGAACTGCCTACTATTGTGGGGGAACTGCTGACCTAATGTGGGGGGGAGCTGTCTACTATTGTGGGGGAGCTGCCTAATATTGTGGGGGAAGTGCCTAATATTGTTGGGGGGAGCTGCCTAATATTGTGGGGGAAATGCTGACCTAATGTGGGGGAGCTGCCCACTATTGTGGGGGAGCTGCCTACTATTGTGGGGGAGCTGCCTATTAATATGGGGGAGCTGCCTATTAATGTGGGGGAACTCCCGACCTAATGTGGGGGAATCTAATGAGCGGAGCGCTGCATTTTACCAGAAGACGGGGATAAGTCATTTTCGGTTTCAGTATCGGTTTCCGCCGGACATTTTTTTTTATTTCGGTTTCGTTTCGGTTCTGAAATTTCCATTTCGGTGCACCTCTAATATATATATATATATACCAAAAAATATAAGTGTATTTTTTATTTACAGCATGTCCCTATTTAAATGTATCAACAATGTTGTCAGGATGTGATACAGATTCCAGATTCACGAGGGATAAATGACAGCCACTAATTTTATTTCAAGAGAGGAGGCCTCGCATTATATGCAATATTTTTCTTTACTGCAACGAATAGCAGCAATATTAAAGGTTTTTTCAACAGGTAACAAGAAAAATGTTAAAGTAATAGGTGTATAATTACAGGTATACAACCAAACATGCTGAATAAAGTAATGACCAATGAGCATACAGGCCAGGTGATATAAGGTCTTGTGTGAGTGGAATGGTCCTCTATCTTTGCTGCTCCACAGATGAGTATCACCATATATATATATATATATATATATATATATATATCAGGTAGACGGAAGAAAAAAACGGGATCTGATGGCGCGTGCCGCAATGATGCTCGGAGTCCGAGCATCTTTGCGGCACGCGCCATCAAATTCTGTTTTTTTCTTCCGTCTACCTCATGTCCTAGAACAGCAAGGGAATTCCCACTTCTGATTCCCGGGAGGCAGCTCTGTAAAATCACTGACAAGTGCTTCATGGTGGTTGTGTCTGGCACACAACCCCGCAACGTGAGCAGACACCCGTAGCGGTGCGTACATCTACACTCATTAACCAATTTCTATGAACATACTACTCTTAGAGGAAGCTCTGCTCTCTCCTTTTTTTCATATCTAGCTTTTTATATATATATATATATATATATATATATATATATCTTCATCATTCTACCTAATTATTATCCATTTCACACCTTACGGACTTCACCTAGTATAATTCCCTTCATTATCACCGTATATCTCCATACCTCTTTAGTTTTCCCGTATATATATTTTGTTATATTCTTTTACCCTCTACCATCCTATTTTTACATTCCGCCACTTAGTGTCACACTCCACATTAATCCTGTCACCCGTTCTCCCCTCCTTACCTTCTATAATTCTTTTTCCCTATGCTCACGGGTAGAGATGAGCGAACTTAGAGTAAATTCGATTAATCACGAACTTCTCGGCTCGGCAGTTGATGACTTTTCCTGCATAAATTAGTTCAGCATTCAGGTGCTCCCGTGGGCTGGAAAAGGTGGATGCAGTCCTAGGAGACTCTTTCCTAGGACTGTATCCACCTTTTCCAGCCCACCGGAGCACCGGAAAGCTGAACTAATTTATGCAGGAAAAGTCAGCAACCACCGAGCTGAGAAGTTTGTGACGAATCTAATTTACTGTAAGTTCGCTCATCTCTACTCACGGGATTTCAGTTCAATTGGTGATCATTTGAACTGTTCCTGCGCATCCTTCTCCTCACACACAGAATTCCCGTCTCTCTGTCACCTCACGGAGCTCCGCTGCGCAGGCTAAAAGTCTCTGACTAAAAATTTCCGGTGTCTGCGAATTTTTCCCCTGACCGCAAGTTATTTCTTATCCTCTGCTGCCACCTACTGTCCTTTTTAGGACAGTGTAGCAGAATATTATTCCATTGACTATATAATTCATTTTCTTATATATTTTACCTCATAACTATTTACATTATTAATTCATAATAATAACAATAGTCAATACTTTTATCTCAATAAATTTATTACTAATAATTAATTATTTACAACTATATACAAGATAGGGTTCTTGACCTTCTAGGCCCACTCACCAAAATATTGGAACTTTCAGAGGAAGCCTCAGTCTCAGGTTACCCTGTGGACACTAATACTCTAAAGGGTTGGTCTCAGAGGGCGATATGTCTCTTAGGCAGCGCCAATGAATCTATTTCCATTGAACGGAGACGTTCCATCCTTATGAAACTAGATCCCCAGCTTGCCGATCTAGCTACTCCTGAATCCTCCTCATCTACGGAAGGCCTTCTATTCGGGGATAATTTTATAAAAGAAATATCTAAATATGTCGGCCTATTCTCCTCCCAAGATAAGGCCCAGAGCCATTAAAAAGGTATTTTCCAGTAAAATTTTTGGAAGGGCTGGGAAAAGCAGGGGCCGTTTTCCCAGCTGCAGCACACAATTCAGATCCCAGTATCGAGGCCCTCCTCAACAGGATAGGCAGTCCTTCAATATCCCAGTCCAGCAACCCCAACCTTTCTTCCCCTACCGAGGACGGCCCTGGAGGGCAAGGGGACAGAGAGGTGCCAACCGTTCAAGACTTTATTCAGGTAAGTCTTCAACCCCCTTCTTCCCATTTAACAGTGGGATCATTAATTTTTTCCAAAACTGGGAAATTATATCTTCCGACCAGTGGGTTCTCAGTACTGTCCTGGTCGATCAGATAGAATTTGTATCCAATCCATTCCAAAATTCTATACCAAACCCAATATACTTTTCAAAACCAGACCAAATTGTGGTGCAATCAGAGACCTTTGTGCGAAAAAAGCCATCATTCAGATGGCTCTAAACTCTATAGGTTTTGTGAGCAATCTCTTTCTGGTCAAAAGGAAAGATGGTAGTCACAGACCTGTCATAAACTTAAAAACTCTCAATAACTTTGTATGTTACTGTCATTTCAAGATGGAAGGTATTCATCTATTGAGAGATATCTTAATTAAAGATGAGTGGTTGATAAAAAATCAACCTCAAAGACGCATACTTTACAGTCCCTATTCATCCGATATCTCAACCTTATCTCCAGTTTATCTGGAACAACCAACAATGGCAATTTACTTGCCTTCCATTCAGTCTCTCATCAGCTCCATGGTGTTTCACGAAACTCATGAAACCTGTGGTAGCTTCTCTACGGTCAAGAGGTGTTCGTCTAATAATTTATCTACACGATATCCTAATTATTAGTGTTGAGCGGCATAGGCCATATTCGAATTCGCGAATATTCGCGAATATATGGACGAATATTCGTCATATATTCGCGAATATTCGCATATTCGTTATATTCTCGTTTTATTTTCGCATATGCGAACATTCGCGTATGCGAAAAGTAACATATGTGAAAATTCGTATATGCGAAAATTAGCATATGCAAATTTTCGTATATGCGAATTTTCGCACGCCAGTCTCACACAGTAGTATTAGAGCCTTCTTTACACCACACAAGCTGGAAGCAGAGAGGGGTGATCACTGTGATGTGTACTGTGAAGAAAAAAACAAAAAAAAAACGAATATTCGTAATTACGAATATATAGCGCTATATTCGCGAAATTTGCGAATTCGCGAATATGCGATATTCGCGAATAATATTCGAATTGCGAATATTCGCGAGCAACACTACTCATTATGGCCTCTTCTAACCAACTAGTTTCCCTTCATATGGAGAGGACTTTATCCCTTTTATCCAATCTCAGATTTATAATCAATCACGAGAAGTATGTTCTAATTCCTTCAAAGGAAGTAGAATTTCTCGAGTTTTCTGTGAACACACGTACTACCATTCTCAGTCTTCCCTCAAAGAAATTAAAGATTCTCTGAAAAGACATTTGTTCTATTCTCAACAAAGAAAAAATTTCTCTTCGTGCCATAGCTCGAATTGTAGGTCTCTTATCTGCCTCAATTCAAGCTATATTTCCAGCTCCACTACATTACAGGGCCCTTCAACGCCTGAAAATCCAGCATTTAAGAGAAGGGCTTGGATATTCAGACGAAATCCATCTATCTTTGGAGGCCAAAGAAGAGCTTCTCTGGTGGTTTCAATACATCCGAAAGTGGAATGGCAAAGCCATTTTCCACCCCAATCAGGATTTAATTTTAGAATCAGATGCAAGCCTCAAGGGTTGGGGAGCCCTTCAAGGTCTTCTTTCCACCCGGGGATAATGGTCCCCTTTAGAATCCCAAATGCATATCAACTGTCTAGAACTTTTAGAAGGCTTTTTCGCCCTAAAAAGCTTTGCAAAAGATCTATCCCACATTTGCATCCTGATATGCATGGACAACATCTCAGCCGTTCAATATATCAACAGTCTTGGTGGAACAAGCTCAACATCATTAACCAACATCGCCAAAGACCTTTGGCACTTTTGCCTGGACAGGAATATTACCATAAAAGCGGAATATCTTCAAGGCCTTTCCAATACCGTAACGGATTGGAATTCACGATACCTAATAGATTCCAGCGACTGGAAACTACACCCTATGATTTTTAACCCAATCAACCTTTTATGGGGCTGTCTTCATCTGGACTTATTTGCCTCTCGCCTCAATCGCCAACTGCCCCTATTCTTTAGTTGGCATCCCGATCCGGAAGCATTAGCTGTAGATGCTCTCCTACAGTCATGGCCTGCACAAACATTGTATGCGTTTTCTCATTTCTCTCTCATTCCCAGAGTTCTTCAATTGTCTATTCAGAAATCAACTTCGGTGATGATCACTCCCTGGTGGCCAGCCCAATCTTGGTTCCCACAAATTCTGGGAATGCTAGCAGATTACCCGAGACTTCTCCCACAAATTCCGAGCCACCTTGCAGGGAGTCTTCATCCATTGATCTTATCGCATCAACTTCCTCTAATAGCCTGGCTGATTTCGGGTCACCCTCTTTTGTCTCAGAATTTTCTCAGTCAACTAGAGACATCCTCTCAGAATCCTGGGCTCCAGGTACCAGGGTCGCTTACCGATCAGCATGGAAACTTTGGGCTAATTGGTGCATACAACGGGAATTGGATCCCGTATTTGCACCTATCCCACATATTCTGAATTACTTATCAGCCTCTTTTGATCTAGGCAAATCTCTTTTTACCATGATCCAGTTAATTCCATTCCTATTGGAAAACATCCCTTAGTCTGCAAACTTCTAAAAGTTATTTGCTTTAAACGTCCTCCTTTACCCAAAGATCAATCTACTTGGGACATCAATATCCTCCTTAACCTTTTTCTTTCCTGGGAGGATAATGATTCTCTTTCATTAAAATTATTATCCATTAACCCCTTAACGACCATGGACATAAATATACGAGACTTCACGCACCAGGACGTACATTTACGTCCTGTGTATGACCGCGAGCATCGGAACGGTGCTTGCGTCATACATGGCAGGTTCCGGCTGCTAGTAACAGCCGGGGACCCGCCCGTAATAGCCGACATCCGCAATCGCGCGGATGTCCGCCATTAACCCCTCATATGCCGTGATCAATACAGATCACGGCATCTGCGGCAGTGCAGTACTTTGAATGGATGATCGGATCGCTCGCAGCACTGCCGTGGCGATCCGATCTTCCAGCATGGCGGCCGGAGGTCCCTTCACCTGGCTCCAGCCGTCTCCTGGTGTCTTCTGCTCTGGTCTGCGATCGTGCAGACCAGAGCAGAAGATGACCGATAATACTGATCAGTGCTATGTCCTATACATAGCACTGAACAGTATTAGCAATCAAAGGATTGCTATAGATAGTCCCCTATGGGGACATAAAAAGTTGAAAATAAAAGTTGAAAAATGTAAAAATGTTAAGGAAAAAAAAAGGGGAAAATCCCCTCCCCCAATAAAAATGAAAATGTCGTTTTTTCCCATTTTACCCCCAAAAGGCGTAAACATTTTTTTTATAAACATATTTGGTATTGCTGCATGCGTAAATGTCTGCAATATAAAAATATAATGTTAATTATCCCGTATGGTGAATGGCGTAAACGTAAAAAAATTAAAAAGTCCAAAAATGCTGCTTTTTTGTCACATTTTATTAAAAAAAATAAAAAAAAAATTATCTAAAAATATTATATATGCAAATCTGGTATCGATAAAAAGTACATATGACGGCACAAAAAATGAGCCCTCATACCGCCCTATACTTGGAAAAATTAAAAAGTTATCGGTGGTCAAAATAGGGCGATTTTAGATTACTGATTTTGTACAAAAAGTTTTAGATTTTTTTTTAAGCGGTACAAAAATATAAAAGTATCTAGCCATGGGTATCATTTTCATCATATTGACCCACAGAATAAAGAACACATGTCATTTTTACTGTAAAGTGTAAAGTGTGAAAACAAAACCCTCCAAAATGCGCAAAATTGCAGTTTTCATTTAAATTTCCTCCCTAAAAAAATGAGAGGTTTCATTACAGAGTACAATTGGTCACGCAAAAAAACAAGCCCTTATAAGGGTCTGTAGATGGAAATATAAAGGAGTTATGGATTTTAAAAGGCGAGGAGGAAAAAACGAAAACGCAAAAATAAAATTGGCCTGGTCCTTAAGGTGAAAATGAGCTTGGTCCTTAAGAGGTTAAACTCATTACAGTCCTTTGCCTCATTTCTATTAAATGAGTTTCTGATGTCAAAGCTTTGGATATATCACAGAGACAATACTCTCCTCAAGGCGTTACTTTTACCATTCACAGACGCACCAAGACTAATTTACATCACGTTTTCTATCCTTCTTTTCCTCACAATGATAAATTTTGTGTAGTTCATTGTCTCAAATCCTACGAGACAAAAACTGCCCTTTTACGTCATCCCAACTGCCCTTTTACGTCATTCCCAACTTCTAATTTCCTACTGTAAACCGCATATACCAGTTTCTTCTGCTACTCCGGCTAGATGGGTCAGACAGGCTGTGTTTCTAGCAAATATTGACGTTCCCATGTTTGGTGCCCACTCTACTAGAGGCGCAGTTTCTACTAAACTTTTTCAATCAGGGGTATCCCTATCTGATCTCTTGAAAGCAGCCGATTGGTCTTCAGACTCTACTTTTAAGACTTTTTATGTCAGACCTGAATCCCATGTGAAATAAAAAAGCGCTCCGTAGTGTAACACCAAAGGTAAGTTGGTAACGCTAAGTGTGAATTGCGCTTACCACATGAAGTTTTACTCCAACCAAGAACAACAATGGAACAGGGCGTATCATCAAAGGGTCTCTGCAGCTTCGTCCCGCTGAAATAGAATCACGATAAAAACAAGCAATCTCCAGGTAGCAGAGCGGGATCAATGGAAGCGCTGAGACCAGATAAGAAGTTAAAAGGATTTATTTCCCATAATGCAACGCGTTTCACATAATGCAACGTGTTTGCCTGAGGAAGCGGGTGACCGTGAAACACGTTGCATTATGGGAAATAAATCCTTTTAACTTCTTATCTGGTCTCAGCGCTTCCATTGATCCCGCTCTACTACCTGGAGATTGCTTGTTTTTATCCTGAATCCCATGTATCTATGTCATTACTTTAATCATATAATTTAACATAGAAGTTTAACTTTATCATAGCTTTGAACTTGCATATAATGCGAGGCCTCCTGTATTGAAATAAAATTGGAGATTTTCCTATCCAAGGTGACAGAAAATATAGATTTTATGAAAGACAGGAGGCGAGCATTATCCCTCCCTTATCCCATCCCTCTAACCATTTATCTTTTATTTTCAGCCTATTAATCATCCTGACATGGAATTACCTGATCTACTTCTCTTCGTTTTGGATCATTATTACATTCCTTTGCCAAGTTTTCCTTCAAAGTCATCGATGAATGAATATCTTAACCCCTATAGATGTTATCCTGCCGGAAAAATCAACCTTCAAGTTGTTTCCAGTTATTCTTATGGACACTATGAACTTTATTCCTTCATAGAATTCTTAGGTTATTTATCAAAGAAAGAGGACTATTCCACCTTATATCACCTGGCCTGTATGCTTATTGGTCATTACTATATTCAGCATGTTTGGTTGTATACCTGTAATTATACACCTGTTACTTTAAAATTTTTCTTGTTACCTGTTGAAAAAACCTTTAATATTGCTGCTATTCGTTGCAGTAAAGAAAGATATTGCATATAATGCTCGCCTACTGTCTTTCATAAAATCTATATTTTCCGTCACCATGGATAGGAAAATATCCAATTTAATAAAGCCGGTTGTAGCATCAAAATGCACATAGATGTGGCACTCTTTATTTTAGAGCTTGGTACGTCTTAGCACATAATAAAAAATAAACACAATAAAAATGCATTTACCATAATGCCAAATAACCTGTTATCAGTTTTTGTTGACCTAAGTGCTTGATGGCAGCCTTCAGTTAAACAGAGGAAAATATCACAGGATTTTATTGAGTTTAAAGGGGTACTCTGGTGGAAAACATTTTATTTTTTTAATCAAATTGTGCCAGAACATTAAACAGATTTGTAAATGACTTCTATTTAAAAATCTTTACCCTTCCAGTACTTTTTAGCAACTGTATGCTACAGAGAACATTCTTTTCTTTTTTAATTTCTTTTTTGCCTTGTCCACAGTGCTCTCTGCGGACCCCTGATGCCCGTATCAGGAACTGTCCAGAGCAGGAGAAAATTCCCATTGCAAACCTATGCTGCTCTGGGCAGTTCCTGATACAGGCATCAGGTATCAGCAGAGAGCACTGTGGACAAGACAAAAAAGAAATTCAAAAAGAAAATAATTTCCTTTTGTAACATACAGCTGCTAAAAAGTACTGGAAGGGTTAAGATTTTTTAATGGAAGTCATTTACAAATCTGTTTAACTTTCTGGCACCAGTTGATAAAAAAAAAATAATAATAATGTTTTCCTCCGGAGTACCCCTTTAACTGGTCATGGTGTACACTCTCCTAGGACCCCGTTCACACTACGGAATTCCCACGGAATTTCCGGGCGGAATTCCGCAGTGTGAACTTTAACATTAGTGTGAACGGGTTTCCGCGAGACCCGTTCGCACTGCGGAATTTCAGCGGCGGACATTTCTGCTGCTGAAAGTGTTCCACGCAAAGAAAGAACATGTTCATTCTTTGCGCGGATTCCGCGAGCACTGCATAGCCGTCAATGGTGACGGCTCAGTGCCCCGCGGTCCTAGCGCCGAAGCACCTTCGGCGGCGGCCGCCAGGCGGAAGCTCCGCTCGCAGAATTCATCCGCGAGAATTCCGACGTGTGAACGCACCCTTACTGGGATAATGTGACAGCTCCCCGCCTGCTACTGAATATCACAAAATGTGGTTAAACTGGTACTTTGCCTCTAGACATCTTACCCTTTATCCAAAGGATAGGTGATAAGATGTCTAGGGACATAGTACCCTTTTAACACTTGCATGAAACATAAGGCACAATAAAAAAAAAAATATAAAAAAAAACACAATACAAGTAGCTTGTAAAGAATATGACTTTTATTCCTTTCAAAGGCACCAGTGAATACAACAGACACCATCTGCAACAGCTAGTACTATATAACTTCAGTAAAGCATTTGTAGCAATAAGAGCAATCATTTCATGTAACATATATTGTATAAGTGCATACTTTTTTAATCATTCTGGAATGATATACTGACCCTATTGTTGATCTTTATCAACATTATTATTGATTTTGTATAGCCCCCTTGGCTCCAGGGCACTGCACATATGATTAAGGGTTAAAAAACACATGACATACACATAACAAACGTGAAAACAGTAAATGACGGACTGATATAAAGGGAGAGGGCCCCCCGTGAGAGCTGAATCTACACGTTTTTAATTTGACATAACAATATCATATATCAGTTTTTCTGTACATTAGGTAACTTCAAGACCAAAAGACAGCACTGAAAACAATGGGACTGTGCTGCATCGGAATTTCAAAGCGGAATTTCTGCTTGGAAATTCTGTATTGTGAACACAGTCTTAAGTGTTCTATAAAGCATTATGGTTCATACACACGCCTCCCCTGGAATATGCTGGAGGAATAGTGATTAGAGATCAGCGAACTTACAGTAAATTCGATTCGTCACGAACTTCTCGGCTCGGCAGTTGATAACTTTTCCTGCATAAATTAGTTCAGCTTTCAGGTGCTCCGGTGGGCTGGAAAAGGTGGATACAGTCCTAGGAGACTCTTTCCTAGGAATGTATCCACCTTTTCCAGCCCACCGGAGCACCTGAAAGCTGAACTAATTTACACAGGATAATTCATCAACTGCCGAGCCGAGAAGTTCATGACGAATCGAATTTACTGTAAGTTCGCTCATCTCTAATAGTGATATCAGTACCTCCTTACAGGTGACCTGTAGGGTATTTGCTAGTTAGACCCCTGAAGTCTAACTTTTCACATACTCTCTGGATACATAATACATGTTCTTTATTTAATTATAATGATGATGAAAGGAATCATATCTTTGCATAAATATTTACATTTTATCTTCAATAGCAATTGCAGCTGGATTCACACATAGTTTTTCGGTCAGTATGTTAATCAGTATTATTATCCAAAACCAGGAGTGGGTCCAATACACAGAACAAGATGCAAATGTTTCTATTATAATTCTATCAGTTCCACGCCAGGTTTTGGCTACACATACTGACCAAAATACTGACAAAAATGCTGTTTGAACCCAGACATAAAATAAAAAGTACATATGAATTCACCTTATATAAATGTTATATGTATATAAAACACTGGGGAGATTTATCAAGCTGTTTTATAGTAAGATTCTCTTTGCTTACCATAACAACCAATCACAGCTCAGCTTTTATTTCTAACAAGCTCTGGTAAAATGAAAGCTGAGCTCTGATTGGTTGCTATAGGGCAACAAGAGAAGTTTACTATAAGGGGGAGATTTATCATTGCCTTCTTAACATATTATTGGCTGTAATTTGGCAGAAATTTTTTGCGCAGTTAGTTTTTGTGCAGTTTGTGCAATTTCAAAAAAGACCTTTTCTGCAAAACCGACAGTGAAATGCAGTGAATTTATTATTGACATTGCAGTGGAAGATATTGACCATGTGTGCCTTATTGAAAAAAGGTGCAAAAAAAGTGTGCAAACGTAAAAAAAAATTAAAAATGCAAATACTTGCCACGTTTGCCTTGCCTTAGAAAACTGACATCCTACAGCAAGTTGATACATTTGGCACAAATAAGCCAAAATCTTTGCAAAAAAAAAAAGATAAATCTCCCCCTAAGTTCAGCTATGTATTTTCTTAGCGGAACCGTGCTGCAAGGATGCAAGGAACCAGTACTTATTTTGCACAGAATGTAACTTTGTAGTAAGATTTAGTAATAAAAGTACCATTGCTACTGAAAAAATGTACACGTTCCACTGCAGGACTTCCGTATTGTGCACTGAACAGTATCCTATTGAAATCAATGGGACTATGTCGGAATTTCCGTGCGGAACTCCGCTTGGAATGTTCGCAGGGAAATTCCGCTGCAGTAGAGTCCCATACAAAAGGGAAGCTGTTGCGCAATGCACATGGCGGAATTTCTGTGCCAGATGTTTCCGGCACGGAAATTCTGTTTTCCGTGTTCACAGAAAGAATGAATCTGTTCAGTTTTTCTGTGGACACCGCACGGAATGCACAGATGTCCATGAGACGGAGCATTTTGCAGAATGTCCGTATAGAGATTTTACGTGCGGATATTCCATAGTGTGAACATAGCCTAAGAGAGCCATTTGACATTTGGACATTAAGACACTTGACATCATTTGACAAAACTAAATATTTAGATTAAGAAGAATTCATTTTTGGAAAACCCAAAAGAGGATGCCCTATCAATATGCATTTTGTTTTCCAGTATTTTTCCTCTATAAACCTTATTGGGGGACATTTATGAAAGCATTTAGTAGGTTTTTGTTTTTTTTTGCTTAAAATTGTCGCAAAAAAAGTTGCATGTGTGACTACTCTATTTTTTGTGCCACTTTTTGATTGTGCAGTCCCCTAAGCAAAAAAAAAAAAAAAAAAGAAACTTGCTTACCAAAGCAAAAAGTGATTTTTGACTTGCAGTGGTCAGAGATTTATCAAGTGTGAAAGTTGCAAAAAAAAGTTGCATCGCATGAAAAAACCTACTAAATTTACTCCAGCTCAGACATGAAGCAGAAAAAGCTACTACCAAAGCAAAAAAAAAATTTTTCAATTGCTTACATGTAAGAAATTTATCAATAGGCTAAAACCAGTTGATAAATAACTTGCACATAAGCAAAAAAATTTAAGAAAAAAAAAACTAAAACAAGGAATATATAAGCAAATACTGATAAATGTCCCGCATTGTGTTTACAGAGTCAGCATGGTAATATTATTGAGAAGTCAATTAAATTGAATAAAAAGAAAAGCAAAATAAGTTCAGGTTTCACATACCGTATTTTTGTCCTATAGGACGCACCGGCGTATAAGACGCACCCAATTTATAGGTGCAAAATCTAAAAAAATAAAGATTTTGAACCCAATAGTGGTCTTCAACCTGCGGACCTCCAGATGTTACAAAACTACAACTCGCAGCATGCCCGGACAGCCGTTGGCTGTCCGGGCATGCTGGGAGCTGTAGTCTTGCAACATCTGGAGGTCCGCAGATTGAAGACCACTGCATAGGAGGTAATACTCAAGTGTCCCTGCCGCTCCGGACCCGTCACCGCTGCCCTGGATGTCGCTCCATCGCTGTCGCCGTGTCCCCGTCGCTCCGGAACGTCTCTGCTGCCGGCCGGGTATCCTCGCTCTCCGTCGCCGCCATCACGCCGTTACGCACGCACGCGACGACGTGATGACGAGGAAGGAGAGCGCCGGCCATACAGGGGATCCCTGAACGGAGAAGACACAGAGGAGGCAGGTAAGGTCCCTCCCGGTGTCCTGTAAGCACTAACCCGGCTATTCAGTCGGGCTGTTCGGGACCGCTGTGGTGAAATTGCGGCGGTCCCGAACAGCCCGACTGAACAGCCGGGTTAGTGTCACTTTCCCTTCAGACGCGGCGGTCAGCTTTGATCGCCGCGTCTGAAGGGTTAATACAGGGCATCACCGCGAACGGTGATGTCCTGTATTAGCCGCGGGTCCCGGCCCTTGATGGCCGCAGGGACCACCGTGATAGGGGTGTATTCGCCGTATAAGACGCACCGACTTTTTGGGGAAGAAAAAGTTTTGGGGAAGAAAAAGTGCGTTTTATACGGCGAAAAATACGGTACTGAACACAAAATATATTAAAAGCAGGCCCCATTGTGTTAACCCTGTCTTTTAACTGCCTTAAACTGAATGCTATAAAGCTATTAAAATGTGGGTTTGGTTTGCTTGAGATCTTCTGCAAATCCTGGCCTGAGAGTGGGTCTGATGAGCTAATCTGACCGCCATAAAACCTGTGGTCAGGGGGAGAATTGAAGCCATAATACAGAAGAAAAATCCAGCCATCATACTTTTAGTAATTTCCGTGCAGAATTCTGCACTGAGATTGAATGCAATGGGATTCTGCTGCGCTGTGCACTTGACGGAATTTCCGCGCCAGATGTATCAGGCACAGGAAATAAGATTTCCATGTCTGCAGAAAGAAGGAACCTGTTATGCCAGCACCCCCAGTCTCCGAAATGTACATACGGAGATTTTCCGTGCGGACACTCCAAGGTGTAAACATAGCCTTATCCTCTAACCCATCCAATTATACCCCCTCCTGCCTATACCGAGGTGGCACCCTACCGCTGTCTACCTATTATCCCAGATCTGGCGGCATCCCCCATACAAGTCCTTTATCTTAGCTCTTGGTTGACATTTCCAGCAGTTTTCTGGAGGAGAGGTCTATCAAGAGTGAAGGGGATTTGGCGGGGTTTCCTCTGAAAACTCAGATCACTTCTTTGATGAAGGGACAAACACTTGTATTCTCATATGCATTTGTCATGTTAAAGGGGTTATCCAGGAATAGAAAAACACAGTTAATTTATTTCCAAAACAGCTCCAAGTCTGTCTCCAGGTTGGGTGTGGTTTTACAACTTGGCTCTAATCACTTCAATGGAACTGAGCTGCAGAACCACACCCAACCTGGAGACAGATGGGGAGTGGTTTTTGAAAAAAAGCTCTGTTTTTCTATATTTGGATAACCCCTTTAATGACTAACTTAAATTTTCTCAGTTATGCAGGCACTATGATCACCAACCTAGGTATATTTAAACTTGTTTATCTGGCATCTGTTTAACTGTGATAGCAATTTAAAGGGGAGTTAAAAACTGCTGGCAGTTCCCTTTAAAGAGACATTCTAGGAAATACATACTGAACAAATGGATAGGGACCTTCTATCTATAGAGTGCACAGGTATTGTCAGCCACATGAAGCACCGGTTGGCCTAGTGTGGAGTAGAGTATGCCTGTAAACAGGCATATTTTTCTAAGTGTTCCCTTTTCCAGGGAAATGTCCCTAATGCATTTACTGCTTCTAGTACATCAGAGTATATATTATAGGTTATGGGTATGATCCTCTGTATATGAGACTACTTAATGATCTATGAATGGTATAATATTATAACAACATTAACATAAAAAAGTAATTTCACCTGTGGCACATAAGGAGAAGAGCTGAGAATCATTGCACAGAGGGGGAGTAGTGTTACATATCAGTTTTTAAGATCACTCTTGTTCTATAATCTACAACTTCATCAGACTAGATTTATTTACTGAGCTTTTTGCAATTTAAAAATAAATTATTTGAAATTTATAAATAATAATTAATAAATCTGAAAATGTCATTGTAAATATTAGAATAACATTCTTTATAATATAATATGTTATTACACTATGTACATGAGTATACTTGTATCACTGGTTGATGAGAATATAATCCTACCTTTTTGAGAATCCGTAACAATATTAAAAATTATTTTATGTGATGGATGTATAACTAATTTACCAAAAGAACACACCAAAACAGGGAATAGGTTACCCAGACAATTTTGTATATGCCTAATTATTCTAGTAGTGCTATAGTAGCTCCCTGTAGATAAATGTGGCAAGTATACCGTGAACTCTTATATTGTATACAATATATCAATAAGAAAAAAGGAGTCACTCCCGGCACGAAACGCGTGTTGGGGTGACGCTGTCCCGGTCCCTGCGTTTACCATAGCTGCAATTGCACTTTTCTTGGTCAGTATAGCATAACTATTTTTAGTATTTATTTATATCTCATATTATCTTATAGTCAGTGCCTTAGGCATTTAACACTTTAATTACAGCATTGTCTGTGTGGTGTACTGTATGAGATAGGGTTTTCCCATTGTGGTCTGATGCACTGCTTATTATATGGACAGTAATTAATTGTGATTGCCATTCTTCCTGTTATTAGTTAGTCAGTTAATTACTGATAATGCAGGTTCCGGATATGTCGTCTTTGTGTGTGATGTATGAATAGTCCTTTTTTAACATGGTCTGGTGTTTGAATTAATGAAATAAACATTTACCTTTTAATTAAATTTCTAAAGTGACTCCATTTTTCTTATTGGTGTTTGGATGCATAACTAGTCTTACCTCTTTCTAAGTTGTTTGTGTGTAACCTCAGAGTAGGACCCAGAAGGGATTAATAGGCCAATAGGCGGGGTTCACAATATGAAATTTCCGACTGGAATTCAGCTCTGGAATTTTGGTTGGAAATTCCACTGCATGAAGCTTAAATGGGCACTATCAGATACAAAAACTTTTGATGTGTTGTAAAGCATGTATAACCAATAGGTTTTGCAATTGCTTTCATTAGAAAATTTTCAGTATTTCATACTGAAAACAAGTCAAACAACTGCCCCCCCCCCTGCCTGCTTGCACACATACTAGTCCTGCTGTGTCCAGGTGTCATGGACACACTTCCTTGATTGACAGCTGTGAGCACAAGGCTCATAGCTGGAGGAAAAATCCTCCCACTGTCAGCTTGTGTCCCACTACTGTCAGTGAGGACAAGCTGGGAGTTGTAGTTTTGCTAATGCTAAGGGAGATGTGAGCAGACCGCATACTGAGGGAGGGGGCGGAGACCTGCACAGTGAGGCCACGCCCCCCTCCCTTTGAGAGTAATTCAGACTAGTGAGCTAAATTAAAAGTGTAATAAAAAAATAAATAAAGGTGCTAGACACATAAAAATGTTTTTTTGTATCTGATGGGTATGCTTTAACATGCAGGAGAATGGGTTTTCTGTCAAGCCATTCACACTGTAGAATTTTCTGGTCAGAATTTCCGAAAGAAAATTCCAATCAAAAAATTCAGCCAGAACATTGAACCTGCTCAATTTTCTGGCGGAATCCATTCCACAGACATTGCCATCTTTGTGGACAGCAATATCTGTGTGGTCCTAGTGCTGTCTGCTTCAGTCGACAGATGCTTTCTGTCTGGAGCTTCTCAAGTGTGAACCCAGCCTAACTCTTCAACTAGCCAGATACATTGCCCTTCCCTTTGAAATACACCATAGGGATATGGCACAGGCTGTGACTACAATTTCTACAATTCATCTTTGCAGATACTGGTAAAATGTTGTACTTTGTTATGTAATGATTTGTGCTTTTTAATCTACATATTGCAATCATTTTGCTAAAGTTAAAATGTAATTAAAATAGAATATCTCTGATTTCTGACTGTAGAAAAATAGTCTATATCAAAACAGTAAGAGAATTGCATCATGAGAATTGAATAAAAATAGTATTTTGTTTTAGAAAAAAAAATAATCTGATAGTTCTTTGCCCTGAGTATTCAGCTAAATGCATACTAATATATAGCGGAAAAATTGTGTAGCAATAAAGGTTTAAAAATGATTTTTCAGCTAAGTGTAACTACCTCCTCTATGTGGCTACTGCTACTTCTGTGATCTGATCTTCCAAAAAATTTGACAGCCCCTTTGTCTGAAAATATATTGTATAGTCTTGTATTCATCAGAAAAATTTATGAATATGTGCAATTCCAGACTGCACACTTCTGTAGTGCACATGTAACAATATAGTCCTATAGTGTAAATTCACCTATATATTTTAGACTACTGACCCGTTCATAAAAGCTTCTACCTGCTCCTGCTCATACAGTGCAAACTGCACAGCTTGATGAATACTATAAAATACCATAGTTCCTTCTTCCCTTTTAAAATAGTCACCTTTCCTGAGGGAGTGCCGTACAGAAGAGCTGCACTGAGCCAACAGAAGACGTATACCAATGTCACCATAATCTTTCAACACTTCCTTCAAGGTGTTTAACCCTGCTGTGTCAATGAAATGGATGGCACTACAGTCAATGATTACAGAGTGAAGGGGCATTTGTTCCTGGTAGAGCTGTTGTACAGTGTCTATTGGGGTAAGACTTGTTTCAGTGATGCCTTCTTCTTTTTGCAACCTCTCTTTCTTCTTTGCTGCTTTCTTTTGTGCCGATGAGACCAATACTGGATCAATACCAACATTTTTATACAAGGCTGACTTAAAGCATTGCTTATTCACATAGTAGACTGGGGCTTCGAATCGAAAGATTTTAATCCCTTTCATGGTGTTCAGGTCTTTATATACTCTCACAGATTCATATATCTCCGAGGCTTCCACTCTGCCTAGCAGTGTTACCTCTGGTTTCTGAGATCTTACAATGACACAAAGCATAGAAAAAGCAATGCCAATCAATAGTCCAAGCTCCGTACTAATCAATGCTGAAGAAAACATGGTGACCAACCAGATACTTGTATCAATTTTATTGACTTTCCACATTTTGGGAAGATCTAAAAATTTTCTGAGGGCACCTCTCAAGTTCACTATGGTGATAACTCCCAAAACACATTTTTGGAGAGAGTAAAAGAGAGGAGCAATTACCAGTAGGACTAACAGAATGACCAACGAGGTCATGACTCCTGAGACTTGAGTTTTGCAACCGGTAGACTCTTTAACTAGTGTTTTTGCAAGAGCAGCACTTGTGGTAAAGCAATAAAAAAATGAAGGAATGATGTTGCAGAATCCAATGGCATACATTTCCTGGTTGGCCTTTACCTCATACCCGTGTTTCTTGCCAAACATCTCTGAGAGTGAGACAGTGATTGCAAATCCTATAATCGCAATGGACAATGCCCCCAATGCTATACTGGGAATTAGGCTCCACTTTGGTGGCTTTGGCATTAGGAATCCTGTAGGAATTTCTCCTGCTATACTGGACCCATAATTTTCTTTGAGATGGCCAAAGTGAGAGGCAAGAGTAGCACCAACTACAACAAAAAGTTCAATTGGGATTGGAGCTTTAAGTTTAGATTTATAGCACTCATTGAGCTCTTTGGCTGGAACCAGGACTAAGAGGCACAACATGCTTGTAATAAGGTCACAAATGTTGGTCTTGTGAATATTCTGGAAGAGATAAATCCATGTGTAAATAGAAGAGCCAATCCCATTGGCACGTGGTAAAGTTAAACCTAAAAGATATTTGACTTGTGATGTAAGGATTGTGAACGAGGCACCTGTTGCAAATCCACTAAGAAGTGCATCAGAAAGGTACACGGAAACAAAGCCAACTTGTAGAACTCCCATTACTACCTGTAAAGTAAAAAAAAACAAATATAAATTTACCAGACATGACCACATTAAATATGAAAGTGAAAAAAAAAAAAAAAAAAAAAAAAATATATATATATATATATATATATATATATATTTAAAACTGAAATATTGAAACTCTAGACATTACTCATTTTTTACTGATCACTCCACTTATTGGTTACCAGCTTAATATTTGTTAAGGAAAATATACAGAATTGATACACGCAGTTAAAAATATAAATATATTTTTGTTGTCTTAGGGAAAAAGGAACATGTCCAGTTTTGTGGCCTTACCCATGGCCTCAGCTTCTTAAAGGAAACCTAGCATCAGAAAACAAACTATTATTTACATCAAGTTTTATGTTAGACATGTTTTTTAAGAATTTTTGGTGATGTTTGTTTTTAATCTATTTATATTTTTAAAAAAATCTTAAAGTCTTGCACTAGGCCTAATATTAAGCTGAGACTCAATATTCTGTACAGATCAGAGACACCAATATACAGATTACCCTGGATCTACCCCCATTTACAATAGAACAGAGGTCACCTTCTCTCTTCCTGTAGGAAGACCTCTGGACAGGTCACAGAGCATGCCTAGTAAACTATCCCATAGTTTATAGTATTCCCATTGCACTGCAACAAATAAACTGTACATTTTACTAAATTAAAACATAGAGACATTGATTTTAGAGGTGTCATTTTTGTGTAAATCTCCAATAACACCAACCAAACCTCCAGGAGGATCATTGTATAAATGTCTGTCTTTGTCTTGCCCTTAGAAAAATATATGCATAAGGGGTATGAATGGTTTTCTTTAATATCTTTATAATACAGTAATTCACTGTGTACTGATAATGTATGCAACTCCTATTAAAGCTGGGTTCACACAACGTTTTTGCAATACAGTCCCCGTATCAGGTTTTTGATAAAAAAAAACTGTTTCCTTAAAAACTGACTAAACTGTATCAAAACCTGTGTACAAATTTTAATCCGTATACAGTTTGAAAAATGATGTCCGGTTGAATACGTTTTTTTAAGAAAAAAAGTATAAGTTTTTAACTTTTCATTCCATAATGAATAAAGTTTCACTTGTTTGATTGAAATTCCAAGAAAAAAACTGTGCAAAAGTCAAAAAATGCATGATGAAAACCAGATGGAACCGTATGCACATATGGTTCTGTACGGTTCCCATTGACTCCCATGTTAAAAAAAAAAATTATATGTTTCAATACAATTTTTCACCTGGACCAAAAACCGTGGTAGGCTACGGTTTTGGGTACAGGAAAAAAACTGACAAAACCGTACAGGATGCAAAACGGACACAACCTGATGCATCTTTTGGCATACGGTTTTCAATGGAGAGTCAATGCATACGGTTTTCAATACAGTTCCATACGGTTTTCAAATTGAAAATGTATACGGGAACTGCATTGCAAAAACGTGGTGTGAATCCAACCTAAAGCATAGTTTGAGCTATTACACTTTTCCAGCTATAACTATTCTATTAAAAACATTCAGAGTAAATCCTGTAAGTCTTTGCCTACATTGTAGAGGAGCGATAAGGGTGAGCTGTTAATGAGCATACCCAGGAACCTCATTATCTGAGCAGAGAAATCCATTCCTAAATGAACTATGGACAGAGCCTTGCTCAATAGCCAATCGTCAGCCTGTTTTCCAGTATAATCTCCTCTCTGTGGAGGCGTCTAGAACTGGTAACAGCAGAAGTCTATACAGAATTTCCTCTATTGCTGTTGCTGACATACTGTTTGCTGTGTCAATACAAAGGCAGTGGGATTTTTTTTTTAATTAAAACTTAATTGGAACAGCAATCTCTATGTAAAGAAATGAGCGAGTTCACAACAAATCATTTTCCCGTTGCCTTGGGGCATCAGCCTAGCTCTAGACATATACACTAACTATTCCACTGCCGTAGCCGGAAGGTGCAGTTGTTACGCCTAGCGCTCCGGGTCCCCGCTCCTCCCCGGAGCGCTCACGGCGTCTTTCTCCCTGCAGCGCTCCGGTCGGTCCCGCTGACCGGGAGCGCCGCACTGTCATGGCCGTTGGGGATGCGATTCGCACAGCGGGACGCGCCCGCTCGCGAATCGCATCCCAGGTCACTTACCCGTCCCGGTCCCCTGCTGTCATGTGCTGGCGCGCGCGGCTCCGCTCTCTAGGGCGCGCGCGCGCCAGCTCTCTGAGACTTAAAGGGCCAGTGCACCAATGATTGGTGCCTGGCCCAATTAGCTTAATTGGCTCCCACCTGTTCCCTGGCTATATCTAGTCTCCTCCCTTGCACTCCCTTGCCGGATCTTGTTGCCTTGTGCCAGTGAAAGCGTTTAGTGTGTCCAAAGCCTGTGTACCAGAACTTCTGCTACCCATCCTGACTACGAACCTTGCCGCCTGCCCCCGACCTTCTGCTACGTCTGACCTTGCCTCTGCCTAGTCCTTCTGTCCCACGCCTTCTCAGCAGTCAGCGAGGTGAGCCGTTGCTAGTGGATACGACCTGGTTGCTACTGCCGCAGCAAGACCATCCCGCTTTGCGGCGGGCTCTGGTGAACACCAGTAGCCTCTTAGAACCGGTCCACCAGCACGGTCCCCGCCAATCCCTCGCTGACACAGAGGATCCACTACCTGCCAGCCGGAATCGTGACAGTAGATCCGGCCATGGATCCCGCTGAGGTGCCGCTGCCAAGTCTCGCTGATCTTCCCACGGTGGTCGCTCAGCAATCGCAGCAGATTGCCCAACAAGGACAGCAGCTGTCGCAGTTGACCGCCATGTTACAGCAAATTCTGCCTCTGCTACAGCAGCAACCATCTCCTCCGCCAGCTCCTGCACCTCCTCCGCAGCGAGTGGCCGCTCCTAACCTCCGCTTGTCCCTGCCGGACAAATTTGATGGGGACTCCAGACTCTGCCGTGGATTTTTGTCTCAGTGTTCCCTGCATATGGAGATGTTGTCAGACTTATTTCCTACAGAACGGTCTAAGGTGGCGTTCGTAGTGAGCCTTCTTTCAGGAAAGGCCTTGTCTTGGGCCACACCGCTCTGGGACCGCAATGATCCTGCCACAGCCACAGTCCAGTCCTTCTTTGCTGAAGTCCGAAGTGTCTTTGAGGAACCTGCCCGAGCTTCTTCTGCCGAGACTGCCCTGCTGAACCTGGTCCAGGGTAATTCTTCCGTTGGCGAGTACGCCATACAATTCCGTACTTTTGCTTCTGAACTATCCTGGAATAATGAGGCTCTCTGCGCGACCTTTAAAAAAGGCCTATCCAGTCGCATCAAGGATGTGCTGGCCGCACGAGAGATTCCTGCCAACCTCCAAGAACTCATCCATCTAGCTACCCGCATTGACATGCGTTTTTCTGAGCGACACCAAGAGCTCCGCCAGGAAAAAGACTTAGATCTCTGGGCACCTCTCCCACAGCATCCTTTGCAGTCTATGCCTGGGCCTCCCGCCGAGGAGGCCATGCAAGTGGATCGGTCTCGCCTGACCCAGGAAGAGAGGAATCGCCGTAGAGAAGAAAATCTCTGTCTGTACTGTGCCAGTACCGAGCATTTCTTGGTGGATTGCCCTATCCGTCCTCCACGCCTGGGAAACGCACGCACACACCCAGCTCACGTGGGTGTGGCATCTCTTGGTTCTAAGTCTTCTTCTCCACGTCTCACGGTGCCCGTGCGGATTTCTCCTACAGCCAACTCCTCCCTCTCAGCCGTGGCCTGCTTGGACTCTGGTGCCTCCGGGAATTTTATTGTGGAGTCCTTTGTTAATAAATTCAGCATCCCGGTGTCCCGTCTCGCCAAACCGCTCTACATTTCCGCGGTCAACGGAGCCAGATTGGACTGCACCGTGCGTTACCGCACAGAACCCCTCCTGATGTCTATCGGACCCCACCACGAAAGGATTGAGTTCTTCATCCTCCCCAGTTGTACCTCTGAGGTCCTCCTCGGTCTGCCATGGCTCCGGCTTCATTCCCCCACCCTTGATTGGACCACCGGGGAGATAAAGAACTGGGACTCTGCCTGCCATAGGAAGTGCCTCTCCCCCCCTCCCAGTCCCGTCAGGCAAACCTCTGTGCCTCCTCATGGCCCCCGTCCTGGTGTCACACTGCCCCGTGCCAGGCTTCGCCCTCTGCCCTCCCTCCCCATTCCCACTCCTGCTGTACTGCCTGCCGTTGAGGAAACCCTCCATTTTTTCCCGGTGTCCTCATCCCAGGGGAGGCAGTTGCCGGTCAAAGAAAAGGGGAGACCTAAGGGGGGGGGTACTGTTACGCCTAGCGCTCCGGGTCCCCGCTCCTCCCCGGAGCGCTCACGGCGTCTTTCTCCCTGCAGCGCTCCGGTCGGTCCCGCTGACCGGGAGCGCCGCACTGTCATGGCCGTTGGGGATGCGATTCGCACAGCGGGACGCGCCCGCTCGCGAATCGCATCCCAGGTCACTTACCCGTCCCGGTCCCCTGCTGTCATGTGCTGGCGCGCGCGGCTCCGCTCTCTAGGGCGCGCGCGCGCCAGCTCTCTGAGACTTAAAGGGCCAGTGCACCAATGATTGGTGCCTGGCCCAATTAGCTTAATTGGCTCCCACCTGTTCCCTGGCTATATCTAGTCTCCTCCCTTGCACTCCCTTGCCGGATCTTGTTGCCTTGTGCCAGTGAAAGCGTTTAGTGTGTCCAAAGCCTGTGTACCAGAACTTCTGCTACCCATCCTGACTACGAACCTTGCCGCCTGCCCCCGACCTTCTGCTACGTCTGACCTTGCCTCTGCCTAGTCCTTCTGTCCCACGCCTTCTCAGCAGTCAGCGAGGTGAGCCGTTGCTAGTGGATACGACCTGGTTGCTACTGCCGCAGCAAGACCATCCCGCTTTGCGGCGGGCTCTGGTGAACACCAGTAGCCTCTTAGAACCGGTCCACCAGCACGGTCCCCGCCAATCCCTCGCTGACACAGAGGATCCACTACCTGCCAGCCGGAATCGTGACAGCAGTGTTGATTAACTGATTTGTACACTATATATAGCAGACTAAAGCAACTTAGCCAGATTACTGTATTAGCATGCACAGTTCTCTTGTTCTTTACTTGATCCTCCAATGAAACAACACAGCTTTGTCTATATGTTCTCTACATGTTGTTAACATTCTTCCTAAAATACATTATAGCATAACAGAAACTAGTCCAGTGTGGCCATGCAGTAACCAAGATGTTAACACTGGTCCAAAGTTTCGGGCAATTTATGTTTGTTTTGAATGGGTATGTCTTAAAGGGGTATTCTGAGCATAGAAACTTTTTAGAGTGATTTCAAAGTGCTTTCTAAATAAATAAAAACAGTGCAAACTCACCTGCTCTGATCCCCCACAGCTGCTGTTTTGACGGCTCCTGGTCCAAGCTGCTCTCACCGCTGCACCCCACTTCCTCTAACATTGCTGAAAATGTCTACTTAGCCAATCAATGTCTGATTTGGATGACTGCTGTTGTCAGTGGTTGGCTAAGCGGGCATTTTCTGAAAGAATAGAGCATCAGAGGAAGCAAGAAAGAGCAGCAGTAAGAAGCAGGGATTGAGAGCCGTCGTAACTGCAGCTGCGAGTGATCAGGGTAGGTGAGTATACATTGTTTCTTTTATTTTGGAAGCATCCTGAATCAACTATAAAACATTTTGTATGCCTCGATGACCCCTTTAGACTTAGTTCACACTTAGTATTTTTAGGCAAAAGCAGGAATATTTGCATTATAGTTTTTCTCTGTGTCAGATCCACTACTAGTTTTAGCTATAAATAATGACCAAAATACTGACTAAAATAATGTGTAAGAAACCAGCTTTAGGGTAGGGTCACACATACAGTATTCTTAATGTATTTTGCTGCACATTTCTTGCTGCTGATTTTTCTACTCATTCAATGGGTAGGAAAATCAGCAGCAAAATACTGCGAATGGGTGTAGAGGAAGAAAAGATACGTCATATCAGACCACATTGTTTTCAGTAACCTTGGAGAAATATGGGTCTGTAAAGGAGCTGTGTATGCAAAACAGTAGGGTTTATATTAGACTATTTGCTAAATTTCTTCATTTTTATCTTTATCATATCAATAATTATTTATTTTCAACTTTTCATTTGATCAAGTTATAATACAGTTTATCATAGCTGTATTAGTAGTAAAATTGTAGGCAAGGGCTACCTAGAGGAGTACTCCAGTGAAAAGTTTTTAATCCCTATGATTGTAACATCTAAATGCTTATAACATAGTAATAGTTCATTGTCAGTCCGTGCTTGTCAGCTGATATGGCGGGGCAATTTACTCTACGCCGGAAACCGAGAGCAGTTTGGCTGAAATATTTATGTCGGGCCCATTATCCTGAGTTGTGGCAGCAAATTTGGGCCCGGGACTCCACAATTCCACATCACCAAAGCCTTTTCCACACCTCCCTCTGTCTAGTTGGCATCTCCTAGTTACTCCTATATATATATTTTTTTTTACATTTTTTTATTTAACTCAGGTATCTGACTTTAGACATTTTGGGGAAGATTTACTATCATGGTCTATTTTCCGCAGTACTTTAGACGAGTAAAGTCGCTTAGCATGGGTCTATTGTCCGTGCAATTTATCAAACATCGCACAGTATTTAGTAAATCTTGCGAATGGACATTATTTTCTATTCTACACAACACTTTAGATGAGAAAAGTCTCATAGTCTCAGAGCCTGAGACAAATAGACGAGAAAAGTCTCATAAAAGTCTCAGAGCCTGAGACAAATATATCAAAAGTCACACATTTATTATCACGGACTTCCCGCCACACAGCAGGGGTGAAGTCCTGGAAAAAAAAGTTTGGGAACACACGTTAGATTTCCACTTAAATGGGCACTCTCATTAAAACTAATTTTTGCTATTGCACTCCTTATGGTAAATAAAAAATATTTCTAATATACTTTGTTTTAAAAAAAAAAAGAAGTTTTCTATGTTTTATTTGTGCTCAAAAAAGATCAAGAGCACATTTTCCCCAATCTCATACACAGACTTTGGACCAAAGTCTGAACACAGGAAGTGCCGCCTGGAGTGCTGAGGGGGGGGGGGGGGGTGTCCAGCCAACAGCATATGGCAGTTATGTGTGAGAGGAGCTATGATTGGATGAGGCTGGACACCCCCCCCCCCCCCCTCAGCACTCCAGGCGGCACTTCCTGTGTTCGGACTTTGGTCCAAAGTCTGTGTACGAGTTGGTGGAAAATGTACTCTTGAGCTTTTTTAAGCACAAATAAAACATAGAAAACTTCATTTTTTTTAAACAAAGTATATTAGAAATATTTTTAATTTACCATAACGAGTGCAATAGTAAAAATTAGTTTTAATGAGAGTGACCCTTTAAAGGGGTATTTGACATCTTATACCCTATCCAAAGGATAGGGGATAAGATGTCTGATCCTGGGGGTCCCGTTGCTGGGGACCCGCACGTTCTCCCTGCTGCTCCCGGTGTTCGTTTAGAGTGTTGGGTGCAGCGACAAAGGCTCATGACTTACGGTCATGGCTCCTCAATGCAAGTCTATGGGAGGGGGCGTGACAGCCGTCCAATAGACTTGCATTGAGGGGACATTACTGTGACGTCACGAGCCTCTGCCCTGCATCACCAGTCATCCGGCATGAAGCGAAGTTCGCTCCGTGCACCGGATGTCTGGGGTGCCGCAGCAAAGACCCCCGCAATCAGACATCTTATCCCCTATCCTATGGATAGGGGATAACATGTCTAGGGGCGGAGTAACCCTTTAAGGGCAAGTCCTGCAGGACTCCTGCCAATGGGAACTGCGTTCCTGCTGTGGAAAAACTGCAGGAACTCCGTTCCCATGAGTTCCTGCAGGACTTGAGCCCTGCCCCATAGAAAGTATACTATAAAGCGAACATCTCATATGTCTTCTGTGAGGTGCTGGCTGGTTCCACTTGCTTTCGTTCTTAGGTTCTGATATTTGTACAATAAATTTAATCTCTCCAAAGCACGTTTTTCTAAGTATAATTATTTCTCTTTCTATTCTTTAATGTTTCTAAATATATATATATATATATATATATATATATATATTTAGATATATTATTATTATTTTTTTTTTAAAGCATTCTTAGTTAGCCCTCAACGCTGTTAGTCTAAGTTCAAAAGGAGGATCATCCATGTGGCAATCGGCCAGAATGGTAGGTTAGGTTCACATGATGGAAATTCAATTCTGAATTCCGGATAGGAAATTTGGACGGAGATTCAGCTGCAGCAGAGTCATGTTTAATTATTGGTGTTATTTCAATGCCAGATCTTTCCTGAACATAAATTCCTTTGTCCGGACACAGTCATTCTTTGTGCGGAAGCCTCACGGACTGCATAACTGTCTATGAGACAGTGCATTCCTGTGCGGTCCAAGCGCCAGAAGATTCTGCCAGTGCACACACTGTACGGAACGTGTGATTAGACGTTCTCCGTGTGGACATGTTTTGAGGAGGGGTGGTGCAGTGACCAGAGCAACCAATCAGATTGCTTTTTCAATTTTTTTTGCCATTCTCAACACAATTTTAAAAAATTACAGAAGGAATCGGATTGGTTGCCATAAGAAACTGCACTATACTTCCACTACACATGTTTTCAGAATTCTCCAGAGACTAAATTGCACCATGCGCATGGCGAAAATTCATATGCTTTCTTCAAATCAGCTGCAAAAGTGAAATTGGAGCACTAAAATACAGAAAACAAAAACAAAAAAAATTAGCATCAGACATCTACAAGGATAACAAAAATGACCGAAAAATTTTACAATATGGGATCATTGGGATTAAACTGTATTATTTTAGAATTTTATAATTAGATTACCCTCCAAATTTAAGCTAAAATGTCATTTGAAACATAAGCAGCACTGTGTTGCATGGTACATCCCAAAAAATTATAAAAGGCTTCCTACTAACTATTTAGATTGGATTTCCGCCAGGTCTGACATGGTCTGACATTTCGGCATATTTTCCATTGATGAGACTTTTTTGAGACTTTCCAATTAAAAGTCTCAGTTGATAAATTCCTGACCACTGCATTTTATCCTCTATTGTAGACCACTATGCTATTTCTGCAGAGAAAGGCTCTAAAGCAAAAGTCTCATAAAAGTCTCAACTAAATAGACTGAGACTTTCTGATAGACAAATATAGACCATCTACACTGGTCTAAACAGTTTGATAAATCGCCTCCATTGATTTAAAGTTCTGCTGTTGAGAGTGATGAGGGGACAGCAAGAGCATCCCTGTGATCTGTTACATGGATACCATGATTCCATCAGATTCTATTGCAGCAGGTTTGTCCAAGAAGCTCATAATGGTAAATCTTCAGCTTCTCATCTCCGATTTACCTAATGACCTAAGTGGTTGAATTCTAACAATGTCAACACGTGATGTGCTGATACTTTGTAACATACAGTAGGATAAGTACAGATCAGACACATTGTAAGGGTGCGTTCACACTGAGGAATTCAAGAGGAATTCACGAGGAATAATTTTGGTGAGGAAATTGTTGCCTTCTCCATCAAGCGGAATTCAAGCGGAATTTCCATGCGGAAATGAAGAGGAATGAAGGAGGCAATTTAATCTACTTTTCTGAATTCCGCTCGAATTCCGCTTGAAAACGATGTCGGGCAGAATTTTTTTTTACCATTGACTTCTATTGGATTCTGCTCGCTGATTCTGCTTGAAGAATGAACATGTTCTTTCTTCAGGTATGTTCAGACTATGGATTATGAACGGAGTCTCCGCTCGCAGAATTCCGTGAGCAGAGATTCCATTCTGGCTGGCCGCCGCAATACTTTGTCGGTAGGACCGCGCGGCACTGCGCCATCACCATTGACGGCTATGCAGTGTTTGCAGACTTCCGCACAAAGAATGAACATGTTCTTTCTTTGCACGGAACTATTTGGCTAGGTTCAGACTACAGAATTTCCGGCTGCAATTTTGCCTTGAAATTGCAGGCGGAAATTCCGCTTTCTAAAATGTATAGTGTAGTGAATGATTTTCCGTTCACAAATTCACACTTCGGAATTTGTGAAGCGGAATTTGTGAACGGACAATCCGCTTGGAAATTTCCACCTGAAGAAAGGCGGTGCTCTTTCTTCAGGCGGAAATCCACGCGGAACACATTGCAGTCTATTGGAGACTGCAGTGTCCGCGCGGTCCTAGCGTCGACTGATTCAGCCGGCACTGGCCGCACTCGGAATCTCCGGGCGGAAATTTTCTGCCTGGAGATTCCGTAGTCTGAACCTAGCCTTTCAGCGGCGGAATTGTCTGCCGCTGAAATTCCGCAGTGTGAACGAGTCTCGGGGAAACCCATTCACACTGATGTTTATGCTCACAGCACGGAATTACGTAGTGTGAACATACCCTTCAAGCGGAAAGGAATTCAGCGTCGATATTCTGCTAGCAGAATTTCGCAGTGTGAACAGGACAGCAGAAATAACATTAAAGTCAATGGGCAGAGGAGATGTGCATTAATATGGAGCGGAGAATTCAAGAGGAATTACTCAAGTAAATTCCTCTTCAATTACTCAGTGTGAACGCACCCTAAGGAAGGCATTGTGGGCACATGCCCTGGACACATAGAACATGACAGATTTCAAGCAGCTGGATAGATAAGTTTGTCTTGAAACCATAAACTTTGAACACCCACAAAAAGAACTTTTCTTTGGAAGGGAGAATGATATGTACTTTTCATCAGAAATGATCTTTATATAATTGTCATCTGCTGAAATGGCTGCCAAAGAAACATTTTAGTGGAGCTAATTTAGAACACAGCGAATAAGACAATGGCACAGATGGCAGTCACTATTTTAAAATAAGCAAATGAACAGCAACACAAAACTTTTTTAAAGTTATGATAGAGAACTGCTGGCAGAATTTTCTGTTATGTCAGAAGTTTGGATTACTGGGGTTCTGGTGGTGAAGAACCCCAACTATCAGGGGAAAAGTGCTCCGCTGAGTGCTGTGCCCATTTGTCTCTGCTCGGCTTTCCTCTGAAAACTGAGTGCGTAGTGTACAATGAAATGGGGATCAGAGCAGGTGAATAGACATTTACACTCACACACTAAAAAGTATATTTTAACTGGCCTCACTTTTGTGTTTATTACAATGCCTTCAAGACGTGCAACCTCACAATGTGGCCCTTGGTTTCTACAGCCACTGCCTATTTTGAATTTATTAAAGGGCATGCAGCGTTGCAGTCTCGGAGTCTGCCGGGTCACGACTACGGGGCCAGAATATCGTGATGTCACGACTCCGCCCCCATGTTACGTCACGCCCTGCCCCTGCAATGCAAGTCTATGGGAGGGGGTACCCCCTTTAAATATCAGTAAATAGAAATAACATTCAGAAGGGGTACCCCCATTAAATATCAGTCAATTGAAATAACATTCAGAGGGGGTACCCCCATTAAATATCAGTAAATTGAAATAACATTCAGAGGGGGTACCCTCTTTAAATATCAGTAAATTGAAATAACATTCAGAGGGGGTACCCCCATTAAATATCAGTCAATTGAAATAACATTCAGAGGGGGTACCCCCATTAAATATCAGTAAATTGAAATAACATTCAGAGGGGGTACCCTCTTTAAATATCAGTAAATTGAAATAACATTCAGAGGGGGTACCCCCATTAAATATCAGTCAATTGAAATAACATTCAGAGGGGGTACCCCCATTAAATATCAGTAAATAGAAATAACATTCAGAGGGGGTACCCCCATTAAATATCAGTCAATTGAAATAACATTCAGAGGGGGTACCCCCATTAAATATCAGTAAATAGAAATAACATTCAGAGGGGGTACCCCCATTAAATATCAGTCAATTGAAATAACATTCAGAGGGGGTACCCCCATTAAATATCAGTAAATAGAAATAACATTCAGAGGGGGTACCCCCATTAAATATCAGTAAATTGAAATAACATTCAGAGGGGGTACCCCCATTAAATATCAGTCAATTGAAATAACATTCAGAGGGGGTACCCCCATTAAATATCAGTAAATAGAAATAACATTCAGAGGGGGTACCCCCATTAAATATCAGTCAATTGAAATAACATTCAGAGGGGGTACCCCCATTAAATATCAGTCAATTGAAATAACATTCAGAGGGGGTACCCCCATTAAATATCAGTAAATAGAAATAACATTCAGAGGGGGTACCCCCATTAAATATCAGTCAATTGAAATAACATTCAGAGGGGGTACCCCCATTAAATATCAGTAAATAGAAATAACATTCAGAGGGGGTACCCCCATTAAATATCAGTAAATAGAAATAACACTCAGACATGTTATGGATATGACATTTTTCTCCGGCTGAATGTTAAAGGGGTACTCCAGGGTAATCTACTGGTGCCAGAAAGTTAAACAGACTTGTAAATTACTTCTATTAAAAAATCTTAATCCTTCCAGTACTTATCAGCTGCTGTATGCTCCAGAGGAAGTTGTGGAGTTCTTTTCTGTCTGACCACATTGCTCTCTGCTGACACCTCTGTCAGGAACTGTCCAGAGCAAGAGAGGTTTGCTATGGGGATTTGCTTCTGAGTTCCAGTTCCTGACATGGACAGAGGTGTCAGCAGAGAGCAATGTGGTCAGACTGGAAAGAACTACACAACTATAGTACTGATAAGTACTGGAAGGATTAATATTTTTTAATAGAAGTAATTTACAAATCTGTTTAATGTTCTGGCACAAGTGGATTTAAAAAAATAAAAATTTCCACCGAAGTACCCCTTTAATGTAAATGCATTTCTATGAGGGTGGCTGATAAGATTTAGAAGTGGCTGCAGTATGCAGAGCCTGTGACGCAGCAGTGGTTCCCTTCTGTCCCTCTCCTTTAGACTCTGTTTGTAAGCAGCAGATTATACCGATTAAAGTGCTACTAGAATATAAAAGCAGAGGATTTATGTCTGTCTGTAAGTAAGGGGAAGCTGGGCTGCAGCGAGCAGCTTTCTTTGGGAGGTCATTCTGGGGCTAGGTGGAGATTACAGGAACACGATCAGGTACTTCTATCATATGCCAGTCACTGCCAGAGAAACCTAGCACAGGCCCCATAATCTATCAATGCCATCTATCTTGCTCTATTTGCAGATGTAGCCCAGAAACCATAACAATCATATTTCCCAAATACCATTACTTGGTAATTGCTATTTAATATAGTCATGTGTCTGCTTTCTTTAACCCATTATTACACCATGACCAGCCCATTAAACAGTATACAAAGACAACCAGTAAACAATCCCATTATCTGTCCATGGCCTCTACCGAAAACACCCTTCCAGCGCTGTCTGCAGAGCTTGCACCAGAAAGCATAACAATAATATTTACCAAATATCATTTATATCTATTTAATACAGTCATTAACCTTTTTAAAACATGTTATTATGCTATGACTGTTCATGTCTACCACACTCCCTGACCTCGACTCTTTATTTAAACTGGCAATTTACCCAATGTGAAATAAACTACATATCATTACATGGTAAGAACGTTTCCACACCTGCAGATTTTCTGCAACATAAATTTAACCCATAGTATTGGAAAGCCGGTGGTTGGTTGGCATGCACTAGCCCTCCCCTAGACTTAGGATCAGGGCGTGCTCTGTTTGGCAAACATGACGGACAACATGACTTGGGGATGGGCTAGGGTTGCCGCCTGGCCAGTATTTTACAGGCACAGCTGGTATTTTGGCCCCAATCCTTCAACACAATGGCCAGAATTTATCCAGCCAATGCTACAACTCCCGGAATGCTGCACCATAACCTATACCAGTGTTTCCCAACCAGAGCACCTCCAGCTGTTGCAAAACTACAACTCCAGGCATGCTCGGACAGCCGTTGGCGGTCTGGGCATGCTGGGAGTTGTAGTTTGGCAACAGCTGGAGGCCCCCTGGTTGGGAAACACTGACCTATACTATATACTACTCTATAGTCCAACATGCTGGGAGTTGTAGTTTTGCAACAGTTGGATGCACTCCTGGTTGGGAAAGACTGACCTATACTTTATACTACTCTATAGTCCAACATGCTGGGAGTTGTAGTTTTGCAACAGCTGGAGGCACCCCTGGTTGGGAAACACTGACCTATACTATATACTAATATATCGTCCAACATGCAGAGAATTGTAATTTTGCAACAGCTGGAGGCCCCCCGGATGGGAAACACTGACCTATACTATATACTACTCTATAGTCCAACATGCTGGGAGTTGTAGTTTTGCAACAGTTGGATGCACCCCTGGTTGGGAAACACTGACCTATACTATATACTAGGGATCGACCGATTATCGTTATGGCCGATATTATCGGCCGATAATCACGATTTTGGGCATTATCGGTATCTGCAATTACCTTGCCGATAAGCCGATAATGCCCCGCCCCCCGCACCGCGACCGCCCCCCCCACCCCCGATACGCCGCACCGCGACCACCCCCCTGTAGTGCTGGGCGGTATACCGGTATGGATTTTTGCCCATACCGCTATACCGGTCTGGCCCCTCCCCCACCCTCCGAGCCAATAAAAAAAATTTTTTACTTACCCGTAATGGGGGTGGTCCGGGCCATCCATCCTTCCTGTAGTGTCCTGCGGCATTCCGGGTGGAGGGTGAACCGGTCCGGGCTGTCCTTCTCCGGGGGTCATCTTCTCCACTCCGGGCAGGCTCCGGCCTAGTACGCTGCATAGACGCCGCTACGCCGTGACGTCATGTGCGTCGCTGCGCACGGGCGTCACTGCGCAGCGGCGTCTATGCAGCGTACTAGGCCGGAGCCTGCCCGGAGTGGAGAAGATGACCCCCAGAGAAGGACAGCCCAAACAGGTTCACCCTTTACCCGGAATGCCGCCGGACACTACAGGAAGGAAGGATGGATGGCCCGGACCACCCTGACAGGTAGGGGGAGAGAAGCGGGTGGTGGTGGCGGCAGCCTATGGCACCGCAAAAGCCACCGCAGTGCATTGATTTAAAGCACCCGCTTTAAATCAATGCTCTGCAGCGGTGTCGAGGGGGTATAAATAGCCGATAACTTATACCGGAATATCGGTATAAGTTATCGGCTATCGGCCCTAACCTCCACCAATTATCGGTATCGGCCCTAAAAAAACGATATCGGTTGATCCCTACTATATACTACTCTATAGTCCAACATGCTGGGAGTTGTAGTTTTGCAACAGCTGGAGGCCCCCCTGGTTGGAAAACACTGACCTATACTATATACTACTCTATAGTCCAACATGCTGGGAGTTGTAGTTTTGCAACAGTTGGATGCACCCCTGGTTGGATAACACTAACTTATACTACATACTACTATATAGTCCAACATGCTGGGAGTTGTAGTTTTACAACAGCTGGAGGCACCCCTGGTTGGATAACACTGACCTATACTATATACTACTATATAGGTCAACATACTGGGAGTTGTAGTTTTGCAACAGCTGGAGGCCCCCCTGGTTGGGAAACACTGACCTATACTTTATACTACGCTATAGTCCAACATGCTGGGAGTTGTAGCTTTGCAACAGTTGGATGCACCCCTGGTTGGATAACACTGACCTATACTACATACTACTATATAGTCCAACATCCTGGGAGTTGTAGTTTTCATTTGGGGCAGCTTTTGAGCCACAGGTTGTATCAGGGCATGCTGGGAGTTGTAGTTAGTTACTAACTGCAACTCCCGAATTTAATTGAAAAAAAGTGATCAAAAAGTCACATTAAAACAAAAATGATACTATCAAAAACTACAAATTGAGGCGCAAAAATTAGTCCTCATAAAGTCCTGTATAAGGAGAAATTTAAAAAGTTATAGGGGTCAGACTGGGACAAAATTTGACCCGCATAGGTGTATCCTGTGATGTTACGTATATATATATATATATATATATATATATATATATATATATAATTATGCAAATTAGCATGGCCGGTATTTTTGCTAGAAAGGTGGCAACCCTAGGATGGGCACAAGAACACTCTTTAATCAGATGAAAGGAATGGTTAGGAGTTCAGGGGCACGTTCAGTGGGTGCAAACATTAGCTTACTGTTATCATGATATCTAATAAATGCTAAAGTGGTCTGTTCAGGGATTCTCTTTACGTTCTGTTCCTAGTAAACTCCTAATATGGGGGCTTAGAGGGGCTTCGATTTTATTTTTGTGAAACCCAGTCCCAAATTATTAACATTTTTTCATTTAACCTTATTAAAAAATACATATATTCCCTGATACTCCAGAAATAATGCTAGTATAGCGCCACCTGCTGCTTACTATGTCTAATGTGCCAAGGTGAACACACATCCTTAGTATTACTTCTCATTTCCACTGTGTATGTGGAGAGATCTCTGGTGAGGTGAGCCTCATGCCTCCAAAGCTGCAACATATTCTCTCATTCTCATTCTAGGAAAGGACAATATCCTCTTTGGCCAAGCACAGTAGACACTGCAGCTTCAGAGGCCAAATGGAGCTGCACCAGTCTGCGTGTATCCAAAGCATCTAGTCTCCCAAAATGTTATATATGTTAGGAAGGGCACATTCACACCCTGTGTGTGCCTTCCGAGTATGCATATGTTGGCAAAAGGTCAAAATGTATCCATACATTAAAGGGGTTATCCAGGAATACAAAAACAGAGCTACTTTCATTAAAAAAATGCTCCCTGTCTGTCTCCAGGTTGGGTGTGGTTCTGCAGCTCAGTTCCATTGAAGTGAATGCAGCCAAGCTATTAAACCACACCCAGCCTGGAGACAGACGTGGAGCTGTTTTTGAAAGAAATTAGCCGTGTTTTTCTATTCCTGAATAACCCCTTTAAAGGGGTATTCCAGGGAAAAACATACTTTTTTTTTTTATCAACTTAATCAACTGGCTCCAGAAAGTTAAACAGATTTGTAAATTACTTCTATTAAAAAATCTTAATCCTTCCAATAATTATCAGCTGCTGAAGTTCAGTTGTTCTTTTCTATCTGGCAACAGTGCTCTCTGCTGACATCTCTGCTTGTCTCAGGAACTGCACAGAGTAGAAGAGGTTTGCTACGGGGATTTGCTTCTACTCTGGACAGTTCCCAAGACAGGTGTCATCAGAGAGGACTTAGACAGAAAAGAACAACACAATTTCAGCAGCTCATACGTACTGAAAGGATTAAGATTTTTGAATAGATGTAATTTACAAATCTGTTTAACTTTCTGGAGCCAGTTGATATGTATATATATATATATAAAAGTTTTTTACCTGGATAACCCGAGACAAAGACCCCATTGATAAAAAAGTCAACTAGTGTCTGTTTGGGTCATTTTCCAATTGTATATAAGCTTTGTCTTGGACTCGCATACTTTTGAGTCCAACACAAAGCTTACATATGCTTTAAAATGACCAAATTGTAGTCAATAGCTGACTACTGTTACGCCGAGCGCTCCGGGTCCCCGCTCCTCCCCGGAGCGCTCGCTACACTTCCCTCACTGCAGCGCCCCGGTCGGTTCCACGGACCCGGGGCGCTGCGTTACTACCTCCGGCCGGGATGCGATTCGCGATGCGGGTAGCGCCCGCTCGCGATGCGCACCCCGGCTCCCGTACCTTACTCGCTCCCCGTCAGTTCTGTCCCGGCGCGCGCGGCCCCGCTCCCTAGGGCGCGCGCGCGCCGGGTCTTTGCGATTTAAAGGGCCACTGCACCGCTGATTGGTGCAGTGGTTCCAATTAGTGTTTACACCTGTGCACTTCCCTATATCACCTCACTTCCCCTTCACTCCCTCGCCGGATCTTGTTGCCCTAGTGCCAGTGAAAGCGTTCCTTGTGTGTTCCTTGCCTGTGATTCCAGACCTTCTGCCGTTGCCCCTGACTACGATCCTTGCTGCCTGCCCCGACCTTCTGCTACGTCCGACCTTGCTTCTGTCTACTCCCTTGTACCGCGCCTATCTTCAGCAGCCAGAGAGGTTGAGCCGTTGCTAGGGGATACGACCTGGTCACTACCGCCGCAGCAAGACCATCCCGCTTTGCGGCGGGCTCTGGTGAAAACCAGTAGTGACTTAGAACCGATCCTCTAGCACGGTCCACGCCAATCCCTCTCTGGCACAGAGGATCCACTACCTGCCAGCCGGCATCGTGACAGTAGATCCGGCCATGGATCCCGCTGAAGTTCCTCTGCCAGTTGTCGCTGACCTCACCACGGTGGTCGCCCAGCAGTCACAACAGATTGCGCAACAAGGCCAACAGCTGTCTCAACTGACTGTTATGCTACAACAGTTACTACCACAGCTCCAGCAATCATCTCCTCCGCCAGCTCCTGTACCTCCTCCGCAGCGAGTGGCCGCTTCTGGAATACGACTATCCTTGCCGGATAAATTTGATGGGGACTCTAAGTTTTGCCGTGGCTTTCTTTCCCAATGTTCATTACACTTGGAGATGATGTCGGACCAGTTCCCCACTGAAAGGTCTAAGGTGGCTTTCGTAGTCAGCCTGCTGTCTGGAAAAGCCCTGGCTTGGGCCACACCGCTCTGGGACCGCAATGACCCCGTCACTGCCTCTGTACACTCCTTCTTCTCGGAAATTCGAAGTGTCTTTGAGGAACCTGCCCGAGCCTCTTCTGCTGAGACTGCCCTGTTGAACCTGGTCCAGGGTAATTCTTCCGTTGGCGAGTATGCCGTACAGTTCCGTACCCTTGCTTCAGAATTATCCTGGAATAATGAGGCACTCTGCGCGACCTTTAAAAAAGGCCTATCCAGCAACATTAAAGATGTTCTGGCCGCACGAGAAATCCCTGCTAACCTACATGAACTCATCCATCTTGCCACTCGCATTGACATGCGTTTTTCCGAACGGCGTCAGGAGCTCCGCCAGGATATGGACTCTGTTCGCACGAGGCGTTTCTTCTCCCCGGCTCCTCTCTCCTCTGGTCCCCTGCAATCTGTTCCTGTGCCTCCCGCCGTGGAGGCTATGCAGGTCGACCGGTCTCGCCTGACACCCCAAGAGAGGACACGACGCCGCATGGAGAATCTCTGCCTGTACTGTGCTAGTACCGAACACTTCCTGAAGGATTGTCCTATCCGTCCTCCCCGCCTGGAAAGACGTCCGCTGACTCCGCACAAAGGTGAGACAGTCCTTGATGTCTACTCTGCTTCTCCACGTCTTACTGTGCCTGTGCGGATGTCTGCCTCTGCCTTCTCCTTCTCTGCTGTGGCCTTCCTGGACTCTGGATCTGCAGGAAATTTCATCTTAGCCTCTCTCGTCAACAGGTTCAACATCCCGGTGACCAGTCTCGCCAGACCCCTCTACATCAATTGTGTAAACAATGAAAGATTGGACTGTACTATACGTTTCCGCACGGAGCCCCTTCTAATGTGCATCGGATCTCATCACGAGAGGATTGAACTGTTGGTCCTCCCCAATTGCACTTCTGAAATCCTTCTTGGACTTCCCTGGCTTCAACTCCATTCCCCAATCCTGGATTGGTCCACTGGGGAGATCAAGAGTTGGGGGCCCTCTTGTTCCAAGGACTGCTTAAAACCGGTTCCCAGTAAACCTTGCCGTGTCCCTGTGCTTCCTCATGTAACCGGTCTCCCTAAGGCCTATATGGACTTTGCGGACGTTTTTTGCAAAAAACAAGCTGAGACTCTACCTCCTCACAGGCCTTATGATTGTCCCATTGACCTCCTCCCGGGCACTACTCCACCCCGGGGCAGAATCTATCCTCTGTCCGTCCCAGAGACTCTTGCCATGTCTGAATACGTCCAAGAAAATTTAAAAAAGGGCTTTATCCGTAAATCCTCCTCTCCTGCCGGAGCCGGATTTTTCTTTGTGTCCAAAAAAGATGGCTCTCTACGTCCTTGCATTGACTACCGCGGTCTTAATAAAATCACGGTTAAGAACCGCTACCCCCTACCCCTCATCTCTGAACTCTTTGATCGTCTCCAAGGTGCCCATATTTTTACCAAACTGGACTTAAGAGGTGCTTATAATCTCATCCGCATCAGAGAGGGGGATGAATGGAAAACGGCATTTAACACCAGAGATGGACACTTTGAGTATCTGGTCATGCCCTTTGGTCTATGCAACGCCCCTGCCGTCTTCCAAGACTTTGTTAATGAAATTTTTCGTGATCTACTATACTCCTGTGTTGTAGTATATCTGGACGATATCCTGATTTTTTCTGCCAATCTTGAAGAACACCGCCAGCATGTCCGTATGGTTCTTCAGAGACTTCGTGATAATCAACTCTATGCCAAAATAGAGAAATGTCTGTTTGAATGCCAATCTCTTCCTTTTCTAGGATACTTGGTCTCTGGCCAGGGACTACAAATGGACCCAGATAAACTCTCTGCCGTCTTAGATTGGCCACGCCCCTCCGGACTCCGTGCCATCCAACGTTTTTTGGGGTTCGCCAATTATTACAGGCAATTTATTCCACATTTTTCTACCATTGTGGCTCCTATTGTGGCTTTAACAAAAAAAAATGCCGATCCCAAGTCTTGGCCTCCTCAAGCGGAAGACGCCTTTAAACGACTCAAGTCTGCCTTTTCTTCGGCTCCCGTGCTCTCCAGACCTGACCCATCTAAACCCTTCCTATTGGAGGTTGATGCCTCCTCAGTGGGAGCTGGAGCTGTCCTTCTACAAAAAAACTCTTCCGGGCATGCTGTTACTTGTGGTTTTTTTTCCAGGACCTTCTCCCCGGCGGAGAGGAACTACTCCATCGGGGATCGAGAGCTTCTAGCCATTAAATTAGCACTTGAGGAATGGAGGCATCTGCTGGAGGGATCAAGATTTCCAGTTATTATTTACACCGATCACAAGAACCTCTCCTACCTCCAGTCTGCCCAACGGCTGAATCCTCGTCAGGCCAGGTGGTCTCTGTTCTTTGCCCGATTTAATTTTGAAATTCACTTTCGGCCTGCTGATAAAAACATTAGGGCCGATGCTCTCTCTCGTTCCTCAGATGCCTCTGAAATTGAACTCTCTCCTCAACACATCATTCCTCCTGACTGCCTGATTTCCACTTCTCCAGCCTCCATCAGGCAAACTCCTCCAGGAAAGACCTTTGTTTCTCCACGCCAACGCCTTGGGATCCTCAAATGGGGTCACTCCTCCCATCTCGCAGGTCATGCGGGCATCAAGAAATCTGTGCAACTCATCTCTCGCTTCTATTGGTGGCCGACTCTAGAGACTGATGTGGTGGACTTTGTGCGAGCCTGCACTATCTGTGCCCGGGATAAGACTCCTCGCCAGAAGCCCGCTGGTTTTCTTCATCCTCTACCTGTCCCCGAACAACCTTGGTCTCTGATTGGTATGGATTTTATTACTGACTTACCCCCATCCCATGGCAACACTGTTATTTGGGTGGTCGTTGATCGATTCTCCAAAATGGCACATTTCATCCCTCTTCCTGGTCTTCCTTCAGCGCCTCAGTTGGCTAAACAATTTTTTGTACACATTTTTCGTCTTCACGGGTTGCCTACACAGATCGTCTCGGATAGAGGCGTCCAATTTGTGTCTAAATTCTGGAGGGCTCTCTGTAAACAACTCAAGATTAAATTAAATTTTTCTTCTGCATACCATCCTCAATCCAATGGACAAGTAGAGAGAATTAACCAGATCTTGGGTGACTATTTACGACATTTTGTTTCCTCCCGCCAGGATGACTGGGCAGATCTTCTACCTTGGGCCGAATTCTCGTATAATTTCAGAATCTCTGAATCTTCCTCCAAATCTCCGTTTTTCGTGGTGTACGGCCGTCACCCTCTTCCCCCCCTCCCTACCCCCTTGCCCTCTGGTCTGCCCGCTGTGGATGAAATTTCTCGTGATCTTTCCACCATATGGAAAGAGACCCAAAATTCTCTCTTACAGGCTTCTTCTCGCATGAAGAGATTCGCAGATAAGAAAAGAAGAGCTCCTCCCATTTTTTCCCCTGGAGACAAGGTATGGCTCTCCGCTAAATATGTCCGTTTCCGTGTCCCGAGCTATAAGTTGGGACCACGCTATCTTGGTCCTTTTAAAGTTTTGTGTCAAATTAATCCTGTCTCTTACAAACTTCTTCTTCCTCCTTCTCTTCGTATCCCTAATGCCTTTCACGTCTCTCTTCTTAAACCTCTCATCCTCAACCGTTTTTCTCCTAAATCTGTTCCTCCCACTCCTGTTTCCGGCTCCTCGGACATCTTCTCTGTCAAAGAGATTTTGGCCTCTAAAAAGGTCAGGGGAAGAACTTTTTTTTTAGTGGATTGGGAGGGTTGTGGTCCAGAAGAGAGGTCCTGGGAACCTGAGGACAATATCCTGGACAAAAGTCTGATCCTCAGGTTCTCAGGCCCCAAGAAGAGGGGGAGACCCAAGGGGGGGGGTACTGTTACGCCGAGCGCTCCGGGTCCCCGCTCCTCCCCGGAGCGCTCGCTACACTTCCCTCACTGCAGCGCCCCGGTCGGTTCCACGGACCCGGGGCGCTGCGTTACTACCTCCGGCCGGGATGCGATTCGCGATGCGGGTAGCGCCCGCTCGCGATGCGCACCCCGGCTCCCGTACCTTACTCGCTCCCCGTCAGTTCTGTCCCGGCGCGCGCGGCCCCGCTCCCTAGGGCGCGCGCGCGCCGGGTCTTTGCGATTTAAAGGGCCACTGCACCGCTGATTGGTGCAGTGGTTCCAATTAGTGTTTACACCTGTGCACTTCCCTATATCACCTCACTTCCCCTTCACTCCCTCGCCGGATCTTGTTGCCCTAGTGCCAGTGAAAGCGTTCCTTGTGTGTTCCTTGCCTGTGATTCCAGACCTTCTGCCGTTGCCCCTGACTACGATCCTTGCTGCCTGCCCCGACCTTCTGCTACGTCCGACCTTGCTTCTGTCTACTCCCTTGTACCGCGCCTATCTTCAGCAGCCAGAGAGGTTGAGCCGTTGCTAGGGGATACGACCTGGTCACTACCGCCGCAGCAAGACCATCCCGCTTTGCGGCGGGCTCTGGTGAAAACCAGTAGTGACTTAGAACCGATCCTCTAGCACGGTCCACGCCAATCCCTCTCTGGCACAGAGGATCCACTACCTGCCAGCCGGCATCGTGACAACTACATTCAGGTCATTGAAATCAATGCGGTCTGTGTCTCTCCGTGCATGAAAACATTAGCATGCCCTTTTGGTGACATAATGGAAGGCACAAATGTGGTGTAAAAGAACCCTAGGGCTTCTTTCACACCAAGTCTTTGTGGTGTTCAATGGTGGTATCCAGTAGCAGGGTACCCCCAACATATGGCTACTTTTGTGGCATCCACCATACATATACAATATGTAACATATGTATATATATTTTTGGTTCCTGCTCTATAGAAAAGAGCAGAGGACTGTGCTATTCCATCCAACAAAACACTGGAAACCCTGATGAAAACCACCCACAAAAATGACACCTTTTTGGCCAGATGATTGGGGTCTATGTATACAGTTACCATATCTATTGGGAGATTTCAAATCACATACGGCACCACAAACATGGCTATCAATCAGCAGGTTAGTATTTCATTATTATTATTTTTTTTTTTATCACAATAACACATTGTTATTTTCTTATTAATTTATATGATGCCTTTAAAAGGCAGTTTCTAAACTTTTATGGTAAATGGTCTCCTTTATAGTTAGTATAAGATTTCAATAAAGTTGCAATCCAAAAAATAAATAAGCAAATAAGTGCGTGCTAGTATTTATAGTGCATATTACACATTAGCACAGGAACAGTATGCTGTAATAGTCTTTTGTGACAATATTATGACATTCAGAGGAAGGATTCATATTGAGTTGCTGATTAAAACCTCACGAAGCCTCTAATGAATAATGTGTTTCCTTCCGCTAATACCTCATTGCATTATTTGGGTTCTGCATTATCAGTGTAAATGTGGATACACAGCCATGTCTCTCCTCTTTCCTCGGGCGCCATCTTGTGGTACAGTGCTGTACCGCAGTAGCTGCACACAAATTATTCACACAGATTCTTTTGGATATCTGTAGTCTAATAGCTCCAAGGGACGTTTCACACATTCTGGAAAAGGGCCCAAAAAAAAAACACAACATGGATGATGGGTTTAAAAAAATGCATCCAGATGTTAGATGGAAGTCAATAGGGAAATAGAAAAAACACTGCACATTCAATGTTATTTTTATTTATGTTGTTTTTGTCACCTAGACCGTGGTCATTTGTCTCCCACAGACATCTATAACTTTAAAAAGCGTGCGCTATGTCCCGGCGGCCCTGCGTTTTTAAACTTAATGTGGGACCGCAGGGAGTTAATAGTGATGGGGGGAATTGCCCCGTCGCTTTAGGACGGGCAAACTCTGGCTCTGTTCGGGGCCCTGGGCCAGCTCGGGGCCCCAAGCAAGTGCTTGGTTTACCTGTCCTGTTGCGACCTCCCCCGCCGAACCCCCGGGACTGACTCACCGAACCCCTGGGGTTCGATCGAACCCAGGTTAAGAACCACTGCTTTAGTTGCTGTTAGTAAACTGCAAACCAAAACCGCACTCTTGTCTGAACTGTGTTGCTGAGTCTTCTGCTAAAGTGGCACTGCCATTACTAGTTCTATATAATATTATTACTAGTTCTATATAATATTACTTCTAATTTTGGGACACCACCTAATTTTGGGATCGGAAACCATGTTTACATGGACCTGCATACCACCTGCTATATTTTATTTTACTTTAGGCTACATATTAATAGAAAAATGTCAGTTCTATTTTAGAAACTGGGCCACACCAATTTACATGTGCCCTATTAAACGTGGTGATTATTGGCCAAATAGGCGGATAATCCCCTGTGCCACAGGGCCAGCGGTCAGCCAATGAATGAGCAAACACTCATTTGTCAGCTGATTTTGACCCGTCATAAACCACAAGCAGGTGATCAGACATGTGTGTACTAAAGGGCAGCATGAATAACCCACAGATCAGCCCTCTCTGCTCAACAAGTAAAGGCTTTGTAGGGCCCTAAGCTCTACAGAGCTGCAATATGGCACTAAACTGTGGATAGGTGTTGCCCTTTGGACAAAAGCAGCTATGTTTTTGTAATTCTAGACAACACCTTTAAATTTAAATGTAAACTGTCCCTAGGTACCCTTAAAACTGGTAGACAGCAAGTGAACAGGATGTAAATAATCCAGTTGCTTAAAAGGGTACTGTGGTGGAAAACACTTTTTTTTTTTTTTTTTTTTTTTTTTTTTTTTAATCAACTGGTGCCAGAAAATTAACCCCTTAAGGACCCGGGCTTTTTCCATTTTTTCATTTTCAATTTTTCTTCCTTAACTTTAAAAAATCATAACTCTTTAAAATCTTCACCTAAAATTTTATATGATGGCTTATTTTTTGCGTCACTAATTCTACTTTGTTATGACATTAGTCATTTTACCCAAAAATCTACGGTGAAACCGGAAAAATAATCAATGTGCGACAAAACTGAAGAAAAAAACACTATTTTATATGTTTTGGGGGCTTCCGTTTTTACGCAGCACATTTTTCGGCAAAAATGATACCTTATCTTTATTCTGTAGGTCCATATGGTTAAAATGATACCCTACTTGTATAGGTTTGATTTTGTATCACTTCAGAAAAAAATCATAAATACATGCAGGAAAATGTATATGTTTTATAGGGCTCAGAAAATGACAATTTTACTTTTTTTATTTTTCTGTGTTCAGGGCGCTTTGAGGACTCATTTTTTGCACCGTGATCTGAAGTTTTTAGCGGTACCATTTTTGTTCTGATCATACTTTTTGATAACTTTTTATTCACTTTTTTGTGGTATAAAAAGTGATCAAAATGCGCTATTTTGGACGTTTGGAATTTTTTTGCGCGTACGCCATTGAACGTGCGGTTTAAAAAGTGGTATATTATTAACATTTGGACATTTCCGCATGCGGCGATACCACATATGTTTATTTTTATTTACACAGTTTTTTTTTATTCTTGGAAATGCCGGGTGATTCAAACTTTTATTAGGGGAAGGGATAATTGAAAGGGTTAATGATTTTTTTTACACTTTTCTTATGCAATATTATAGGGGGCTATAACATTGCATTAACTGATCTTTTACACTGATTGATGCATCTCCATAGGAATGGATCAATCAGTGTTTTCGGCGATTGAATGCTCAAGCCTGGATCTCAGGCTTGAAGCATTCATTCGGCGATCGGACAGCGCAGGAGAAGGTAAGAAGACCTCCTCCTGTGCTACAGCTGTTCGGGATGCCGCAATTATACCGTGGTGATCCCGAACAGCTCCCTGAGCTAACCGGCAACTTTCACTTTAGTTTTTAGCCGCGCGGCTCAGCTTTGAGGGTTGAGGGCTAAAGGGTTAATAGCACACGGCACCGCGATCAGTGCTGCGCGCTATTAGTGGGGGGTCCCGGATTCACTATGACGCCGGGCCCGCCGCGATATGATGCAAGGTCATCTTGTGACACCGGGTTATATCGCAGGACCGGGACCTAAGACGTACCCATACATCCTGGGTCCTTAACAGGTTAAACAGATTAGTAAATTACTTCTATTTAAAAAACTTTACCCTTACAGTACTTATCAGCTGCTGTATGTTCCACAGGATTAGTATTTTTTTCGTGAGTTCTTTTCAGTCTGACCACAGTGCTCTCTGCTGACAGGAACTGTCCAGAACTGTCCAGAGTTGCAGCAAATCCCCATAGCAAACCTCTCCTTCTCTGGACAGTTCCTGCTATAGACAGAGGTGTCAGCAGAGAGCACTGAAAAGAACTCCAGAAAAAAATACAACTTCCTCTGGAGCATACAGCAGCTGATAAGAATTGGAAGAATGAAGATTTTTTTAAATAGAAGTAATTTACAAATGTGTTTAACTTTGCGGCACCAGTTGATTTTTTTAAAATAGTTTTTTTTACTGAAGTACCCCTTTAACACTTATTGACACTCTCAGCTATCACTATGTATAGCAGCAATGCAAATGTCATCTATAGCAAAGATGTTATTAGAGAAGGTTACCATAGTTCTGTACTTTTCCGTCCCATGGCTTCCCTGCTACTTTTTCTATCAGAAAAGCACAGGGCATTTAACAACTTTATGAACAACTTTCGGATTTGTACATTCTACCCCTATTAAGGCTTGGAATTCAGTCAACTGTGTTATGGTAGGGTCACATGTAACTGATCCGCAGCATATTTTATGCTGTGGATCTGCCGGTGACCCGACCCATTTTGTGCCTCCAGCTTTTGCAATCCCACCTTCCCCCACCCCGCTGCACTCGCCGACTCGCAGGCCCCCTGTGTGGCTGCTCGAGGTGCGGGAAGGGGGGTTGCAACAGCTGGAGGCACAAAATGGGTCTGGTCACCGGAGAATCCGCAGCAAAAGATCCGTTTAGGATCCGTTAAGTGTGACCCTACCCTAAAAGTGTTTTTTTTTTCTTTTTATTATATTGCTGGTGCATACTTTCCAACATGAATCCCCCGAAGCTGTGACATTTCCTGGCTCTTCTTCATACTTCCAAGACAGACTTGTCTGGGCAGTAACGGCCAACTCAAGATGTCACAGGGGAGCAGAGGGGGACCAGGGCAGGCAAGTATGTGTTTTAATTTATAGCAGCCCAATCAATATATAAAAAAATTAAGCATCAGGATAACTCCTTTAAAGGGGTACTCCGGTGAAAACCTTTTTTCTTTTAAATCAACTGGTGGCAAAAAGTTAAACATATTTGTAAATTACTTCTATTAAAAAATCTTAATCGTTCCAGTACTTATTAGCTGCTGAATGTTACAGAGGAAATTCCTTTCTTTTTGGAATGCTCTCTGATGACATCACGAACACAGGGCTCTCTGCTGACATCTCTGTCCATTTTAGCAACCATGCATAGCAGATGTATGCTAAGGGCAGCATGGTGGCTGGGGACTTGGGTTCCAATCCAACTAAGGACAACAATAAATAAAGCGTTATTATTATTATAATAACGTCAGCAGAGAGAACTGTGTTCGTGATGTCATCAGAGAGCATTCCAAAAAGAAAATTATTTCCTCTGTAGTATTCAGCAGCTAATAAGTACAGGAAGGATTTAGATTTTTTAATAGAAGTAATTGACAAATATGTTTAACTTTCTGCCACCAGTTGATTTAAAAGAAAAAAGGTTTTCACCGGAGTACCCCTTTAAGGTCTATGAAATTCTGCTTTACATTGATCTTTATGAAATGGATTGAAATGTAATATATAGCTACTACATAGTTACGTAGGGGGACATTTATCAAAGCATTTAGTAGTTTTTTTTTTCTTAACCCCTTAAAGGGGTAGTCCAGTGGTGAAAAACTTATCCCCTATCCTAAGGATAGGGGATAAGTTTGAGATCGCGGGGGGTCCGACCGCTGGGGCCCCCTGCGATCTCTCTGTACGGGGCCCCGGCTCTCCGCCGAGATAGCGGGTGTCGACCCCCGCACGAAGCGGCGGCCGACACGCCCCCTCAATACATCTCTATGGCAGAGCCGGAGATTGCCGAAGGCAGCGCTTCGGCTCTGCCATAGAATTGTATTGAGGGGGCGTGTCGGCCGCCGCCTCGTGCGGAGGTCGACACGCCCCCTTCCCGCCGGCTGTCGGGGCTCCATACAGGAGATCTCGGGGGGCCCCAACGGTCGGACCCCCCGCGATCTGCAACTTATCCCCTATCCTTAGGATAGGGGATAAGTTGCTCACCACTGAATCACCACTGGACTACTCCTTTAAGGACCAGGGGTTTTTCTGTTTTTTTGCACTTTCGTTTTTTCCTCCTTACCTTTAAAAAATCATTACCCTTTCAATTTTGCACCTAAAAATCCATATGATGGCTTATTTTTTGCGCCACCAATTCTACTTTGTAATGACATCAGTCATTTTACCCAAAAATCTACAGCGAAACGGAAAAAAAATTGAAAAAAAAACGCCATTTTGTAAATTTTGGGGGCTTCCGTTTCTACACAGTAAATTTTTTTGTAAAAATTACACATTCTCTTTATTCTGTAGGTTCATACGATTAAAATGATACCCTACTTACATAGGTTTGATTTTTTCGTACTTCTGAAAAAAATCAGAACTACATGAAGGAAAACGTATACTTTTAAAATTGTCATCTTCTGACCCCTATAACTTTTTTTATTTTTCTGCGTATGGGGCGGTACGAGGGCCCATTTTTTGCGCCGTTGTGAAGTTTTTAGCGGTATCATTTTTGTATTGATCGGACTTGTTGATCGCTTTTTATTCATTTTTTCATGATATAAAAAGTAACCAAAAATACACTATTTTGGACTTTACCATGCGGTTTAATTAATTATATATTTTTTATAATTCTGACATTTCCGCACGCGGAGATACCACATATTTTTTTTTTTTTTTACACTTTTTTTTTTTTTTTTAAATGGGAAAAGGGGGTGATTCAAACTTTTATTAGGGGAGGGGTTAAATGATCTTTGTTCACTTTTTTTTTCACTTTTTTTTTGCAGTGTTCTAGCTCCCATAGGGACCTATAACACTGCACACACTGATCTTTTACATTGATCAATGGTTTTTCATAGGAAATCAGTGATCAATGATTCTGCCGCTTGACTGCTCATGCCTAGATCTCAGGCACTGAGCAGTCATTCGGCAATTGGATACCAGGAGGCAAGGTAGGAGACCCTCCTCGTGTCCCAGTGCTGTTCGGGATGCCGCAATTTCGCCACGGCGATCCCGAACAGCCCCCTGAGCTAACCGGCAGTGATTTACTTTCACTTTAGACGTGGTGTTCAAATTTGAACGCCGCGTCTAAAGGGTTAATAGCCCGCAGCACCACGATCATTGCCACACGCTATTAGCCACGGGTCCCGCGTTATAGAAAGTGAAAGGACTCAGGACGTACCGGTACGTCCTCGGTCCTTAAGAGGTTAAAATTGTCGCAAAAAAAGTCGCATGTGCGACTACTCTATTTTTGTGTGAGTTTTTGATTGTGCAGTGCACTAAGCAAAAAAAAAAGAAACTTGCTTACCAAAGCAAAAGGTGAATTTTGACTTGCAGTGATCAGAGATTTATCATGCGAAAGTCGCAAAAAAGTCGCATTACATGAAAAATCCTACCAAATTTACTCCAGCTCAGACATGGAGCAGAAAAAGCTACTACCAAAGCAAAAAAAAAAAAATGCTAATGTGAAAGAAATTTATCAACTGGTTTCGCAAAATTGTAAGAAAGAAATAACAAAAAAAGGAATACATAAGCAAACATTGATAAATGTCCCCCATAGTTAGTATGGTAGTAAAAATACATACGTCCTTCAAGTTCAACCAAGGACTTGAAGGGAAGGGGTATGGTGGGATGAAGGGGAAGGGATGTGATAAGAACTGGTTTAGGTTGTAGTGCTGTAGAATGAATCACTCAATCTATGCATATTGCCTGGCATGACACATATAATTGAAAACGTTGATGTTTCTGACTCCCATTTTAGCATCACCATTCTTAACTGGTTGTTGTGGGTTAGGCAGGGGTAAAGTCCTGGAAAAAGAAGTGAGGGAACTCACCCATGATTTCCACTCAAGGGCTGGTCCAACTAATGGGAATGGTGTTCCTGCTATGAAAAAAGTGCAGGAACTGTGGGGGAGATTTATCAAAACCTGTGCAAAGGAAAAGTTGCCCAGTTGCCCATAGCAACCAATCAGATCGCTTCTTTCATTTTGCAGAGGCCTTGTTAAAAATGAAAGAAGTGATCTGATTGGTTGCTATGGGCAACTCAGCAACTTGTCCTCTGGACAGGTTTTGATAAATCTCCCCCTAAGTTCCCACACGTTCCTGCAGGACTTGGCCCCTGGGGTTAGGTCACCTCATCTGGCTACAGCTGGGTTTAATAGGTGTATACAGCATTACTAATAGGTGTATACAGCATTACTAATAGGTGTATACAGCATTACTAATAGGTGTATACAGCATTACTAATAGGTGTATACAGCATTACTAATAGGTGTATACAGCATTACTAATAGGTGTATACAGCATTACTAATAGGTGTATACAGCATTACTAATAGGTGTATACAGCATTACTAATAGGTGTACACAGCATTACTAATAGGTGTACACAGCATTACTAATAGGTGTATACAGCATTACTAATACGTGTATACAGTAAACCTGCAATGTGCAAGATGTGTTGACATGAAATCTAGAGCAATTATGATGTTCTCAGTAAATGATAACATTGTTGAGGGATTTTTATCAAAACTGGTGCAGATATAGTAAACTGCTCCACTTTTAGACTGGATTCACACAGTTTTTTTGGGGCCTATATTGGTCAGTAGTTTTTCCAAAACCAGGATTGGTTCCAAAACCCAGAAAAGAGATATTTCAATTTTAGTTTATCTGTGTCATTTTTCTGGGCCCAAAAATACTGTCCCACATATATTATTGCAAATGCGACAGAATTAAATAACTTGCATCGCATCTACTATGGGGGGACATTTATCATTATTGTCTTTTGAAAGTGGGTTTTGAAGTCATTAATTTTTGCTTTGGTTTTGCTTATGCGCCACAAATTTATCATACTGTCGCAGGAGGGTTGATAAATTTGGCGCATGTAAGCAAAAAACTGAAAATCCCTTCAGAACACCATTTTGTATGATTCCTCCTCTTCTCTGCGACTTTTTAAAAGTGCTCTCCAAAGGCAGTTTTGTAAGCCAGGTCTGGGTTAGTGTAGATTTGCTGTGTTTTTGGAGGTTATGGACTTTTTGTGCAACATTCGCAATTGATAAATCTGTTACCACTGTGAAGTGAAAACTAAAATTGACTTTTGTAAGATTGTGTGTAGCTTTTTTCTTACAGCCAGAAGTGGAACAAAAAAGTGCTTTGGCACATGTGCAACATTTTATGTGCCAAATATGATCAAAAAAATGATAAATGTCCCCTATGGAGTTTTAGACACTGAAAGCGTACCCGTCAGATCCAACTATTTTTTTTTTTTTTTATCTATCACTCAGTACCTAATCTTGACCATGTACATCAAATTTTTATGTGTCCAGCACCTTTATTTATTTTTTATTACACTTTTAATTTAGCTCACTAGTCTGAATTCCTCTCAAATGGAGGGGGCGTGGCCTCACTGTGCAGGTCCCCGCCCCCTCCCTCAGTATGCTGTCTGTTCACATCTCCCCTAGCATTAGCAAAACTACAACTCCCAACTTGTCCTCACTGACAGTAACGGGACACAAGCTGACAGTGGGAGGATTTTACCTCCAGCTGACAGCCCTGCGCTCACAGCTGTCAATCAAGGACGTGTGTCCATGACGTGATGATGCATGGACACAGCAGGACTAGTGTATGTCCAAGCAGGAAGGGGGGGCAGTTGTTTGACTGGCTTTTTCAGTATAAAATACTGAAAATTTTCTAGTGAAAGCAATTGCAAAACCTATTGGTTATACATGCTTTACAACATATCAAAAGTTTTTGTATCTGACAGTGCCCATTTAAGGCACTTTTCTGTCAAGCTCAAAAAGGCAGGGTGGCTTTGGTAAAAGGAACATAGCTTTGGTAAGGAGTAGGAGGTGGCTGTAGATGAGGCACTGTGCACCAAAAAAAGCACCAAAATTCTAGCACAGTTTCGACCAACTGATATTTAGTGTAAACTTAGAATAAACTGTCAATGATTGCAGTAGATTTATCAAATAGCCGGAGCCATTGTAAATAAATCAGTGGCATTCTTAAACTATGTAGTCTAAGTTTACAATGTCTAACAATTAGGGTATGTTCACGTGGCAGAATGTCCGTGCAGAATTCTGCATAAATTCCTATGCAGCAGAGTCCCATTGATTTCAATGAGATTTTTCTCCACTGTGCACACTGCAGAATTTCCGCATACAACGACATTAGCCACGGAAATCCTGATTCTGGCATCCGCAAATACAATGAACCTGCTCAACGTTTTAGTAGATTCTGCAAGGAAATGCATTCCTGTCTATTAGATGACGCATTTCCAAGCGATCCTAGTGCTGGAATATTGTGCCGGTGCTCCGCTGACTGTGGCATGTCCGCACAGAAATGTTCTGTGTAGACATTCCACCTTGTGAACATAGCCATAGGACTCGTTCACACGGACAGATCCACAGCGTATTTTACACTGCGGGTCTGCCGACAATGGACCTTACAGTGTGCCTCCATATGTGCCTGCTCAGAGCGGCAATCCACCACTACGAGCAAAGACACTGCGATATGCGACTCGCCGCGCGCATGCGCAGTATACTTACACATCACGGCTGCTCTCGGCCTAGCTCAGAAAGCAGGGGGAGTGGCCGTAATGTGTGCAAGTACACGACGCATGCGCACGGCAACTTGCACATCGCAGTGTGTCTGCTCGTAGCAACGGATTGCCGCTCCAAGCAGGCACATAAAGAGGCACACTGTAAGGTCCATCGTCGGCGGATCCATCCGTGTGAACGAGCCCTTAGAGAGTTTTAGTAAATCTGAACGACCGTGTGACTCCAGCCTTACTTTGCACTAGTCTTAGACACTAGATATATCTTTTCACAACGTACCTGATAAACACCGGCCATAAACGTAACGGTAGCGCCTACTGTGATTGCATAGCAGCTTCTATCACAAGTCATTCTTGAAGTCTGATTGGCCTCGAGGGTTTCATTGGTCACAATACCAGCCACTGTTGAAAGATGGCTTCCCTGGTCATCCAATCTGTCATAACCTGCAGCTTGTAGCTCTCGATCTACAACTTCACCAACCATTAAGCACAGCACCCCGAAGATTCCAACATGAATATGCTTAGAAGTTCCCATTAAAAAATATATAATGCATGCGAAAAACGAGGTGTAAAGGCCATAGATAGGTTCCTGTCCAGCCAAAAGCGAATAAGCAATTGACTGTGGAACTAGCAGAACACCCACTATGAGGCCAGACATGGCATCACCCAGCAAGTCTTCCTTTACTTTGTATTTCGGAAGCCATTTCAGCACAGGCAGGAAACTGAGCAGCGCATCTTTGGCTTTTTTTGAGGAACAGCTACAGGTTTTCGTTATCTTTTCAGTTAAACGAGTTTGTAGAGGGGTTGTTTTCTTTTCTTTTTCTTCCAACTGTATTGTCCCTGGTGGCCGGGGGCTGCGGTGAATAGCTTTATTGCTGCCATTATCCTCAGTTTTCATCCTGATTTCTTTTTCATTTATCTAAAAAAAAATTTAATAAACATTCTTTAGAATAATACTGATAATACATACACAACATATCAGATTTACTTTGCATTTGTTCCCAGGAATATTATCAATCATATCTGTAACAGCGAGATCAGAATAGCTGCATCATATTACAGATGAACAATGTTATAAATTAACTGTATCAATTTCATGGGTAGAATAGAATAATGCTGGACATTCCTCAGGTACGGTAAGGGCCTTTCATAAAGGTTGATTACTGAAAAAAACAGTGTTTCCCAACCAGGATGCTTTCAGCTATTGGAAAACTACAACCCCCAGCATGCCTGGACAGCCAAAGGCTGTCCGGGCATGCTGAGAGTTGTAGTTTTCTAACAGCTGTAAGACACCCTGGTTGGGAAATACTGCTTTAACCCCTTAAGGACAAAGCGTTTTTCCATTTTTGCACTTTCGTTTTTTTCCTCCTTATCTTTTAAAAATCATAACCCTTTCAATTTTGAACCTTAAAATCCATATGATGGCTTATTGTTTGCGCCACAAATTCTACTTTGTAATAACATCAGTCATTTTACCCAAAAATCTACGGCGAAACGGGAAAAAAATCATTGTGCTACAAAATGGAAGAAAAAAACGCAATTTTGTAAATTTTGGGGGCTTCTGTTTCTACGCAGTACATTTTTCATTAAAAATAACACCTTCTCTTTATTCTGTAGGTCCATACGATTAAAATGATACCCTACTTATATAGGTTTGATTTTTTATTACTTCGGAAAAAAATCATAACTACATGCAGGAAAATTTACACGTTTAAAATTGTCCTCTTCTGACCCCTATAACTTTTTTATCGTTCCATGTACAGGGCGGTATGAGGAGTCATCTTTTGCACTGAGATCTGAAGTTTTTATTGGTACCATTATTGTTTTGATCAGACTTTTTGATCCCTTTTTATTAATTTTTTTATGTTATAAAAGTGACCAAAAATACACTATTTTGAACTTTTTCAAAGTTTAATTAATGATATATTTCTATAATTCGGACATTTCCGCATGCGGAGATACCACATATGTTTATTTTTATTTACACAGTTTTTTTTTATGGGAAAAGGGAGGTGATTCAAACTTTTACTAGGGAAGGGGTTAAATGATCTTTATTAACTTTTTTGTTCACTTTTTTTTTTGCAGTGTTATAGCTCCCATAGAGACCTATAACATTGCACACACTGATCTTTTACACAGATCACTGCAAAGCCATAGCTTTGCATTGATCGGTGTTATCGGTGGCTGATTGCTCAAGCCTAGATTTCAGGCTTGCAGCAATCGATTGCCGTTCAGACATGCAGGAGGCAGGTAAGCCACCCTCCTGCTGCGTCCTAGCTGATCGGGACATCGCGATTATATCACAAAGTCCTGATCAGCCTGACTGAGCTGCCGGGATACTTTTACTTTCACTTTTAGATGCGGCGATCCACTTTGATCGCTGCGTCTAAAGAGTTAATGCCGGACATTTGCCGGAACAGCGATGTCCGGCATTAGCTATGGGTCCTGGCTGCTGATAGCAACCGGGACCGTGCGGGTATGATGCAAGCTCAGCTCCTGAGCTCGCTTCATAACCCCCCTGTGCCGCAGCGCCGTATAAAGCCGGCGTTCTGCGGCAAGGGGTTAAAGGGAATCTGTCAGTTGTATTTTCTGCTAAGAGCTGCCGATGCCACTGAAGAGTTTTTAGGGCCAATTCACACTGGAGGAGATATTCAAAAACGACTGTAATTTCTGTTAAACCGATATTAATTACACTTATTTTTCTCCTCAATTTTAAATGTCTCTTGTGCTGATTTGAAAATATGAAAATATGTTCATTTTCGTGCCACTATATTATTATTTTTTTTTGTACCAAAAATTGCCAAATCTGGCGTCACAATTTTTTTGTTATTGCCGCCATAATGGATTTTTTTGTGCCAAAATTGCCGAGTTAGGAGCCAAAATTTGGTGCATGTTTGGCGCCAAATTTTACATCCCGGAACATTCTGGTGGAAGAATCTGATGTAATATTCCATGATTACTAGTGCCCAGACAAGCGATAACTGTATAAATAGAACATTTCTAGGGCTTAAATGTGAGTTCAGGAGCAGTGACCATGAAACAAAAAAAAATGTATTTATTTTTTAATAACATTTTCCAATAATAATTATTTATTTTTCAATAACTGATTAAATAACACCTTTTCCCCAAACAACTAATGAAAAAAAATATATATATATAAAAATAAAACTACAACCATTTCTGTGGTTTCTACTCTAGCAAAAATCTGGTGTGAAATTTTTTTATGTTAAATGGACTCTCACTCCTTTCAAAATATCATGTAAAACATGAAATTAACATAGCCACGCCCACTTTTGCAAAACTGGTGTGACTAGTGTAAACCTTGGATAATTCTCATGTAAAGCACTTTGAATATCTGATGTAAAAAAAATTTTGCGCCAGAATCTTGTTGCGAAACGTGAAATTTTTGATGTGAAGAGTTTTGAATATGACCCCCACTATGTTTTTTCTGAGCTGAATCCTTCTTCAGAGTTCCGCTGCCGAAAATACAGTGCATCAGCTCCCATTGTTTTTTCTGGGATTTTTCTGCACCATTTATATCACTCTACGGAAATTGCGGACGCAGACTTTGCTGCAAATATGTACATGTTCATTCTTTATGCAGAATGAGCTTGGAGATGCACTGCCATCTATGGAGAGGGCGCATTTTCAAGTAGTCCTAGTGCTTGTTCTGCCGGCACCCACTACAGATGGAATCTCCGCTATGATATAAGCATAGAGGCCGGCATTTATCATTGTAGGTGTCAGTGAAGCATTTTTCTACACCTTTTTTTTGTGTGCTGGTAATGTGTAGGAGCAACAAATGTATTAAATATTAGCAAAACATTTGATAAATTTTGGGCAGGTACACATTTTCTGAAATTTCACTCTTCAAATATACCAAAAAGCTAAGTCTGGGCTGGTGTAGGTTTTTGGCGCCTTTTTTGCACCTTTTTCAATAAAAGGCGGCTGTTACGCCGAGCGCTCCGGGTCCCCGCTCCTCCCCGGAGCGCTCGCTTCTCTCTCGCTACCGCAGCGCTCCGGGCAGCTCCACTGACCCGGTGCGCTGCGATACCGTCTCCAGCCGGGATGCGATCCGCGATGCGGGTAGCGCCCGCTCGCGATGCGCATCCCGGCTCCCGTACCTGACTCGCTCTCCGTCTGTCCTGTCCCGGCGCGCGCGGCCCCGCTCCCTAGGGCGCGCGCGCGCCGGGTCTCTGCGATTTAAAGGGCCACTGCGCCGCTGATTGGCGCAGTGGTTCCAATTAGTGTGTTCACCTGTGCACTCCCTATTTATACCTCACTTCCCCTTCACTCCCTCGCCGGATCTTGTTGCCATTGTGCCAGTGAAAGCGTTTCCTTGTGTGTTCCTAGCCTGTGTTCCAGACCTCCTGCCGTTGCCCCCGACTACGATCCTTGCTGCCTGCCCCGACCTTCTGCTACGTCCGACCTTGCTTCTGTCTACTCCCTTGTACCGCGCCTATCTTCAGCAGTCAGAGAGGTTGAGCCGTTGCTAGTGGATACGACCTGGTCACTACCGCCGCAGCAAGACCATCCCGCTTTGCGGCGGGCTCTGGTGAAAACCAGTAGTGACTTAGAACCGATCCACTAGCACGGTCCACGCCAATCCCTCTCTGGCACAGAGGATCCACTACCTGCCAGCCGGCATCGTGACAGTAGATCCGGCCATGGATCCCGCTGAAGTTCCTCTGCCCGTTGTCGCCGACCTCACCACGGTGGTCGCCCAGCAGTCACAACAGATAGCGCAACAAGGCCAACAGCTGTCTCAACTGACCGTGATGCTACAGCAGCTACTACCACAGCTTCAGCAATCATCTCCTCCGCCAGCTCCTGCACCTCCTCCGCAGCGAGTGGCCGCTTCTGGTCTACGACTATCCTTGCCGGATAAATTTGATGGGGACTCTAAATTCTGCCGTGGCTTTCTTTCCCAATGTTCCCTGCACTTGGAGATGATGTCGGACCAGTTTCCTACTGAAAGGTCTAAGGTGGCTTTCGTAGTCAGCCTTCTGTCTGGAAAAGCTCTGTCATGGGCCACACCGCTCTGGGACCGCAATGACCCCGTCACTGCCTCTATACACTCCTTCTTCTCGGAAATTCGAAGTGTCTTTGAGGAACCTGCCCGAGCCTCTTCTGCTGAGACTGCCCTGTTGAACCTGGTCCAGGGTAATTCTTCCGTTGGCGAGTACGCCGTACAATTCCGTACTCTTGCTTCAGAATTATCCTGGAATAATGAGGCCCTCTGCGCGACCTTTAAAAAAGGCCTATCCAGCAACATTAAAGATGTTCTGGCCGCACGAGAAATCCCTGCTAACCTACATGAACTCATCCATCTTGCCACTCGCATTGACATGCGTTTTTCCGAAAGGCGTCAGGAGCTCCGCCAGGATATGGACTTTGTTCGCACAAGGCGTTTTTTCTCCCCGGCTCCTCTCTCCTCTGGTCCCCTGCAATCCGTTCCTGTGCCTCCCGCCGTGGAGGCTATGCAGGTCGACCGGTCTCGCCTGACACCTCAAGAGAGGACACGACGCCGCATGGAGAATCTCTGCCTGTACTGTGCCAGTACCGAACACTTCCTGAAGGATTGTCCTATCCGTCCTCCCCGCCTGGAAAGACGTACGCTGACTCCGCACAAAGGTGAGACAGTCCTTGATGTCTACTCTGCTTCTCCACGTCTTACTGTGCCTGTGCGGATATCTGCCTCTGCCTTCTCCTTCTCTACTATGGCGTTCTTGGATTCCGGATCTGCAGGAAATTTTATTTTGGCCTCTCTCGTCAACAGGTTCAACATCCCAGTGACCAGTCTCGCCAGACCCCTCTACATCAATTGTGTAAACAATGAAAGATTGGACTGTACCATACGTTTCCGCACGGAGCCCCTTCTAATGTGCATCGGACCTCATCACGAGAAGATTGAATTTTTGGTCCTCCCCAATTGCACTTCCGAAATCCTCCTTGGACTACCCTGGCTTCAACTCCATTCCCCAACCCTGGATTGGTCCACTGGGGAGATCAAGAGTTGGGGGCCCTCTTGTTTCAAGGACTGCCTAAAACCGGTTCCCAGTACCCCTTGCCGTGACTCTGTGGTTCCCCCTGTAACCGGTCTCCCTAAGGCCTATATGGACTTTGCGGATGTTTTTTGCAAAAAACAAGCTGAGACTCTACCTCCTCACAGGCCTTATGATTGTCCTATTGACCTCCTCCCGGGCACTACTCCACCCCGGGGCAGAATCTATCCTCTGTCCGCCCCAGAGACTCTTGCTATGTCGGAGTACATCCAGGAAAATTTAAAAAAAGGCTTTATCCGTAAATCCTCCTCTCCTGCCGGAGCCGGATTTTTCTTTGTGTCCAAAAAAGATGGCTCTCTACGTCCTTGCATTGACTACCGCGGTCTTAATAAAATCACGGTAAAGAACCGCTACCCCCTACCCCTCATCTCTGAACTCTTTGATCGCCTCCAAGGTGCCCACATCTTTACCAAACTGGACTTAAGAGGTGCTTATAATCTCATCCGCATCAGAGAGGGGGATGAATGGAAAACGGCATTTAAAACTAGAGATGGACACTTTGAGTATCTGGTCATGCCCTTTGGCCTGTGCAACGCCCCTGCCGTCTTCCAAGACTTTGTTAATGAAATTTTTCGTGATCTCTTATACTCCTGTGTTGTTGTATATCTGGACGATATCCTGATTTTTTCTGCCAATCTAGAAGAACACCGCCAGCATGTCCGTATGGTTCTTCAGAGACTTCGTGACAATCAACTTTATGCCAAGATAGAGAAATGTCTGTTTGAATGCCAATCTCTTCCTTTCCTAGGATACTTGGTCTCTGGCCAGGGACTACAAATGGATCCAGACAAACTCTCTGCCATCTTAGATTGGCCACGCCCCTCCGGACTCCGTGCTATCCAACGTTTTTTGGGGTTCGCCAATTATTACAGGCAATTTATTCCACATTTTTCTACCGTTGTGGCCCCTATCGTGGCTTTAACCAAAAAAAATGCCAATCCCAAGTCTTGGCCTCCTCAAGCGGAAGACGCCTTTAAACGGCTCAAGTCTGCCTTTTCTTCGGCTCCCGTGCTCTCCAGACCTGACCCATCTAAACCCTTCCTATTGGAGGTTGATGCCTCCTCTGTAGGAGCTGGAGCGGTCCTTCTACAAAAAAATTCTTCCGGGCATGCTGTTACTTGTGGTTTTTTTTCTAGGACCTTCTCTCCGGCGGAGAGGAACTACTCCATCGGGGATCGAGAGCTTCTAGCCATTAAATTAGCACTTGAGGAATGGAGGCATCTGCTGGAGGGATCAAGATTTCCAGTTATTATTTACACCGATCACAAGAACCTCTCCTATCTCCAGTCTGCCCAACGGCTGAATCCTCGCCAGGCCATGTGGTCTCTGTTCTTTGCCCGATTTAATTTTGAAATTCACTTTCGGCCTGCCGATAAGAACATTAGGGCCGATGCTCTCTCTCGTTCCTCGGATGCCTCGGAAGTTGAACTCTCTCCGCAACACATCATTCCTCCTGACTGCCTGATTTCCACTTCTCCAGCCTCCATCAGGAAAACTCCTCCAGGAAAGACCTTCGTCTCTCCACGCCAACGCCTCGGAATCCTCAAATGGGGTCACTCCTCCCATCTCGCAGGTCATGCAGGCATCAAGAAATCTGTGCAACTCATCTCTCGCTTCTATTGGTGGCCGACTCTGGAGACGGATGTCGTGGACTTTGTGCGAGCCTGCTCTGTCTGTGCCCGGGATAAGACTCCTCGCCAGAAGCCCGCTGGTTTTCTTCATCCTCTGCCTGTCCCCGAACAGCCTTGGTCTCTGATTGGTATGGATTTTATTACAGACCTACCCCCATCCCGTGGCAACACTGTTGTTTGGGTGGTCGTTGATCGATTCTCCAAGATGGCACATTTCATCCCTCTTCCTGGTCTTCCTTCAGCGCCTCAGTTGGCTAAACAATTTTTTGTACACATTTTTCGTCTTCACGGGTTGCCCACATAGATAGTCTCGGATAGAGGCGTCCAATTCGTGTCAAAATTCTGGAGGGCTCTCTGTAAACAACTCAAGATTAAATTAAACTTTTCTTCTGCATATCATCCTCAATCCAATGGACAAGTAGAAAGAATTAACCAGGTCTTGGGTGATTATTTACGACATTTTGTTTCCTCCCGCCAGGATGATTGGGCAGATCTTCTACCATGGGCCGAATTCTCGTATAACTTTAGAGTCTCTGAATCTTCCTCCAAATCCCCATTTTTCGTGGTGTACGGCCGTCACCCTCTTCCCCCCCTCCCTACTCCCTTGCCCTCTGGTTTGCCCGCTGTAGATGAAGTGACTCGTGATCTTTCCACCATATGGAAAGAGACCCAAGATTCTCTTTTACAGGCTTCATCTCGCATGAAAAAGTTTGCCGATAAGAAAAGAAGAGCTCCCCCATTTTTGCTCCCGGAGACAAGGTATGGCTCTCCGCTAAATATGTCCGCTTTCGTGTCCCCAGTTACAAACTGGGTCCACGCTATCTTGGTCCTTTCAAAGTCTTGTGCCAAATTAATCCTGTCTCTTACAAACTTCTTCTTCCTCCTTCTCTCCGTATTCCTAATGCCTTTCATGTCTCTCTTCTTAAACCACTCATCATCAACCGTTTCTCTCCCAAGTTAGTTTCTCCCACTCCTGTCTCCGGTTCTTCTGACGTCTTCTCAGTGAAGGAGATACTGGCCTCCAAGACGGTCAGAGGAAAAAGGTTCTTTTTGGTGGATTGGGAGGGCTGTGGACCTGAAGAGAGATCCTGGGAACCTGAGGACAACATCCTAGACAAAAGTCTGCTCCTCAGGTTCTCAGGCTCTAAGAAGAGGGGGAGACCCAAGGGGGGGGGTACTGTTACGCCGAGCGCTCCGGGTCCCCGCTCCTCCCCGGAGCGCTCGCTTCTCTCTCGCTACCGCAGCGCTCCGGGCAGCTCCACTGACCCGGTGCGCTGCGATACCGTCTCCAGCCGGGATGCGATCCGCGATGCGGGTAGCGCCCGCTCGCGATGCGCATCCCGGCTCCCGTACCTGACTCGCTCTCCGTCTGTCCTGTCCCGGCGCGCGCGGCCCCGCTCCCTAGGGCGCGCGCGCGCCGGGTCTCTGCGATTTAAAGGGCCACTGCGCCGCTGATTGGCGCAGTGGTTCCAATTAGTGTGTTCACCTGTGCACTCCCTATTTATACCTCACTTCCCCTTCACTCCCTCGCCGGATCTTGTTGCCATTGTGCCAGTGAAAGCGTTTCCTTGTGTGTTCCTAGCCTGTGTTCCAGACCTCCTGCCGTTGCCCCCGACTACGATCCTTGCTGCCTGCCCCGACCTTCTGCTACGTCCGACCTTGCTTCTGTCTACTCCCTTGTACCGCGCCTATCTTCAGCAGTCAGAGAGGTTGAGCCGTTGCTAGTGGATACGACCTGGTCACTACCGCCGCAGCAAGACCATCCCGCTTTGCGGCGGGCTCTGGTGAAAACCAGTAGTGACTTAGAACCGATCCACTAGCACGGTCCACGCCAATCCCTCTCTGGCACAGAGGATCCACTACCTGCCAGCCGGCATCGTGACAGCGGCGTTCATAAAACCCATCCATATCATGCGTATTGCCAAAATCAGTGGACTGCAACTCAAAATCAGAAGAAATGTGTAAACCAAAAGGCGCATAAAAGGACACTTGCGCCAAAATAGTGCCAAATTGACAAAAAAAAAAGTGTAAACATAATGATAAATGCCAGCCAGTGTGAATGATCCCTTGGGGTATAAAATCAGGCTGTACCTTTCCTCGAGCTAATGGTGGTTGCCAAACTTATAAAATGTATTTCTTAACCAAGTGTCAAGGAGGTGGAGCCAAGTTGTTCATTTGTCACAGCCTGGAACGCCTTCTGCTTTCCCACATCTCCATCCCTCTCTTCAGGGCTCTTTACATCAATACAGGAGGGGGAGTAAGGAGGTATGCCAAACTGTGGTACTTGAGCAGCTTGGCTCCACTTCCTTAAAGGGGTTATCCACCATAAGGTGATTTTAGTACGTACCTGGCAGGCAGTAATGGACATGCTTAGGAAGGATCTGCACTTGGAAGGATTACCATAACACGGTGGCTAACTTTTAGTGAACTGGTTTTCTTTACTTTTTTACTACAAATCCAAGAATTCCATTTTTCTCCCTCCCACACATCAGTCACCCCACCCATTGAAACATAAGTGAGCTGCATTCATTCAAAAGACCTGTGGTTTTCAATCAGGGTGCCTACAGCTGTTGCATTAGTTGCAGATTGATCTCTCTCTCACCAAGCGATCGCTCCACCCACTGAAGCAGACAGGCTCCCTGTCATCAGCTGACTACTGAGTCAGGACTCGGACGCATTGCAAGGTGGGAAAAATCCGAGACAACAGTCATTTTGTATGCTGTTAAAAATAAATATTGGGGTGAAAATCACAGAAGAATTGTGAGAAAAACCATCACACACAGGTACAGACACTATATTATAAATTACACTAACTTTACAGCTCCTGTAGTATAGTCAAATAAAAAAAAAATCATGGAATACACCCTTTAACACTAGGCTGAGAAATAACATTTTATTAGTTTGGTAACAACCAGAAAAGGTACAGTTTGTCTTTTTACCTTAACAGCTATACAATGGTGTCTGCAGATCTTAGCAGCAATTAGGGCTGTGTTATTGTTTTTATTTATTGTGTATGGTTTTATTGTGTTTAATAATATAATATAAGTTCACAATCATTGGCCAGTGTAAACATGTGCAGCGATTGCCCAGTCAAGAAGAATTTGTTGATATATTCTTTTAAATAGAAAAGTTATCATTTGTAGGTGTGATACCCCCTCATGAAAGCTGGCATTTGCTACTTATGAGCAGATGAATCAGGAATTGGCAAGCAACCTCAAAAATGTTTAATATTCTGAAAAAAACAACAACATACTTACAGTGGCGTAACTATAGAGGTTGCAACGGTCACTATGGCGACCAGACCCCATAGTCGGCCTGCCACTCTCCTACACACTACTGCAGCAGGCCGGGCACTCAAATGCTGCCCAAGGGCCCGGCCTCATCACTACCAGCACATTTATTTAAAATTACGTTTTTCTAGGGCGTGGGCCCTTTAAAAATCAGGGCAGGGCCGGACAGGCCAGGGGCTGATGGGGGTAGCAATGCCCCGCGCAAACCTGTCCCTGCCTCCGTTCCTGAGCGATCTCCGGCAGAGGTGATCCCCCTGTGCAGTGGCAGGAGCAGCAGGGGGTGATGAGGAGAGGTGCAGGGGGGGGTCTTATGGGGGTGATGAGGAGAGGTGAAGTGGGGGTGGGGTAATGGGGTGATAAAGAGAGGTGTGGGGAGGGAGTTATGGGGATGATGAGGAGAGGTGAAGGGGAGGGGTTATGGGGGTGATGAGGAGAGGTGCCAGAGGGGGCTATGGGGGTGGTGAAGAGAGATGCCGGGGAGTTATGGGGGTGATGAGGAGAGGTGAGGGGGTTATGGGGGTGATGAGGGGAGGTGAGGGGGGTTATGGGGTGATGAGGAGAGGTGTGGGGGGGAGTTATAATAGTCATAAGAAGAGGTGCGGCAGGGGGTTTATGGGGGTGATGAGGAGTGATGAGGACACTGAGGATGAGAGGGGGGGTGTATATGTATGTATGAGGTGTGTGTGTATGTATGTATATGAAATGTGTATATGTATGATGTGTGTATGTATATATGAAGTGTGTGTATATGTATAGTGTGTGTATATAAATGATGTGTATATGTATGTATGAATGTGTGTGTATGTATGTTTGATAGATGTGTGTGTATGTATGATAGGTGGGTGTATGTATGATAGATCACACATATATCGTACATCTATCATACATACACATATCTATCATACATACACACATCTATCATACTTACATACATCTATCATACATACACCAGTCATATACACATCTGTCATGCATACATCTATCATACATACACCAGCCATACATACATACATATACTATACACCAATGCCGAGGGGTGGGGGCCAGGGGGTGATTGGGAAAGGGGCGGCCTAGGGCAGCAAAAAACTAAAATACATCACTGATGGGTTGAGGAATATTTGTTTAGATTGGTGTTTTCCAATCTGCTCCACTTCAGCTGTTGCACAACAGAAGATGTCACTGATATTGTTTATTTTCCTGACTGTCCCATCACTGCTGTAGTCACTTGTAAGTTCTGCAGTGATGATGGGTAAAACTGTACCTTAATCTGTGGCTCTCCAGCTGTTACAATACTACAACTCCCAAATGCCTCAGGCTCTTCAGACATGATGGGAGTTTTAGCTTTCCAACAGCTGGAGAGCCACTTGAACCGAGGTGATCAGTGGGGTTCCCTGAAGTCAATATAGAAAATGAACAAGCTCACCGACTGTAGATGATGTTTGATAGGAAGGAACTTCAAGTGGTGATGGAAGCATGGAATACAGGTCAAAGTCACAAATCTTGGTATGAAAAGTATCCTGAGGATACTGAGTATTAGAGCACCCTGAAATTGCTCTTAAACTTTAACCAGTCATTTGTCCATCCCTAATAAAAGCAAAAAAGTTAACAAAGAAGTCTCATGTACATTAGTTTTTTAGTATAATGCCCGGGCTGCCTGCAAATAAAACAATATAGAAGACTCACCTGCTCCAACCTTCCACTGCCATCTTCTTCCTGGCCCGGCTGCGGTCAGCGCATCACAATGCCTGTCAGCAAATCCTTGGCCGAGTAGCAGTGTGATGCATTGAGCTTGGGCAACCAATGCTGTGGCCTAAAGCAGGTAGACGGGTATTATACTGAAAAATTTTGTACAGGAGATATCTCCTTTAAAGGGGTATTACAGGGGAACTAAACTCATAGCACATTCTTTCCCTCTCGTCAACCTATTTAACTGTTTAAATATAATTCATTAGCTATATAGAGCAGTTTCCCTCTTTGGCTGTTACTTACATGCAGGGAGTGAGGGAATGACATCATCCAGCCATCCACTCTGTCCACATCCCTCTCTAAAAGCAGCCCCCACCCTCCTGAGAGACAAAGACCATGTGTTTTCTGCCCTGTACTGAGGAGTCATGCTCCCTTTAGTGCTGAGAACTGGGAGGTGTGTACAGCCTCAGCCAATCACACACTGAATTTCTCTCTGCTGCTCAGAGCAGGAGGATGGGGGCTGCTCTCAGAGAGTGAGCTGGCTGGAAGAGCAGAGCTGCAATGATTGCTGTGAGATGTAGGCAAGGGGAAAAATGGCCATGTGCCATGCATATAGTACAGAATGGTTTACAGGGAACATAGCCAGGTACTGTGGTGGCTTTGATTATTTATATATTTTCCTGGAGTACCCCTTTTATTTCAATCTCTTGCACTTCAGTATTAAAAAACTCATATACATTAGAGAAAAGTTGGTCAAACCCACCAATTTCAGTGCATGGAAACCCCTAAACTTTTCCCTGACGGATAACTTTGAGAAAAAAAAAAAAGATCAAACATCTTAACTTACAATCACCCATCCTGTACACATGAGACATAAACCACCACCAGAGGTGTCTGCCTGCAGATAGCTCCACTCTACATCCAAAACAAGCACAAACACACAGGTATTTGTATGTAAAAGACAGGAATATAGCTGTTGGACAAATAAGCATTCAGTTAACAACTACAGTATTAAAGGTGTATAGGTACTTCAGTTTTGAAGTTCGTATGGCTTCACAGCTTTTGCCTTGCTTACTATATTTTAGCCAAAATATACTACATAATATTTGGTAGTACAAAAGTTTACATAAAAATAGCAAAGTCTTGGTTAACTAGACAGGATCATCCCAACCATATAAACTAAAAGCAATGTTTTATCCTTATGAGGAAGTAAAGGATTAGATAAGTAAATATCCAGCCTGTCCTTCTCCTTACATATCTATGAAAACAGTTCCCATGAATGTGACTCAGTGTCATCTCATGGCCATAATATTATGCCCTTTGGTATGACATCAATAGTTCGAACATTGTTACTGCATATTGTTCTCAGTTTTCTCTAAGTAAATAAACAAAGGAATTAAAAAATCTGTCAACACAAAACACGGCCTAGATCAGGAGTAGTCTGCGCAAGGAAATGACCAAGGTAAAGTTTTGATTGTATTCATACAATCAGTATAGACAGTAATTGTTTTCATGCGCTCCAAAGACTGAATAGTTCTTTAAGTTGGGAAAACTAAGAGGGAATTAAAGGGGTACTGCAGTGAAGGACAATTTATCCCCTATCCAAAGGATAGGAGATAAGTGTATGATCGCAGGGGGTTCAACAACTCTTGCACGGCTCTAAGGCTCTCCTTGCGCAAGGAGCGGGGGTAGACACGTGCCCTCCATTGACCTGTATGTGAGTCTGGAGATATCTGGAGGGCCAGAGCGCCATGCAGTAGATCACAGGGGATCCGGACACTTATCCCCTATGCTTTGGATAGGAAATAAATTGTCTTTTACTGCAGTATCCCTTTAATTTGTGCCTTGGTTTGGCTTGAATTACACCTCCACGAGTTCTATGAGTACTAGCAGTCTGTATTCACTGCACTTTATGCCAACTGCAGATAGTTTTATGTGAAATGAGGCTCTGTTTCTCTGTCATTTAAACAGAAAGGTCTTTTATTGGCTGTGTAACGTTTGGTCCTAAAAATATTTCAGGTCATCTCAGAGTAGCCTTTACTTAAGAACACTCATATGCAAATATGGGATGCAAAAATATAAGCAAACATAGAAATTTTACAAATAAACTGAATAAAGTATCATTAAATTAGAATTCTACATTGTTTTTTTGTATATTTTTGTATCACACCACTATGTAGGGCAAATTGTAGATAATTCAATTATCCGTGATTGTAAAAACATGCTTTTCTGAATTCTGGCTTATAATTTTCACAATTCACTTACTTTGTTAGCTAAAACTGCAATTTTAAGGGCTATACAAATTATGCAGACTAAATAAAGTTCAGTCCCAAGTCATGGGAATACAGTTATAATTCACACAGGTTGTACGAACAAAGTACATGTATAATCCAAAAAAGGTTGTAATCTCTAGTGTTGAGCGGCATAGGCCATATTCGAATTCGCGAATATTCGCGAATAAATGGACGAATATTCGTCATATATTCGCGAATATTCGCATATTTGTAATATTCTCGATTTATTTTCGCATATGCAAAAAATTAGCGTATGCGAAAATTAGCATATGCGAAAATTAGCATATACATAAATTAACACAAGCGAAAATTCGCATATGCGAACACAGTAGTATTAAAGCCTTCTTTACACCACACAAGCTGGAAGCAGAAAGGGATGATCACTGTGATGTATACTGTGAAAAAAAAAAATAAAGTAAAGAAAAAAAAAAGAATATTCGTAATTACGAATATACAGTGCTATATTCGCGAATATTCGCGAATTCGAGAATATGCGATATTCGCGAATAAAATTCGCATTGCGAATATTCGCGAGCAACACTAGTAATCTCCATACTGTACAAACTAGATGTTGCCGTATTGCCGAGAACTAAGGAGGGAAAGAAAGAGAACATCTGGTGGGAGAAAAAATGTTCAGATTGTGGAGGATGATAACGATCCACAAAGTATCCATTGACATTAGTTTTTTTGTTAATTAAGAAATCTGCCAAGATAGTCCCCCACCACCAGAAGAAGTAAGAAGGGAGCAAGCCTGGGGGGGAAGTAAGGTTCAGGAGCAAAGGAGTGAGAGGTGATGCCCCATTATACATACAGATATCTGGAATCTTGGTGAATGAAGAACACTCACCATGCAATGTGGAATTGCAACAGCGAATAGTAACAATGGTTGCCTGCTTGTAAATCACTGACCTAAATTTCTAAATTCCAAATTGCATGGTGAGTGCTGATGATCCTTATCTTATCTCCATTTATCAACTATCATGGTGTATACACATTGTCAATCTATATTATTTGCAAACCTTCTTAGCTTGCTGCATATTCAAAGTGCTGCTTTTCTTAGTGCTTTGGAGAAGTTCAGGAGATTGACTTTAACAGAGCTACATCTGTGTTTTTGAAGTAAAATGAAAAAAGAGAGGTGCGCTCCTAGTGAAATATTGCGGGATATATCAGTAAGGTGGATAAAAATAATGCACCTTACCATGTGGTGTTGCACTGAGAGTGCAACACCTTTGATGGCATGTAGACTCGCTGAGCCGGTGATAGGTGGCAGCCTCGGCGTCCTTTTCCCGTGACTCTTCGGTCCGGTAAGAAATTGAGGTTAGGATAAAAGATATGGACAATCCAGACGGCGCCTTCCTTAGGATTTGAAGAAAATTGCCAAAGCGTATAAAAAGGCCTTTTTATACGCTTTGGCAATTTTCTTCAATTCCTAAGGAAGGCGCCGTCCGGATTGTCCATATCTTTTATCCTAACCTCAATCCAACTGTTACGCCGAGCGCTCCGGGTCCCCGTTCCTCCCCGGAGCGCTCGCCTCATCTTCGTTGTTGCAGCGCCCCGGTCAGATCCACTGACCGGGTGCGCTGCGGTCCCGCCTTCAGCCGGGGTGCGATTCGCGATGCGGGTAGCGCCCGCTCGCGATGCGCACCCCGGTCCCCGTACCTGACTCGCTCTCCCTCGGTCCTGTCCCGGCGCGCGCGGCCCCGCTCCCTAGGGCGCGCGCGCGCCGGGTCTCTGCGATTTAAAGGGCCAGTGCACCAATGATGGTGCCTGGCCCAATCTTCCCAATTAGCTTAATTGGTTCCCACCTGTTCCCTGCTTATATCTAGTCTCCTCCCTTGCACTCCCTGGCCGGATCTTGTTGCCTTAGTGCCTAGTGAAAGCGTTCCCTTGTCTGTTCCTAGCCCGTGTTCCTGACCTCCTGCCGTTGCCCCTGACTACGATCCTTGCTGCCTGCCTCGACCTTCTGCTACGTCCGACCTTGCTTCTGCCTACTCCCTTGTACCGCGCCTATATTCAGCATCTTCAGCAGCCAGAGAGGTAAGCCGTTGCTAGTGGATACGACCTGGTCACTACCGCCGCAGCAAGACCATCCCGCTTTGCGGCGGGCTCTGGTGAAAACCTGTAGTGGCTTAGAACCGGTCCACTAGCGCGGTCCTCTCCATCCCTCTCTGGCACAGAGGATCCACTACCTGCCAGCCGGCATCGTGACAGTAGATCCGGCCATGGATCCCGCTGAAGTTCCTCTGTCAGTTGTCGCTGACCTCACCACGGTGGCCGCCCAGCAAGCCCGACTGATCGCCCTTCTAACCCGTCAGCTGTCGGAAATGTCCACCATTTCGCACCAACTTCAGTCGCAACTTCTCCAGCAATCTTCTCCTCCGCCAGCTCCTGCACCTCCTCCGCAGCGAGTGGCCACTCCTAGCCTCTGCCTGTCCTTGCCGGACAAATTTAATGGGGACTCTAAGTATTGCCGTGGCTTTCTTTCGCAATGTTCCCAGCACTTGGAGATGATGTCGGACCAGTTTCCTACTGAAAGGTCTAAGGTGGCTTTCGTAGTCAGCCTTCTGTCTGGAAAAGCCCTGTCATGGGCCGCACCGCTCTGGGACCGCAATGACCCCGTCACTGCCTCTGTACACTCCTTCTTCTCGGAAATTCGAAGTGTCTTTGAGGAACCTGCCCGAGCTTCTTCAGCCGAGATTGCCCTGCTGAACCTGGCCCAGGGTGTTTCTTCCGTTGGCGAGTACGCCATTCAGTTCCGTACTCTTGCTTACGAGTTGTCTTGGAATAGTGAGGTTCTCTGCGCGACCTTTAAAAAAGGCCTATCCAGCAACATTAAAGATGTTCTGGCCGCACGAGAGACTCCTGCTGACCTACATGAACTCATTCACCTTGCCACTCGCATTGACATGCGTTCTTCCGGATGGCGTCTGGAGCTCCGCCTGGATATGGACTTTGTTCGCACGAAGCGTTTTTTCTCTCCGGCTCCTCTCCCCTCTGGTCCTCTGCAATCTGTTCCTGTGCTTCCCGCCGCGGAGGCTATGCAAGTTGACCGGTCTTGCTTGACACCTCAAGAGAGGACACTACGCCGCATGGAGAATCTTTGCCTGTACTATGCCGGTACCGAACTCTTCCTGAAGGATTGTCCTATCCGTCCTCCCCGCCTGGAAAGACGTACGCTGACTCCGCACAAAGGTGACACAGTTCTTGATGTCAACTCTGCTTCTCCACGCCTTACTGTGCCTGTGCGGATATCTGCCTCTACCTTCTCCTTCTCTACTATGCTCTTCTTGGATTCCGGATCTGCAGGAAAATTTTTTTTGGCCTCTCTCATCAACAGGTTCTACGTTCCTGTGACCAGTCTCGCCAGACCCCTCTACATCTATTGTTTTTACAATAAAAGATTGGACTGTCTCGTACGTTTCCACACAGAACCCCTCCTAATTTGCATCGGACCTCATCACGAAAAAATTGAGTTTTTCTTTCTCAGGTTCTTTGGCCCCAAGAAGAGGGGGAGACCCAAGGGGGGGGGTACTGTTACGCCGAGCGCTCCGGGTCCCCGTTCCTCCCCGGAGCGCTCGCCTCATCTTCGTTGTTGCAGCGCCCCGGTCAGATCCACTGACCGGGTGCGCTGCGGTCCCGCCTTCAGCCGGGGTGCGATTCGCGATGCGGGTAGCGCCCGCTCGCGATGCGCACCCCGGTCCCCGTACCTGACTCGCTCTCCCTCGGTCCTGTCCCGGCGCGCGCGGCCCCGCTCCCTAGGGCGCGCGCGCGCCGGGTCTCTGCGATTTAAAGGGCCAGTGCACCAATGATGGTGCCTGGCCCAATCTTCCCAATTAGCTTAATTGGTTCCCACCTGTTCCCTGCTTATATCTAGTCTCCTCCCTTGCACTCCCTGGCCGGATCTTGTTGCCTTAGTGCCTAGTGAAAGCGTTCCCTTGTCTGTTCCTAGCCCGTGTTCCTGACCTCCTGCCGTTGCCCCTGACTACGATCCTTGCTGCCTGCCTCGACCTTCTGCTACGTCCGACCTTGCTTCTGCCTACTCCCTTGTACCGCGCCTATATTCAGCATCTTCAGCAGCCAGAGAGGTAAGCCGTTGCTAGTGGATACGACCTGGTCACTACCGCCGCAGCAAGACCATCCCGCTTTGCGGCGGGCTCTGGTGAAAACCTGTAGTGGCTTAGAACCGGTCCACTAGCGCGGTCCTCTCCATCCCTCTCTGGCACAGAGGATCCACTACCTGCCAGCCGGCATCGTGACACCAACATCTGTGTTTTTGGAGGCTACACATACACTCTGGATCAGAGCAGGTAAGGGACCTATTAGACAGGTATTTGCTATTGTCTGGGTGTTGCTGTTTTTATACATCTAGAGGTCCACATTAAACCACTGCTTTAGATCATTATGTTACGTGTGAACGTTCATGACAGTGTTGCTTTAAGATTTAGACATAAGATTGGAAACATAAGCTTATTTCTGTAAGCTTACAGGTACTAATAAATGATTTTTATACTACCTATATTCATTAAAATCTAATTACCATTATACATGAACTTTAATCCTCTTCCTTCCTGATGTCGCTCACCAGCTAAGATCATCAACGCAGTCACACTATGATTATCTCTCAATTGCAGCGCTTACCCATCAATGTTATGTAAGAGGCAATTAACCCTGTGGAGATTAGGACATCTTTACTGGATACTAGGTATACTATACTATACTATACTATAAGCAATTAGCTGTACACTTTGTATACTTACTGTAACACAGTGACAGGTATAGTGGTTGGGGATTGCTATATTTCTCCAAGTTAACTGTCATATGTAGCAAGCAGGTTTCAGGAGGCACATATCACTTCCAAGGAAAAGTGGATGAGATATGGGAAAGCCAGGAAAGAATTAAAGTGTATTTGTGTCCTGGGGACATGTCAAAAGCTTTGATTGGCGAAGTTCTGAGTGTTTAGACATCTGCTGATCATATAAAGGGTCCGGGAGAAGTCCATGCTGCCTAGTGCTTCACTCCCTGCTCCATAGACTTACATTATAAGATTGTCTCCATCACATGACAGTCAGGAGAGAATGCACCTGAGGGCAAACTTCTCACGGATCATTCTCCTGAAACCAGGACATGTCAAAAGCTTTTCCAAATGGCAATGCTATGTAAATCAAAAGTTAGCTTGCTAGGGACATTCGGTAAGTCATATTTTCAGGCCTGGATTCTTACAGAATCAAAGGCAGAATTGTCAGTGGGGCCTTTTGTTCAACTTTGTGGGCCACACAAGGTTTAAGATGAGCCCTGGTCAGCACAGGTGCTGAGTGTAGATGGTACTGGGTATTAAAACTAGGAAGGCTGAGAAGAACCAAATCCTCAGATGGGAATTGTATTCTGAAAGGCTGCTGCCTCTAAAAGAGGACTTTGTAATAAGTGGCAGTGGTGTGAAGTAACAACTTTACAGTATGTTTTATGGAGTGGCCAGTAGTAGGCCATTTGAGGGCCACTTAAAGTATTTATCCAGCTCTGGACAAGCAGGTTTTGCTTAGTTTTGTGCAAAGATAAGTGCAGCTGTATTTTGCGCTTGGACAATAAACTGCATGAGAAGCCCTGCATTTGAACATTTTCTTTGATTGGTGTTTTATGCCTTTTGCCCATCTCTACTGAGATAAACTCCCACATTACATAATGAGTAGTTTAGTATGTTTTGGTTTACATTATATATGTTAAATATTTAGCCTGCAAACAAGCAGCATGCCAAATTTCTAAAGTTATGCCCCTTGTATAACCTTGTATATTTTTGTTTACATATATACTCAAAATATTTAGCCTGCAAACAAGCAGCATGTCAAGTTTCTAAAGTTATGCACCGTGTATCACCTAGTATATTTTTGTTTACATATATACTCAAAATGTTTAGGCTGCAAACAAGCAGCATGTCAAATTTCTAAAGTTATGCACCTTGTATCCCTATTAAAAATATAGCCAAGAAGTTATAGTTATACGCACAAACTGATGCCTTAAGGGTTTGTTAAACCTAAAAACCCTTTCAAATCCCAGCCAAGCCCTTTAACACGATTATTTAACAATACGGTAATAACTGTTTACAGTTAGGGCTCATATGACTTATTGGAAGTGGACATTGTCAGTACAAATCATATGGAGGTTTATATGATGTCCCCGCAATCTCCTGCCTGGCATGCTGACTCTGTCTATGCACGGAGCGACCTCCACGTATCTCTATGGGATAGAGATGCATGGAGGGGATAGGGCATAAGATGTTCGATACCAGAGTTCTCCTTAAAATGAATGGAGCCATACCTGTGGGCAGATGTGGTACTGTATTTGGAAGAAAATTTCTCAGTTTTTTTATTGCTGGAAAACCCTTTAAGCACTTTTCTCCCCAGCTCGCTACCTTATCCATCTTGCTGCACAAAACAAGTTCCATTATTAGTCTATGGAGCTTTGCAGCAGGAAGGAAAGCAAACTGGGGAGAGAAGCTCTTAACCATGTGCTTCTCTTCACTCATTTCAACAGTTAGTGGGGTCTAAACCATTAGTGTTTCCCAACTAGGGTACCTTCAGCTGTTGCAAAACTGCAACTCCCAGCATGCCTGGACAGCCAAAGGCTGTTGGTGCATGCAAGGAGTTGTAGTTTTGCAACAGCTGGAGTCCCCCTGGTTGGGAAACACTAACTTAGGCTCCTTTCACACTATGAGTTTTCATCCATTATTAAACATCCGTTTCCTGTCTAAAAATGGATGTATAATAACGGATGATATGACGGGTGCTAACGGCTGAATAACGTCCGTCAAAATAACAGGCATATTCATCCGTTAAGACCCGTTATAACATCCAACATGTATGGCCATTTTAACACCTCTGCCTACAGACTCCTACAGTCGAGACTATTACTACTCCAGAACAGACTTGTTTTCCATGATGGGAGTAGTAGTTCCCCTGCTGCGGGAGTCTGCCGGTGGCTGGGGAGGCCACATTAGTGTTTATACTACTACCCCCATCATGGAACAGACTCCGTTCCATGATGGGGGTTGTAGCACAGGGGCTGAGGGAATGATAGCACCGGGTCTCACTTCTGAGACTCGATGTAATTAGAAGTTATTAAACAGGAGAGCAGGCGTCATGCTCCGCTTCCCTGTGATGTATTTTACTTTCATTTTTAAATTCCCCGCCGGGAGCCCTGAATGGCCGGTACCGAGGAGCCATTCAGGGCTCCCAGTGGGGTTTTTAAACTTCAGTGAGTATCCTTATTCCCCCCCATATGTATATAGATGCGCTGCGGGGGTCAGACATATAGCCATATGTCTGGCCCCCACAGCGCTTCTATAATCATATGCTGCCGCAGCGCTATGAGTGAGAAGTATTCTTTCAGCAGCGCATCGGGCCGGACGGCTTCCCGGCCAGATGCACTGCTGTTATAATACTTTTCATTCATAGCGCTGCGAAGGCATATGATTATAAAAGCACTGTGGGGGCCAGACATATGGATATATGTCTGACCCCCGCAGCGCATCTATATACAGATGCAGCTGCAGCGCTATGCATGTCAAGTATTCTTTCAGCAGCGCATCGCCCTGGCTGGCTTCCCGGCCAGATGCGCTGCTGTTAGAATACTTTTCATTCATAGCACTGCGGAGGCATATGATTATAGAAGCGCTGTGGGGGCGAGACATATAGTGTTATCCGGCCCCCACTTTGCTTCCATGTACATATGCAGCCAGTGATATGAAAGAAAAGTATTCTTTCAGCAGCGCATCGAGATGGCCGGCTTCCCAGCTCAATGCGCTGCTAATAGAATACTTTTCATTCATAGCGCTGTTGGGGGCTTATGAGACCGCTGCGGGGGGAATATATATATAAATATACACATGCACTGCAGGGGACAATATATATATATATATATATATATATATATATATATATGTGTGTGCTGCAGGGAGCAATACCTATATAAATGTGCTGTGGGGGACAATATATATATGCGCTGAGGGAGGCAAGACTTATATAGAGCAGCAGGGGGCAAGATATATAGAAGCGATGCGGGGGCCAGACATATACGTCGATTCTATATATCTTTCCCCACTGCTGAGTTTCTATTTGAAAACCCTGCCAGGAGCCCTGAATGGGAATGAAAGTAAAACACACCATACATTGCAGGGTTGTGGACCATGCCACCCGATCCCATTTAATAAGTTATAATTGCATCGGGTCTCAGAAGTGAGACCCAGTGCGAACAATCCCTCGGCCCCTGTACTGAAACCCCCATCATGGAACAGAGTCTGTTCCATGATGGGGGTAGTAACACTAATGTAGCCTCCTCTGCCACCAGCAGACTCCCGCAGCCAGGGAATTACTACTTACATCATGGAAACAAGTCTGTTCCATGATGGGAGTAGTAGTAGTCCCTCAGCACTACAGGAGTCTGCTGATGTCACCTCTTCTGAGCATGCTCAGAAGAAATAATGGATATTATAAACCAGGTGCAAATGGATGGCATAAAGGCTCATCCGTTTGCCATAGACTTCAATGTTAAAAATAACGGCCGTTAATTTACCCGTTTCTTGTGACGGAAGAAAAATTTGTGCATGTGCCGTTTTTTCTTCCGTCACAAATAACTACCATTAATCATGACAGGCTATAATCTTCTCCCTATCTCTACATTCTGTCAATGGTGTATCCTGTGTAACTGTGTCATCTCATTCCTTCACACAGACACAACTGTGCCTACTGTGGGAAATATAACATATGCTGCGTATGAAAAATGTTTACCTCTGACAGATGTCTTGCAGCAACAGCATCCACCTGATATACTTTGGTCTGCACAGAAGTTATGTACACAACGTTGGGATATTTGATCATGATAGTCATGTTTACAAAATGACTGACGTTTGTGTTAAGTATTTTAGATGCATTACAGAAAAGTAGTTGCAAGGGCAGTCTTAAGGGGTTCATTCACACCACGTTTTGGGGACACGGCAGCTGAATCCGGCAAGAGAATTTAAAGAGTTTAAAGGGGTACTCCCTGCCCCAGCGTTTGGAACATTTAGTTCTGAATGTTTGGAGTGGAGTGGCGGGGTCGTGTAGTCTCTACCACTCCCATCGTGATGTCACGCCATGCCCCCCTCGATGCAAGTCTAGGGGAGGGAGAGTGGCGTGACATCACAGGAGGGGGGGTTGGGGTGACGTCAAGAACCCGGCAGTTTGCACCCAGCGTTCTAAAAGAATGTCGGGTGCTGCACAGATATTGCGGTGGTCCAAGCGGCGGGACCTCCGTGATCAGACATCTTATCCCCTAGGGGCTGTGTACCCCTTTAAAAAACGGCCACTGCCATATCTGCGTCACACCTCAGTCATTTAAATGAGCCGGACGGAGTTAGATGGTAAGGTTATACTACTCCAGGGACTGCGATAAAAAAATGTAATGCCACAAAACACTCACTCAATGTCCATATTTTTTTACTATAGTATCCTACAGTGAACTTTCATACAATAACAACACACTGTGTCAATATTTGGTAATGCTGATAGCTACAGCTGCAACGTAGATAGATGCACATGATGATCACATGCCAACCGGGACTGCAAGTGGATTAAATATTGTTAGTATCAGAACATTAGCGACGGTATCTCATTTTTATTCCCAGGAATGTATCTGATATAGAGCTGCGCTAATGGATATTAATTGAACAATTAAAGGTCATTTGTCTTGTCGAATTGAAAAATTCAGGATCAATGATACAATTATTAATACAAATATCAACTCCTATAAAACCACACCCTGTCACTTTTTACAGGTTACCTACTAATTGTCTAAAAGGTAAAAGCCCCAATCATATAGTAAGCCAAGACAGCCAGCGGCAGCCTTGTATAGGTGGTGGTACATTGTGCCCCTTGGCTCATTTCACAGCCCCCTATAAACTTCTAAGGCTATGTTCACACAGCTGAATTTCCGTGCGGAATTTCGCGAAAGACGTTCGACGGAAATTCAGCCGAAATATGAAGCACTGTGGGAGAGATTTATCAAAACCTGTCCAGAGGAAAAAAAGACCAGTTGTCCATAGAAACCAATCAGATGGCTTCTTTTATTTTTAACAAGGCCTCTGAAAAATAAAAGACGCACTGTGATTGGTTGCTGTAGGCATCTCCCCCATCTGTCCCATTCACACAGTAGAATTACCGCAGAGGACATTCCACCACAGGAATTCTGCATTTTGGCAAAATTTAAAGACCTGTCTTTAAATGTTGTGAAAGTGCGGACGGAATCGCATAGAACTCAATGGGGCTTTGAATTTCGGCAGAATTCTGTGTTTTGAGCACCGCCAGAATTCTGTAATTCCGTTCAGCAAGCTTTGTGTATAATTGCGGATATTCTGCCGTGTGAACACAGCCCAAGTGTGAGGGAAACTCTCTACTTTCCTGTTTGTTCTACTATGTGTTGCTACCCTGGGTAGCTTTCGCTTGCTTATAGCAGTGTTTACGAACCAGGGTGCCTCCAGGTGTTGCAAAAGTGCAACTCCCAGCATGCCTGGATAGCCAAAGGCTGTCCATGCATGTTGGGAGTTGTAGTTTTGCAACATCTGGAGGCATCCTGGTTGAGAAACACTGGCTTATAGTATCATCTTTCTCATAATAAGAATTGGTCCCTTAAAGGAGTTATCCACCATAAGGTGATTTTAGTACGTACCTGGCAGACAGTAATGGACATGCTTAGGATGGATCTGCGCTTGTCTTGGGGCTAAATGGCTATGTTGTGAGATTACCAGAACACTGTGGCTAGCTTTTTGTGAACTGTTATTTCTGTTTGACTTTTCTTTTTTTGACTACAAATCCCACAATTCTATTTTCCTCCCTCCCACACATCAGCCACCCCACCCATTGAAACATAAATGAGCTGCATCCGTTCAAAAGACCTGTGGTTTTCAATCAGGGTGAATACAGCTGTTGCATTAGTTGCAGATTGATCCCTCTCCCACCAAGCGATCCCTCCACCCACTGAAGCAGAAAAATCTGAGGCAACAGTCATTTTGTATGCTGTTAAAAATAAATATTGGGGTAAAATCACATAATAATTGTAAGAAAACTGTCACACACAGGTACAGACACTATATTATGAACTACACTAACTTTACAGACCCTGTAGCATAGTCAAATAAAAAAGAATCCTGCAATACCCCTTTTAGTGTTGAACATACATTCCAGATATATGGGGCATATCATGTAAGCCTTATTAGAAAACCTCAGTATGTCATATTATCTTTACTGTATTACAGTTCTTGGTTCCAATGTATAGGTAGCTCAAAATATTAATGGCGACACAATATCAGCAAATAAATATAAATATACCATGGCATCATATCACTTTCTTGCCCATTGCTCTGTTTAGTATGGGTGCACTGGTAGTCACTGACTTACTTAAAACAGGCACCTATGTACTCAGGGTAAGTGCCTGATATTCTAATCTCCTGGCTTCTATATACTGCATTCTGGTGTATTTTACAGCAGCTTTAGATTCTGCAAACAATAATGGTAGCCGCTTTTAGTTCATCAGAATGTCCCCCTCTCTGAACCCTTTGGGTATTATTAGGCACACTTTATGATATGCCTTTAGAGTAATTTTTTCCTAATCAGGTCAATGACTTAGGTTGAGCTAAAGAATCAGTTTTATTGTGCTTTGTGTTAAATATTACTGTTTTAGAGTTACCGTATATAATATTTTTAAAACACATTCAAATTTAAAATACTGCAGAAATGTATAAGAATGAAGGAAATTACATGCAACCTACACGTGAGACATAATAATAGTTCTTCAACCAACCCACCTAGTTGACCAGTATGTTATACATAACAAAACAGGAACACAGGCTGAAAACACTACACAAGGTTTTAATGTCAGGGTAAGTGGGAAGGCCGGCGTAGTTGGCCTGTGTTTGTGTGAGGGGGCGGGGTTACAACTATAAGAACCTGCGGCGTCAGCACATCCCCACGCCGCGGGTTCTTCGCATTAGGTTCCGATCAGCTGACCGGAAGTCGGGTGTCAGCGGCGTCATCATTTCCGGTGAGTAGGCTGCCCTTGATCCCGGTCCCCGTATCCTCGCCGAGCGGCGCTCTGAGGAGCGGTAAGTAGCAAGCGGGGACCGGGAACAGGAGGCAGCCCCGGTCTTTTATTTGAGCACTGGTGGGGTTTCGCTGCCGCACGGTGTCGCAGGTCCCGGGTCAGCTTGTGGCGCCGTTCTCCGGGCGGGCGCATGATATGTATTAGCTGACTGCGAGAGGCAGCTGACGGCGCCGGGGAGCGGCGCATATTCAGGGTGTTCTCCGCTTGGTGTTGCAGGTCCCAGGTCTGCATGTGGCGCAGTTCTCCGGGCAGACACATGATATGTGTGAGCTGGGGCTTGGCTATATTTCGTCGCCTCGGTATCTGTAGCTGTCTGTCACCTAGCACGTGGGCGTGGGTTAGCAATCACGTTAGGGACCTTGCAGGGAGTCTGTTATACGCATCTCACGGGGGTGCACTGTTGCTTCAGAACTTCACTCGGCACTATTCGAGGGGCTCAGTTGTGGGGCATCATCTTGAGGGTGCGGTACAGGGTTACCACTGTCAATCATCGGTAAGGGTGCCCTTTGCGTGCTCCAGGCACTTTTCAATGCTTAGTCACTTACACACATGGCATATGGGTCACGGTGGTGGAGTAGCCTAGGCACAGGTAATCTGGGGCCTTTGGCGCTGTAGTCACTACTGATTATCTATAGGATTCTCAAAAAAAAAAAAACTCAAGGTGGCACGAGGTGGGTAGGTTAGGGGTACAGGTAATGCTTACACTATTCATCCAGCATGGTTCAGTTAGGGAGGGTCAGTTGCGCACGACACTCCCCGCACAAGCAGCGTCATAGCGTCGCCAGGTTCCTGGTTAGCTTATAGAGTCGTATACGTTCGGAGGCTCCTGTAATCATTTGTACTATCATATCTAGGTTCGTGTACTTCAGTTGTCGTCCACTGCTGGGGTCTTCACATCGTGACGGTTTGTTGCTGTCGGGTAGAACTCCCTTGCGTTACAGGACAGTGTGTTGCGGTAGAATCACGTACTAGTGTTCTTCCGTGGTGGTAAGCATCTAGGGTAGGGCTTTGGGGTACTATTGACAGATTCAGATTGTCATTGTGTTTTCTATTACTAGATTCGTTGGTATCAGACTGGCTTCTCTAGTGCCAGTCTCGTACGTTGCTCGTGGTTGTGATTAGCGCATGTGTTCCAGTTCAGGTATTGACATTCACTGGTCGGGGTTACCCATTCGATCATTGGGTTCACGTCCCAAACTGTCATTCGCTAGACCAGTCGGTACGATGTATTTTGTATTTCAGCTATCCTGCTCGGGCTGGGTCAGTAGTCGACTGAACTCCTTATCCAGGGTTTGGCTATACGTGTTCAGTTATTAGGGTAGGTATATAGGGCTGGAAAGGGATAAGATGCATGTTACTTTCGGTCATGGTTTGTTCATTGTTATTAGGTCGTGTTGGCGTAAGGTCCGCTAATTCAGTTCCAGGCTAGTACGTGGGCTCGCAGGGCAGATCAGCTCTTTTCTCGGTACAGGTACGGGCAATCTTGTTTGGGTTACCCATCACGTCTTTGGGTACACGTCCCTAACTGTCGGTGGATAGGTAACGTTGGATTATGTTATTCTTTGTATTTGTTTCAGATTCAGCTTTGACTGTCAGTTGTCCAGTCGGTCGAGTTTGGTAGGGTACGGAGCTGCATGTCTTGGTAGTTGCCACGAGTTTCCGTTTTCGGGTAGGTACGGTTAGTCAGAGCCGTGGCAAGGGTAGCAATTTGGTTTGACTGGGTTTTCGACTTCTTTTCAGGTTGTGCACAGTCTCCAGTGGGCAGGTTCTTTGTGGTACATCCGTTCGTCCGTCCTGTAAGAGTTCCCAGATCACAGGTAGTTAGGGTTATTACCCATCACGTCTTTGGGTAGTAAGGATAACAGGCGATAGCCCATCACGTCATTGGGCATTTCGAAGCTTGTCACGTTGTATTGGTCACTTGTCACCAGTTAAGGGTATGTTTCCACCAATGTCAACATGTCACGTGTGGAGGTCTGACACGTCTTCAGGCCTCATCATCGTTTTCCAGGGTAATTAGGGCAGGTTAGGTTTCGTTGCGTGATTGGTGGTGCTAGAACGGGTGGAGGTTTCAGCTACACAATATCGGTCTGGCGGTAATTATCATTTCTTGTTGGTAGGGATGTCTCTTGCCTCTGATATTGAGGACTCCGGCTCCATCTTGGAGAACGTCGCTAGAACATCAGAACACGGTAGCGCGCAGTCACTACGTACTTGGACCATCCCTAAACTGACGGCCGAGCTCATGCGGAGGGGCATTCCGTTTCCAGCTACGGCCCGGAAGGCGGAACTTTATCGCCTGTTAATCACGGAACCGGCGGGTTCTAGCGATCAAGCAGGGCCCAGCGGCGGGGGAGTATCTACGCAAACGTTGCATACATCCATCACCCAGCTACACACCTTGATTAACTCCCTCTCCTCCAGGATTGATAACTTAGAGAACTGGGTTAATTCTCCTTCAGTTACCACCGCCCAGCCGGTTCAGCAGTCGATCCCGGCCATGTCTGTTGGACTTAACGCAGTAGTTCCCAGCCCAGCTCCTGCCCACTTCATCCCGGCAAATTTGAAGAAAGATATCATTGAGGGTAAGGACGTCAACCTTGCCTCCCTTCTGATTGCCACGCATGACATTATTGAAAACAAGACAATTGCATGTGGTGAGGTATCGGTCATCCTCAGAGCAAAGGATGTTAGACTTAGCAGGAAACTTTCCCTTGCTGAGTTTAGCATGGCCTTCGCCATATATATGGATATCATATGCTCGGTCAAACCTGAGCGTCGCGAAGAGCTCGACATGTATCTCTTCAAAGTGACGGAGCTGTCTCACAAATATGGCGGATATACGTTTTACGACTATCATAAGTCGTTTTCCGCCAAAGCGGCCGCTGCGTTAGTTCAGTACAATTACACCATGAATTGGGCAGCCGTCGACACCGAAATTTTCTGCAACCATTTCGCAGGTTTGAAAGCCCCAGTTTGCGCCAAATGTCAGTCGATAGCTCATACGACGGAATGGTGCAGTAGCCACAATAACACGGACGAAGAGGCAGCTCCAGGAACATCCTCCTCCACTGTGCCTACGAGAGGTCCTAAGTTGTCGGGTTTAACTGACAAACTTGGTAGACCCATCCGATACTTAGGCAAATCCCAAATTTGCAATAATTACAATCATACTGTCTGCAATTACCACCAGTGCAGACTGCTGCACGTTTGTGCAGTCTGCTTCCGGGCACACCTGAAGACAGCATGCCCCCAAAAAGTCAGAGCATGACTAACAGTGGTGGAGGTATCGTTCATGCAGTTGTTTCTTCAGGAGCACCCGGACAGCCAGTTTGTGTCATATCTGATGTCAGGTCTAGTAGAAGGTTTTAACACTGGTTTGGTGGCTCTCCCCATTGCCACTTTTGAGTGTGAAAACTTGAGGTCAGCTGCTCGAAACCCGGCAGTAGTCGATCAGTTGATTGCCAATGAGGTTCATAAAGGGTTTGTGTTAGGCCCTTTTCGTGAATCACCGTTCGATGTCTGGAGAATTAATCCGATAGGCCTAGTAGTTGGCAAGTTCAATAATAAACAGCGTCTGATCTATGACTTGTCCGCTCCTTACTCGTCCTCCACTCCCAGTTTAAACTCTCTTGTTCCAACAGAAGAGTTTGCTCTCAAGTATTCATCAATTGACGAGGCTATTGCAGTGATTCATAGCATAGGGGGTGAGGAGTGGTTGTCTAAGGCAGACATTGCTGATGCCTTTAAACTCCTTCCGATTCATCCGGAGTTGTGGAAGTGGCACGGTCTGAAATGGCGTGGCCAATATTACTTTGCTGTCAAATTAACCTTCGGGTCCCGTAGCAGCCCCTGCATATTCGATAAGTTCGCCCAAGCTTTACATTGGATGTTAGAACACAGGTTCGAATGCAATCATGTGATACATTATTTGGATGATTTCCTTTTAATTGAGAAAGGCGAAGCACGTCCCAGGGATCTAGGTGTCCTCCTGGCTTCGTTCATTCAAATGCAAATTCCAGTGTCAGATAGGAAGGTGGAAGGTCCAAGCAAGTCGCTCACGTTCCTCGGCATAGAATTGGACACTCAAGCCATGGAAGCCAGGCTGCCCATGGATAAATTGTCCCGCATTAGAAAGATCATACACGACACCCTCATGTCACCCAGGGTAACGAAGGTCGAGCTCCAATCACTCCTTGGCTGAACTTTGCGATGCGCATAATGCCACAAGGCAGGTCGTTCGTTTCCAGGTTGTTAGTACTCATGGCTTCGGTCCCTCGTCAGAATGATGTGGTAATATTGGATCAGCATGCCAGGGCAGATTTGCTCATGTGGGAGTCATTTCTCAGAGACTGGAATGGCAGGGCATTTTTTGTTCCTGGCGTTGATAATCTCTCACCGTTGATATTTTCGGACGCTTCGTCCTCCATTGGCTTTGCTGCCGTCTGGGGCAGCAAGTGGATGGCAGGAGAGTGGCCGGCCGAAGTATCTCGGTCTCCCGGGTTCTCCTCTAGCTCAGCATTATTTGAGCTCTATCCAATCGTGGCTGCGGCCAAAGTTTGGGGTCATCTGTGGCACAGGAAGACTGTGATGTTTGTTTCAGACAACGCAGCCACTGTAGAAATTCTGAGTAAAGGCAGGTCCAAGTCAGCCTTGATTATGTCCTTAGTCAGGAGATTAGTATGGTTGTCCCTGCAGCATCACTTCCGGTTCACCAGTTCACATATTCAAGGGGTTAGGAACACGGCCGCAGACGCTTTATCCAGACTGAATTTTCAACTCTTTTTCCAGATCATGCCAGAGGCAGACCCTCAAGGGGCTCCAGTGCCCATGCCTCAAGAACTGATCCTGGACTAACACTCTATTTGGAAGCCGCCAAACATCTCATCATCAAATCATTGGCCCCCAGCACTCTGAAGATGTATAACACAGGCTGGAGCACTTATAACACATTCTGTAACAATTTTCCTGAAGAAACTCCGCACTCTATCACTCTCCTACTTGGTTTCATCGGCTTTTGCCACTCTTCTTTGCACCTTGCTCACAACACAATCAGGTCTTACCTTGCCGGGGTTCAGCACCACATCACATTGGCACAACCACAGTTAGCATCTTTGTTCACGTCACACGCTGTCAAAGCCGCACTTAGGGGCGCTCTTAGGTGCGAGGGAGTGAAGACTCCTTCCCGGCAACCTCTGGCGGCCGAACTATTTAGAGATTTAGCCGACATTTTAGATAGATCACCATTTGGCTTCAGAGATAGTCTGTGTCTGAAAGCAGCTTTGTTTTTAGGTTACTACGGGTTCCTCAGACCCGGAGAATTCACTTGTAAGTCAGCTAGTAGCCCTTGCTTGACGTTGGGGCAATTAATACGGAGTTCGGATCACTACAAGCTAGAATTAAACTCTACTAAGACATCCCTACCAGGGCAAGTGGTTACCATCCGATACTTTACAACCGATCACAGATGGTGTCCGGTGCATGTCCTAAGCGATCTTTTGACCTCTCGTCCAGAAGCCAGTAGATCGCAGCCGCTGCTGTTGTTGTTTCAAGGGGCTGCTCTCACCACGGCCCAATTCATCAAACACATACGTGCCTTAGTAATGAGGTTTAGGGGGTAATCCGGAAGTCATATCTGGTCACTCCCTTCGTATTGGTGCCGCGTCATCTGCATCACGGCAGGGGGTACCAGCTCACATCATTCGCAAGTTAGGCCGGTGGAAATCCAGCACATATATGCGCTACATACCCAATCCTAAGGTCGAAATGTCGCGTGCTTTTCAGTCCTTGGTACTGTAATGTTGTTTGGTAATAAAGCGCTTTTGTTTCAAATTTTGCAGTTTTGCCCTCTATTTTATTCAGGTACACCTACACGCGGCAGTACATGGCACAACTCAGACTGCCTGTTAGCTAGTTCATCAGGTGATTAGTTTAGGTAGGTACGCTACGCATTGAGTCCCCGAACACAAGTGGGAAGGCCGGCGTAGTTGGCCTGTGTTTGTGTGAGGGGGCGGGGTTACAACTATAAGAACCCGCGGCGTCAGCACATCCCCACGCCGCGGGTTCTTCGCATCCCACCCATGTAATTCCCCCCCCCCCATTTTTCTTCTTTTATCCAGTCACGGTTATTAGGTATGCCCTCTATTTTATTCAGGTACACCTACACGCGGCAGTACATGGCACAACTCAGACTGCCTGTTAGCTAGTTCATCAGGTGATTAGTTTAGGTAGGTACGCTACGCATTGAGTCCCCGAACACAAATAACAATTATGATGTCAAGTGTCATCGGCCACTAAACTGAACAACAGTAACCTACAATAGACGGAAAAGGAGGCCTCATGGTTACAAGCATGCCAGTAACATGACACTCATACAGAGACCTCAGATGGGGCCTGATGTAATGATCACATTTAAAAAATACCACCACTTATTACAGTGACCCCCTCGACGACCTACGATGGCCCCGACATACGATAATTTCAACATACAATGGACTCTCAGAGGCCATCGCATGTTGAAGGCAGCATCAACATACGATGCTTTTGTATGTCGGGGCCATCACATAAACGGCTATCCGGCAGCGCTGACTGCTTCAGCTGCCGCCAGATAGCTGTTTACGGTGCCCTGTGTGCTCTGGTGATGTCTCCTACCTGTCCTCGGGGCTCCGGCTCGTCCTCTTCGGAATCCCCTGCATCGTCGGTGCTCTCCATTGACGTCATCACGTCGCTGCGCACGCCGTCCCGTCATCCAATAGGAGCGGCGTGCATAGCGATGTGATGGCAGCGTCGGAGAGCACAGATGCCGGGTGAAGCAGAGGCCTTACCGGAGCGTCGGGGACACCTCGGGAACACGGCGACAGCGATGGACGGCGACATCCCGGGCAGCGGTGACGGTCCGGAGTGGCGGGGACAGATGAGTACAACTTCCTCTAACAGTGGTCTACAACCTGCGGACCTCCAGATGTTGCAAAACTACAACTCCCAGCATGCGCGGACAGCCGTTGGCTGTTCGGGCATGCTGGGTGTTGTAGTTTTGCAACATCTGGAGGTCCGCAGGTTGTAGACCACTGTCCTATACTTTACAGTGCACAGATCCCTCAACATGCGATGGTTTCAACAAATAATGGTCCGTTTGGAACGGATTACCATCGTATGTTGAGGGACCATTGTATTTTAAAAATTAGCCTTCATGTGCTTTGAGGGGGAAGCACTTGAAAATTTAACAAAAAGCTTTAAAGGGCTACTCCAGTGGAAAACAATTTTTTAAATCAACTGGGGCCAGAAAGTTAAACAGATTTGCAAATGACTTCTATTTAAAAATATCAATCCTACCAGTACTTATCAGTTGCTGTATACTTCAGAGGAAGTTGTATTTCTTTTCCTTTTGAATTTCTTTTCTGACTGACCACAGTGCTCTCTGCTGATACCTCTGTCCATGTCAGGAACTGTTTAGAGCAAGAACAAATCCCCATAGCAAACCTATCTTGTTCCTGACATGGACAGAGGTGTCAGCAGAGAGCATGAAACTGAAAGTTATGATTACAAGACATGTCTAAGTGAATTATACAATTAGAGGACTAACAATTTATTGGTTCGGATTCAGATAATACCAATATATTTTTTCTTTTTATTTGTTTTCAATGTCTGTTTTTTCTTTTTTGATTCCCTTACTGTTAAAATGAAAAATTGTTTATAAAATATAAAAATAAACAGTTCTAAAAAAAAAAAAGAAAATAACTTTCTGTGGAGCATACAGCAGCTGATAAGTACTGGAAGGATTAAGATTTTTAAATAGAAGTAATTCACAAATCTGTTTAACTTTCTGGCCCCAGTTGATTTAAAAAAAATAATAGTTTTCCACCAGAGTACCCCTTTAACCCCTTAAGGACCAGGCCATTTTATACCTTAAGGACCAGAGCGTTTTTTGCAATTCTGACCACTGTCACTTTAAACATTAATAACTCTGGAATGCTTTTAGTTATCATTCTGATTCCGAGATTGTTTTTTCATGACATATTCTACTTTAACTTAGTGGTAAAATGTTATGGTAACTTGCATCCTTTCTTGGTGAAAAATCCCAAAATTTGATGAAAAAAATGAAAATTTTGCATTTTTCTAACTTTGAAGCTCTCTGCTTGTAAGGAAAATGGATATTCAAAATATATTTTTTTTGGGTTCACATATACAATATGTCTACTTTATGTTTGCATCATAAAATTTATGAGTTTTTACTTTTGGAAGACACCAGAGGGCTTCAAAGTTCAGCAGCTATTTTGAAATTTTTCACAAAATTTTCAAACTCACTATTTTTCAGGGACCAGTTAAGTTTTGAAGTGGATTTGAAGGGTCTTTATATTAGAAATACCCCATAAAAGACCCCATTATAAAAACTACACCCCGCAAAGTATTCAAAATTACATTCAGTAAGTGTATTAACCCTTTAGGTGTTTCACAGGAATAGCAGCAAAGTGAAGGAGAAAATTCAATTCATTACAATTCATTTACACTCGCATGTTCTTGTAGACCCAATTTTTGAATTTTTGCAAGGGGTAAAAAGGAGAAAATTTTTACTTGTATTTGAAACCCAATTTCTCTCGAGTAAGCACATACCTCATATGTCTATGTAAAGTGTTCGGCGGGCGCAGTAGAGGGCTCAGAAGGGAAGGAGAGACAAATGGTTTTTGGGGGGCATGACGCATTTAGGAAGCCCCTATGGTGCCAGGACAGCAAAAAAAAACACATGGCATACCATTTTGGAAACTAGACCCCTCAGGGAACGTAACAAGGGGTAAAGTGAACCTTAATACCCTACAGGTGATTCACGACTTTTGCATATGTAAAAAAAAAAATTTTTTTTAACCTAAAACGCTTGTTTTCCCAAAATGTTTACATTTTTAAAAAGGGTAATAGCGGAAAATACCCCCCAAAATTTGAAGCCCAATTTCTCCCGATTCAGAAAACACCCCATAAGGGGATGAAAAGTGCTCTGCTGGCGCACTACAGGTCTCAGAAGAGAAGGAGTCACATTTGGCTTTTTGAAAGCAAATTTTGCTCTGGGGGCATGCCGCATTTAGGAAGCCCCTATGGTGCCAGAACAGCAAAAAAAAACACATGGCATACCATTTTGGAAACTAGACCCCTCGGGGAACGTAACAAGGGGTAATGTGAACCTTAATACCCTACAGGTGTTTCACGACTTTTGCATATGTAAAAAAATATATATTTTTTTTACCTAAAATGCTTGTTTTCCCAAAAAGTTTACATTTTTTAAAAGGGTAATAGCAGAAAATACCCCCCAAAATTTGTTAGGCAATTTCTCCCGAGTACGGCGATACCCCATATGTGGCCCTAAACTGTTGCCTTGAAATACGACAGGGCTCCAAAGTGAGAGCGCCATGCGCATTTGAGGCCTAAATTAGGGACTTGCATAGGGGTGGACATAGGGGTATTCTACGCCAGTGATTCCCAAACAGGGTGCCTCCAGCTGTTGTAAAACTCCCAGCATGCCTAGACAGTCAACGGCTATCTGGCAATACTGGGAGTAGTTGTTTTGCAACAGCTGGAGGCTCCGTTTTGGAAACAGTGGCGTACCAGACGTTTTTCATTTTTATTGGGGAGGGGGGCTGTGTAGGGGGTATGTGTATACGTAGTGTTTTTTACTTTTTATTTTATTGTGTGTTAGTGTAGTGTAGTGTTTTTAGGGTACAGTCGCACGGGCGGGGGGTTCACAGTAGTTTCTCGCTGGCAGTTTGAGCTGCGGCAGAAATTTTGCCGCACCTCAAACTTGCAGCCGGATACTTACTGTAATCCTCCGCCCATGTGAGTGTACCCTGTACATTCACAGTGGGGGGGGGGGGGGAACATCCAGCTGTTGCAAAACTACAACTCCCAGCATGTACGGTCTATCAGTGCATGCTGGGAGTTGTAGTTTTGCAACAGCTGGAGGCACACTGGTTGTGAAACACCGAGTTTGGTAACAAACTCAGTGTTTTGCAACCAGTGTGCCTTCAGCTGTTGCAAAAGCTACAACCCCCAGCATGTACGGACAGCGGAAGGGCATGCTGGGTGTTGTAGTTATGCAACAGCTGGAGGCATACTACTTTGGCTGGGGATGCTGGGGATTGTAGTTATGCAACAGCTGGAGACACATTGGTTTGCTACTTAACTCAGTGTGCCCTCAGCTGTTGCAAAATTACAACTCTCAGCAGTCAACGACAGCCAACGGGCATGCTGGGAGTTGTAGTTATGCAACCACCAGATGCACCACTACAACTCCCAGCATGCACTTTAGCTGATTGTGCAAGCTGGGAGTTGTAGTTATACAACAGCTGAAGGTACACTTTTCCATAGAAAGAATGTGCCTCCAGCTGTTGCAAAACTACAAGTCCCAGCATGCCCATAAGGGAATGCTGGGAGTTGTGGTGGTCTGCCTCCTGCTGTTGCATAACTACAGCTCCCAGCATGCCCTTTTTGCATGCTGGGAGCTGTTGCTAAGCAACAGCAGGAGGCTGTCACTCACCTCCAACGATCCTCGCCGCACAGGTCAGTCCCTCGTCGTCGCCGCCGCCGCCGCTGCTCCTGGGGCCCCGATCCCAACATTGACGCCGGGGATCGGGGTCCCCAGCACCTGGGGTGCACCTCCCGCACCCGCTCACGTCCTCCGGAAGAGGGGCGGAGCGGGTTGCGGGAGTGACACCCGCAGCAGGCGCCCTGATTGGTCGGCCGGTAATCCGGCCGACGAATCAGGGCGATCGTGAGGTGGCACCAGTGCCACCTCACCCCTGCTGGGTCTGGCTGTTCGGGGCTGTCTCTGACGGCCCCGATCAGCCAATAATTCCGGGTCACCGGGTCACTGGAGACCCGATTGACCCGTAATCCGCCGCAGATCGCTGGACTGAATTGTCCAGCGATCTGCGGCCATCGCCAACATGGGGGGTCATCATGACCCCCCTGGGCGATATGCCCCGATGCCTGCTGAACGATTTCAGCAGGCATCGGGCACCGGCTCCGCTCCAGATGGTTGCGGGGGGCCGGTAAAACACATGACGTTCTCATACGTCATGTGTCCTTAAGGACTCGGAAATGGAGACGTATGAGAACGTCATGTGTCCTTAAGGGGTTAAGGAAACCTAACCGAAAGTGATTTTAAACCGCACTGCAGTACAATAGCAAGGATCAGACCACTGAAAACAGTGTTATGCTTCCCTCAGCTAGGGCAGAATAACCTACCTGAAAGGTTCCCTTTAAAGGGAATCTGTCGGTTCTATATCATGTTCAGAATCAGAACTGCAGGCATTGGCAGATAAATCATTCTCTTTGCTGATGGCTAACAAGGTCTGATTTTTCTATCATGATAAACAATAGGATTCTGATGGATCCAAACTTTGTACAATGCAAATCTATGTCATCCTATTGCCTTATTGTTTTATTGTTTGATGTCTGTTTTTTTCACATGAAAAGGATATTTCTATAGTAATAGTAATATCATGCAAGTAGACTAGGTTTATTCACAAACACTTTGATTTATTTGACTATTACATGCCATTTGCCCATTCACTCTTCCTAAAATGTACAAGGTGTTAGGTTAAAGTGTACTGTAGGGTAGACTTTTAATATAAGGCTAGGTGAGAGCCTGAGGGTACGATAACAATTCATATAACAGTTTTGTTCTAGAGATGACGGAAGTGTACCTGTTTTAACTGCTTGGCGCAGCTTGTATGTGTATGATTATACGTACAATATTATGTATGCAATCTATGTTGTGTTCACATTGTAATTGGCAGAGTGTTTGATCAACAAATGTGCATACAGGGATGTGGAAATCCTATCGCCCGACGCCCCGGGACATGCAGTTCCAGGCGCCGCGAAGGTGAATTTCTCTGACAGACAACCCAGCGGCCCCCAGGGTGTATGGAGCGGGCTCCTGACTCAAGCCGCTCCATACCTGGCAGCCCCCAGCTGATTACTATAGCTGGTGGCCGCCCCTAATAGCCGGCATGCAGATGGTCCACTGTAGAGGGAGCTGGAGGGCTTAACTCTTGTTCCCTGGTGTCCGTGGTTCTGTCATTGATAGAGCCTGACTGGACCAGGCTTTATCAATGGAGCGCAGAGCACACAGATCAATGGCATTCAATAGAACTGCATTGATCTGTATGAGGAATCTAATAATTCTTCCTAAAAGTCCCCTAAGGGACTAATAAAGTTTAAAAAAAAAGGTTTCAAAAAAAGTTTAAAAGAGACATGTTACCTCTTCTATATTAAAGGATTAAATCACCCCCTTTTCCTATATAAAAAAAACATAAACATAATAAAAACAAACATATTTGGTATCGCCTCATGCGCAATTTTCCGTACTATTAAAATATAACATATAATATATGCTGTACGGTAAATGACGTAAATGTAAAAAAAAAAAAAAACAGAATTGCATTTTTTATAACATCATATCCCAGAAAAAATAATGTAAAAAGCGATTTAAAAGGCAGATCAATACCAAAATGGTACAGATACAAACAACAGATTACGGCTTAAAAAATGAGCCATGATACAGCCTGGCATACAAAAATTAAATAAAAAAGCTACAGGGGTCAGAAAATGGCAATTAAAAAAATTCTAAAAAGTTTTGAATTATTTAAAAGTTAGTAAAACATGACAGACATTATACAAATTTGTATTGTTGTAATCAGGCCAACCTAAAGTATCAAAATAACAGGTCAGTTTGACCACAAGGTAAATGGCGTAAAAAGAAAACCACCAAATTTGCTAGATTCTTTTTTTTTATTTCAATTTCACCAACTTTTTGGGGTTTCGGAGCATATGTCATGGAAAAAAAAAGGTGTCATTACAAAGTGCAATCAGTCCCTCATATGGGTCTGTAGATGGAAAAATACTAAAGAGTTGTGAGGTGGAAAAAACGAATGTGCAAAAACGAAAATTGGCCCAGGCAAATAGATTGTTATAACGGAAAAGTAGATTGGGCTCCGTTTTAGTCCCTTGGACAAGTATTTTTATTTTTTTATTATTTCCACACCACTGCATAAACATTCATATTATCTGACATACAAGCTACTTGTGACTACCTGTATAATACCTGTATTGTTTCTAAATCTACTAAACAAGTAATAACACACATCCATTAGGCTGGTTATAAACATAGCATTTGGATCAGTAAATATTTTGGTCAGTATTTTTAGCCAAAAAATAGGAGTGGGTCTAAAATACAAAATAAGGTACAAATCTTTCCATTATAGTTTTTCTCTGTAGGCTCCACTCATGTGTGAACCCAGCCTTAAAGGGGTAATCCGCCCCTAGACATCTTATCCCCTACCCAAAGGATAGAGGATAAGATGCCTGAATGCGGGGGCCAGGCCTCCGTCTTCTGATGTACTCGCCTGTCTCCTGGTAGTGCCTCCATGCTCTGGACACTACGCTGACAAACACAGCAAACCTTCTTGCCACAGCTCACATTGATGTGCCATCCTGGATGAGCTGCATTACCTGAGCCACTTGTGTGGGTTGTAGACTTCGTCTCATGCTACCACTAGAGTGAAAGCACCGCCAGCATTCAAAAGTGACCAAAGCATCAGCTAGGAAGCATAGGAACTGAAAAGTGGTCTGTAGTCACCACCTGCATAACCACTCCTTTATTGGGGGTGTCTTGCTAATTGCCTATCATTTCCACCTGTTGTCTGTTCCATTTGCACAACAGCATGTGAAATTGATTGCCAATCAGTGTTGCTTCCTGAGTGGACAGTGTGATTTCACAGAAGTGTGATTGACTTGGAATTACATTGTGTTGTTTAAGTGTTCCCTTTATTTTTTTTGAGCAGTGTATAATTTATGCTACTGTGAAACGTATTCAATGCTCAGTATAGTAAACTTTATGCATAAAAAACTTAAAAAGGTATACAGTTTAGAAAGGTGGGGCCTCATCTCTTGCCCAAGCTGTAGAATGGTTACAAAGAGTAACCTTCTCTATGGAGGACCGGTCTTGTGCTGTGATCAATCGGGGTCTGAATGCTCAGACACCCATAGATCATTAGGACCCATCGGGAGAAGAACATGGCTGCATGCTTCACTCCCTGACTCACATCGATCTCTGTCCAGTTTTCAGAAGATGGCCCCACAGTCCTTGCAGTCTGAGGGATGTCCGCATGGAGATTTTCCGTGCGGACATAATGACATGGGAAAATAGCCCAAGGATTTCAGATAAAAACTTTTAACCATCACTACACTCTGATTATCAGTTATCATTGGGGAAAGCTGTAAGCAGCTGCACAGTGATTATACACCTCAAGCATTGTAGATCAAGGTATCATAACATGCAGAGAGCACACTGTCTACATTAATATGTGGATCGCACGCTATTTTAAAAGTAAATTATAAGGTTTATTTTTCATATTTTGAGAAACGTATTCTGAGCCTCCTAGAAAAAGATCTGCTTCATGGTACAAGGAATATTGTATGACTATTGCATCAGTTACCATTACTGTATGTTACCGTCTCCAAACAATGCAAACAATGGACTAGAGTTCTGTGAACTTTAGCTCACAAAAAATAGATTATGCTGCATCACCGTTACAAGCAAGGCTTTATCTACAAGTGACAAGAAATACAACCACACAAAAACACTGCCATAGATTATGCCAGAAAAAAAATGATTTCTCGGCATAATAATAACATGTGTCAACATAAGAGGAAGTCGCATCTGAAACCTCAGAATGATCTCCCAGGAAATACTAGTAAAAAACCTCAATCACCAACCCAAACGTCACATGGCTGAACATAAAAAAAGATCACATACAACTACATGATGGGACAGAGAAAATGATGACAGTTTAAACAAGCTGCTTACGTACTGCACGCAGTAAATACAGTAAGTTGCTATTTACATACTGTAATGTAATTAAGTCAGAACTGATTATACTCAAATAGAAAATCATTTCAGTGACTAATGAAATGAAAACATGAGCAAAGGCTAGGTTCAGATCTGCAATGGAGTTCCATTCGGGGTGGGAGGCTATTTTTTTTGCAGATTCCGTTTATTTAGCAGGATTTGACTGGACAAAAAGATATGGAAGGAAGTATTTTTTGTCTGGTCAAATTCTGCTAAGTGAATGGTCACCAGACAGAAACCTAATGGACCCTTTTCAAATCAAAAGGATCTCTCGGAATCTCTCTGGGACCATACAGTTCCATTTTCTGGTACCAAAATGAATCTGCAATGTAGGCCCCTAGCAGACCTCTGACACAAATGTGAACCCAGCATAACAGTGGCCCCACAATCAAAGAAAAGCCATATAAATAAATATAAATGATTCTTCCACCTATCTTGAGCCTATATTAAAGAGTACCTTTCACCAAAAAAAAAATACTTTTAACCCCTTAAGGACCGTTTTTTTTTCCATTTTTGCATTTTCGTTTTTTGCTACTTGCCTTTAAAAAATAATAACTCTTTCAATTTTACACCTAAAAATCCATATGATTGCTTATTTTTTGCGCCACCAATTCTACTTTGTAATGACATCAGTCATTTTGCCCAAAAATCTACGGTGAAACAGAAAAAAAAATCAGTGTGCGACAAAATTGAAAAAAAAAACCCGTTTTGGGGGCTTCCGTTTCTATGTAGTACATTTTTCAGTAAAAAGGACACCTTATCGTTATTCTGTAGGTCCATACGATTAAAATGATACCCTACTTATATAGGTTTGATTTTGTCGGACTTCTGGAAAAAATCATAATACGTTTAAAATTGTCATCTTCTGACCCGTATAACTTTTTTATTTTTCCGTGTATGGGGCGGTATGAGGGCTCATTTTTTGCGCCGTGATCTGAAGTTTTTAACGGTACCATTTTTGCATTGATAGGACTTATTGATCATTTTTAAGTTATATAAAAAGTGACCAAAAATGCACTATTTTGGACTTTGGAATTTTTTTGCGCGGACGCCATTGACCGAGCGGTTTAATTAATGATATATTTTTATAATTCGGACATTTCCGCATGCGATCATACCATATATGTTTATTTTTATTTTTATTTACACTGTGTTTTTTTTTTATGGGAAAAGGGGGGTGATTCAAACTTTTAATAGGGGAGGGGTTAAATGATATTCATTCACTTTTTTTTCACTTTTTTTTTGCAGTGTTATAGCTCCCATAGGGACCTATAACACTGCACACACTGATCTTTATCATTGATCACTGGTTTCTCATAAGAAACCAATGATCGATGATTCTGCCGCATGAGTGCTCATGTCTGGATCTCAGGCTCTGAGCAGTCATTCGGCGATCGGACAGCGAGGAGGCAGGTAGGGGCCCTCCCGCTGTCCTGTAAGCTGTTTGGGATGCTGCGATTTCGCCGCGGCTATCCCGAACAGCCCACTGAGTTAACCGGCAGCTTTCGCTTTTATCCGCGCGGCTCAGCTCTGAGTGTGCGGCTAAAGGGTTAATAGCGTGCGGCGCCGCAATCGGCGCTGCACGCTATTAGCGGCGGGTCCCGGCTTCACTATGACGCCGGGCCCGCCGTGATATCATGCGGGGTTACTGTGTAACCCCCGCGTTATTTCACTGGAGCAGGACCAAGGACGTACCTGTACGTCCTTGGTCCTTAAGGGGTTAATATAGTGTTCCTTGTGTAATTAGCAGACACTTCCCCATTCACTTGCTTTTAAAATGATTAACATAAATATGTTTAAAATGTACATGAGAAAAACGGCCACTAGGTGGCTCTGTTCTGTTCCCTGCCACAATTAATACAGTGAGTTTGGTCTCCTTCTGGCCTGTCAGGAGACCAAACTCAGGAAGTGTTTCTCTGCACTGAACTTGATTGACAGCTGCACAGATCCTCACTGAAATGCTGTAAGGGTGGAAGTGGTCCCCCAGCAGGTATCAGTGATGTCATACCTTCTGGGAAACGCCCACATTCTCCTGTTGGGAGATATCACTATGTGAGCAAGAATAAAGGTAAGATACACAGCTTTTTAAAGCTCTTTTTTAAGGGTGGGAAGGGTGTTAGGAGTAGTTAGAGAACATAGCCTGAGGTAGTTTAGAAAAGTTTATTTGATGACAGGTAATTTTTAAGCTCTTCCACTTGGCAATGTTCTGAATTTCCATAGAGAATGAATGGAGCGCTGGCCCTGCACGTGTATTCAAAGGCACAGTTTGCCTGCATTCTTGTGATTGTGAAGGACCAAGTGGTTGGACCCCCACCGTTCTGCTAGTTATCCCCTATGGGGTAACTTTTCTAAATAAGAAGCTAACAAGCTTTTAAAATTCTGATGGTAAAAGGGGTTGTCCCAGGAGTAGAAAAAGACCCACCTATTATGCTCCCCGGCACTTAATTTCTGCTTTGTGGTTGTCTCAGAAGTATACTGTTTCAAGACAGGAAGGGCAGGTGCTTGACGCAAACATCTGGTGTGGGTGTAATCATGCCCACATGCAGTATAGTGCAGAGATGTGGAGAGTAGAAGAAAGCCGCTCTGTATCTCTGCAATAGATAGGACAATTGTATTGGGTGTCAGGAGTGACATCTGCTGTGATCTGTCCTTAACTGCAGGTACTACTACTCCCAACATGGAGCACACTCTGCTCCATGCTGGAAGCTTTAGTACCTGCATTAATAGACAGAACGCAGGTGTGTAACTTCTGACATCTGTTGCGATCTGTCTATTAATGCAGGTACTACAGCTCCCAACATTGAGCAGAGTGTGATCCATGTTGGGAGTAGTAGTACCTGCAGTTAAGGATAGATCACAGCGGATGTTACTCCTGACACCCGCTGTGGTCCTCCTGTATAATGTATAGATGCGACTGGCCGCTCTTCTATGGTCCCCTGCACTGATGTATATATATATATATATATATATATATATATATATATATACACCAATTCCTATTTCCCACAGAGAGTTGTGATTGGCTGGAACCATCTGGCGGAAAATATGAATAGGTGTATACAGTTGGGATCAAAAGTTTGGGCACCCCAGGTAAAAATTTGTATTAATGTGCATAAAGAAGCCAAGGAAAGATGGAAAAATCTCCAAAAGGCATCAAATTACAGATTAGACGTTCTTATAATATGTCAACAAAAGTCAGATTTTATTTCCATCATTTACACTTTCAAAATAACAGAAAACAAAAAAATGGTGTATGCAAAAGTTTGGGCACCCTGCAGAATTTATAGCATGCACTGCCCCCTTTGCAAAGCTGAGACCTCCAAGTGTCATGGATTTTTCTCAATCATCATCTGGGAAGACCAAGTGATTTCAATCTCAAAGGTTTTAAATGTCCAGACTCATCTGACCTTGCCCCAACAATCAGCACCATGGGTTCTTCTAAGCAGTTGTCTAGAAATCTGAAACTGAAAATAGTTGACACTCACAAAGCTGGAGAAGGCTATAAGAAGATAGCAACACATTTTCAGATGTCAATATCCTCTGTTCGGAATTTATTTAAGAAATGGCAGTCATCAGGAACAGTGGAAGTTAAAGCAAGATCTGGAAGACCAAGACAAATATCAGACAGAACAGCTTGCAGGATTGTGAGAAAAACAATTCAAAACCCTTGTTTGACTGCACAATCCCTCCGGAAACATCTGGCAGACACTGGAGTTGTGGTACACTATTCCACTATAAAGAGAAAAAAAACCTCTTCTACATCCTCACCACAAAATCAGCATTTTAACTTTGCAAATGAACATATAGAAAAGCCTGATGCATTTTGGAAACAAGTTCTGTGGACCGATGAGGTTAAAATTTAACTTTTTGGCCGGAATGAGCAAAGGTACATTTGGAGAAGAAGGGGAACAGAATTTAATGAAAAGAACCTCTGTCCTACTGTTAAGCATGTGGGGTGGATCAATCATGCTTTGGGGTTGTATTGCAGCAGGTGGCACAGGGAACATCTCATGAGTAGAAGGAAAAATTGATTCAATAAAATTTCAGCAAATTTTGGATGCTAACTTGATGCCATCTGTGAACAAGTTGAAGTTAAAGAGACACACAAAAAAAAGTAGAAACTTAACCTTAGGCTAGGTTCAAACTACGGAATTTCTGCCTTCAATTTCGCTTTGAAATTGCAGGCAGAAATTCTGCTTATTAAAATGCATAGTGAATGGGTTTCCGTTCACAAATTCACACTTCAGAATTTGTGAAGCAGAATTTGTGAACGGAAAATCCACGTGAAAATTTCCGCCTGAAGAATGGTGTTGCTCATTCTTCAGGTGGAAATACTCTAATGGAGACTGCAGTGTCTGCACAGTCCTAGCGCCGACTGATTCAGTCTGCGCTGGCCGCACTCAGAATCTCCAGGTGGAAATTTTCTTCCCAGGGATTCTGCAGTGTGAACCTAGCCTTACTGCTACAATGAGAAAAAAAATCTTATATGTGGCAATTCTTCTAGGGGAATTGTGTCTCATGAGAACAACACACACTGGTAAAATATTCATGATATGGACCCTTATTCAACCTGAGTTCTGTCATACAGGTCTCTAGACAGTTTTGTTAAGCACATGAGGTCAGTGTAGCTGTCCTCTGATCTCCCTTAAAGGGATACTCCGTCCCTAGACATCTTATCTCCTATCCATTCGTTTAGAGCGTCGGGTGCAGAACCAGAGTGCCAGAGGTTCGTGATGTCACAGCCATGCCCCCTCAATGCAAGTCTATGGAGGGGGCGTGACGGCATTGAGGGGGCATGGCCACAACATCACGATCGGGGTGTGGCCGTGACATCATGAGCCTCCGCATCGCCAGTCATCCGGCATGGAGCGAAGTTCGCTCTGTGCACCAGATGTCTGGGGTGCCAAAGCCAAGATCGCGGGGGTCCCCAGTAGCAGGACCCCCACAATCAGACATATTTTCAAAGGATAGGGGATAAGATGTCTAGTGGCAGAATACCGCTTTAATGCACTGAACTCTGGTGAAAGAAAACTAGCAGAATTTAGAATTTCAAAATGGACATGAATGAATTACACCTATTTGTTAGTTAAAGTAGTCAGGGGTGTGGAAATTTTAAAAAAAACTACTTGTCCAAGGGACTAAAGCGGAACACAATCTACTTGCCCCTCAAGAAAATCCACTTGTCCTGGTAGATAAAATAATTTCAACCAAAATAGTACGATCCCTCCACTAGACCACCAGGGATGGATATAAGGTCCCTTTAGACACTGCTGTCAACTTAGACAGCGGTGATCTAATGGTTTAATAGCGGCCACGGCGATCGCAGCATGCCAGGCTATTAGCGGCGGGAGAGCTGTAGCTCCTTTTATGCCGAGGCAAGCCCAAAAAAGTCTAGATGTAACTTTTTGATCACCTTATAAAAAATTCATATGAAGTGACCAAAAATGAGCAATTCTGGACTATTTTTTACATTTACACCGTTCACCGTACGGTTTAATTAACATTATATTTTAATAGTCTGGAAATTTCCACATGTAGAGATACCACTTATGTTTATTTTAGTACATTATTTTTATTTAAAGAAAATTGGAAACTTTTATTAGGAAAGGGGCTTATTCACATATATACGCACTTTTTAAAATATTTTAATCACTATTTTTCAGTCTCAATAGGGACTTATGTGTTACTGGGGGGGGGGGGGGCGGGTTTCAGTTGATCCAGTTTATGTGGTGCATTTTGTGTCAGAAAATGCTGGAAGTTGCATTTAGTTACTAGATAACTACAACTCCCAGCATGCCCTGATACAGCCTATGGTTGTGTGGGTGTTGCAGCATGTTGCACTGTATAGTAGTACAGTTAAGGTTATTGTGTAACATGCTGGGAGTTGTAGTTTTGGTTCGTGTCAGCTGCAGAGCCATACGCTGTGTCAAGGAATACTGGGAATTGCAGTTAGTAACTACAACTCCCAGCATGCCCTGATGCAGCCTATGGCTCTGCAGCTGCCCCCCCCCCCCCCACCCCCATACACTCTGAGCGCCGATGTAAGGTGCAGACTTGCATCCGCTCCTGCGCCTCACACCGGCATTAAAGAAAAATAAGGGGGAAGTCGGTCTGTCCCTGCTTGCCCGTTACAGGGATAAATCTATGACAAATTCACCTGCCCGGCGCCCAAAACTACTTGTCCCGGGCGTCGGGCGATAGGATTTCCACAACCCTGGTAGTTTAAAGTGTACCTGTCATCAACAAAAACCTTTTATAAAATGTAAATAATACCATTATATGTATATTTGTAATCACATTGGTTAAACATGTGTATATTTTTGTCCCTGCAGCTATTGCCTGTGTGTCTTTATGAGGAGTCCAAATACAGGAAGTGTGGGCGGGACAAGCAGGGCTCTGTGCACTGAGGACAAGCAGGGCTCTGTGCACTGAAGACAAGCAGGGCTCTGTACACTGAGGACAAGCAGGGCTCTGTACACTGAGGACAAGCAGGGCTCTGTACACTGAGGACAAGCAGGGCTCTGTACACTGAGGACAAGCAGGGCTCTGTGCACTGAGGACAAGCAGGGCTCTGTACACTGAGGACAAGCAGGCCTCTGTACACTGAGGACAAGCCGTGCTCTGTACACTGAGGACAAGCATGGCTCTGTACACTGAGGACAAGCAGGGCTCTGTACACTGAGGACAAGCAGGGCTCTGTACACTGAGGACAAGCAGGGCTCTGTACACTGAGGACAAGCAGGGCTCTGTACACTGAGGACAAGCAGGACTCTGTACACTGAGGCTCTGTGACATGTTATGGGCTCACACATGAGTATTATTGGCAAGCCAGGAGCCTGCACAGAGCCCTGCTTGTCCTCCCCACACTTCCTGTATTTGGACTCCTCATAGAGACACACAGACAATGGCTGCAGAGACAGCATTTTTTCACCCAAAAATATACACATTTTTTATCCAATGTATATTACAAATATACATATAATGTTATTATATACATTATATAAAAAGTTTTTGTTGACGACAGGTACACTTTAAGAATCATAATGATATTACTACTTGGCAGTGTGAATGGTTTTACTGCAGGAATTGCTGTATAGTGTGTTGCTTATGACATATTCCTTGTTTGACAAACCTGAAATGGGCACGAGGTGAGCTGCCTGATAGACACAACCAGAAATTCACTATTATATTCTTTACCATTATCTGTTTCAGAATCCCATTGGAATCCTGGTCCTATTGTCAAAATGTCAAGGTCTATTTGGGTGGGATGATTTTTTTTTTCAGCCCAGCTGTCTAGTTTGACGCAAGGCTTTGCTTACATATTGGGGAAAGATAATGTGGATGCAGTCTTCCAACCCCGCCTGCACTACTAAGATCACTATGTGCTGGAAGACAGTGGGAAAAGTCACAATGACATGTCATAATGGTCATGATGCTCATGATGTCCTTGAGATCCTATGCCAGCTATGAGCCATTTCCACTCTAAATTATGCCAATAATTGGCAAAAAAAAACCTTATTACAAAGTGTTGGGTGCAGCGTAACCTGGCCAAAAAGACATGGGGGGATACTTATCAAAACCTGTGCAGAGGAAAAGTTGCCCATAGCAACCAACCAGATTGCTTCTTTCATTTTGGAGGCCTTGTTAAAAATGAAAGAAGCGATCTGATTGGTTGCTATGGGCAATTAGGCAACTTTTCCTCTGCACAGGTTTTGATAAATCTCCCCCATAAAGTTTTGCTCAAATCAGCTTTGTGCAAAAATATGCTAATATTTTAAGTACATTTAAGTTTACCTGTCATTTAAAAAACTTGACATGCAACAGAGACATGTCAAAGGTTTTTTACAAGACCCTAAGACCCCCAACAATCAGGAGAACGAGTGGGGAAAAGCATGCGGTAGTAAGTTTTGCTTCCCAACTCTTATTGATCTTTGTTTCACTGCTCTATTGCAAGTCTATGGGGCAGCAACACAGTGTGCTACCATAGTTACATAGTTAGTACGGTTGAAAAAAGACATATGTCTATTAAGTTCAACCAGGGAATTGAAGGGTAGGGGTGTGGCGCGATATTGGGGAAGGGATGGGATTTTATATTTCTTTATAAGCATTAATGTTATTTTGTTCCAGGAATGTATCTAATCCTGTTTTAAAGCTGTTAATTTTTCCTGCTGTGACCAGTTCCTGAGGTAGACTGTTCCATAAGTTCACAGTTCTCATGGTAAAGAAGGCGTGTCGCCCCTTGAGACTAAACCTTTTCTTCTCCAGACGGAGGGAGTGCCCCCTCTTCCTTAGGGGGGTTAACCTGGAACAGTTTTTCTCCATATTTTTTGTATGGGCCATTTATAAACTTATATACATTTATCATATCCCCCCTTAAACGTCTCTTCTCAAGACTAAACAATTGTTACTCCTTTAATCGCTCCTCATAGCTAAGATGTTCCATGCCCCATATTAGTATAGTCGCACGTCTCTGCACCCTTTCCAACTCCGCAGTGTCCCTTTTATGGACTGGTGCCCAAAACTGAACAGCATATTCCAGATGAGGCCGTACCAATGCTTTATAAAGGGGGAGTATTATGTCCCTGTCCCTCGAGTCCATGCCTCTTTTTATACATGACAATATCCAGCCGGCCTTGGAAGCAGCAGCTGGGGTGTCCCTGCTCATTCTCCTGTTCGGTGGTGGTCTTACCACTGAGACTCTGACCAATAAAACCTTTGACATGTCTCTGTGACACATCAAAAGTTTTTTTTTTTTTTTTTTTTTTTTAAATGACAGGTACATTTAACATATCTGCTGCTGCTACGTTTTCTGCAGATCTGTAACACCTGCACATGTATTGATAATTCCCTTCTGTTTATTAAAGGAGTACTCCACTGGAAAAAAATCAAATAAAATCAACTGTTGCCAGAAAGTTAAACAGATTTGTAAATCACTTGTATTAAAAAAAAAATCTTTATCCTTCCAGTACTTATCAGCTGCTGTATGATCCACAGGAAGTTCTTTTCTTTTTGAATTTCCTTTCTGCCTGACCACAGTGCTCTCTGCTGACACCTCTGTCCATATCAGGAACTGTCCAGAGCAGGATAGGTTTGTTATGGGGATTTGCTTCTACTCTGGACAGTTCCTAAAAGGGACAGAGGTGTCAGCAGAGAGCACTGTGGTCAGACAGAAAGGAAATTCAAAAAGAAAAGAAATTCCTGTGGAGCATATAACAGCTGAGAAGTACTGGAAGGATTAAGATTTTTAAATAGAAGTAATTTACAAACCTGTTTTACTTTCTGGCACCAGTACCGCATTAAAGTCAATGGGGAAAATCGGCAGTATATCTGCAGCAGATCCGACACAACAGCATACATACTGCCAATTTAAAATATATGTGTAATGCCGAGCGCTCCGGGTCCCTCTCCTCCCCCAGAGCGCTTGCGGCGTTTGGCTCCTGTTCGCAGCGCCCCGGTCAGACTCGCTGACCAGGAGCGCTGCTCTGGTTCCCCCAGCAGGGATGCGATCCGTGCGGCGGGACGTGCCTGCCCGCGGGTGGCATCCCGTTCTGTTCACCTGCCCCGTCCTCCGTCTGCTCAGTCCCGGCACGCATGGTCCCGCTCTCTAGGATCTAGACCAGCAATTTGCGGCGATTCTGGGCCAATGGGGTCAGTGATAGGAGCTGGGCATACTGGGAGTTGTAGTTTTGCAACATCTGGAGGGCAACAGTTTGGAGACCGCTCTGTAGTGGTCTCCAAACTGTGGTCCTCCAGATGTTGCAAAACTACTACTTTCAGCATGCACTGACTGCCTAGGCATGCTGGGAGTTGTAGTTTTGCCACATCTGAAGTGACACAGTTTGGAGACCACTATACAGTGGTCTCCAAACTGTAGCCCTCCCGATGTTGCAAAACTACAATTCCCGGCATGCCCAGTCAGGGATGCCATGCTGGGCAGTGTAGTTCTGCAATATCTGGCCCTTCATAGGTTGCAGAACTACAACTCCTAGCATGCCTGAACAGTCTGGGCATGCTTGGAGTTGTAGTTTTGCAACATCTGGAGCGCTACAGTTTGAAGACCACTACTTAGCGGTCTCCAAACTGTTCTTCCCCAGTTGTTGCATAACTACAACTCCTAGCATGCCCAGACTGTCCAGGCATGCTGGGAGTTGTAGTTCTGCAACATCTGAAGGGCCAGATATTGCAGAACTACACCGCCCAGCATCCCTGACTGTCTGGGCATGCTGGGAATTGTAGTTTTGCAACAGCTGTAGGCACACTGGTTGGGAAACACTGAGCTAGAGTCTGTCTCCTAACTCAGTGATTCCAACCCGTGTACCTCCAGCTGATGCAAAACTACAACTCCCAGAATTCACTGACAGACCGTACATGCTGGGAGTTGTAGCAATAGCTGGAGGCACACGGGTTGGAATCACTGAGCTAGAGTGGTTCCCCACCAGCGTGCCTACAGCTGTTGCAAAACTACAACTCCCAGCATGTACGGTCTGAAGGTTTGAGCCCCCCCATGTGAATAAATGTACAGGGTACATTCACACAGGCGGGTTTACAGTGGGTGTCCTTCTACAAGTATGAGCTGTGGCAAATTTGCAGCCGCAGCTCATACTCCCAGCGGAAAATTCACTGTGAACCCCCGCCTGTATGTACGTACCCTAAAAACACTACACTACACTGACACAAAATAAAAAGAAAACACTACATATACACTACACCCCTACACAGTTACACCCCCCTCCCCCCCATAAAAATGAAAAACGTCTCATAGGGCAGTGTTTCTAAAACAGAGCCTCCAGCTGTTACAAAACAACAACTCCCAGTATTGCTGGACAGCCATTGACTGTCCTGGCAGGCTGGGAGTTTTGCAACAGCTGGAGGCACCCTGTTTGAGAAACACTGCCGTAGGGTTTAGGTGGAGACAAGCCCCATACTTGTATCCAGGTCCGCCTCTATTGCAAAGTCTGAATTTAGGCCTCAAATGAGTTTGGCGCTCTCTCACTTCAGGGCCCTGACGTATTTCAAGGCAACAGTTTAGGGCCACATATGGGGTATTTCCGTACTCAGGAGAAATTGTGTTACAAATTTTGGGGGGATTTTTCTCCTTTTACCCCTTATGAAAAGGAAAAGTTGGGGGCTACACCAGCATGTTAGTGTAAAAAAAAAATTACACTAACATGCTGGTGTTGCCCTAGACCCCTTAAATTGGTAATGCAATTTCTTCTGAGTACGGAAATACCCCATATGTGGGCGTAAAATGCTCTGCAGGTGCACAACAAGGCTCAGGAGTGAGAGAGCGCCATGTACATTTGAGGCCCAAATTGGTGATTTGCACAGGGGTAGCTGATAGTTACAGAAGTTCTGACATGAATGCAAAAAAAAACACCATGTGACCCCATTTTGGAAACTACTCCCCTCACGGAAGGTAACAAGGGGTATAGTGTACCTTAACACCCCACAGGTCTTTGACAAATTTTTGTTAAAGTTGGACGTGAAAATAAAAATGTTTTATTTTTTCCCCCCTGAAATGCTGGTGTTACCCCAAATTTTTCATTTTCACAAGGGGTAACAGGAAAAAAGCCTCTCAAAATTTGTAACCCCATTTCTTCTGAGTATGGAAATACCCCATATGTGGATGTAAAGTGCTCTGCTGGAGGACTACAATGCTCAGAAGTGAAGGAGCTCCATTGGGCTTTTGGAGATAATTAGGCTGGAATTGAAGGCCATGTGTGTTTACAAAGCCCCCATGATGCCAGAACAGTGGACCACCACCTCCCACACACACATTTGACCCCATTTTGGAAACTACACCCCTCATGTAATGTAATAAGGGGTACAGTGAGCATTTACACCAAGCAGGTGTCTGACAGATTCTTGGAACAGTGGTCCGTGAAAATGAAAAATGTAATTTTTCATTTGCACAGCCCACTGTTTTAAAGATCTGTCAAACACCAGTGGGGTGTAAATGCTCACTGCACCCCTTGTTACAACCCTTGAGGGGTGTTGTTTCCAAAATGGGGTCAAATGTGGGAGGGGTCCACTGTTCTGGCACCACGGGGGGCTTTGTAAACGCACATGGCCCCCGACTTCCATTCCCACCAAATTCTCTCTTCAAAAGCCCAATGTCGCTCCTTCCCTTTTGAGCATTGTAGTGTGCCTGCAGAGCACTTTACATCCACATATGGGGTATTTCCATACTCAAGTGAAATGGGGTTACAAATTTTGGGGAGCATTTTCTCCTATCACTCCTTGTGAAAATGAAAAGTTTGGGGTAACACCAGCATTTTAGTGTTAAAAATCTAATTTTTAATTTTCACGTCCCACTTTAATGAAAGTTTGTCAATCACCTGTGGGGTATAACGACTCAATTTACCCCTTGTTACGTTCCTTGAGGGGTGTAGTTTCCAAAAAAGTATGCCATGTGTTTTTTTTTCTTACTGTTCTGACATCATGGGGGCTTCCTAAATGTAACATGCCCCCCAAAAACCATTTCAGTAAAATTTGCTGTCCAAAATCCCATTGTCGCGCCTTCCCTTCTGAGCCCTCTAGTTCACCCACAGAGCACTTTACATCCAAATATGAGGTACTTCCTTACTCGAGAGAAAATGAATTACAAGTTTTGGGGGCGTTTTTACCTTTTACCCCTTGTAAAAATGAAAACAATGGGGCTGCAATAACATGTTAGATGTTAGTGTAAAAAATGAAGATTTAGATTTTTCTCCTCCATTTTGCTGCTATTCCTGTGAAATACCTAAAGGGTTAACAAACTTTTTGAATGTCATTTTGAATACTTTGAGGGGTGCAGTTTTCATAATGGGGTCCATCATAGAGGATTTCCAACATTAAGACCCTCAAATTCACTTCTAAACTTAACTGGTCCCTGAAAAATTCTGATTTAGAATTTTTTGTGAAAAACTGCTGCTCTACTTTGAAGCCCTCTGATGTCTTCAAAATGTAAAAACATGTCAACTTTATGATGCAAACATGAAATTAACATATTGCATATATGAATCAATATGTAATTTATTGGACATGTCCCTTTTCCTTTCAAGCAGAGAGCTTCAAAGTTAGAAAAATGCTACATTTTAAAATTTTTCCTGAAATTTTGGAATTTTTCACCAAGAAATGATGCAAGTACTGACGAAAATTTTGCGCTAACATAAAGTAGAATATGTCACGAAAAAACAAACTCGGAATCAAATTTATAAGTATAAGCATCCCAGAGTTATTAATGCATAAAGTGATATTAAATCAAAGGATTTAGACTGGATTTTCCTGTCTAACTTTGTCGCACAGAAAGTCACAGTCTAAATAGGTGCGACTTTTCTGTGACTTTTGCTTTAGAGGATTTTTAGAACATGATGCATTCTAGTCTATTTTAGACGGAAAAATGCATTGGTGCTGAATTTATAAAAAGCGATTTTTCAATGACAAGTCGCATCGGCTGAAAGTACGCCAAAATGTCAGACCATACTGAAGCAGGTTTAAATACAGTCTAAAGCATAGATCACGAAGTCCGTGCGCAGAATTTATCAAGAGCGGTGCGACTTTTGATAAATTAAGCGCACAATAGACCGGCCTAACCCTCTGTAGTTTGGTCTATATTGATGCGGACTATAGACAGCTTTGATAAATATCCCCCATAGAGGTCAGATTTGAAAAAAAAAATGCTCCCGTCCTTAAGGTCATAATGGGCTCCGTCCCCAAGGGGTTAAAGCCGGCATCAAAGTGGAGAAACTGTCGCTTCTACAGTTTGGGCCATTACAGCTATTCTATATATACAATGATCGCTTCCATCTAAAGTTTGAATGAGTTGACATTGCTACAATAACAGTTGTATTTACAAATAAGAACATCAGTAATTGAGTAATCTATACAGTAATATACAATAGTGTGCTGCTTCCCAACCAGTGTGCCTCCAGCTGTTGCAAAACTACAACTCCCAGCATGCCCGGACAGCCTTCGGCTGTCCGGGCATGCTGGGAGTTGTAGTTTAGCAACAGCTGGAGGCACCCTGGTTGGGAAACACTGCAGTAGTGCACTTTTCATAATTGTTCAATGCCCACATAATGATGCCCCACTGCCCATGTGTCCCTGAGTAGCTGTCATTCAGAAGTGCCCAGCCCTGCCTCCTGTGTGCCAGCTCCTGCCCTGCCATGTAAAGAGAAGCTTGCACATGTTCTACACAAGAAGTCTAGGCTGCAGGCGATCTGGCTGTCGGTATACAGAACTAATGGCCAACTCTGCTATCTACAGGCTGCAGCTCAGCAACTTCTCCAAGTTCCTGCACAGTCCCCAGCTCACACACACACACACACTGGCAGCTGCCACCCGCTGTCATGTGGCTGTCACATTGCTGCTCCTCTCTGTCTCATCTTGTGCTCTTACTCACCGGGCTCCTTGCTCTGTGCTCAGTGACAGTAGCGGCTTGTAGGGCCCTGGTAAGGAGGCTTCAGCTGTCATGGGGCCGTCCTGGGGGCGGGCAGCTGCATCAACAAGTGAAGTGTAGCTACACCCAGATAGGGAGGAGATGGCTCACACTGTGTTCTGCACCCTGCCAGCCTCGGGATAGGGACTCTCTGTACTCACTGTACTCAGGACAATGGGGCCAATTCAGCTCTGAGGAAGTGGTGGCACCAAAACCTGCTATGAGGAATGGCCAAGCCATATTCACAAGAAATGGCTTTGGTTGAGTAATACATTTCATGAATAAATGACAGTGGCAGGGTAGGATGGTGATGCCCTGTGTTGGCATCCCATTCTCTGCACCATCAGAAATAAAAATACTGCACTTTTTGAACTGCAGCTTTCATAGAAGGAGATTTATCAAGCTCCATAGTAGTTTTTTTTTTGTTTTGTTTTTTGCGTAAAAGAGTCGCACGTGCGACTTTTCTAGACATGCTGCGACTTTTAGATTTTTGCTTCTTCCAAAGCACATTTCTGAAATCTGCTCACGTAGTAATTTAGAAGGAGATTTATCATGCTTTTCAAACGTATGGCTTTTGTATGTTTATATATTTAACTTACTTTTACTTGCTTTGCTTTATATGCTTATATATTTAACTTACTTTTGCTTACATGCGACCTGTTTATCAAATAAAAAGAGATTGTCCAGCGAAAAGGATATTGTGCCAAAGGGGATTCTTCTTTATTGCATAAAAAGCCAGTATAGAGGAACACACATGGACAATGTGACGCGTTTCAGGGGTCGTAGTGCACCCTTAGTCGACTAAGGGTGCACTACGACCCCTGAAACGTTTCACATTGTCCTGTATACTGGCTTTTTATACAATAAAGAAGAATCCTTTTTGGCACAATATCCTTTTCGCTGGACAATCTCTTTTTATTGCTGGTCTGCTTTGTGTGCCTGCCATAGCACAGTCCGGGCGAGGGGATAATTGCACAGTGAGCTGGATTTCTTGTCTACTATATCTGCCTATTTATCAAATAGTCGCACGACCTTGATAAATAAATCGCATGTAAGCAAAACCCGGGAAACCCGCTTACAAAGACATTTTTTAAAGCAGAAAAGTTTTCCCTTATGTTAATAGCCAAAATTTTTATCTACCCTTTATTGCCAGTAGCGTTGCTAGAGAGTGACGGGGAGGGGGGGGGGGGGGGTTCGTACCGCATCGGGTGACACCCTGACTGGCCTGCCTGGCACTAAATAGCAGCGCTCCAACTATCCTGCAACAACCCATCCACCCTGCTCAAAAATAAAAAATATTAAAAACATACTATGCCGCACCATGAATATCCGTACTCTGGAGGCTTTTTTGTTTAATTTTGAGCCCACATTTTGTGAGGCCGGAGTTTATGTCAGGAAGGAAGACAGCGCAGCCCCAACAGGCACATAAATAGTGAAGCCCCACACACAAAAAAACGTCTTGATACGTTACCCACCCCAAAATGTGCATGAAGCTGTATTACTTTGGATGTTTCTTTTTTTTAAGGAAAACTTTTAGTGCCACATATCATATGGGTTATTTACGTAGTCTGTAAAAATTCTTACACAATTATTTTGTGCCTTATTTTATTTTAACACAACATTCATTTTAAAATGCAGTGGGTACGCCAGCATGGTCGTGTCCCAAAATTAACAAGGTGGGCAGTGTGTATTTGCAACCTTAAAATGTATAGTTATTAGTTATATAATACATTTTTTCTATAATTAACATTAATGTAGTAGCTTTGTTTCATGATGCAGAACAAGAACAGTTGTTAAAGTGGGCGTTAATTTCCTTTTCTGCGGACGTATGTACTTTCTATAAGGCTGCATTTACACCTTGTTTTCAGCCCACGGGTGCCGTAGGGGAGGGGAAAACCGGGCGCTCCCGCACCCCAGCCAGCGTATTTTGGGTCACTTTTTATACCATTAAAAAATGAATAAAAAGTGATCAAAAAGTCCGGTCAAAACAAACCGATAAAAACTTCAGATCACGGCGCAAAAAATGAGCCCTCATACTGCCCTGTACGTGGAAAAACAAAAAAGTTATAGGGGTCAAAAAGGGGTCATTTTTAAACGTATACATTTTCCTGCATGTAGTTATGATTTTTTTCCGAAGTACGACAATATCCAACCTATATAAGTAGGATATCATTTTAACCGTATGGACCTATAGAATAATGATAAAGTGTCATTTTTACAGAAATATGCACTGCGTAGAAACGGAAGCCCCCAAAAGTTACAAAATGGCGTTTTTTCTTCGATTTTGTCGCACAATGATTTTTTTTCCCTTTCGCCGTGAATTTTTGGGTAAAATGACTATTGTCACTGCAAAGTAGAATTGGTGACGCAAAAAAATAAGCCATAATATGGATTTTTAGGTGGAAAATTGAAAGGGTTATGATTTTTAAAAGGTAAGGAGGAAAAAACGAAAGTGCAAAAACTGAAAAACCCTGAGTCCTTAAGGGGTTAAGGAGCCGACCAGAGTCAAACAGTGACTCCGGTCGGCTCATTTTTGACCCGTATGCGGTTTTGTGACCGGACCTAAAACCGTAGTATACTACGATTTTAGGTCCGGTCAGGAAACCGCATACGGGTCAAAAATGAGCTGACCGGAGTCACCGTTTGACTCCAGTCGGCTCATTAAAGTAAATGACTTCAGAATAGAATCCGGATCCGACAACCGTATGCTGAATACGAGGTGTGAATGCAGCCTTAGGCTAAGTTTCCACTTGGTTTTTTTTCTGACAGGTTTTGGATATCTGCCAGTGCAGTTTTTGCGCCAAAGCCAGAAGTGTATGCAAAAGGAATAGGACATATAAAGGAAGGACTTATACTTCTCCTCCCTTATGGATCCACTTCTGACTTTGGCTCAAAAACAGCAGTGGCAGTTTTCCAAAAACTGCCAGAAAAAAATCCAAGTGGAAACTTAGCCTATGCCAAGTTGGACCTGGAATACGTATGCAACCTTTAAAGGAACACCGTCAGCTTTCTCCCCTCGCACTAACCAGCGGTACTGACTTGTAGTGCAGGGGACGCTGATCAGTTTGATCCTTACCGTGCCCAAATCTGCCGCGCCGTAATCTTCTATTTTCGGTATGTGCTAACTGGCACTTTGATGTCAGAGCCGCCGGCCGCAGCGCCGCCGAGCTCATCATTATTCCTCCCCTGAATTTTAGGGTTGAAAATACACACTGCCCACCTTGTTAATTTTAGGACACGACCATGCTGGCGTACCCACTAAATTTTAAAATTAATGTTGTGTTAAAATAAAATAAGGCACAAAATAATTGTGTAAGAATTTTTACAGACTACGTAAATAACCCATATGATATGTGGCACTAAAAGTTTTCCTTAAAAAAAAGAAACATCCATAGTAATCCATCTTCAGGCACATTTTGGGGTGGGTAACGTACCGAGTCGTTTTTTTTAGTGTGTGGCTTCACTATTGTTTATGTGCCTGTTGGGGCTGCGCTGTCTTCCTTCCTGACGTAAACTCCGGCATCAAAAAATGCAGGCTCAAAATTAAACAAAAAAGCCTCCAGAGTACGGATATTCATGGTGCGGCATAGTATGTTTTTAATATTTTTCTAATTTCTGAGGAGGGTGGATGGTTTGTTGCGGGAAAGTTGGAGCGCAGCTTTTTAGTGCCAGGCAGGCCAGTCAGGGTGTCATCCGATGCGGTACGCCCCCCCCCCCCCCCCCCCCCTCGCCATCACTCTCTAGCAACCCTACTGGTAATAAAGGGTAGATAAAGAACTTTGGCTATTAACATAAGGGAAAACTTTTCTGCTTTAAAAAACGCCTTTGTAAGCGGGTTTCCCGGGTTTTGCTTATATGCGATTTATTCATCAAGGTCGTGCGACTATTTTAAATCGGTCGCATGTAAGCAAAAGTAAGATTAAAAAAAATTGTTAAAAGCCATATGTTTGAAAAGAAGGGTAAATCTCCCCATAGTGTTTTGTCCCCTTCAATATACAGGGTTTACATTTAAGACTATGATTCAACAGAAAAATTCCATCTAGAGATTTCGGGTGTGGCCAGCGCCGACTAATTCAGACCTCTATGGCTTCCGCGAGTAGATCCGCCTGAAGAATGAGCACCACCATTCTTCAGGTGTAAATTTAAAAGCGAAATTTCCGTTCACAATTGCTTTAAAAATTACGAAGTGTGAATTGGTGGACGGAAAACCCATTGACTAGCTTATACATTTTAGTAAGCAGAACTTCTGTCGGCAATTTAAAAGGGGAAATGCAGACAGAAATTCTGTAGTGTTAACCTAGTCTCTTCACACGGCAGAACTTCCACTTGCGGGATTCCGCCTCAAATTAAAGCCCATAGACTTCTATATTAGAAGTAGAGCAGGAAAAAACCCTCAGGTATGGCGCTGCAGACTCTTGTAGACAGATGAGGCGGATGCCAAAGGTAATAGGAAAGTCCTCAGCAGGACATTTTATTAAAAAAACAATAAAATGGACAAGATTACGCGTTTCGGGAGGATCATCCTGATCTGAGGAAGGGAGGGATCCTCCCGAAACGCGTAATCTTGTCCATTTTATAGTTTTTTTTATTGTTTTTTTAATAAAATGTCCTGCTGAGGACTTTCCTATTACCTTTGGCATCCGCCTCATCTGTCTACAAGAGTCTGCAGCGCCATACCTGAGGGTTTTTTCCTGCTCTACTTCTAATATTGACTCCCAGGACGACTTGTTTCCTCCTGCAACCCATCGGCATAGCAGCGACTCGTACTACAGTACCCAGATTATATCGTGGGTGATATGCTTTTTTGCATAGATCTCAAGGTGAGCGGCCATCTATAAGCCCTGTGGGGTTCCCCCCCCCACCCACCACCCGATCTATTGAGGGTAAATACACGAGGCGCCGTCCGTCGGTCCTTTCTTTTCTTTTCTCTACATAGACTTCTATAGGATTCCACACTCCTATTTTATACTACTGAAAATGAAAAAAAAAAAACACATGCTGCCATACATCTGTCTGTTTTTCACTGACTGACCTTATTTCAAATAATAAAAAACACATACATTGCAATGCACTTTTTCTTTTTCTTTTGCTCTATACAAAAGCACTGTTGACAACGCTTTTGTTTACAGCAAAATAATACATAATAATACGGAAACAGTGAAAAGTAAACACAAAACCCAATGTCAACTCCATGTCCAATGTCAACTGCCATAGTCTGAATTAGTACGTGCATGGGTTTAGTTGCGTTTTTCTTAGTACAAGTCATATGATTCCTTGATTATGTAGTCTATGGCTAGGTTCACACTACGGAATTTCCAACCTCAATTTTGGTTGGAAATTCCAGTGCAGCAGAATCCTATTGCTGGCGATGGGATTCAGCTGCACAGTGCACACTACGGAATTTCAGTTGCTGAAATTACGACATCAATAGAATGAGCTTATTCATGTTTCTGGCGACCTGAACAAGCTCATTTAAGAAATTAAACCTGTACTCTGGTTGCTATAGGCAACAACAACAGTTTTTCTTTTAAACACTTTTGATAAATGAGGCCTATAAAGTTGCCTGCAGCCTAGAAAATTAAAGACCAGATGCCAGTGGCTGTGGGGGGAGCTGGGAAAAGGTGAGCATATATATATATATATATATATATATATATATATATATTTTTTTTTTTTTTTATCCAAAAGGAAAATACCTACTGAGGGCACAAATACAGGGAAACCCATCTACGGAGTTTATGTATAATTAGTAATCTACCTACTGGGGGCATTTATACTGTGGAAACAACCTTATTCAGTGCCACTGAATAATGGCTGAGTCTGAACAGTGTTCTGCACTGATAAAACCTGTGGTATGTCAGAGTGGTGCCAACTCCCTATACACAGATAATCGCTATGTATCCTGAGGGTACGTTCACACGGGTGTATTTGATTCGCTGACAAAGGCCCCTAAAGTTCTGCCCTCTTTGTGCCTGCTAATAGCGGCAATCCGCCGCTACCAGCAGACACACTGTGAAGTGCGAGTCGCAGTGTATCCACACATTGCGGCCGCTCCCCCGGCTCCCTGAGCTACACAGAGAGTGGCCGCGATGTGTGCGAGTACACTGCAGGGTAACTCACACATCGCAGTGTGTCTGCTGGTAGCGGCGGATTGCCGCTGTTAGCAGGCACAAAGAGGGCAGCTGCGGATCCGCTGACAAATACGCCCGTGTGAACGTACCCTCAAGCTACATTTTCTACAAGTACAAGCTCACTTTTATTTTATTTTCCTTTTGCAGTAGTTTACATAGCTTTCATATAAGCTGCAGTACACACCTTAATTACAAGCATTCCGATTTCTCTGCACAGTGTACACTACAGAATTTCTGCGGCATACAGAAGCGTAGCTTGTAGCTTCTATGCCCTGACGCAAAAACTGCCACAGGGCCCCATATGCCAAATATAATACTGGTCTCTCATGAAGCAGATGTGCTTTGGGACCCCTTAGACACTAGGTCTAAACTTCTAACTCTGCTACCTATATAGCTATTCCCCTGCTCCCATAGAAATGAATCGAGTACATGACGCCTGCAGCATGTGCTCCTTACAGATTGCCGGAGTCCCTTTCTGGAGATCGTGGGGGGACCCAGCAGTTGGAATTCCTATTAGACACATCCTCTTTTTATAAAATCCTATGACATCTATGAGAGCAAAAACACCACCAACAAAGTGCAAAAACTGCCACTGGATCAAAAACGACAATCAAGGGGGGAAAAAACCCCACAACAAAGAAAACAGCATTGTAGGTACAGGGCTTTATATTTCCTTATTGACTTCCAGCTAACATCTGGACACAATTGGGCAAATTTATGAAAACTTACTATAGGTATGTTTACACAAATCTGACGTGGATTTCCCAGTGCCAAGTTTACACTTTTTTGGATTTTATGCTGCAGATTTTATGCGGCAGATGCTATGCTCCACAGCATAAAAGTATGCGGTATAAAACTCTTAGCATAAAATCCACATAGTGCAATCCGCAGCAGACTATGTATGTCTGAATATACCCTGAATGTACCAAACTGTCTTCGTTCCCAATAGCAACCAATCACAGCACAGCTTTCATTTTACCAAAGCAATTGAAAGTTGTACCTGTTGCTTTAAAAAATGTTTGACGTGTTGGAGACTATAAAAATATCAATTGGTCAGGGTCTGGCTGTTCAAATTTCTGAGGGATTGGTAAAATGGTCAGGTAGTAAAGTGCACAGCTGAGCTCTTTGTTGATAGGACTTAGATATTGTGTAACTGTCTGAATCATGTGGTACAGAGGTGGGAGTTAAGGCGCTTAGCGTGAACACTTCTGGGGTCTATCTAGTGATTAGCGATCAGTCAAGGCCTGAACTCTCAGACCTCAACTGATCTAAACTTTTCAAAACACTTTCTACAACAAGTTGAAGGGAGACAGATTCCAGCTCACTAAAATTTTTCCTTTTCCTTTTGCAGTAGTTTTCATAACTTTCATATCAGCTGCAGCACACACCATAATCATAAGCGGTGGACATCCCCCATGCGGCTGTCACTGAGTAGTATCTTATAGTGTGCATAGGCAGAAAGCCGCCCCATTAGCTTTGAGTGGTAAGGGAAATTTTTTAAAACATGTAGAGGAAGAGAGGAGGAGTTGCCCATAGCAACTAGAGATGGGGAAATTTTTCAAAAATTCGATTCGCCGAATTTTTCCAAAAAATTTGGTTCGATACAAATTTATTTATGTAACATTTCTATTAAAAACTGCTATTTCTGGGTTACAGAGAGCCTCAATAGGGGTGTAGAACACTTTGCCTTGCCGTAAAATGCATAGGGAGTGTGCTGGGGTAGTGAAATTATACTGTTATTCAGTATGACATGCAGATTACAGGCATTGCAATTAGAATTACTGCTGCAAAGTGGCACAATGACAGTCTGGAGGTGGCAGCAGCATGACGAGACCATAGGGTGGCACAATGACAGAGCCTGGAGGTGGCAGCAGCATAAGGAGACCATATGGCGGAACAATGACAAAGCCTGGAGGTGACAGCAGCCTATGTAGGCCACAGAGCGGCACAATGACAGGGCCTGGAGGTGGCAGCAGCAGCATTAGGTGACCATAGGGTGGCACAATGACAGAGCCTGGAGGTAGAAGCAGCAGCATGAGGAGATCATATGGTGGCACAATGACAGAGCCTGGAGGTAGCAGCAGCCTCAGGGGTCCTGAAAATGACCCAGTGACAGAGTGGGGCAGTGGGTGGCAATACCTGACAAAGGTGGGTGAAAGAAGGAGCACTTGGCATCAGATGTGTGGCATCAGGCGCATTGCAGAATGAGAATAGTGGCTGAGGCAGGTAGGCAGAAGAAACCAGTCTCTTTTGTCAAAGTGTTGGTATGGCACCATGGATAATCTAGTCTGATGCATCAGGCATTGGTGGGTGGAAATCCTGGCTAATTCAAGCCTGATTTATCTTGACAAACATCAGTCTTTCCAAAATTTTTGCTGGACAGGCAAGGTTTTGAGGTTTCTATGACCCTGTCACCCTAACCACCCGCTCTGATGGCATACTACTGGCCAGGCAGGACAGCTTTTCCAGGGCAAACTCTGGCCATAAATCCAGTGTGGCTGCCCAGAAGTCCAGCAGATCTTCAATGTGGGTTGACAGGGTCATGTCCAAGTTTGCCACCACCTGCTGGTTCAGGTCCTTCTTAAGGTCTACCTGCTGCTACTGATTAGTTTTTTTACTATGCGAGTGAAGAAAGCGACTGTAGACTCAGGCCGCTGATGATGGAGCTGGTACTGCTCCTGCACCCCACCCCTCTCCAGTAGCCATTGCAGTGGAACGTGAACGCAGAGGGCCCCCAGTCAGACCTGTGAGAGGTTGGACGATGGTGCAGATAGGCATTGGCCCAATGACTAAGTAGGATGTCTCTGTAGTAGGTAAGTTTGTCCTCCCTTTCAGTGGGTGTAAAAAAGGCCCCCCATTTTGTGCTGGTAGTGAGGGTCCAACAAGGTAAAGAGCCAAAAGTCATCCCGCTGCCGAATGAGGACAATTCGGCAGTCACTACGCAAGCAAGTGAGCATGCATTGTGCCATTTGTGCAAGTGACTCGAAGGGACTCCCTGTCTTAATCTCCACTGCATACTGCAATGGTGTGTCTAGGTCCTCTGTCTTGTCTTCCTCATCACCCTGTAGCTCCTCTGGCTGCCACTATACGCTTGTAACAGAAAACACGTGGAGTGCATATATATTTCCCTTTTTTTTTTGAGTTATACGCCCCAGTACTAGAGATGAGCGAACTTACAGTAAATTCGATTCGTCACCAACTTCTCAGCTCGGCAGTTGATGCCTTATCCTTCATAAATTAGTTCAGTTTCCAGGTTCTCCCGTGGGATGGAAAAGGTGGATACAGTCCTAGGATAGTCTTTCCTAGGAATGTATCCACCTTTTCCAGCCCACCGGAGCACCTGAAAGCTGAACTAATATATGCAGGATAAGCCATCAACTGCCAAGCCGAGAAGTTCGTGACGAATCGAAGTTACTGTAAGTTCGCTCATCTCTACCCAGTACGGTTGCACCAGAACTAAGCGTAACAATCTAGTGCGTAAGTATTTTAGTGCTTTTACACTTACTGCAGCCTATTAGCTTTAACCAGTAAAAAAGGAAAACTGCAGAGTGTGTATATATTTCTCATTTATTAGGGTAATACGCCCCAGTACGGTTGCACCAGAAATAAGTGTAAAAATCTAGTGCATAAGTCTTTTAGTGCTTTTACACTTACTGCACCCTATTAGCTTTAACCAGAAAAAACGTAGTGCGTATATATTTCTCTCTCTCTGAGCTGTCCCTGCCTGCACTATGGTTGCTTGAAGTCTGTGAATGGTGAATGCTTCCAGTACTGAACTCAATTGGCTGATCTGTATTGTCAGTAATGCTGATTAGTGACCACACAGTGTCTTCTCTCTCTAATCAGAATGAATGCGGGCTTGAGGTGACTGGATTAGCCGCTGTAAAGATCTGTATTGTCAGTAACGCTGATTAGGGCACACACAGTCTCTGCTCTCTCAGCAAAATGGGAAATGCCTGTCTTCGGCAATGGCTGACGAATATATATATATATATATATATATATATATATATATATATATATAGGGCTGTGACATCACAGGGCTGGCTGGCTGCTGATAGGCTGCATGCCGCTATGTCATTCAGTGTGATGCCGCCTACCCGCCTTTCCAGACTTCCTTGCCCCATTTCCTCACACGTGTTGCCACCATTTAACCTCTTAAGGATGCAGGCCATAACTGGTCATACTGGGTCAGTCCCAGCAGCTAATGATAGCCGGGACCCTGGGCTAATAGCGTGCAGCACCGATCGTTGTGCTGCGCGCTATTAATCCTTTAGACACGGCGATCAAAGTTGATCGCCTCGTCTAAAATGAAAGGGAAAGCTTCCTGGCAGCTCAGTCGGGACCATCGCGATAAAATCGCGATGTCCAGATCAGCTAGCACGCGAGCGGAGGTCCCCTCACCTGTCTACCTTGCGTCCGATCGGCAATTGCTCCAAGCCTGAGATACAGGCTTAAGCAATTGACCGCCTATAACACTGATCAATGAAAAGCTATGGCTTTGCAGGGATCAGTGTAAAAGATCAGTGTATTAAGTGTTATAGCCCCCTATGGGAGCTATAACACTGCAAAAAAAAAGTGAAAAAAGTTAATAAAGGTATTTTAACCCCTTCACTAATAAAAGTTTGAATCTCCCCCCTTTTCCCATAAAAAATTTTTTTTACGAAAAATGCACTGCGTAGAAACAGAAGCTCCCAAAAGTTACAAAATTTTAATTTTTCTTAAATTTTGTCACACAAGGAATTTTCTTTCCGTTTTACAAAATCTGCATCATGAATCACAAAAAAATGGTATATTCACATGGCTAAAAACCTTGTGTTAAAATTCTTCCTGAAAAAAAAAATGCTTCAAAAAACACTTCAGAATTCAGCATAGCTTTTCCTCAAGGTTTTTCATTTTGGAGGCATTTTTTTTGGTGCCAAACATTCACCTCAAAAACCATACAGCTTTTAGCCATGTGAATGTAACCTATTGGTTACACTAACCATTCCTATTGGTTAAACCCACCTACTGTACATGAATAAGAACAAGAATCCTCTGTCTAGATTATGATAAATGAATAATTTACTAAAAATAAATACCAAAAAAATAAATACCACCCCATAATTCCTGTTACCCATTGGCATCTGCAGAAGGATGCCTATTGGCAAATTTAAATTTTTAGGGCCTATACAGACGGTGGATTATGCACTGAGGACATTTCTGAATGGACATTCTGTGCGTGGCAGGTGCCGGCATGTCTGAACAGATTCTTCTGAAAGAATGAACATGTCAATTCTTTCTTTGGAGTCTGAAATTTGAATTTCTGTTGCTGAATTTTATACTTCGGAAATTCCGCATAGTGCATGGTGCAGCAGAATCCCATTGAAAAAATCAACAGAATATGTCACGACAATCTAGAAAATGTATACTGGCAGATGGTTTCACATAATGTTGTAGTGTCCCAGCACCAAAGGCTGTCCTGTGGCTTCGGACTTCCTCAGGCAGACCTGCGGCACAGGTGTTGGGCCCACTGAGGGACTTATTATTGTGTCTTTTATGCCCCAGTGAGATTTTCTGAAATGGTTTTTGAGGGGCATGTCACATTTAGGAAGCCCCTATGGTGCCAGAACAGCAAAAAAACAAACATAAAAAAACCAACATGGCATACTGTTTTGGAAACTACACCCCTCAAGGAAGGTAACAAGGGGTACAGTGAGCCTTAACACCCCACAGGTATTTGACGACTTTTTGTTAAGGTCGGATGTGTAAATTAATTGTTATTTTTTCACTAAAATGGGAGTTTTATTTTTGCAACAGCTGGAGGCACACTGGTTGCGAAGACCCAAACTCTGTTTCACAACCAATGTGTCTCCAGCTGTTGCAAAACTGCAACACTCAGCATGCATTGACAGTCGAATGGCATGCAGGGAGTTGTAGTTTTGCAACAGCTTGAGGCACACTGCTTCAACTTCCAGCATGCCTTTTGGTAGTCTTTGCATGCTGGGAGTTGTAGATATGCAACAGCTGGATGCACACTTTTTCATAGAAAAAATGTGCCTCCAGCTTTTGCATAACTACAACCCCCAGCATGCACAGACTACCAAAGGGCATGCTGGGAGTTGTATTTGGAATTCCAGCTGTTGCAAAACTGCAACTACCAGCATGTCCTTTGGCTGTGCATGCTGAGAGTTGTGTCGAAGCAACAACAGGAGGTGAACAGGCCTCCCCTCCTGCTGTATCCTGCCGCCGGGACCGCCGCCGCTCCTGCCGCTGCTCCTGCCGCCGGGACCACCGCCGCTCCTGGGGGGACCCCCGCCGGGCAGGGAGAGGTAGAAGAACCCCGCTGGCCCCAATCGCCACCCCAATCGCCACCCCAATCATCGCCCAGCAGGGCAGTGATTGATCGGTCGGAACAACAATCAATCACGTGATCGGTTGGTCGTTCCGACTGATCAATCAAGTGATCGTGGGGTGGCACCCGTGCCACCTCACTCCTGCTGGGTAAGGGTGAATGGGGATGTCTCGGACAGCCCCATTCCACCTTTTGTTTCTGGATCACCGGGTCACCAGAGACCCGATTGATCCGGAATCACTGCAATTGCCGACATGGGGGGGTCTCAGGACCCTTAAGTACCAAGGAGCCAGGGCGTACCCATATGTCCTGGGTCCTTAAAGGGTAAAGAGAGGAGCAGTGCACCCCATGTGACCCTGTCTGCCAATGGGAACCTCTAAATTCTTATCCATATAGTGTAGTAGTGGAGAAGTTGCCCCAGTCTAAGTTCAGTTGTTTCTGAGCACCAGTGTGGTAAAGTGTGAGGTATGTGGAGAAGCTCTAAGGGAAGGCCAAGATAAAAATCTATCTTATCCGGTCATTCAGCAAGGATCACCCGCAAGGTGGAAGTTCATGCCCTGGCGTAGAAAGCTACAGGACCTTGACAATACATTGATACTGACTTCTCTATAGTCAGTATCAATGTATTGGGCAAAAGCACCACAAGTCCCAGCAAGGCTCCCAAGGGTTTACACTGCATCCTCTCCACTCTGCACAATACTGTCTATGTAATACCATATGCACCCTGCTCAGTAAAGACAGTTATCCTTATCCTGACATCAGTGTGTTCCTTTACTCCCCGTGTCTGGCCCAGGAGATGCTGTCTCCAACATCGAACCGTGTATGGTGCCCTGGCGTCTTGAAGTGATAAGGTATTTCCTAGCACCCCCGTGGCATCACATTGTGACTTTCAAAAGTGAACTTCTGCTCGTGAGCTGAACACTTTACATTTTTTCACTTATTTCAATAGGCTGCAAATGCCCGCAGGGCCAGATATTCACCTCAAGTGCTAAACATTTCTATCACTTACAGCACATAGGTTGTCAATCACATGCAGACAGAGCCAAGCAGCACTATAGGATGAAAACACTGGAGGGCACTGGAGGCAATCGGCCCATCCAGTGGGTACTTGCTGCTGTGCTGTGATTATAGAATAATTCATAAAGAAAAAGGCGTCAAACAGGACATAATTGACACAAAGTATACTTTATTAACATGAAAAATGACAAGACATTTAAAATAATTTAAAAGAATACATATATAGTAGTAAACATGAATCCAAGAGATGCTGAGAGAGAAGAACGGGGGCTATGCTTGTCTGCCCGGGAAAGAGTTAAATAAATAGTGCACATAAGTATTGTTTCCCATGAATTAATGAGGGAGGCTACGGCTCAAGGGTTGTGGAATAGATATTAGGAACTGATCCGGCAATGCTCGGATCGCAATTAAATACAGAAAATCAGAGAGCAAGAGAGAGCCCCAGGGGATCAAAAGCGCATTATAAGTAGAACAAACCCTAAGCTAGACAATATAAGGAAATACTTTACCAAGTGGAGCAGAGAGTGCAATGCTACAGCCACCCGCCACCCATAACGTTTCACCAATGAAGGCTTCTTCCGGGGTGTGGTCAATAGAGTGTGGGGTATGTATATATGCAGAGACTTAACCAATTAAAACCAGGGACAAAAGCACGTGATGTAGTTAGGGCGTCGTAATCGCCCATAGGTCACTGTTACCAAGCCTCGCTTTCATACCGAGGTCCGGAAACAGATACGTCTGTCAACGTGCATCACCTGACAAACCAAGCCTCGCTTCCAAAGCGAGGCTCGGATGTACGGGCCAATCGTATACTGGGATGTGTCATTATCCAGTAGAGAGCCAAGCCTCGCTGTCAAAGCGAGGCTTGGAAAGTGCTCAGATGCGGAGATCCCTACTAAAGCGAAAATTCATAACTCTAGGTAGTTAGTTATAATTATATACAGGCACAATTCAAACATAAATAAAAAATAAAATATATTCATTTCTATATCAACATATTATAGATTACATATCAGGGACTAAATATCATGATGGGTACATATTGTGAGTAAATACATAAAGAGTACACACTTAAGGTAAGTACATATAATACTAGGGTCACATGTTATGTGGATGCAAGTGCATATTATTATATTTTTCATATATTCATATATTTTATTATATAGATATTCATGCAGCTGCACTGCACAAAGGCAGTACAGCATCATGAAGAATCAAGGTAAAGTGCATCGCGTGCAAAAAAAAAAAAAAAAAAAAAAAAAAAAAAAAACAACAGAACAACAGTGAAAAAAAGTCAAGTGCAAGGTGAACACACAGTGACAAAATAAAAGTGACATGCAGGAAAAAAAGGGGGGAGGGGGGGGGAAAGGAAGGGGGGGGGGGGGAAAAAGGGGGAAGAGGGGAAGAGGGGGAGAAAAAAGAAACCTATATAAAAATCTACCTAGTAAAAAAGGGGGGGAACCATAATGTCAATGAATGTGTGAAAAAGTGGAAATATGAAAAATGGCTTAATAATTAGTAGCGCTGTCATAATTAAATAAATAAATGGGTAGCTGTGAATGTTAAATATAATTTAAGCAATTAGATTAGAGCCCCAAAAATAATATAAATAAACAAAGAGGGGCATAAAAATGTGGGTATATAGAAAAAATATAAAATAGGGGAGTGACAGTGTAGTGTGAGATTAGTGTACGGAGTGTAAGATGGGATGAAAGAAGTGAATAGTATGAGTGAAAAACGTATATATGTGATTGAAAGGCCTGTGTAGAAGTGTGATGAGGTGATAAGAAGAAAGAGGGATTGTAATCATGCATAAAAAAACATAGGGTATAAGAAGTGGGAGTAAAAATATCGTATCAAGGAATATATAATTAATTGAAAATTAGTAATAAAATTAATAATAAATATAAAAAAAGTATTAAAAATATATGTAAAAGAATATATAGAGAGAGGATTGTGACCCTGGAAGTGTACATAAAAAAGTATGTTTTAAAATTGATAAGAGAAAGAGAGTCCCAACATGATTCCGGTGGTAAGGTCACTCCAACGATAGAAGGAGGCTAGAAGTAGTCACGTGATGGCCCTGGTTGGTAAGTCTCATAACACATCTAGATAGACAATCAGATAAAAAGGAATAAATTAATAAACAACAGTTAAAACAAAATGGAAGCTGCTAAAAAATCACTTAAAACCCATTAATTACACACACTAATAAAAATCCGAGCTCAGAAACCAACCAATACTCCTCACAAAAATGGGGCATAGCTGTTTACCTCATTTAAGCCGTGAGGTACAAGTGTGTCCAGCCTGAAGATCCATCGCGTTTCTCTTTGTGCAACCAATTTCTTCCATTGGCCACCTCTGATACCCACCGGGACGTGGTCGATACCTATGAATTTGAGGAGAGTGGCATCACTGTTATGTTTAAGTTTAAAGTGTCTTGGTAGGGTTTTCAAAGACTGAAGGTTTGTTTCATTGGCTGCCGCATTAATATCCAGGATATGCTCTCTGACCCGTCGGCGGAGCTCCCTGGTGGTCATGCCCACGTATAGCAATTCGCATGGGCATTGTGCAACATATACCACCCCTTTGGTTACACAGTTTATTTTCTGCCTAATTTCATATGACTTGGTACAGGATGAATTGCGAAACATATCAGTCCGTAATATATTACTACATGCAAGGCATTTACCACATGGGGAGCAGCCGTTTTTGGGGCCCTTGGAGCCAAATAAATATGGCTCCTCAGTCTCATAGTGGCTCCTCACCAGAAGGTCCTTCAAGTTTCTATTCCGTCTATATGCAATCGCTGGTCTCGAAGGTATCATACCATTTAGTGTCTCATCCACTTGTAGAACGGGCCAATGCTGTTCAAGTATCTGCCTAATCTCATGGCTACGAGAGTTATAATCTAAAATGCACCTCACCTGGTTGTCAGTTGTCTTGTTGGTCCTTGTTCTATGTAGGGATGACGCACGATCCGTTTTTTTCGCGTTTTTTTGTGCTGTGATTAGTCACACTATGGGAAACCACTGACAGACTCCCTTTAAATCTCTTACCCTAAATTCCAGCAGGATTTTGGAGTTCAGTAAACTCAAACTCCAATTGGTTTACAAAAATGCTTGTGAAGGTTAAGCAAAATACAAGCAAACAAGAAAATGTGAACAAACTAACCTGGTTCTATTGATCTTGACTCTGTTGCGTCCATCAGTTACTCATAGTATACAAGGGTAAGATATGTGGACGCACATGTCAAACTTTATCAAAGGTAACAACCCACTTATGCCTTTGTATACACAAGACTATAGGCTTACTAATTTTAGATGAGAAAATTTTTTTATATGTCGCACAGACGGGGAAAAAGTTTTAATCAATGTCTCAATGCTGAGACCCCCACTGATCACTAGATATAGCCTAAAGAAACATACGGTTGTGTATATTGGAACTAAATCAAAAAAGTCAGGAAAAAAAGAAAATTGTACATAATGTCACACAAAACTCCAAAAATGTGATAGACAAAATAATTGGCACCCTTAACTTAATAATTGGTTGCACACCCTTTGGAAAAAATAACTGAAATCAGTCCTTTTCTGTGAGAAATATTTCATTTTCTTTCTACATTTCAGGGGTGTCAACCTTTACGGCCATGACTGTATATAAGACTAGTATGGCTGGTCCTAGTGAGTATTATTTGCTCTAGATGGCAAAGGGTACTTTAATACACATGTATCCATATACAGTTGTTCAAAACTACTGTATTTGTCTAATGTCTATTAATTCATTCATTGATCATAAAACCAACAGTATCATATCTGAAGCATTCAATCTGCAATGTATAAGATATGTGTGACCATAACCTATACTGGGGACTTCTAAAGAAGTAATCCAGTTGCGGAAAACTTATCCCCTATCCGCAGGATAGGGGACAAGTGTCTGTGGGGTGTCCGACTGCTGGGACCCTCCTGCGATTTCTTGCTCGGCACCCCGGCTCTCCCAATAAATGAAGCTGTGTCGACAATGGCATGAAGCAGCGGCTGATGAAACACCTCCATGCATCTCTATGGGAAAGCCAGAGATACAGCACTCTTGTGTCTCCGGCTCTCCCATAGAGATGCTTGGAGGGGGCGTGTTGGCCACCACTTCATGCAGTGGTCGACACAGCTTCCTTCATGGGGAGAGCGGGGGTGCTGGGCAGGAGATCATAGAGGACCCCTCCCCTGCGATCAGACAGGTATTCCCTATCTGCACAGAAGGCATGCCAGTCTATTAATCGTGTTTACAGAGCACAATGTGTTGACTGGCATATTGATGTTGACTGGGGAGCCTTTAAAGTCTATTCACAGGTAAGGTATCCTGCACCTATTTGATGTTCAGGATTTGAAGCTGCAAATTTGAAGCTGTGTATACATTGAAATCTCCACCTCTAAATCCTGCACATCAAATATGCGCAGGATACTGTACTTGTAAAAGTACCTGTCACCAAATAAACTTTTCCTCTGGATCAACTCAGTAGGGACTCATTAGGGTTATAGGTTGAACTTGATGGACTTTGGTCTTTTTTCAACCTTATGAACTATGTTACTTTGTAAACTAACTCAGGCTATGTTCCCTAACTGCTCCTAACACTTCTCCCACCCTTAAAAAATTCAGAGCTTTAAAAAGCTCTGTATCATACCTGTCTGTGCAGGGAAGGAGCATGTATGTGCAGGGAAGGAGCGCACACTATATATTTACCCTATCCCCCTATCCCTGCCTGCTTACGTACCCGCCCTAGGTAGCGGGTCCATAAACATGGTGGCGGTCCCTACTTACAATTAGTGAGGGCAGTCCAGTCAAAATAATAAACTATAATGCAGACAGAGGTCGGGACACAGAATGGAATCACTTAAACTAACAGAAAAATAACTAAACATACACAATAAGTCGCTGTCCACAGTTCGAGTAGATACCAAGAGGTTACGGATAAGCCAATTCGCAAAGCCAGGAGAAGAGTCAAAGGGTCAAAAATGCCAGATATACAGATATAATATAAATGCTAGTTAGGAGTACACAGAGCTCTTTAGCAGGGCAAGGTGTGAGAGCAGACTGCCAGCTTATATAGGAGCCAGAACAGGTGCTCTGATCAAGGTAAGCTGACCAGTCTCAGCAAACAGGTGTAACCATAGAAACAAGACCAAACAAAAGCTCTTGGGTCCTTACAATACCTTTATTCTTGCTCACATAGTGCAATCTCCCAGCAGGAGAAAATGGGCATTTCCCAGAAGGCATGACATCACTGAAGCCTGCTGGGGGGCCACTTCCGCCCTTACATTGTTGCAGTGCTGTGATGAATAGAAGACCTCAAGCTCTGTGCAGCTTTCAGTGAGGCTCTGTGCAGCTGTCAATCAATCTCAGTGCAGAGAAACACTTCCTGAGTTCGGTCTCCTGCCAGGCCCGGGAGGAGACCAAACTCACTGTATTAATTTTGGCAGGGAACAGAACAGAGCCACCTAGTGGCCATTATTTCTATTACATGTTAAACATATTTATAGTGATCATTTTAAAAGCAAGTGAATGGGAAAATTTCTGCTAATTACACAATGAACACTATATTAAAAGTTTTATTGGCTGACAGGTATTCTTTAAGGCTCCCCAGTCAAGACATTATGCTATGTAAACATGATTTATAGACTGACATGCTTTCTGTGCAAAATCATATGTAACAACTAGAAATATCTACAAAAGAGTCTGAACTGACCTTACCATACATCCAATTACTTGCCTTGGTTTTCATGATTTTAATTGGGGTGTATTCATACTGAAAAGAGGAGACATCTCCGTTTTTTCTTAATATATTTCCTTGATTTTTTATTTGTTTCTTGTTTTGCATTCAGTACTTGCAATTAAAAACCTCGACATTTGAACATAGCCTTACTTGCAAATATTAATAAGCTCAAACATGTTTAGTTTATTACATATTGACAATTCTAAAAAGTATGATAAACTGATAAGAAAGAAAGATGTCACACAATGTATCTATGCCCATGGATGTTGGAGTCAGAGGCCAAAGTCCATGGGAGGGTACAAAATCATTTCCTTTTTGGGGAATGACAGAAAAATAAATGACATATTGGTCAATGAAAGCATGCCGCATAGTTCTCCACTGGAAGGAAATGAGCTGTTGCTGTCTACACACAGAATGTGACTAGACAGGATCTCTTCATGTGATACACTTAAGTACTTACAATTGTAATGCTATGTTATGTTGCTGATTACTTGAGTAGCAGAATTCACAGTTTTATAACCCTGAATAATGTCCGGGGAATTCCTTCTGTAATTCTTGTTTTGGTTTTTCACAGTCAGAGCTGGTGTTAGGGTGGGGCAGTCCGGGCAATTTCCCAGGGCCCCCATCCCCCAGGGCATCCCCTGCGGGTTGCTTAGTAGCGGATCCAGGGGGGGGGGGATCCGCCACTGAGCAGCCCGCAGGGGGCCCCATCATTCGGGACGTCCCTGTGTCCCGAAAGATCTTTTCGGGACACAAGGATGCCCCGGTTATCTTTCTGCAGCCCCGCGTCAACTTTAAGAATGCAGGGGCCTCCGGGAGGTAGCGCACGCAGGGACGTCACTGACGTCCCGTGCGTGCGCCCATAGGAATGGAGAAATGGAGCATCAAGGAGTAGGACGCCTCTAGGCCATAGCAGTAGATTGTGACCCCTGACCGGAGGACTGGTGGACGGAGCACTGAAGTGGGGCAGTACACAGGCATACAGCCTCCAGCCATACACTGTATGTGGCTGAAGGATGTATGTCTGTGGAGGAGCTATACTTCACCTAATGTGGGGAACTATACTGCACCTAATAATGTGGGGAAACTATACTGCACCTAATGTGGGGGAACTATACTGCACCTAATGTGGGGGAACTATACTGCACCTAATGTGGGGGAACTATACTGCACCTAATGTGGGGGAACTATACTGCCCCTAATGTGGGGAACTATACTGCACCTAATGTGGGGGAACTATACTGCCAACCTAATGTGGGGAGACTTATACTGCCAGCCTAATGTGGGGGAACTACAACCTAATGTGGGGGGATTACACTGCCAACCGAATGTGGGGGAACTACAACCTAATGTGGGGGTACTTATACTGCCAGCCTAATGTGGGGGAACAGTGCTTCCAATCTAATGTGGGGGAACTACAACCTAATGTGGGGGAACTACAACCTAATGTGGGGAAACTATACTGCCTACCTAATGTGGGGGAACTATACTGCCAACCTAATGTGGGGGAACTATGCTGCCAACCTAATGTGGGGGGACCTATACTGCCAACCTAATGTGGGGGAACTACAACCTAATGTGGGGGAACTAAACTGCCAACCTAATGTGGGGGAACTATACTGTCAGCCTAATGTGGGGGAACTACAACCTAATGTGAGGGAACTACAGCCTAATGTGGGGGAACTATACTGACAACCTAATGTGGGGGGAACTATACTGACAACCTAATGTGGGGGAATTATACTGACAACCTAATGTGGGGGGACCTATACCCCCTAATGTGGGGGAACTACAACCTAATGTGGGGGAACTAAACTGCCAACCTAATTTGGGGGGAGCTAAACTGCCAACCTAATGTGGGGGAACTATACTGCCATCCTAAAGTGGGGGAACTATACAAAAATATTAAATTGTACTGTTCTGATACCTAGAACTCTTTTTTTTCTGTATATGGGGATGTATGAGGGCTCATTTTTGCACTTTGATTTGTAGTTTTTATTGGTACCATTTTTGTTTTGATGGGACTTTTCAATTGCATTTTAGATATTTTTTTATGGTATTTGAAGTGACTAAAAATGTGCAAATCTGGTTAGTGCACTATTACGACTTTTGGAGCCCCACTTTTGATTTTGCCCAGGGCCACGCTAAGCCTAAAACCGGCCCTGTTCACAGTCCCCCTTCTGTTGGTTTGTTCATGCTTGCTAACTAGATTTAATAAAGTATCATATGGTAAATATATGTCATTGTTCACATTGTTCACATGATCCAGCTATTTTTTTTTTAAGACAGTCAGTACAGTCAGTAAAGCAATACAGTGACATATAAAGATCACATGAAGTATAAGCAAAACTAATTACAGATTGTAAGTCTAAGCTTGAATGGCGAAATGCATCAGAGGACTGGTGGGTAACTGGGGTCGGTAACCTGAATCTTATGTCTCTGTACTTGTTTTTCACAACCTGGTTGCATTGGGTGGGGTAGTTTTCTTATATGTTTGCTTCATGGTCTTTTTTATTTTATTTTCTGTACTATTTATGCTTAAGCATTTACATCTTTTTATTAGGATCCGGCTAGCACAATAATTACCTTTGGTACTCCTTTATCATCTTTTCCTTCTTTTCTCCATTTACAAATTTGCCAATACCTTTGTTTACTTATCATTGCTATACCTCACCCATGCATACAGTGTGAACTGTCATCTACTTTCTGCCAGATTTTTACGCCTGCCTCAATTTGCAATTTTTAAAGCATATCCTTGCTCTTGTTCTCTCCAAATATATCTTGAGAGAGATTTTATCATGTTTGTACGTTATCTAGCTTTAATAAAATTATTATACATTTTGTACATTTTCTGCATTGGTGGATCTTTTGCAGTATTATATAATTGCAGACTTGTCAACACCAGCAAATGAAATAGAAAGGAATCAACAAGTATAACCAGGTAAGCACCATGTAACAGGCATCTTCAGCCTTATAGTAGCACAACTGAAAAATCTATATAATATAGAATCACAGAAACGGGCAGGAGAAAGCATTGCACATACAGCTGGAGCTCGCCACTAATGCAGTAATGAAGTAAAAAACACATTAGCAACTAGATGAATATTTTCTGAATGGCTGCAGAGATATTTACCTGGTAAAAAGTGTTAGAAACAGGGTAACTCACAATATCTACCTGCGTATTTAAGTTAGTCTGAGTGACCCTGCTGTCAGATTACTTTTAAAGGGGTAGGCCACTGGAAAACATTATTATTATTATTATTTTTTATCAACTGGTGCCAGAAAGTTAAACAGATTTGTAAATTATTTCTATTAAAAAAATCTTAATCATTTCAGTACTTATAAGCTGCTGTATGATCTACAGGAAGTTCTTTTATTTTTTAATTTCTTTTCTGTCTGACCACAGTGCTCTCTGCTGACACCTCTGTCCATTTCAGGAACTGTTCAGAGCAGGATAGGTTTTGCTCCTACTCTGGACAGTTCCTGAAATGGACAGAGGTGTCAGCAGAGAGCACTGTGGTCAGACAGAAAGGAAATTCAAAAAGAAAAGAACTTCCTGTAGAGCATACAGCAGCTGATAAGTACCTGGAAGGATTAAGATTTTTTTTAATAAAAGTAATTTACAAATCTGTTTAACTTTCTGGCACAACTATCTTTATCCAAGAGGTTGCTATGGGGATTTTAGGCATACCGAGACTTATATAACAGGGCATAGGTAGGAAAAAACATAACATTTACCTTGGAAGGGGAGTAAAGCATGTTAAAAATTCTCCAAAAATGTGTAACCTTGGGGCATTCCCACCAAATATGAAAAAGGGACCCTGAACACCACAATTACAAAAGCAAAGGGTGGAATGGGTAGGGGCTATTTTCACTATGTAATCAGGTACATAGTACCATCTAAAATACACTTTATAATTGGCCTCTACCAAAGGCATATTAATAAATATTTTGTCCATCCAAAAAGCCATATCCTGCCATTCAGTTAGCTTCCCAGTGAAACATAAGAGAAATTATGAGTAGGGCAGAATGTTAGAATTAATAATATAAAGGGCATGTAAAACCATAAGAGAAACCATGGATACAGTAATATCCAGAGAACTGGCCTTTAGAGTAGTCAAAGAATTGGTTATTTAGTTTTATTGAGAGGCTTTAACCCTCAGCATTTTTGTGGACAGGTTAGAAAGCTCCCTATGCCAAATCCTTAGTTTACGCATAAAGATCCCAACAGAGACACTTGTGAAGCCAACATAGGAAAGCCTGTAATTGAAGGCCTAGGATAAAAGCCATGATAAAAAATAACCTGGCTGCAGGCATATGTGCTGAGATCAAATTAAAGTAAAAGTAGAAGATAGGAGAGGGCACAATATCATAGGTCGCTGTCCCTGGGAAATCCGGGGCAAAAGGTCAAATGGAGTGGAAGGGAAAACTTCCTGTTCAATAACAGTCCAGAGGGGCAGATCTTCTGTGTCAATGAATAAATTCAAGCCAAGATCAACATGCATATCACCAATCCTGGGCATGTTCTTATCACCAGCTGCCCTTTCCCCCACATGGAAATAAGCACAGGCTTATCACCAATCAGCACAGGCTTATCACCAATCATGGGGCGGTGCACATGGAGCTGTTGGATGAGGGGGGCGCCTGAGCGAGTCCTCCCATTCTTCTCCACCCGCCTTCCATCGAATGCCCTGGACACCAGCTGCACCTCCACCAACTGCTCTTTCCCCCACATGGTGATAAGCACATTGGTCTCTGCTGGTGTTCAGGTCATGGCGCACCTCTACCAACTGCTCTTTCCCCCACATGGTGATAAGCACGTTGGTCTCTGCTGGTGTTCAGGTCATGGCGCACCTCCACCAGCTGCTCTTTCCCCCACATGGTGATAAGCACATTGGTCTCTGCTGGTGTTCAGGTCATGGCGCACCTCTACCAACTGCTCTTTCCCCCACATGGTGATAAGCACGTTGGTCTCTTCTGGTGTTCAGGTCATGGCGCACCTCCACCAGCTGCTCTTTCCTCCACATGGTGATAAGCACGTTGGTCTCTGCTGGTGTTCAGGTCATGGCGCACCTCCACCAGCTGCTCTTTCCCCCACATGGTGATAAGCACGTTGGTCTCTGCTGGTGTTCCGGTCATGGCGCACCTCCACCAGCTGCTCTTTCCGCCACATGACGATAAGCATGTTGGTCTGTGCCTGTGTGCTCCCTGTGCACCTGCCCAGGATTGGTGATAAACATGGAGCTGTGGTCAGGACACAGTGGGAGAGAGCAGCCATAGCAATAGCACAGCAAGAAGAGCGGAGGCACCAACAGGCAATCAGTGTGAAGGTTCTGTAAGTGAAAACTGCCATCTGATTGTCTGTTACTATTCATATGGCACAGAGGGAAGTGTGCTTATGTAGATAAAGGCCTGTCATGTGTCACATGATGTCACTTTACATACTTAATTTTACTTTGTATTTTCCAAGAATGCAATTTAGTGTCAGATAGTCCCTGCCACATGAAATATATATATATATATATATATATATATATATATATATATAAAACAAACTGCAGGGGTGATATAACTGCCAAGTCTGCAGGCAATGGAAAAGTAAATGTGTGAAATAATGACCGAACTTAAAGGGGTATTCCAGATAGCACAAATTATTTATATTTTGTTCCCTCTTGCCCAGTCCAACTGTTTTGCAATATACACTTATTATCTGTACTAGGCCATTTCCCCTGTAGGAATGTGCTGTCACAGGCAGAAAGTAAAGAAAAACCTGCCACCCCCTGTCCACTTTGTCTCCTCTCTCCCCTCTGCCCCTGCCAACAGAGACAGAGATCATGTGAAACCTTTTCCTTGCTTTCGGCATCCTCGCCTTATAAGACACTATTGTCTGATGTCATATCAATAAACTGTGCCCCCTTTCTACAATCATCCATTCAAGCCACCCCACTCAAGCCACTTTATCATAGCTCATCAAGCCATGACCCCTATTAGCATAATACTGACAAGCCACACTCCCTTTCTAACAGTTTGAGCAGTGAGAACTGCTGGGAAATGTAATTTCAATAGGGTGTGCAGGAGGAAGGAGAAGATAGAAGAAAATGGAGCAGTGGGCAAAGGATAACATCGGGGAGCAATAAACTGCTAGGACAAACCTGGGGGACTATGTAAGTACATTCCACAACATCTGGAGTACTTTTTGGTTTTTTAGATCCCTGGATAACCCCTTTAAAGAGGTTATCCAGCAAAAATGTTTTATGTTTTTTTTTTTCCATCATTGTGCCGAGGCTGGCTGATAACATAAAAAGCCTGTACTTACCTCCCCCGCTCCCTTGCAGCCTTTGTTATCAAGGCTCCTGGTCTTCAGACAGCTTCACTTCCGGGTGCTACAGACGGCACACCACAAGCTCCGTCAATTACTGAGCACAAAGTAGCGAAGTGCATTGTAGACTGGGCATCGTGATAACAGAGGCTGCAGGGAAGCGAGGGTGGTAAGTAACAGGCTTTTTATGTTATCAGACCTGTGAAAAGAAAAAAAAAGAGGGGAGAGGACAGCGCCTTGTGTATTATCCAAGGCACCAAGATCCCAGGAGGGACTGGGGAGGGACCCAGGAGTGAACTGCAAGGCCCAGGGTCAAACAGGAGAGGATAACATCTTCTCCCATGTGGTCAAGAAGGAAGCAAGAAAAAACAGAACCTTGTCTAGGCGCTGTTTACAAATCCAGAACAATCAAACACAAATGTGTAAGGAGAAAGTGCCAGGAGGCATTATATTTATTAATATACTTCCAATGACGCCCTCCGAAACGCGTCATTGGAAGTATATTAATAATAACAGCACCTAGACAAGGTTCCGTTTTTTCTCGCTTCCTACTTTTATGTTATCAGACAGCCTAGGCACATTTATAGAAAAATAAAATGTTTTAGTTTTTTAATATATACAACATACAAGCTCTTACACTCAATTAATTGTTCAGGGATATGCTTGTATAATGTTGTCATTTAAAGGGGAGTAGTGGTCTGTAAACTAGGCAATGAGGGGACAAAAGGAGCAGGGATATCAGGAGAAGGAGGCAAATTTAATAAATGAATGTGTTTGCAAATTATTTAACTTGACATGCCCTACAATGTTAGTTGAGCTGGGAATACCCCTTTAATTTATTTAAAGAAAAAAAAATGAGAAATAGAGCCAAGAATACAAGTGCACTAAGTTGCCATAAATCTGTGTTTATTATCTTCATAGACAAAAGGACATGTTTACATAAATAATACTGTATCTCTAAATATTTTAGCTTAATTCTGTGTTAATTGATATTATCCGCATTGCTCAATATTTTTTTCCTGTATTTACAGTCAACACAACAATACGGACATCACCACAAGCCAAATAGTGCAGTCCTATCTTCAAACAATGTTTCTATAGTGTTATGGCAGTGAAAAGGTTAATTTGAGTGTAAAAGGAAGCTGCCTGAATGACCTTTTTTTTTTTCTTTTTTTAAAGGAAGCTGTGCCCGGCAAGACATTTCAATGCTTGAAATATGTGGTATTACAGTGTATTAGTGACTGTGTTGTACAGGACTGTACTGGGGAAACCAAGGTTGAATGGTTAGAATGGAGTCCTTCTCCTATGATTTCCATATGCCCAAATAACGAATATAACAAACTTTCTTACAGCTTCCTAATAGTTAACTTACACATTGTCAGGGCTCCTGTGGGCATGGATACAACAATGGGATCAGAGCCAGTTGGAAACTTTTTGTTTTTTAGAAACAATAGATGAATAGTTAATTCAACTGCACAAACAGTAGGACAAGGTGTTCAGAACAATGGAGAAATTGTCCACCTGTCCACAGGGTGGCAGAACAGAGCAGGCATTGTTTGCAAACCAGCACCTTTTTTTTTTTTTTTTTTTTTACAGTGTTTCCCAACCAGTGTGCCTCCAGCTGTTTTTTTGGCTGTCCAGACATGCTTGAATTTGTAGTTTGCAACAGCTGCTGGCGCACTGGTTAGGAAACATTGCTTTACTAGAATCAAGTGCAGATGTACAACTAGACTATAGCAATTCATAACAGTACAAAGTACAATCTTTGTGTACAATCTTTATGGAATAAGGAAAATGTACAGTGGTCCCTCAAGTTACAATATTAATTGGTTCCAGGATGACCATTGTATGTTGAAACCCTTGTATGTTGAGACCAGAACTCTATGGAAACCTGGTAATTGGTTCTGAAGCCCCAAAATATCATCCAAAGATAAGAAAAAGTGAGGATTAAATAGAAATAAGTAGATAACTAATATAGATAAAGCAAATCCTAACATATAACAGTAAGAAAGATCAGCAGGAAGCTGGAAATCACTGTCTATGTCAGTGTTTCCCAACCAGGGTGCCTCCAGCTGTTGCAAAACTACAACTCCCAGCATGCCTGGACAGCCATGTTTCGCAGATCTGGACTGTCTCTAGCATTGTATGTTGAGTCTTTCAAGTTACAATGGTCCAGAAGATACCATTGTATGTTGAAACTATTGTATGTTGAGGCCATTGTAAGTTGAGGGATCACTGTACATCTAGTGGGCAACTCTAGATCAAGTGCCCAACTAAAGTGGTAAAATGAATGCATTTGCTCTAGTAAACTTTTACATAGATTTTCTTTCACACATTGCCAAAAAATAAGAAACCCTCCCTGCATTTGCATGAAAATCAACCTACAGTATGGATTTTAAATCCGCAGCATGTCAGTGTGTGTTACAAATATGCTGTAGATGTATTATGTCAAACTCTACAATAGATCCACAGTAAGGCCATATTCACATGGCGTACAATGTGCAGAATGTCCGCACGGAAGACACATTTACTATCTCAGCGACACATTGCGCAAATTCTGAGGTCAGAAATGCTGAAGACTTATTGTGGATCCACAGATTTTACTATGGAAACTCAGTAGATCCACAGTAAATTCCGAACGTGCAGATTTTTAAACACTTGGGGGAGATTTATCAAGCTGTCTTATTGTAAGATTCTCTATGTTGCCCATAACAACCAACCACAGCTCAGTTTTCACTTCTGTGGTAAAATAAAAGATGAGCTGTGATTGGTTGTTATGGGCAATAATGAGAATCTTACATAAGGCTGGGTTTGCATTACGATTTGTGCCTCTGAGGCATGGATATATCAGGTAACTTTCAAAAGTCATTTTCTCAGACACACATGGGACCTATTCATTTCAATGACCCAAACGTAGACAGCTAGGAGGACATTTATCAATGTTGGCTGTAGGATACCGTTTTTCCTGACAGAATTTTTGTTTTTGTTAATTTTGCTAACTTGCGCCAAATTTACTGTAAAGGTGCACATTCTTAATAAATATTGCACCTTTTGAGTGAATGAAAAGATTGGCTCAATGTGGAATAAAGTTGCAGCTTTTTTTTATGGTAGATGAGTCTTTTTATGCCCCTTTTTTCAAAAAGGAGCACATAATAAACAATGCTCACTGCATTGGAAACGTTAAAAAGGTACACAAAAAAGGCACAACACACTGCACCTGAGGAAGGGGAATTGTCCCCGCATCGCGTCGGATCCAGATGTATAGGTTTTATATGAAGGTTTTAATAGAAAAAATGTGTTACCTTGTATGAAGAACTGTGAATCGCAGTGTTTCCTGTGCAAAACTCTGGTCAGATTCGAAAGAAAGAGCTTGAGTGTACAAAGTTCCCTGCTTGGCGTGTCTAAGGTGATAGATTAAAGGCTTGCCAGATTGAGAGGGGTTTAAGGACATAGAAACCCCTCTCGCTGAAGTAAGTGGGAGCTTAATATCCTTGTACGAATTGGTTACATTTAAACATCGAACCTGTCCGCTCTCCTATTTTTGCCTTTTTTCTTCTTCTTCCAAATGTGCATAATTTTACATTTACCAGTGTTGAACCTCATCTGCCACTTCTCAGCCCAAACCTCCAACCTATCCAGATCCATTTGGAACAGTGCACTGTCCTCTATAGTGTTTACCGCTTTACAGTGTTTAGTATCATTCGCAAAGATTGCTACTTTACTATTCAACCACTCACTCTACAAGGTAATTAATAAATATATTAAATAGGACAGGACACAAGACTGACCCCTGTTGTGTTCCACTAGTAACAGTCACCCAATCAGAATAAGTACCATTAATAACCACCCTCTGTTTCCTATCACTGAGCCAGTTACTTACCCACTTGCACACATTTTCCCCCAGTCCAAGCATCCTCATTTTATGCACCAACCTTCTGTGTGGCACCGTATCAAATGCTCTGAAAAAATCCAGATATACGACATCCAGTGATTCCCCCTGGTCCAATTTGGAGCTCACCTCCTTATAAAAGCTGATCAGGTTAGTTTGATAGGAACGATCCCTCATGCTGATATGGGGTCATACATTTATTTTTATCAAGATACTACAAAATAGCATCTCTTAGAAAACCCTTAAACAATTTACATACAACGGAGGTTAAACTAACAGGCCTATAATTCCTGGGGTCACCATTTGACCCCTTTTTAAATATTGGCACCACATTTGCAATGCGCCAGTCCTGGGGAACAGTCCCTATTACTATAGAGTCCCTGAATATAAAAAATGTGTAATGTCTGTTCTTGTTTTTTTATATTTTTCTGTCTTGGGGTCTGTGCAAACTCTAGTTTTTATGTCTGAGCAGTTTCTGTGCTATTCTTCCCAGGGTTGGAAGAGTTAATGCTCTCACCCTATTGCAGCTCAGGTGTGGCTTCAAAACCTGAGCTCTCTCGGAACTCTGGGCTGGTGATTAGTACTTTTCTGACCATGTCTAGTTTATCTTGCACCTTGCATTTATCTTGTTATATATCTGAGTTTTAACCATGGTTATTATGCCTGTTTTATTATAAATTTTAGTCTGCTTGGTTTTTAGTCGGTTTTTAGGTTCATGTATGTACGTTCTGCTTAAACTTGATATCTTAGTATGTGTTCTCACTATGAGTCTTGCATGTACCCTTTTGTCTCCTGACCTGTATTCCTCCATGTTTTGGAGTTTGGCTTTTGTGGAGTCTGTTCAGACTCATCCGTTTCCCGGGCTAGTGTTCCGTGTATTATATTTCTGTTTCCTACTACGCCAGTATCCTGCTCACACAGAGGAGCGTGCCCGCTGGCTAGAAGTCTATTTGGCTTTAGTATTGATGTCCTTCGCCTATTCACAGTCGGGACCCGCGGCTAATAGTGCGCGGCCGCAATCGTTTGGCCACGCGCTGTTAACCCTTCCGATGCGGTGCTCAAAGTGAAAGTAAATGCTTCCAAGCTGCTCAGTCGCGCTGATTGGGGTCATCGCGATGCCCCGATCAGCTACCCGGAGAGAAGAAGGTCCCTACCTTCTTCCGTCGGCGCCCCGGCTCTGATTGATTGCTCCATGCCTGAGCTACAGGCTGGAGCAATCAACCGCCGATTACACAACTTGTTCCCATGCAACGGCAAGGCAACAATCTGTGTATGCAATCAGCCATTGCAAGCTCATAGGTCCCTATAGGAGCTATGATCTCGCAGAAAAAAAGTTTAAAAAAAAGTGTAAAAAAAAGTTAACCCTTTCAGGTATTCCCTTCTGAATGAAAAGTTTAAATCAACCGGCATTTCCTAGTAGTGTTGCTCGCGAATATTCGCAATGCGAATTTTATTCGCGAATATCGCATATTCGCAAATTTGCGAATATTCGTGAATATAGCACTATTTATTCGTAATTACGAATATTTTTTTTTATTTTTTTATCACAGTACACATCACAGTGATTATTCCTCTCTGCTTCCAGCTTGTGTGGTGTAATGAAGGCTCTAATACTATTGTGTGAGACTGGCGTGCGAATTTTCGCATATGCGAAAATTAACATATGCAAATTTTCGTGTATGCAAATTTTTATATACGTTCATTTGTATATGCAAATTTTCGCATATGCAAATATTTACATCCGCAAATTTTCGCATATGCGAAAACAAACCGCGAATATTACGAATATGCGAATTTAGCGAATATATGACGAATATTCGTCCATATATTCGCGAATATTCGCGAATTCGAATATGGCCCATGCCGCTCAACACTATTTCCTAGTAACAAAATAAAACAGTGTAAATAAAAATAAACATATGTGGTATCACCGCGTGCGGAAATGTCCGAATTATAAAAATATACCACTTTTAAAACCACACGTTCAATGGCGTACGCGCAAAAAAATTACAAAGCCCAAATTAGCGCATTTTTGATCACTTTTTATACCACAAAAAAGTGAATAAAAAGTGATCAAAAAGTCTGATCAGAATAAAAATGGAACCGCTAAAAACTTCAGATCACGGTGCAAAAAATTAGCCCTCATAGTGCTCTGAACACAGAAAAGTAAAAAAGTTATAGGGCTCAGAATATGACAATTTTAAATGTATAAATTTTCCTGCATGTATTTATGATTTGTTACTGAGGTAATACAAAATCAAACCTATACAAGTAGGGTATAATTTTAACCATATGGACGTACAGAATAAAGATAAATTGTCATTTGTACCGAAAAATTTACTGCGTAGAAACGGAAGCCCCCAAAATTTACAAAATGGCATTTTTTCTTCAAGTTTGTCGCACAATGAATTTTTTTTCCGTTTCGCTGTGGATTTTTTAGTAAAATGACTAATTTCACTGTAAATTAGAATTGGTGGCGCAAAAAATAAGCCATAACACAGATTTTTAAGTGCAAAATTGAAAGGGTTATGATTTTTTAAAGGCAAGGAGGAAAAAACGAAAATGCAAAAACGGGAAATTGCTCAGTCCTTAAGGGGTTAAAGCGGCCGCAGCAGCAACTGCTTGTTAAGTATTAGCAGCATGGCCGCGGCCACTTTAAATCAGTGACCAGCGGCGTCTCCTCCCCGCTCTGCTTTAAAGGAAAACTGTCACTTGTTTTCTCCCGCACTATCCACAGGTACTGGTGGATAGTGCGGGAGATGCTGATTAAAATGAGCCCTACCTTGTCCGGATCTGCGCCGCTGTTCTCCTGCAATTGTAGTTTTATTATGTGTTGAAATCTTCCTGTAACTGGCACGGGAGGGGCTTCAGCGCTTAAGTGGCAATGACATCAGCACCGCTTATGAATATTCATCCCCTCTCCCTCCAGCTCTCTGTCTCTTCGCCGCTCCTAACTGGGGGGAGGGGGGATGAATATTCATAAGCGGCGCTGATGTCAGTGCCAATTAAGCGCCGAAACCCCGCCCGTGCCAGTTACAGGAAGATTTCAACACATAATAAAACTACAATTGCGGGAGAACAGCGGCGCAGATCCCGACAAGGTAGGGCTCATTTTGATCAGCGTCTCCCGCACTATCCACCAGTACCTGTGGATAGTGCAGGAGAAAACAAGTGACAGTTTTACTTTACATTTTTCTTACCTCCCCCCTCCCTCATCATTCCCCCTTTTCCCTGCTTTTAATATATTTTTTTATTTTCCTTACCTAGCTGTTCTTCGACAGGCCAGGTCAGGCGGGGGGTCTTGCGGGCTGTGGTCAGTGAAGCAGATGAGTGATGTCCTCTGCTGGCTTCTCTGCGCGGCATCAGTGATGTCACTTTTCATTTCCTGTAGTCGCCGCACTCTGAACTCTGACTCGCGGCGGTTGCAGGAAATGAAAAGCGATGTCATTGATGCCGCGCAGAAGAGTCGGGAGAGGACGTCATTCATCTTCTTCACTGATCGCAACCCACAAGACAGCCGAAGCGCAGCCAGGTAAGGAAAATAAAAAAAAACTATGAAAAGCAGGGAAAAGGGGGAATGATGAGGGAGGGGAAGAATAGCATAGGAGGAACATGATGAGGGGATGAGAAGATAGATTGGGGGATGATGAGACCGGGGGAAATTATGAGGGGGAGAATGATGGGTGACATGATGAGACAGGGGGAAGTGGTAATGGTGGGGGAGGCACTAAAGGCTTAATGTCTGTATGGCTAGCGGTGGTCTATGACAGTGGGAAATTATGAGACATGGGGGGATGATGAGACATGGGGGGTGGCAATGAGAGGGGTAAATGTGGCACAGGGACTGATAAAAGGGAAGGAATCATGTGGCACTGGAGGGGACGGGACCAAACTGAGGTGCAGAAGAAAACGAAGTTGGGGGTATGATGTGGCATTTAGTCCAAGTCATTTATTTTACATTCAATTTTTTTAACTTAAATTTCCCTGTTAAACTGGGGGTGCGTGTTATACGCCTTTGCATGTTATATGCCGATAAATATGGCATATAAAAGGCTCACTTTTTTCTACCAAGTTTATTCCTGCAAAAACTGCAATACAACATCCCTGACAATGAGCTGGGGGAAGTCAGTTAAACATAAGCACATAAGCAATGGGACTGAGCACATATGCAGTGATTAAAAATATTGAATTTCTGGATTTGTAACCAGTTTTTCATATGTAAACCCAAAATGACATTTTCTAGAGCTATCATACAATTGTCAGAAGAGACTCATGTGACAAATGTGTTGCCTACCTAGAAGCCATTTCAAATTTAAGTCTGTGCCCAGAAACAGTATAATATAATCTCTTTCTCCAATGGCCATGGTGGATTAAACCAAGCTTCCAGACAAAAAAGAGCAATTGTTTACCAATATTAATGTCCCCTTTCTGCATGCAGTTTAGATTGGCTAGGCTGATCATTCATAGTTCAATAGACAAAGGGGTTTTCTGTCTTTCTAGCTTCTTTCTCTTACTTCCATGACAACCTATAATTTCCTTGCAAGCATGCTACCTCTTCGTGTTTGGGTTCTGAGAACATTGTTTCCTGTCAGACACAATACCTAATTTCTCTATCGTCCACTATAATACAGTTATTGTAAAAATTGAAGGGCCTTGTAAAATTTATTTGCACATTTTTGCATCATTTATAAAAATAAAACCAGGAGTATAATGGTATGTTCAAAGAACAGGAAAAATATACAATGCAGCGCTGGATGTAGGCTGCATGATGTCCCATGTAAATTTATTCTTTGGTATCCTCATGCCATTTTTTATGTAATGTATAATTTTGGGATTTGGTGCTTTTTTTTATGTGTTTATATTGTATTTTGTTTAATTGAGTGAAATTTCTGTCCATGTGGTAAATACTGGTAGTTTTATCACTTTTGAGTCCCACCTAGATGAGTGTATAAGGCTAAGTTTCCACTTGGTTTTTTCCTGGCAGTTTTTGGATATCTGCCACTGCAGTTTTTGAGCCAAAGCCAGAAATGTATTCAAAAGGAATAGGACATATAAAGGAAGAACTTATACTTCTTCTCTCTTATGGATCCACTTCTGACTTTGGCTCAAAAACTGCAGTGGCAGATTTCCAAAAACTGCCAGAAAAAAAAACAAGTAGAAACTCAGCCTCACACCCACTGAGGAAGCGGTATAACACCGTGAAACGTGTTGCATTGCATTGTCGAAAAATAAACACGTTTGCCCGCTTACTTAGTCTTGCAGTTCCTGTGTTAATCCCACCAACACCCGGAGGATAAGATTCTACGAAACACCTTGATGAGAACCAAGTCAGAAACTGAAAGCCTCCTCCAAGAACTGGGCTAGCTTATACATTCAGAATAAGGATAGGTTTACATGGGCAAAAACCACTGTGAGAAAACCACCTCAAAACTAGTGCGGAATCTGTTGTGCGTTTTTGTTGCTTTTGATGTTTTTTCATGAGGCTTTTCATACAGTTTTTAAAGCTCCCATTAATTTCACTGTGAAGTTTCATGCAGAATTGCACTTCTTTTTGTATGTGTGGGAAAAATGAAGGTTTTTAGGATAAACTGCATGGTTTTTGATGCAGAAAAACCCCAGCAAAAAGATGTGGTAAACAAGCACAATATTCCTCCAATGGACAAGATTGATCAAATATCCACTGTTTTGCAATCCTGCAGTAGAACTTTCTTAAAGGGTTATTCTAACATAAAAAAAAAATTATTATAGTGCTGGGGCTGTAGAAAATTTGATACACCTAGTCCCAGTCTACTGCAGGTCCTGCTACAGTTCCTGTGTGCTCTGTTTCTGGTCCTCTGGAGATTCTGTCTTCTACCGGCTTCCAGAAAGAGACTGAAAATGGAGGAAGCAGGAGCTGCAGCAGAACCTGTGGGGGACCAGGGTTTGGCAAGTATAATTTAGTAGTCACTATATTTTAATGATGGAATACTCTTTTAAGCTCACTAAGCAGAATGCTAAATCTCTTTTGCCAGAGGGCCATTCAATAAAAAAATTATCCAAATCTAACAGACCACTAAAAGTCTAGAGGAGAAGGGGTTAAACATGGTGGGTAAAAACAGCCTACAGGAAAGCTTCCTACTGATTGAAATAAAGGTATATAAAGGTATATCACAAGAAACAATTTGCAGTGTTTGTCTCAAACAGTAATACATTTGGCACATCAGTCATTACTGTAGAATGCCTGAGGAAGCAATTGAATGATTGTGAAACTAGTTGTTGCATTGTGGGAAATTAATCTCTAGTTCTTACCTGAGTCTATCAGTGCCTGATTACCCGTCTGTCCTTGGAGGAGTTTCTTGGTTTGCTGATTGTTGTAGTGGATGGGAAGGCTGTTGCATACTCACCTGAATACGTATTCTATCCTTGGGGTCGCACAACGCTCTATGGGGAACGATAATCTACCTGCGCATATCGGTGTCTGTAAGGTATCACACAAAAAATTATTATTTCTGTGCAGATATTTAACCCCTTAAGGACCGGGTTTTTTCCGTTTTTGCATTTTCGTTTTTTGCTCCTTGCCTTTAAAAAATCATAACTCTTTCAATTTCGCACCTAAAAATCCATATGATGGCTTATTTTTTGCGCCACCAATTCTACTTTGTAATGACGTCAGTCATTTTGCCCAAAAATCTACGGTGAAATGGGAAAAAAAATCATTTTGCGACAAAATTGAAAAAAAAAAACGCTGTTTTGTGACTTTTGGGGGCTTCCGTTTCTACGTAGTACATTTTTCGGTAAAAATGACACCTGATATTTATTCTGTAGGTCCATACGATTAAAATGATACCCTACTTATATAGGTTTGATTTTGTCGGACTTCTGGAAAAAATCATAACTACATGCAGGAAAATGAATACGTTTAAAATTGTCATCTTCTGACCCCTATAACTTTTTTATTTTTCCGTGTATGGGGCGGTATGAGGGCTCATTTTTTGCGCCGTGATCTGAAGTTTTTAACGGTACCATCTTTGCATTGATAGGACTTATTGATCGCTTTTTATTCATTTTTAAATGATATAAAAAGTGACCAAAAATGCACTATTTTGGACTTTGGAACCTATAACACTGCACACACTGCACACACTGTTCTCCTATGCTGATCACTGGTTTCTTATAAGAAACCAGTGATCAACGATTCTGCCACATGACTGCTCAGGCCTGGATCTCAGGCACTGAGCAGTCATTCGGCGATCGGACAGCGAGGAGGCAGGAAGGGGCCCTCCCGCTGTCCTGTCAGCTGTTCGGGATGCCACGATTAGCCGCGGCTATCCCGAACAGCCCGACTGAGCTAGCCGGGAACTTTCACTTTTAGCCGCGCGGCTCAGCTCTGAGCGCGCGGCTAAAGGGTTAATAGAGCGCGGCGCCGCGATCGGCGCTGCGCACTATTAGAGGTGGGTCCTGGCTTCACTATGACGCCGGGCCCGCCGTGATATGACGCGGGGTTACTGTGTAACCCCGCGTTATATCAGGAGAGCAGGACCAAGGACGTACCGGTACGTCCTTGGTCCTTAAGGGGTTAAATGAAAACCACATTTTTGCTAATTTTGGAGGGTTTCATTTTCACTTTATGGAAAAAATGACATGTTTTCTTTATTATGTGGGTGAATACAATTAAAATGATACCCATATTTACATACTTTTCTATTATTGCTACAAAAACGCCTATTTTGACCACCTATAACTTTTTCATTTTTCCGTATAAGGGCTAATTTTTTGCGCCATGACCTGTAGTTTTTTTTAGTACCACTTTTGTGTATATGTGACTATTTGATAGCTTTTTATACATTTTTTTGTGAATGTGAAATGACCAAAAAGCTGCAATTTTGGACTTTTTTTTTTCTACGTTTACGTTGTTCACCATATGGGATCATTAACATTATATTTTTATAGATCGGGCAGTTATGCACGCAGCGATACCAAATATTTTAAATTATTATAATTTTTTACGCTTTTTTAAGTTTAATGGGGAAAAGGGGTGATTTCAATTTTTATTGGGGGAGGGGATTTTTTTACTTTTATTTTTTTACTTTTATTTCTAACTCATTATGTCCCCATAGGGGACTATCTATATCAATCATTAGATATAGGCATAGCACTGATTAGTATTCTCAGCGATCTTCTGGTCTGGTCTGCTGGAAGGCAGATCAGAGCAGAAGACTCTGGGAGAGCAGCCGAGGCAGGTGATGGGACCTCTGGCCGCCATCTTGACTGATCTGATCCCCGTGGCCCCCGCCGCAAGCAATCAGATCAGCCATTACAATAGCCGCACTGCCACAGATGTTATGATCTGTATTGATCACAGCATCTGAGGGGTTACCGGAGGCTTACAGCCGGTTTGAGCCGTGACAAGTTTTCCGTGGCTGATTTTCCACAGCTAATGTAATCTGCTGTGGATTTTCCGCTGCGGAAAATCTGACGTGTAACACCCGCTGTGACTCAAACCACCCCACTCCAGTGTGAACACACCCTAAATGTGTTTGGACTGCGGCTAATCATTAGCTTAAAGCAGTAGCACTATAAGGCTAAGTTTCTACTTGTTTTTTTTGTGGCCCAAAAAAACGCCAGAAAAAACGCCATGGAAATTGTATTTTTGGCCCCTTTGGCGGTATTTTTGGGAACCCAAAATTTGTCGGGTACTAAAAAAAGAAGAAAAAAAAGAGTGCAGTAGTGATGGAAAAAATTATGTATTTAACGAAATTCATATTTTTTAGAATTACATGTTTATACATTTTTTATAAAGTTTGTGTATTTCACTTTTTTTCTCTCAATTTTTTTTAACATTTTTTAGGTAGTACTACTACTCCCAGCATGGAACAGACTGTTTCATGATGGGAGTAGTAGTACCTGTACTAATAGACATATTGCCCCAGGTGTCAGTCGTGACACCCGATGTGATCGTCCATAATATAGCAGAGATGCGGTGCGGCTATATCCAGCGCTCGCATCTCTGCTCTGTACTCCGGCCAGTGATGTGAATAGAACATCACTCATTCATATTTTCCGCCCAGAGTGGGGATTGACCGGATGGTTGTAGCCAATTACAGCTCACTGGCCAGAGTACAGAGCAGAGATGCGAGCGCTGTATAGAGCCACTCCACATCTCTGCAATAGATAGGACGATCGCATCGGGTGTCAGGAGTGATACCTGCTGTGATCTGTTCTTAACTGCAGGTACTACTGCTCCCAACATGGAGCACACTCTGCTCCATGCTGGGAGCTTTAGTACCTGCATTAATAGACAGATTGCAGTGAGTGTAACTTCTGACACCTTTTGCGATCTGTCTAATAATGCAGGTACTACAGCTCCCAGCATGGAGCAGAGTGTGCTCCATGTTGGGAGCACTAGTACCTGCAGTTGAGGATAGATCACAGCGGATGTCACTCCTGACACCCGCTGTGATCCTCCTGTATAATGTATAGATGCGGCCGGTCGCTCTTCAATGGTCCCCTGCACTGAAGTATATACACACCTATTCATATTTCCCACAGAGAGTTGTGATTGGCTGGAACCATCTGGCCAATCACAGCTCTCTGCGGGAAATATGAATATGTGTATATATACGGCAGTGCAGGAGACCATAGAAGAGAAGCCGCCCGCATCTATAAATTATAGAGAAGGATCGCAACGGACCCGAGGCAATCTGTCAATTAGTATAGGTACTACTAATCCTATAATGGAACAGTGTATTCCATGCTGGGAGTAGTAGTACTACCTAAAAAAATAAAAATAAAGAAAGAAAAAAAAGTTAGAAACACACACACACACACACACTACATTTTTATTATTGTCGGTTAAATTTTTTGTGCCCTGCCCGCCCACATAAATTGATCCCTGTTTTAAAAATTAATAAAAATTTTGTTATAAAAAATTGAAATTTCATTAGATACAATTTTTTCCTTCACTACTGTATCTTTCTTAGTTTTGTTTTTTAATGTTACCCTACGAAATTTTATTAAAAAAGGCATCTCCATCACTTTTTTGGATTTCCAAAAAAGAATAAAAAAAGCCTGCAAAAACCCCAAAGTTAAAACCCACATGTAATTTTTCTTGGCTTTTTTTCGCTCCCATACACTTCTATGGGAGACAAACGCCACTATTTCAGGGAAAAAAAACGCCATTGGCTCAACATGCTGCGACTTTGCAAAACTGCCAAGGAGCTAAAAAAGAGTGAAAAAATGGCAAATGGATAAAAAAAAACGCCAAACTGAAAAACGCCAAGTGGAAAAAGAATTTTGCAATTTCTCATTGATTTACAGCTAACATCTGGCCGCAGCATATTTGGGCCGAAAAAATGCCATGTGGCAGAATTGGCGTTTTTCTTGGCCTTTTTCCTGGCGTTTTTCCCCCCCTCCAAAACAACAAGTAGAAGCTTTTCCTAAGGGTAGGATCACATGGGAGCAAATCCGCAGCATATTTGATGCTGCTGATGTGCTTCTGGCAGTCACAGAGCCATCGCAGAGCAAGCTCCCTGCTGCTGCCATGCATCCCCTTGTTTCCTGCTGGCAGTCAAGAACAGACATGCAGAGCTACAGCAGCATAAGGGAGCATGTGGGGCCTAATTTCTGTGATTGGGGGAAGCTAATACAATTCTCACTAATTCCATCTTTCCATAGACAGTGCCAAAACATTTCACAATTCAGGATAAATGAAATTGTCAGTTCCTGAAATGTCAAAGAAACAAAAAGACACTTCCTCTCCAGCTTCTTAATGAGCCATGTTTTCATTAAAATCACAAAGAAGAGGAGCAAGCTAATAAAAGAGAGAATACACAAAGCAGCTTATGTGAGTCACCTAATCTATGGCTCATCGTATTACAGGTATTAGCATCCTGTGGGATGTGTGAATATACTGCCTCCGAAATGCAGGTCCCATGTAATGCAGTAAAATAAACTGTTAGGTGCCATTAGAGACACTTGAGACCTAACTGCTCCCCAGATCACATGCTTGACAGCTGGACTGGTTAGTGGTTATCTGATTTCAGTTTATTTTCTTAAGTAAATTTAATCTTCATGAACGTCATAATCAGTTTTTAAGTTCTTTTAGTTCCATCTGTTGTGCAATAGACTCCCTGTGCTTTTCATTGTTGTAATGATGTCAATAGCCATCTATTAAAATAATAGGAAACAAGATTTTAAAACTCGACAGCAGACATCCAAACAAGCTAAATATCTTCACGTGGGCACTTCTGCTTCTGCACAGCGCTCTATTCTACCCTATAGAATCAATGCTTCTAATACAAAATATCACCGAAATGCACCAAGCAATAAAACATTCCATGACTTGTTATTCTTTACACTGATCTGTATTTAATCATGTTAAATATTTTACATAAAAAATATTTACAAACATGGTGCTCCTAAATAAATAGTGTATATTAAATAATTAAATAGTGTAGTGTAATTAAATAGTGTATAGTCAATAAATAGTATATATTACCCAATAAGAAACAAAAAAATGGAAATTTGGTGTGATAAAAAATAATTATAAAAAGTTGTAAAAATATTACTGTTTTTCTTACGTTTTCTGACACAGAGATCATTTGTTAATGAAAAGCTTAAAAAGCAAGAGCTTATGTATTTGCGTGGAATAAGCAGTTTTTTGGTGAGCTGTGTCTTTAAGAATGACACACTTTGGGGGAGATCTAGGTAAGGATCTAGGTTTAACTGATTCCATGCTCTCCATTGGCACTCTCATGTTAAGGAGTTAAGACTTCAAGGGGTTATCAGGATTAGAAAACATAGCTATTTTCATCCGGGATCAGCTTCTCTCTTGTCCTCAGTTTGTGTGCGGTACTGCAGCTCAGTTCCATTGAAGGGAATGGAGCCAAGTTGTAATACAGCACATAACCTGAGGACAGGTGTGGCGCTGTTTAAAAAAAAAATATTTATATATTTTTTTAAAGAAAGCAATTACATTATTCTAATCCTGGATAACACCTTTAATTACTGGGTATACATTAAAGAGGATTGCAGCAGCACACATTGGTCAAAAAATTGAGGCTCTTAGTGCACTAAGGGGAGGTGGCCTCATTTAGGATGGGACCCTAGCACAAATTCTGAGCCTAACACTCAAATATCCACTCACCTCTGCTGGGCATATAGCCTCTGACTGGGTTACATGCTGGATCCATAAACAATTTAAAACTCCACTTGTGAAAAAGGGGGAGGGGTGCACAGCTAAAGAGGGTGCCATTTCCCCCTGAGTTGTACAAACAAACCTTTAATTACTGCATGGCTTAAAGGGGTACTCCAGTGAGAAAACATATTTTTTAAATCAACTGATGCCAGAAAGTTAAACAGATTTGTAAATTACTTCTATATAAAAAAAAAAAAATTACCCTTCCAGTACTTTTTAGCAGCTGTATGCTACAGAGGAAATTCTTTTCTTTTTGGATTTCTTTTTTGTCTTGCCCACAGTGCTCTCTGCTGACACCTGATGCCCGTATCAGGAACTGTCCAAAGCAGGAGAAAATCCCCATTGCAAACCTATGCTGCTCCGGACAGTTCCTGACATGGACAGAGATGTCAGCAGAGAGCACTGTGGACCAGACTAAGAAGAAATTCAAAAAGAAAAGAATTTCCTCTGTAGCATACAGATGCTAAAAAGTACTGGAAGGGTAAAAAAAATAATAGAAGTCATTTGCAAATCTGCTTAACTTTCTGGCACCAGTTGATAAAAAAAAAAAAAAAAAAAAAGGGGTTTTCCATCGGAATACCCCTTTAACAAGATGTTGCTGGGGAGGGTCTCACTCCACTCTGGGAGAGGGGTAATTTGGCTTGGAAATGGTCACTTGAAGGGACCAGCATAGATGGTGTTTAAGGGGTGGTCAGACAGTAGCCAGGTAGTTCAAGCTATAGAAGGAAAAAGGCTACAACTTAGGCTGGGTTCACACTACGTTTTGTCCCATACGGGAGCGCATACGGCAGGGGGGAGCTAAAAGCTCGCGCTCCCGTATGTGACCGTATGCGCTCCCGTATGTCATTCATTTCAATGAGCCGACCGGAGTGAAACGTTCGGTCCGGTCGGCTCATTTTTGCGCCGTATGCGCTTTTACAACCGGACCTAAAACCGTGGTTGACCACAGTTTTAGGTCCGGTTGTAAAAGCGCATACGGCGCAAAAATGAGCCGACCGGACCGAACGTTTCACTCCGGTCGGCTCATTGAAATGAATGACATACGGGAGCGCATACGGTCACATACGGGAGCGCGAGGTTTTAGCTCCCCCCTGCCGTATGCGCTCCCGTATGGGACAAAACGTAGTGTGAACCCAGCCTTATAGATAGAATGTAGATGATTGATCCAGATTCCAAATAGCCCATCAAAGTAAGTGAAGAGATTGGGATGACCAGAAGGAGGAGATAAAATACTGCAGGTAAGCACAATAAATAGTTGGTTTAGAGGTGGGAGGGAAGAAACAGCATTCCTCTATGCTTCCTTTTAAACAAGAGCCCACTGGGGTCTTTTACCTATCTTCTTTCTGGTGCAAAAATGTGCCAGCAGCCAGAGTACACCCAGTATACAGTATCAAGCTGCACCCTGCCGGACTACATGTCTGGTGGATGTGTACCCTGTCTCTTCTAGTCACTAAGAATCAACTCCCTGTGATATCTAAAAGTAAGTTAGACCATTCATTATGTGGGATGGATCTCAATGCCCACTGTTCTGGATATTGCGCATGTGATATGCACCTGTTATATCCTAACTTCAGAAGTGGTGTCCCATCAGTTCACATTAGCTATTACTCCAAAACCCCCACTGAATATTTCAACACCACTCCTGGAATATGGGTCCTCAAAAGAGCCTCTTTGGCCAGGGTAGGCCTTACCATCACCATTGTCTGGAGATTTGGGCACCTCATAGGGTCAACTCCTAAGGTTTCAAATTGGGGCCCCAATTGCCAGGCCGAAGGTGTATTTATAATTGCAGGAACCATGAAGCTGGTGAATAGATGAAGCCGGACTAAAGAATAATGAAGCTTTGTTGGAAGAAATCAATCAGAAGTCCAAACAAAGCAGATGGAGATGGATGCTCAGTGGTTGGGAGTGTGAGTCTGAATCTTCAGACAGGGAGTGTTATTCTGGGCAGAAAAATGTTGAGGGAGGAAGGGCTAAAGCAGGGTACTCCACCCCTAGACATCTTATCTCTCCTGCAGCACCCCCTGTCATCTGCTGCACGGAGCGAAGTTTGATCTTTATCAACCTCTGCAGAAGATGAGCATACTCTACATTGAAGACAGTGACCAAGCATTAAAATCGCACCCCTTTACTGCCCATACCTGCTCAATTTTCTGATACTTTTTTCAATCTCCTTTACTGACCACTGTCTATCTTTCTTTCTTTGCATTTCTTCTTAACCCCTTAACGACGCAGGACCTATAACACTGCAAAAAAAAAGTGTTAATAAGGGTCATTAAACCCTAATAAAAGTTTGAATCGCCCCCCTTTTCCCATAAAAAAATAACAGTGTAAATAAAAATAAACATATGTGGTATTTCCGCGTGTGTAAATGTCCGAACTATAAAAATATATAATTAATTAAACTGCACGGTCAATGGCGTACACGTAAAAAAATTCCAAAGTCCAAAAAAGCGTATTTTGGTCACTTTTTATACCATTAAAAAATTAATAAAAAGTGATCAAAAAGTCTGATCAAAACAAAAATCATATCGATAAAAACTTCAGATCAAAAATAAGCCCTCATACCGCCCTGTACGTGGAAAAATAAAAAAGTTATAGGGGTCAGAAGATGACATTTTTAAACGTATATGTCACGATGTCGGCTGGCAGGTAGTGGATCCTCTGTGCCAGAGAGGGATTGGCGTGGACCGTGCTAGTGGATCGGTTCTAAGTCACTACTGGTTTTCACCAGAGCCCGCCGCAAAGCGGGATGGTCTTGCTGCGGCGGTAGTGACCAGGTCGTATCCACTAGCAACGGCTCAACCTCTCTGACTGCTGAAGATAGGCGCGGTACAAGGGAGTAGACAGAAGCAAGGTCGGACGTAGCAGAAGGTCGGGGCAGGCAGCAAGAATCGTAGTCAGGGGCAACGGCAGGAGGTCTGGAACACAGGCTAGGAACACACAAGGAAACGCTTTCACTGGCACAATGGCAACAAGATCCGGCGAGGGAGTGAAGGGGAAGTGAGGTATAAATAAGGAGTGCACAGGTGAACACACTAATTGGAACCACTGCGCCAATCAGCGGCGCAGTGGCCCTTTAAATCGCAGAGACCCGGCGCGCGCGCGCCCTAGGGAGCGGGGCCGCGCGCGCCGGGACAGGACAGACGGAGAGCGAGTCAGGTACGGGAGCCGGGATGCGCATCGCGAGCGGGCGCTACCCGCATCGCGAATCGCATCCCGGCTGGAGACGGTATCGCAGCGCACCGGGTCAGTGGAGCTGCCCGGAGCGCTGCGGTAGCGAGAGAGAAGCGAGCGCTCCGGGGAGGAGCGGGGACCCGGAGCGCTCGGCGTAACAGTACCCCCCCCCTTGGGTCTCCCCCTCTTCTTAGAGCCTGAGAACCTGAGGAGCAGACTTTTGTCTAGGATGTTGTCCTCAGGTTCCCAGGATCTCTCTTCAGGTCCACAGCCCTCCCAATCCACCAAAAAGAACTTTTTTCCTCTGACCGTCTTGGAGGCCAGTATCTCTTTCACTGAGAAGACGTCAGAAGAACCGGAGACAGGAGTGGGAGAAACTAATTTGGGAGAGAAACGGTTGATGATGAGTGCTTTAAGAAGAGAGACATGAAAGGCATTAGGAATACGGAGAGAAGGAGGAAGAAGAAGTTTGTAAGAGACAGGATTAATTTGGCACAAGACTTTGAAGGGACCAAGATAGCGTGGACCCAGTTTGTAACTGGGGACACGAAAGCGGACATATTTAGCGGAGAGCCATACCTTGTCTCCGGGAGCAAAAATGGGGGGAGCTCTTCTTTTCTTGTCGGCAAACTTTTTCATGCGAGATGAAGCCTGTAAAAGAGAAACTTGGGTCTCTTTCCATATGGTGGAAAGATCACGAGTCACTTCATCTACCGCGGGCAAACCAGAGGGCAAGGGAGTAGGGAGGGGGGGAAGAGGGTGACGGCCGTACACCACGAAAAATGGGGATTTGGAGGAAGATTCAGAAGTTATACGAGAATTCGGCCCATGGTAGAAGATCTGCCCAATCATCCTGGCGGGAGGAAACAAAATGTCGTAAATAATCACCCAAGACCTGGTTAATTCTTTCTACTTGTCCATTGGATTGAGGATGATATGCAGAAGAAAAGTTTAATTTAATCTTGAGTTGTTTACAGAGAGCCCTCCAGAATTTTGACACGAATTGGACGCCTCTATCCGAGACTATTTGTGTGGGCAACCCGTGAAGACGAAAAATGTGTACAAAAAATAGTTTAGCCAACTGAGGCGCTGAAGGAAGACCAGGAAGAGGGATGAAATGTGCCATCTTGGAGAATCGATCAACGACCACCCAAACAACAGTGTTGCCACGGGATGGGGGTAGGTCTGTAATAAAATCCATACCAATCAGAGACCAAGGCTGTTCGGGGACAGGCAGAGGATGAAGAAAACCAGCGGGCTTCTGGCGAGGAGTCTTATCCCGGGCACAGACAGTGCAGGCTCGCACAAAGTCCACGACATCCGTCTCCAGAGTCGGCCACCAATAGAAGCGAGAGATGAGTTGCACAGATTTCTTGATGCCTGTATGACCTGCGAGATGGGAGGAGTGACCCCATTTGAGGATTCCGAGGTGTTGGCGTGGAGAGACGAAGGTCCTTCCTGGAGGAGTTTGCCTGATGGAGGCTGGAGAAGTGGAGATCAGGCAGTCAGGAGGAATGATGTGTTGCGGAGAGAGTTCGACTTCCGAGGCATCCGAGGAACGAGAGAGAGCATCGGCCCTAATGTTCTTATCGGCAGGCCGAAAGTGAATTTCAAAATTAAATCGGGCAAAGAACAGAGACCACCTGGCCTGGCGAGGATTCAGCCGTTGGGCAGACTGGAGATAGGAGAGGTTCTTGTGATCGGTGTAAATAATAACAGGAAATCTTGATCCCTCCAGCAGATGCCTCCATTCCTCAAGTGCTAATTTAATGGCTAGAAGCTCTCGATCCCCGATGGAGTAGTTCCTCTCCGCCGGAGAGAAGGTCCTAGAAAAAAAACCACAAGTAACAGCATGCCCGGAAGAATTTTTTTGTAGAAGGACCGCTCCAGCTCCTACAGAGGAGGCATCAACCTCCAATAGGAAGGGTTTAGATGGGTCAGGTCTGGAGAGCACGGGAGCCGAAGAAAAGGCAGACTTGAGCCGTTTAAAGGCGTCTTCCGCTTGAGGAGGCCAAGACTTGGGATTGGCATTTTTTTTGGTTAAAGCCACGATAGGGGCCACAACGGTAGAAAAATGTGGAATAAATTGCCTGTAATAATTGGCGAACCCCAAAAAACGTTGGATAGCACGGAGTCCGGAGGGGCGTGGCCAATCTAAGACGGCAGAGAGTTTGTCTGGATCCATTTGTAGTCCCTGGCCAGAGACCAAGTATCCTAGGAAAGGAAGAGATTGGCATTCAAACAGACATTTCTCTATCTTGGCATAAAGTTGATTGTCACGAAGTCTCTGAAGAACCATACGGACATGCTGGCGGTGTTCTTCTAGATTGGCAGAAAAAATCAGGATATCGTCCAGATATACAACAACACAGGAGTATAAGAGATCACGAAAAATTTCATTAACAAAGTCTTGGAAGACGGCAGGGGCGTTGCACAGGCCAAAGGGCATGACCAGATACTCAAAGTGTCCATCTCTAGTGTTAAATGCCGTTTTCCATTCATCCCCCTCTCTGATGCGGATGAGATTATAAGCACCTCTTAAGTCCAGTTTGGTAAAGATGTGGGCACCTTGGAGGCGATCAAAGAGTTCAGAGATGAGGGGTAGAGGGTAGCGGTTCTTTATCGTGATTTTATTAAGACCGCGGTAGTCAATGCAAGGGCGTAGAGAGCCATCTTTTTTGGACACAAAGAAAAATCCGGCTCCGGCAGGAGAGGAGGATTTACGGATAAAGCCTTTTTTTAAATTTTCCTGGATGTACTCCGACATAGCAAGAGTCTCTGGGGCGGACAGAGGATAGATTCTGCCCCGGGGTGGAGTAGTGCCCGGGAGGAGGTCAATAGGACAATCATAAGGCCTGTGAGGAGGTAGAGTCTCAGCTTGTTTTTTGCAAAAAACATCCGCAAAGTCCATATAGGCCTTAGGGAGACCGGTTACAGGGGGAACCACAGAGTCACGGCAAGGGGTACTGGGAACCGGTTTTAGGCAGTTCTTGAAACAAGAGGGCCCCCAACTCTTGATCTCCCCAGTGGACCAATCCAGGGTTGGGGAATGGAGTTGAAGCCAGGGTAGTCCAAGGAGGATTTCGGAAGTGCAATTGGGGAGGACCAAAAATTCAATCTTCTCGTGATGAGGTCCGATGCACATTAGAAGGGGCTCCGTGCGGAAACGTATGGAACAATCCAATCTTTCATTGTTTACACAATTGATGTAGAGGGGTCTGGCGAGACTGGTCACTGGGATGTTGAACCTGTTGACGAGAGAGGCCAAAATAAAATTTCCTGCAGATCCGGAATCCAAGAAGGCCATAGTAGAGAAGGAGAAGGCAGAGGCAGATATCCGCACAGGCACAGTAAGACGTGGAGAAGCAGAGTAGACATCAAGGACTGTCTCACCTTTGTGCGGAGTCAGCGTACGTCTTTCCAGGCGGGGAGGACGGATAGGACAATCCTTCAGGAAGTGTTCGGTACTGGCACAGTACAGACAGAGATTCTCCATGCGGCGTCGTGTCCTCTCTTGAGGTGTCAGGCGAGACCGATCGACCTGCATAGCCTCCACGGCGGGAGGCACAGAAACGGATTGCAGGGGACCAGAGGAGAGAGGAGCCGGGGAGAAAAAACGTCTTGTGCGAACAAAGTCCATATCCTGGCGGAGCTCCTGACGCCTTTCGGAAAAACGCATGTCAATGCGAGTGGCAAGATGGATGAGTTCATGTAGGTTAGCAGGGATTTCTCGTGCGGCCAGAACATCTTTAATGTTGCTGGATAGGCCTTTTTTAAAGGTCGCGCAGAGGGCCTCATTATTCCAGGATAATTCTGAAGCAAGAGTACGGAATTGTACGGCGTACTCGCCAACGGAAGAATTACCCTGGACCAGGTTCAACAGGGCAGTCTCAGCAGAAGAGGCTCGGGCAGGTTCCTCAAAGACACTTCGAATTTCTGAGAAGAAGGAGTGTATAGAGGCAGTGACAGGGTCATTGCGGTCCCAGAGCGGTGTGGCCCATGACAGAGCTTTTCCAGACAGAAGGCTGACTACGAAAGCCACCTTAGACCTCTCAGTAGGGAACTGGTCCGACATCATCTCCAAGTGCAGGGAACATTGGGAAAGAAAGCCACGGCAGAATTTAGAGTCCCCATCAAATTTATCCGGCAAGGATAGTCGTAGACCAGAAGCGGCCACTCGCTGAGGAGGAGGTGCAGGAGCTGGCGGAGGAGATGATTGCTGAAGCTGTGGTAGTAGCTGCTGTAGCATCACGGTCAGTTGAGACAGCTGTTGGCCTTGTTGCGCTATCTGTTGTGACTGCTGGGCGACCACCGTGGTGAGGTCGGCGACAACTGGCAGAGGAACTTCAGCGGGATCCATGGCCGGATCTACTGTCACGATGTCGGCTGGCAGGTAGTGGATCCTCTGTGCCAGAGAGGGATTGGCGTGGACCGTGCTAGTGGATCGGTTCTAAGTCACTACTGGTTTTCACCAGAGCCCGCCGCAAAGCGGGATGGTCTTGCTGCGGCGGTAGTGACCAGGTCGTATCCACTAGCAACGGCTCAACCTCTCTGACTGCTGAAGATAGGCGCGGTACAAGGGAGTAGACAGAAGCAAGGTCGGACGTAGCAGAAGGTCGGGGCAGGCAGCAAGAATCGTAGTCAGGGGCAACGGCAGGAGGTCTGGAACACAGGCTAGGAACACACAAGGAAACGCTTTCACTGGCACAATGGCAACAAGATCCGGCGAGGGAGTGAAGGGGAAGTGAGGTATAAATAAGGAGTGCTGTCACGATGCCGGCTGGCAGGTAGTGGATCCTCTGTGCCAGAGAGGGATTGGCGTGGACCGTGCTAGTGGATCGGTTCTAAGTCACTACTGGTTTTCACCAGAGCCCGCCGCAAAGCGGGATGGTCTTGCTGCGGCGGTAGTGACCAGGTCGTATCCACTAGCAACGGCTCAACCTCTCTGGCTGCTGAAGATAGGCGCGGTACAAGGGAGTAGACAGAAGCAAGGTCGGACGTAGCAGAAGGTCGGGGCAGGCAGCAAGGATCGTAGTCAGGGGCAACGGCAGGAGGTCTGGAACACAGGCTAGGAACATACAAGGAAACGCTTTCACTGGCACGATGGCAACAAGATCCGGCAAGGAAGTGCAGGGGAAGTGAGGAGATATAGGGAAGTGCACAGGTGATAACACTAATTGGAACCACTGCGCCAATCAGCGGCGCAGTGGCCCTTTAAATCGCAAAGACCCGGCGCGCGCGCGCCCTAGGGAGCGGGGCCGCGCGCGCCGGGACAGGACTGACAGAGAGCGAGTCAGGTACGGGAGCCGGGGTGCGCATCGCGAGCGGGCGCTACCCGCATCGCGAATCGCATCCCGGCTGGAGGCGGTATCGCAGCGCCCCGGGTCAGTGGATCTGACCGGAGCGCTGCAGTGAGGAGAGTGTAGCGAGCGCTCCGGGGAGGAGCGGGGACCCGGAGCGCTTGGCGTAACAAGTGCACAGGTGAACACACTAATTGGAACCACTGCGCCAATCAGCGGCGCAGTGGCCCTTTAAATCGCAGAGACCCGGCGCGCGCGCGCCCTAGGGAGCGGGGCCGCGCGCGCCGGGACAGGACAGACGGAGAGCGAGTCAGGTACGGGAGCCGGGATGCGCATCGCGAGCGGGCGCTACCCGCATCGCGAATCGCATCCCGGCTGGAGACGGTATCGCAGCGCACCGGGTCAGTGGAGCTGCCCGGAGCGCTGCGGTAGCGAGAGAGAAGCGAGCGCTCCGGGGAGGAGCGGGGACCCGGAGCGCTCGGCGTAACAGTATAAATTTTCCTGCATGTAGTTATGATTTTTTCCAGAAGTACGAAAAAATCAAACCTATATAAGTAGGATATCATTTTAACCGTATGGACCTAAAGAATAATGATAAGTTGTAATTTTTACCGAAATATGCACTGCGTAGAAACGGAAGCCCCCAAAATTTACAAAATGGCGTTTTTTCTTCGATTTTGTCGCACAATAATTTTTTTTTCCGTTTCGCCGTGAATTTTTGGGTAAAATGACTAATGTAACTGGAAAGTAGAATTGGTGACGCAAAAAATAAGCCATAATATGGATTTTTAGGTGGAAAATTGAAAGGGTTAGGATTTTTAAAAGGTAAGGAGGAAAAAACGAAAGTGCAAAAACGGAAAAACCCTGAGGGGTACTAGACATCTTATCTCCTATCCAAAACATAGGGGATAAGATGTCTGATCGTGGGGGCCCCGACGCTGGGAATCCCCTCGCGATCTCTCCTGCAGCACCCCCTGTCATCTGCTGCACAGAGTGAAGTTTTGCTCCATGCCTGATGACGGGCGATAGAGGCTGGAGTATCGTAATGTCACGACCCTGCAATCACGCCCATTCCCAGAGACTTGTATTGAGGGGGGGGGGGGGGATGTGACGTCATGAGGGGGCAGGGCAGTGACATCACGATACTCCGGCCCCTGTATCCCCCCATCATCAGGCACAGAGCGAAACTTCACTCTGTGCAGCAGATGACAGGGGTTGCTGCAGGAGAGATCGCGGGGATTCCCAGCGTTGGGACCCCCATGAGATCATACATCAGGCGACATAGAGGAGGCCGTAGGAGGGCAACAACCCAGCAGCAGGGCCACTATCTCTGCCTTTGTGCAAGGAGGAGCAGGAAGAGCACTGCCAGAGCCCTGCAAATGTGCATGTGTCCACTCAAATGGTCAGAAATAGATTCTATGAAGGTGGTATTAGGGCCCAACGTCCACAGGTGGGGGTTGTGCTTACAGCCCAACACCGTGCAGAACACCAAGATTGGCAAATTCGCCACTGGCGCCCTGTGCTCTTCACAGATGAAAGCAGGTTCATGCTGAGCACATGTGACAGACGTGAGTCTGGAGACGCCATGGAGAACGTTCTGCTGCCTGCAACATCCTCCAGCATGACCGGTTTGGGTCAGTAATGGTGTGGGGTGGCATTTCTTTGGAGGGCCGCACAGCCCTCCATGTGCTTGCCAAAGGTAGCCTGACTGCCATTAGGTACTGAGATGAGATCCTCAGACCCCTTGGAGGCCACACATACTACTGAGCCTCATTTTGACTTGTTTGGCGTGGACCGTGCTAGTGGACCGGTTCTAAGTCACTACTGGTATTCACCAGAGCCCGCCGCAAAGCGGGATGGTCTTGCTGCGGCGGTAGTGACCAGGTCGTATCCACTAGCAACGGCTCAACCTCTCTGACTGCTGAAGATAGGCGCGGTACAAGGGAGTAGACAGAAGCAAGGTCGGACGTAGCAGAAGGTCGGGGCAGGCAGCAAGGATCGTAGTCAGGGGCAACGGCAGGAGGTCTGGAACACAGGCTAGGAACACACAAGGGAACGCTTTCACTAGGCACAAGGGCAACAAGATCCGGCGAGGGAGTGCAGGGGAAGTGAGGTATACATAGGGAGTGCACAGGTGAAAACACTAATTGGAACCACTGCGCCAATCAGTGGCGCAGTGGCCCTTTAAATCGCAGAGACCCGGCGCGCGCGCGCCCTAGGGAGCGGGGCCGCGCGCGCCGGGACAGGAACGAGGGAGAGCGAGTCAGGTACGGAAGCCGGGGTGCGCATCGCGAGCGGGCGCCACCCGCATCGCGAATCGCATCCCGGCTGGAGGCGGTATCGCAGCGCACCCGGTCAGTGGATCTGACCGGGGCGCTGCCGTAGCGAAGATGTTGCGAGCGCTCCCGGGAGGAGCGGGGACCCGGAGTGCTCGGCGTAACAACTACAGTATGCTTAATAAACATATTGGAGTAAAACACAAGCTGGTGATTACTTTTGACTGTCCTTTCACAGTATGTAGGCCCTTGACAGATTGACAGGTTAAAATTAGTACACTACTTAGATGTACATATGTGGTATGCACTTATGAGGGCAGAAAAATGTGCTACAGTACACTTTAAAAAGTATCTGAGTACAACAACAGCCGGTGAGTACTTTTGCCTGGACTTTCACAGTATCTAGGCCCTTGACAGATTAACAGGTACAAAATAGTACACTACTTAGATGTACGTATGTGATATGCACTTATAAGGGCAGAAAAATGCGCTGCAGTACACTTTAAAAAGAATCTGAGTAAAAACACCAGCCAGTGAGTACTTTTGCCTAGACTTTCACAGTATCTAGGCCCTTGACAGATAAAAAGGTACAAAATAGTACACTACTTAGAGGTAGGTATGTGGTATGCACTTATCTGGGCAGAAAAATGCACTACAGTACGCCTAATAAATGTATTGGAGTAAAACACCAGCCGGTGAGTACTTTTGCCTGTCCTTTCACAGTATGTAGGACCTTGACAGAATAGCATGTTTAAAATAGTACACTACTTAGATGTACGTATGAAGTATGCACTTATAAGAGCAGAAAAATGCGCAACAGTACACTTAAAAAAGTATCTGGGTAAAACACCAGCCAGTGAGTACTTTTGCCTAACTTTCACAGTAGCTATGCCCTTGACAGATTAACAGGTGCAAAATGGTACACTATTCAGATGTAGGTACATGATATGCACTTATGAGGGCAGAAAAATGTGCTACAGTACACTTAAAAAAGCATCTGAGTACATCAGCCGGTGATTATTTTCACCTGGACTTTCACAGTATGTAGAACCTTGACAGATTAACAGGTACAAAATAGTACACTACTTAGATGTAGGTATGTGGTATGCACTTAAGAGGGCAGAAAAATGCGCTACTGTACGCTTAAAAAATTATTTGAGTAAAACACCAACCGATGGTTACTTTTGGCTGTCCTTTCAAAGTATGTAGGCCTTTGACAGATTAACAGGTACAATATAGTACACCACTTAGATGAAGGTATGTGGTATGCACTTATGAGGGCAGAAAAATGCACTACAATAAGCTAAAAAAAAAATTGTTTGTCCACAGCACCAGCAGTACACAGCAATGCTGGAGCACACAGTCACTGTGTACTAAACCCAATTTGCAAAAAGACTCTCTTAAATACAATTAAGAATGGACTGCTGGGTATGGATTATACCATCTACAGACAAGAATAACCAGCAGACAAGTTGTTGTGGAGCAAAGACACAGATTAGCCCTAAAAAAATATTTCTCCCTCCTGTGAAAACGTTTCTGCAGCTAAGGCCACACACAGCTCTCTGCCCCTCTCTTTAATACAATGCTGTTCACAGTGACTGAGGGGTTAATTGCTGCAGTAATGAATGAAATGACGAGCCAGAAAATGGCTGCCAATTATATAGGACTGTGACATCACAGGGGTGACTGGCTGCTGATAGACTGTATCCTGCATGTGATTCAGGGTCATCCCGCCTACCTGCCTTCTGGCCTTGCCTTCCCGCCTTCCCAGCCTGCTGCATCACCCAGTGGCACTCCACTCCCTCTTTCAGCCAGCCAAGGCTCCACCACTTCAGCCGAAGGGAGCTCTATGTCATACCCTCCTTCTGTCGCTCCAGATGCTCCTGCTCCTCCTACTTTTAGTCAGAGATTCCACCAACAATCCATCAGTGAAGCCATGTCCAAGAGACGACAGGCCCACTCATCGAATGGCACAGAAGCTGAATGTGCTCCTGTCCAAGTTGCTGGTGCTGCAGTTCCTCCCTTTTCAAGTGGTGGACTCTGCACCTTTCAGAGAACTGATGGCTTGTGCCGAGCCGAGGTGGAGAGTGCCAAGCCGTCATTTCTTTGCGAAGAAGGCAGTACCAGCCCTGCACAATTTTGTGGAAGAAAAGGTGGGCCAGTCCTTGAACCTGTTGTTGTGCAACAAAGTGCACAGCAGCGCCGACGTCTGGAGCTGTAACTATGGTCAGGGACAATACATGTTCTTTATGGCTCACTGGGTGAATGTGGCTCCTGCACAGCCATAACACCAACTTGGACAGGTTACGCCGCTTCCTCCTCCTTGCTCTCAGGTCGTTGGTCCTGTGACAGTATGCGACTCTGCCTCCTCATCCTCCACTGTGTCTTCAGCCCAGACAAGTCTCAGTGGCCCTTCAGCATACCATGTGTGCAGGGCACGGCAGTGTCACACTATTCTTCACATGGTTTGCCATGGCGAACGGAGCCACACAGGGGAGGAACTGCTAAAAGTCATTCGTAAAGAAATCGGAGCCTGGCTTACTCCACAAAAACTGGAAATGGGATCAATGGTGACTGGCAATGGGAAGAACATCTTGCATGCACTGCGACTGGGAAGGCTGAGCCATGCTCCCTGCATGGCACACGTGTTCAATCTGGTTGTGAAACAGTTCCTGAAGTGTTCCACCCATTTGCAAGACATCTTAACAATGGGAAGGAAACTTTGCATGTACTTCAGCAATTCATACAACGCAAGCACACCCTCCTTGAGCTGCAGCGTCAGAACGGTGTCCCCCAACATAGTCTGATTTGTGACATTGCCACACGTTGGAATTCCACCTTCCATATGTTGGACCGACTGTACGAACAGAGAAAAGCCATCACGATTTCTTAATGATCCAAGTGGATAGGAGTACTCCCCTGTGTAACTTCAATGTGAACCAGTGGCAGCTCATGCGTGACACCTGCCGTTTGCTCAAGCCCTTTGAGGAAGCCACATTATTTGTGAGTAGCCAGGATCACGGGATGAACGACATCATTCCACTGCTTCATTTTTTACAAAATGTGTTGGAAACAATGGCTGGTCAGGGCACTGGAGACGTGGTGCCTAAATCTCACGGCCACATGAGCCCTGTGGGGGCTGAACTGGAGGAGAAGAAGGGGGAGGGGCACAGTGGAGCACAGTTTAGGTTTTGCCAGGGATACATAGTGTCCGGTCAAGGCCTTCAGATGGACCTGGATAAGCTATCTGCGGTAATAGATTAGCCACATCCCACTGGTCTGCAAGCTATCCAACGATTTCTCGGATTTGCTAATTATTACCGTCAATTCATTCCCCACTTCTCCACCATCGTTGCTCCTATTGTAGCATTGACCAAGAAAAATGCTAATCCGAAATCCTGGCCACCGCAGGCGGAGGAAGCCTTTAACCACCTCAAAGCCGCCTTCACCTCTGCTCCAGTCTTTTCTAGGCCAGATCCTCTGAAGCCCTTTTTCATTGAAGTTGACGCCTCCTCAGCTGGAGCCGGAGCTGTCCTTCTTCAAAAAACCGCTAAAGGAAAAAATATCACTTGTGGTTTCTTCTCCAAAACTTTTTCTCCTCCTGAAAAAAACTATTCTATAGGAGACTGTGAACTGTTGGCTATCAAGTTGGCACTTGAGGAATGGAGACACCTCCTAGAGGGATCCCTTCACCCCATCACCATTTACACGGACCATAAAAACCTGTCTTATCTCCAATCCGCCCAGCGGTTAAATTCTCTCCAGGCCAGATGGTCGCTGATTTTTGCCCGCTTCAATTTTCAAATCCATTTTCGGCCTGCAGACAAGAATGTCAGGGCTGATGCTGTATCACGTTCCACCGATGCCTCAGAAGCCGGGACTCTTCCTCAGCACATCATACCTCCTGAGTGTCTGATCTCCTCTGCTCCTGCTTCTCTGGTGCCAATTCCTCCAGGAAAAACTTATGTTCCTCCACGTCTTCGCCTCCGGACTCTCAAATGGGGTCATTCCTCCTATCTGGCTGGTCACGCTGGAATCAAAAAATCTATACAGTTGATTGCCAGACACTTTTGGTGGTCCTCCCTGGAAAAAGATGTGACCGATTTCGTACGAGCCTGTACAGTGTGTGCACGTGGCAAGACTCCACTCCAAAAGCCTGCAGGTCTTCTCCTTCCTCTGCTGGTGCCTGAACAGCCTTGGTCCCACATAGCCATGGACTTCATCACTGACCTTCCTTTATCTCATGGCAACACTGTCATTTGGGTGGTCGTTGATCGTTTTTCCAAAATGGCTCATTTTGTTCCGCTTCCTGGCCTTCCTTCTGCGCCACAGTTGGCGAAACAATTTTTTCTGCAGATTTTTCGTCTTCACGGGCTTCCCACGCATATCGTCTCGGATAGAGGCGTTCAATTTGTTTCAAAATTTTGGAGAGCACTCTGCAATCAATTAAAGATCAAATTTAATTTCTCTTCCTCCTATCACCCCCAATCCAATGGACAAGTGGAAAGAGTGAACCAGATTCTTGGTGACTACTTGCGACATTTTGTCTCCTCCCGTCAAGATGATTCTGCCCTGGGCTGAATTCTCGTACAATTTCAAAAATTCTGAGTCTTCCTCCAAATCTCCATTTTTTGTGGTGTACGGCCGTCACCCGCTGCCCCCCCCCCCCCCCATTCCCACTTCATCTGGAGTTCCTGCCGTGGATGAATTAACCCGGGACTTCTCCTCTATCTGGAAGGAGACTCAAAAGTCGCTCTTACTAGCCTCTTCTCGCATGAAGAGACATGCGGATAAAAAGAGAAGTGTGGCTCTCTGCCAAATACATACGGTTACCTCGGGCCATTTAAAATAAAACATCAGATCAATTCTGTCTCCTACAAGCTTCATCTTCCCCCTTCTCTTCGTATTCTCAACTCTTTGCATCTTTCTCTTCTTAAACCTCTCATATTGAACCGTTTTTCTCCCAAGGTCACTGTTCCTGCTCCTGTTTCTGGCTCCTCTGATGTCTTTTCTGTCAAGGAGATCCTCGCCTCCAAGGTCGTCAGAGGTAACAGATTTTTTTTAATTGATTGGGAGAATTGTGGCCCTGAAGAAAGGTCCTGGGAGCCGGAGGCCAATATTTTGGACAAGAAGCTTATCCACAAATTTCTTGGTTCCAAAAAGAGGGGGAGAGCTAAGGGGGGGGGGGGTACTGTAGCGCCGAGCGCTCTGGGTCCCGCTCCTCCCCCGGAGCGCTCACAGCGTTTTGCTCTTGCTTGCAGCGCCCCGGTCAGACTCGCTGACTGAGAGTGCTGCTCTGTGTTCTCCGGCGGGGATGTGATCCGCACGGCGGGATGTGCCTGCCCGCAGGTCGCATCCCATTCCATTCACCTGCCCCGTCCTCCTGCTCAGTCCCGGCGCGCGGTCCCACTATCTAGGTCTCTCAGATTTAAAGGGCCAGTGCACCATTAATTGGTGCCTGGTCCAATCAGTTCTCAATCACTCCCTACACATATAAACCCACTTCCCCTTCCTGTCCTTGCCAGATCTTGTTGCCCTAGTGCCCTGAGAAAGTGTTTTGTGTATCCCTAGCCTGTGTATCCAGACCTTTTGCCGTTGCCCCTGACTACGAACCTTTGCCGCCTGTCTTGACCTCTTGCTATGTCCGACCTTGCCTTCGCCTTGTCCTTGTGTACCACGTCTATATCAGCTGTTAGTGAGGTCGAGTCGCTATCAGGGGATACGACCTGGGAGTTACCGCCGCAGCAAGTCCATCCCGCCTCGCGGCGGGCTCTGGTGAAAACCAGTAACTTCTTAGAACCGGTCCCCTGGTACGGCCCACGTCATCGCCTTACTGACACAGAGGATCCACTACCCGCATACCAGTCCGGTTCCTGACAGTTATGATAGTATGAGAAATGCACAATTAAAATTAGCAAATTTAGTGGCAGAAAAACCTCACAGAGGTCTTTTTTTTTTATGTGGCAGAATTTTTATAGAGGGTGGAAGGCCAGGTGGGAGTTCTGAAATTAGCACTATCCGCACCTCTGAGGGGAATGTTGTATCTTGCCCTGAGGAAGTGAGGGGTTATGTGGTTTCGGCTTATAGAGAATTATATACGACTGAATGTAGTAATATGGAAGGGAGGAAAGAAAGTTTTTTTTCTTAAATATTCTCAATTGTGATGTTAAATTATTGGCCAAAATATTAGCGAAATGTCTCCTTAAGGTTGTTCCATAATTAGTGGGGTAGTACCAATCAGGATTTATTCCTGGGAGGTCAATACAGGACACTTTGGGTAGAGCGTTAGCTGCCCTGCAGGTGGGGGGGGGGGGGGGGGGGGGGTCCACAACGTCCATCCTGCCATTGGGAGCCATGAAAGCCTTTGACAGGGTGGAGTGGGGGTTCCATTGGAGCATATTGAGTATTGAGACATTTCGGCTTGGGAGATGGTATAATTAAATGGATTAAGTTACTTTATAATAAACCCTTTGCAAGTATTTTATTGAGTGGGTCATTGACAGAGAAATTTTCTTTAACACACAGGACACGATAAAGATGTCCCTTATCTCCAGTTCTTTTTGTTGTATACAGTGAACCTTTGGCTATTGCAATTTGGGATTCACCTGATATAGCTGACTTTGGCCTGAAAGGGGAAAAAGATAAGATCCTTTTTATGCCAATGACTTGCTGCTTTTTTTTAAATGATCCAGAGTATATGATGCCAAGGGCAATGAATATAGTGGAATATTTTTTTCCCTGATTACAAATTAACTGGGAGAAATCATCATTACTTCCGGTGGTGGACGGGGCCAACTTCAGGATGTCTGGTGTGAAAATTATTGGAGAGGGTGAGTCTATGAGTTTTATCTTGGTATTTAGATAAACAATAGTGTAGACCTTTTTTTATTAAATTAAACTTGATGGTTCTTCAAAAAACTCAACAAAAATATCAGTATGGTGTAAATTGCTTGCTTCCCAGGCTGACAGGATAGCGATAATAATTTTTTTATTTTGCCGCAGTTCTTATATATATTAAAAGCATCACCGGTATGGATACCGGAGAGATGGTTTGCAGGGTTCGAATCATCCTTAAATCGTCTTATATGGGCCAGAGGTCGAGTTTGCATAAAATATAGTCATCTCCCTTCGAGAGGGAGAAGAGGGATGGTTCGCTTCCCAACTTCAGATTATATTTCCTGGTGGTGAAGGCGCAGGTAATTAACCCTTTAACGACCACAGACATAAATGTACGTCCTAGTGCGGGGGTACACACCAGGATGTACATTTACATCCTGTACATGACTACGAGCATCGGAGCGGTGCTCGTATCATGCACTGCAGGTCCCAGCTGCTATAGCAGCCGGGGACCCGCCGATACTGGCGGACATCAGCGATCGCGCTGATGTCCTCCATTAACCCCTCAGATGCTGTGATCAATAAAGATCACTGCATCTTCAGCAATGTGCACGTTTAAGTAGATGATCGGATGGCCTGCGGCGCTGCCCTCTCCTGTGGTCTTCTGCTCTGGTTTGAGATCGACCAGACCAGAGCAGAAGACAGCCGATAACACTGATCAGTGCTATGCCCTATGCATAGCACTAAATAGTATTAGCAATCAAGTGATTGCTATAGATAGTCCCCCATGGGAACATAAAAAGTGTAAAACAAAAGTAAAAAATCTGAAAAATCCCCTCCCCCAATAAAAATTGAAATTGTCCCTTTTTCCCATTTTACACCCAAAAAGTGTAAAAATAAATAAAATAAGCAATTTTGGTATCGCCGCGTGCATAAAGGTCTAAACTATCAAAATATCATGTTAATGATCCCATACAGTGAACGGTGTAAATGTAAAAAATTAAAAATAAAAGTCCAAAATTGCTGCTTTTTTGTCACATTTTATTCTAAAAAAAAATTATAAAAAGGGATTCAAAAGTTTTATAAAAAGTAAATGTAGTGTAAAAAAAAATTACAGATAATGGCGCAAAAAATTAGCCCTCATACCGCCCCATTTACGGAAAAATGGAAAAGTTATAGGTGGTCAAAATAGGAGGCAGGGGGGGGACAGTTCTTTGACTGGCTTTTTCAGTGTGAAATACTGTTTTTTTTATGAAAGCAATTGCAATACCTATTGGTTTTGCATACTTTACAACATGTACAAAGTTTTTATATCTGACAGTGCCCATTTAAGGTGAAAATGGGCTTGGTCCTTAAGGGGTTAAAAGAGGGTGGAAAAATTGGTTGGACTACATTATGAACAAATTTGGTGATAGATATGGGGAATTTTCAGAACTGTAAGAGGCAGATCCGCAAAAAAAAACTATGATTATCTGGTAGACTTTTCTTTTTAGACTTGTACTGTAAGGTATGGAATCACATTAAAGGGTTATGTAACCCTTTAATGTGGGAGGGAGTTTGGAGTGTGCACCGTCATGGGATAATTATAAACTTGAAGAATTTAGTAGAGGTATCAAAAAAAGATTTTGGACCCAAAGAGGTCTTAAATGGGTAAATCAAATAGTACACCACGGTAATCTTATTACGTTCGATATAATTAAACAGGAATTTGGTTTGGAAGATGCACAATTTTTATGGTATGCACAGATACAGGAAGCTTTTAGGAGCACAAAAAATAAAATGGTATTTAGTATTTAGTTTCACGATTTGCTTTTGTATTTGAGAAGGAAATCAAGTAGTAAATGTTTGTTGAGGATTATATATAGAAGTTTGATTCGAGGAATCGCAGTGGGTTTTCAACTGAATATAAGAAGTAAATGGGAAAGGGACACTGGGGTGATTAATGATTATCTTTGGGAGAGAATTTTGCAGAATGTAAATAAATGTTCAAGTAAAAAAGAATTTCAATATGCTTAGTTAAAAATTATTTACGGTCTGTACTATTCACATAGATTTTTACATGGGGTTGGCTGTAAAGTTAATTCAAATTGTCCCAAATGTGGGGAGGCCAAAGCCAACTTTGTCCATATTCTTTGGAATTGTGGGGTAGTAAGGGAATTCTGGAGAAAGGTCTTTCACGAGATAGAAAGGAGATTAGGATTATCAAAATTGTCCATCTCGATTAAAATGGCCATTTTGGGAGATGTTAGGGAATTTGGTACGCTTAATGAATTTATGAACAATTTTTTTACATTTGCAAAAAAAAAACCATGATGTGTCAGAGTTAGTTGTACCAAGTGCACACCTCAGAACATTTCAGATAGCTGCAGTAAGATTATATTAAGTGAATATGAGCGGTTTGAAGTATACTTTTGATTTAGTGTAAACATGAGCCACCTTTCACAAACACATTAGAATGTTAGCAATGTGGTGGAACTGGTCAATACCTATTCTAACAGCTTGGACAGAATGCTGGGATTTCTTAAACTTGTAGATATATATGTTTGTCTTTCCTGATAAAGTACAGGCAAATTTCCAAAATGTTATTATATGCTGTGTTTGTACCAAAATATGTCTGATACTATTTAATTAATTAGAATTTGTATAAAAGCATGCACTGTTTAGTTTTCTGCTTGTATCCCTAGCAGCAAACACCATTTACATCTCAGATCTCCTAACATCTTGCATAGAACAAATGCAGATTATGATCTCATACTAAATCTGTAAGAAGCAAAATTGTAGCATGTGACATCTAAATCCCTGTTCACAGGATTTTCCCCAATATCATGTGGTTACACCATAGGAATCACAGGAAATGGCTATTATGGAGCCATAAATACTCTGGGGGAGATATTCAAAAACTACTGTTATTTCTGTTCTAGCAATAGTAATTACACCTTTTTATCTCCTCACATTTTCAATGGTCTCTTTTGCTGCTTTTAAAATATGAAAATATGTGAGAGTTCATTTTCATGTCACTTACATTTTTTTTCATGCCAAAATTGTCCATTTTAGTGCCAAAAAGTTTTTTTTTTCTTTTGCCGTCACCTTTGATTTTATTTGTGCCAAAATTGACGATTTTAGGGCCAAATTTTGAATCACTGAAAATTCTGGCAGAAGTCCAGTGCCCATACAAGCGATAACTGTATAAATAAAACATGTCCAGATGTCCAGTGGTTAAATGTGAGTGAAGGTGCAGTGACCATTTTTGACAATTAATTAATTTATTTATTAACATTTTCCAATAATAATTTATTTTCCAGTAATTGATTTAATAACACCTTCCCCCCCCCCCCCCCCAAAAAAAAAAAAAGAAAGAAAAAGAATAAAAACACTGCAACAATTTCTGTGATTTCTACACTTGCAAAGAGCTGGTGTGATATTTTTTAATGTAAAACGGACTCTCACCCCTTTGAAAATATCATGTAAAACATGGAATTTACATAACCATGCTCACTTTTGCAAAATTGGCGTGACTAGTGTAAACCTTGGATCATTCTCATGTTAAACACTTTGGCGTGTAGGTTTTTAAATATGAACCCCTTTGTGTACCAATTAAAGGATTCATAAATCCATGAGGGCTTATCAAGATCTCCTAAATACAACAGACAGTAAATAAAAATAAAAAAACTACCAATGTGTCTTGACTTCTTAATAAATATAGAATATATATATATATATATATATATATATATATATATATATATATATATATATAAAATAAATAACTATATTGTAATAGGTTAAAATAGCTGTCACTACCACGCTGATGAGAGTAGCACTATATATCTTTTTACTTGCACATTAAGTACAGTATTTTTCTGTGATCGGAGAGTGCCTCTCTTTTTTCTTCTTTTTGGATATTATAATAGGACATTTTTTATATATTCTTAAAAACATTTTTCAGAACTTTTCTTTTTTTATTGTTCCCCAGTAGACTTTACTATCCCCCAGGGGACTTAACTATGTGATTGCTCAATATATTGTACAGTAAATTACAATGATAATGTATTCTAGTATGCTGTTATTTTAATGATCTCCTATTACACCCTAACTGTATAGTGTGGACTGTCTCTCCATGAAACTAATAAAAGTGAAAGATAAAGTGTAAAATTATATTTTTATAGTGAGTTCTTCTTTTATTTATTTAGAACCAACATAATCTGCAGCGCTATTCCACCAAAGAAATTCCAGACCTCCTATAATTTCATGCAGACTGCATAGCTGTCAATGGTGACCGCTCAGGTCCACGCAGTCCTAGTACCAATCGATTTTTTTTACAAACCTCTTTTTGCCTGAAAAATACAGCTAATATGGAAATATTGAAAACAACACCAACAATGTTTTTTGTTTGTGTTTTTCTTTCTTGTAGTGCCTTTTTTGGGTACCTTATTTATTTATTTTTCTATACACAGCTCAAGATGTGGTATGTCTTTTAGGCAGTTTGTAACATTTTTCTCCCATAAATTTTGGTTGTTCTTATTTCTGCTTACAAAAATGCATACGTGGTGACACGGGGGGGGGGGGGGTTGTTGGTAGAAATACTTGATCACTTCGTGACACCAGGGCACCGTTATCGATACAAGGTCCAAGGTTGGAGGCAGCTTCTCCTGGGCCAGACAAGGGGAGTAAATGAACACACCGACATCAGGTTACGGATAACTGTCTTTACTGAGCTGGTGCAGATGGGAATACACAAACAGCTGGCCTTGGTTTGAGAGTGCAGCATAACCCCTTGGGAGCCCTGTTGCCTTGCTGAGACTTGTGGTGCTTTCACCAGACAGAAGTATACTGACTTGAGACTGAAGATTAAATCCTGGTTGCTAGGGTCCTATCAAGTTACTGAAGAACGTTTCGCAGAGGCATGAATTCCCTCTTTGCGAGTAATCCTTGCAGGATGATAAATTGAGAGATTAGACTTAAAGTAGGCCTTTCCTCAGAGCACACGACACCCAGCACACCTGAGTTAAGCTGTTTCTAAGGAGCCTTGTGGGAACTAGACTGAACAATGTCTAGCACCGTACTGAATTGAGAACTCATCCCTTGTACCTCACTATGTAGGGGAGACTTTTGGGGTTCTCATTGACAGGCAGGTTCTACTGCTCACAATTAAAGGCCCAGTAACAAGAATACATATGTACATACAAAATTAATTTATAAAAATATATTATCTGGCGTTATAACTTTCACATAATCATTGTCACAATAAAACTCTGGTGGGCCCAACACCTTGTGCTGCCGAGCTGCTCGAGACAGTCCAAAGCCACGGGACAGCTATGAGTGCTGGGACACCGCACATATTACATGTATGTTGGGTTTTAGGTGCATTTTGTTTCCACATTTATGAAGAGAAATCCAATGAATTACATCATTTTTAATGGGAAAACAGCACAGAAAAACAACTAAAGCCTGCATGTACATAAACACGCTTGTTTGCAAAAATGCCACAAAAGTTTATCTCAAAAGAATGCATAAAGCACAAAAACATTGTCATTTTGAGGTGTTTTTCAATATAGGACATATGTGTTTCATGAACTTACACCACTTTATACTAGTACATTGCACCACAGTATGCTTGCCTGAGCCCACATTTTAATCGCCTCCTAGAACAATTACATTAATATCCATTAATGGATAAAATGTACCAAATTGTTAAATATTAAAGGTGTTATGTCTCTGATCAGCAGGGGGAATGTGCATACTTACTCACTGCTGCCCCTCTTCAAAATCTCCAGTCCTGACTTCTGTCCTCTTCCTTCTCCTTCTAATGACGTATCGTGCCCGTTCAGCCAATCAATATGATAGGTGGGCAGTTTCTGTCAGCACGAAACATCACTTAAAGGGGTACTCCGCCCCTAGACATCTTTTGGATAGGGGATAAGATGTCTGATTGCGGGGTGTCCTGCCGCTGGGGACCCTGGCGATCTCTTCTGCAGCACCCCTGTCATCTGATGCACAGAGCGAGCTTCACTCCATGCCTGATGACTGGCGATGCAGGGGCCGTAGGATCGTGATGTCACACCCCGCCCCCTCAATGCAAGTCTATGGGGTGGGGTGTGATGTTATGATCCTCCGGCCCCTGATGACAGGGAGAGATCTGACATCTTAGATCAGACATCCTTTGGATAGGGGATAAGATGTCTAGGGGCGGAGTACACCTTTAACTCCTTAGGGACAGAGGGCGTACCTATATGCCCTCAACCCGCTCCCTGTCTCTAACAATGGTCAGAACCTGTGGCTAATAGTGCGCTGCATTGATCGCGGTGCTGCATGCTATTAACCCTTTAGACGTGGCGTTCAAAGTTGAACGCCGCATCTAAAGTGAAAGTAAAGCACTGCCGGTAAGCTCAGGGTGCTGATCGGGATGTCTGCGTTGAAATCGCGGCATCCCGAATAGCTGTAAAGACAGCAGGAGGGTCCCTACCTCCCTCCTCACTGTCCGATCGCCGAATGACTGCTCAGTGCCTGAGAGCCAGGCATGAGCAGTCAAGCGGCAGAATCACTGATCAATGGTTTCCTATGAGAAACCATTGATCAAAGTAAAAGATCAGTGTATGCAGTGTTATAGCCCCCTATGGGATCTATAACATTGCAAACAAAAAGTGGGAAAAAAAGCGAATAAAGATCATTTAACCCCTTCCCTAATAAAAGTTTGAATCACCCCCCTTTTCCCAATAAAATAAAATGTGTAAATAAAAATAAACATATGTGGTATCACCATGTGCGGAAATGTCCAAATTATAAAAATATATTGTTAATTAAACCACATGGTCAATGACGTACGCGCATAAAAATTCCAAAGTCCAAAATAGCGTATTTTTTTAAATCACTTTTTATATAATAAAAAAATGAATAAAAAGTTATGAAGAAGTCCGATCAATACATAAATGGTACCGCTAAAAACTTCAGATCACGGCGCAAAAAATGAGCCCTCATACCGCCACATACACGGAAAAATAAAAAAAGTTATAGGGGTCAGAAGATGACAATTTTAAACGTATAAATTTTCCTGCATGTAGTTATGATTTTTTCCAGAAGTACAACAAAATCAAACCTATATAAGTAAGGTATCAGTTTAATCGTATGGACCTACAGAATAAAGAGAAGGTTTATCTTTTACTGAAAAATGTACTGCGTAGAAACGGAAGCCCCCAAAAATTTGCAAAATGGCATTTTTTTTTCAATTTTGTCGCACAATTTTTTTTCCGTTTCGCCGTAGATTTTTGGGTAAAATGACTGATGTCATTAAAAAATAGAACTGGTGGCCCAAAAAATAAGCCATCATATGGATTTTTAGCTGCAAAATTGGAAAGGTTTATGATTTTTAAAAGGTAAGGAGGAAAAAACTAAAGTGCAAAAACTGGAAAACCCTCCGTCCCCAAGGGGTTAAAGGGGGAAGAAGAGGATAGCAGCGGGGACTGAAATACTTGACAGCAGAAGGGATCAATGGAAGTAAATATGAATAATTTTTTAATAAGACATAAACTACAAATGTATTTTTCCCCAGAGAACCCCTTTAAAGGGGTTCTCCGGTGCTTACACATCTTATCCCCTATCCAAAAGATAGGGGATAAGATGCCTGATCGCGGGAGTCCCACAGCTGGGGACGCCCGGGATCATGCACGCGGCACCCCGTTTATAATCAGTGCCCGGAGCGTGTTCGCTCCGGGTCTGATTAAGGTCGACTGCAGGGCCGGCGGCGTGTGACATCACACCCCTGTGTGACGTCATGCTCCGCCCCTCAATGCAAGCCTACGGGAGGGGGCGTGATGAGAAACTCTAAAGGCCACATAAAGACTTTTGTTTCCTAAGAGACATAAAAATTATAATGTTTAGGTCTAAATGGATGCATAAAGATCATATCTACTTTTTCCCATCCCAGGGGATAACATGACCTTTATGTTTGCTCTTCATGTTTGTTTATGATCATCAAATGTACAGAATAGAATGTTCAATTTTAAGCAACTAAAGACTTTTCACCTGCAATATCTCCTGTGTAAGCTTAATCTTATGATTATGATATATAATATGAGACTCTTATTGTATAGACTGTTCATATAGCTGCAGGTGCTTGTTGCACCATTTTCCTAGTACTGAGCCTTTCCTTGGGTGACATTTACACTAATTGGCCATAGCTTAGTTGTGCTGAAGAAAAAGGTCATACGATATATCATAACATTAATTATAAAAGGCCATAGGTCATTAAACTTGCAGTGAATGTGTCTGCTATGAGGGTACGTTCACACTGGCAGAATTTAGGCGGGTCTTCCATGGTGAATTATTTCAACATTTTTTTTCTTCATAGTTTTTTGTTCTTGCTCATATCAACGCATGTGTATGTTATGGGAAATCCTTGAATCACATGACCAAAGAATACAATGGCTTGTGACAGGAAAAAAGCAAACAAATATACATGTTAAAACAAGTTACAACATTACAAAAACTGTAATAAAAAAAACATTAAACCCAAAAAATGCCTGACTAGGAAGATGTTGCCAGGATATGATTGTTACATAAAGGTAGACAGGTTTTCTAGGACTGTGTACGAGTCACAAACACACCAGAATAAAACTGTGGCAGTCAATGTCTCTGTAGTAATAGCCGTAAAATAATAACAATGTTGCCTTTCCTTGTCACAGCACTGAGCGTTGTATAGGTTAACCGGCTGTGCTGACAATGGTGATGATAATGCCACGGTGGCCATGAAGTACACGTCAACAGTTAGTCAATAAGGATGATATAGGAATGTATGGTACTATTTTTTTCTTTCTTTTTTTTTTTTTTTAAATGAGCCAAGGTATGTGCTCTCAATTCACCCAAGTGCAAATAAAAAGTGCAAGTGTTCACTCAAAAAAACATGCACGAGGATGCATTCCATCTCAAGCCCTTCTCCGAAAGGAGAGAGATCCCACAATGAATCAAACCCTTTGCCTCCGAGCCCAAATGTACCTGCAAGGCTCCAGGTACAGTGTCCCCTTTCACCGAATTTACTCAGGGACCGAAAGTGTTCATATTGAACAACCTGCAAAAACCAAGTTGTCACCAAGGACCCAGTAAAACTGTCTTGGCACCCCTGCTGAAGCAAGGATGGGGGTGGTGTCGGGTGAGGAACCTAATGGCCACACACCTCCCCTAGACCGGCAGTAGGGACAGCCGAAGGGCTACCGCACCCTGACCAATCACCTGACCATGGCAGGGCTTTAGTCCCCTGTCTCAGGCCCATAGCCATGAGTCTCAAGCTGCCAAGATCATCACTGCCAAAAAAAATACTTTTTTTTTCTTTTAGTCGCTGCTGCTTTAAAACAGTGGTGGCTTCTGGGAAGTGGCATGTTGCATGACAAGCCACCTCAATGCAAGTTTTCGTCTCTGGGCTGGCCCCCTAATCTCATTAGATGGGACAGGACACTTCCACTTTAACAGCAGGTGCAGTGATTTCTGGGAGCAGACTTGCCCTGCGCAGGCATGCATGTCTGCTCCTAGCTCCTGCCTCCTATTACTAACCGGCATCCAGTGGGGAGAAGGAGTGTACCGAAGAAAACTACACTGCCATCATCAGCTGTGAGCGCTTCCTCAGACCCGCACTACATGCCTGGCACCAGATGAGCGGCAGGCCATGGCACTGATCTCCAGGTGAGTAGACTGGGGGGGGGGGGGGCATGAGGTTTGCATGATAGATGTGTGTATGTACTATATAATCTATGATAGATGTGTGCATGCATTATGTATGTATGATAGATGTGTGCATGTATGGTGTATGTATGCATGATAGATGTGTACATGTTTGCATGAAATATGCATATATGATATATATGTGCATTTATGGTGTTTGTATGTATATATAATAGATGTGTGTATTTATGATGTATGCATGCATGCATGATAGATGTGTGTATGTATATATGTATAATAAATGTATTCATGTATGATAGACATATGTATTAGGGCTGCATGATATATCACAATCGCATCACGAGTTTTGCAAATTGCGATACATCAATATGGCCCCCTGGGAAAATTTGGGAATACCTGGGGCAAAATTCAAATGATTAGTCAGTTTTTCCCAACCATGTGCCTTTGGCTGTTGCAAAAATACAACTCCCAGCATGCCTGGACAGTCAAAGGCTGTTTGAGCATGCTGGGAGTTGTAGTTTTGCAACAGCTTGAGGTACATTGGTTGGGAAACACTGCCTCAGACTGGGAGCTGCCTCCAGATGTTGCAAAACTTCGACTCCCAGCATTCCCAGACAGCCAAAGTCCATCTGGGCATGCTAAGAGTTGTAGTTTTGTAACAGCTTGAGGTACATTGGTTGGGGAACACTGCCTTACAATGGGAGCTGTTCACTCTTTATAGTAAAGATAGCAGAGAGGAGATACAGGTATGCCTTTGCCATTTGGGACTTAACGCACCAGGGTGTACCTGTACCTCCTCACAGCCATCTTTACTCTGTCTGTAGCATGCAAGGCAGTGTTCCACAACCAATGTGCCCCCAGATGGTGCACAACTACAACTCCCAGCATGCCCAGACAGCCAGAGGCTTTCAAGGTATTCTGAGAGTTATACTTTTGCAACAGCTGAAGGTACCCTGGTTGGAAACAGTGACATACTGCCATACCTGGCTACCTAACTTCCTATCAACATTCATGCCTACCTAACTACCTATATACCTGGCTACCTAACTGCCTAGGTACATACCTGGCTAACTACCTTCTTTCCTAAAAAACTGCCTACATAACTACATAACTGGCTACCTAACTAGCTACCTAACTACCTGCAAAAGTCCCAAGAAGAACAGCGCAACCGCTCCAATATTATCACTAGTTAGGGGCACGCCATCATCAGGTTTCTGGTCAGGAAACCCCATGTATATCCATAGGGAAAAAAACAAAACAAAAAAAAGATCTTGTTAAAAAAAAAGTGTGGTGTTTATTCCATCCTCTTACAAACAGTGCAATGTTTCTGCGGCCTCACACCGCCTTTCCCAAGCATAACAGGTGAGTTACATCAAGGTATTTAAATAAAGTGCATATCATAATAATTCATGTCATAAAACACACATCCCAAATATATTCAGTGTAAATACAATGCAATATAGTGCAAGATAGATAAGAGGATCAATATAGATCCATAGAAGTGCAGTGCATAATTAAAAACAAAGATTAATTGATGCTCAATAGAATAATTAATATCGCAATGGGGCTGACACTCACCACTGTACCAAACATGCAGAAGTATATACAGCTCACCCCGTTAGCGTGGGTAAAGAACATTGCGCAGGCGCAAGACAAAAGGCCTGCATCCGCGTCAGGAGGAAGTCGGATTGTTTTGACCAATCAGAGGACAGCGTCCTCATAACCATGGGGATGACTAATGTGTTCCGGGCACGGATGCGCAGCTTCTCTCCATGCTGCATCTTCTCCATCTTAGCAATGGGCAGTAAACAATTATTGCCGAACTCATGAAGAAGTTAGTTACTTATTAACGCCAGCATCTCCGAAAGTCCATCCAGAGTAAGTATCCTTACTTCGACCATCCTGATAGCCTCGAAGGTCACCAGTCAACCAAAGTGCACACGGTCATGAGGACAGATCCGATGACAGCACCGGCATCCCTTCCATATAGAGGCACCCACCAGTAGGACTCCCAGTTCGGGGAGAATTTTGCTGATATTTCATCATAGAGTATGATTATAATTGTACTTTCATTTTATTTTTAAGATAATATATATACATTTGGATCTACACACCACTGACTGACACGCTAAACAATTTTTTCTGAACTGTCGCGGCTGATCAAAAAATCAATAGGTATATACTGGTCCCATAAACCACACTGGGTGATGTCTATCCTGCAATCAATATATGTACATAATAAGGTGTAGAAAAAAACTCTAAGGATAGTGCTTAAAACATAGCTTTTAATTCAAGCAGTTTAAAATGTCACCAAAATGAACGTGAGTCCTTCACCATATAAAAGTTACTCAAACACTAGCAGCCGAACTGTCCTTCTAGGGAGACTGCTAAACAGTAGCACACCTGAGTCACCATATCCAACTCAGGATTTACATTAGAATTTTTGAAGTAGTCCCACTATTGTCAAGAGTTACTGCTTAATACGCTCTCAAGGTCTCACCTGGCTTTTGTCGCCTTTCATACAGCCGGAGACGTACCTCTGACGGAGAGTGTGACTCAAATACCTGGTATAGTCCTTCAAAAATCTGTTCCACAGTTGTCTTTTCAGATACTGGCCAGGTGCAGACTTCCTCTAGTGCCGGTCCCCGGAGTTGTCCCATTAGCAGTTGCACCTGTTGGTTAGGAGGGAAAGAGTAAAAGACAGACAAACTCTTGATCCTCTCTTTGAAATCCCTCAGGGTGAAGGGGTCTCCATTGTAGGTAGGAAGGACAGGATTCCCCATGAATACCAGAGCGGATGTTGGGACACCAGGATTGCTAAAGAGGTGCTCCCCTGGAAAACATTATTTTTTTTTAAATCAACTGGTGCCAGAAACAGCCAGAAACAGATTTGTAAATTCCTTCTATTTAAAAATTGTAATCCTTCTAGTACTTATCAGCTTCTTTTTGCTCCACAGGAAGTTATTTTCTTTTTGAATTTCCTTTTCAGTCTGACTGCAGTGCTCTCTGCTGACACCTCTATCCATTTTAGGAACTGTCCAGAGCAGGAGAGGTTTGCTATGGGGATTTGCTTCTACTCTGGACAGTTCCTAAAATGAACATAGATGTCATCAGAGAGCACTGTGGTCTGACAGAAAGGAAATTCAAAAAGAAAAGAATTTCCTGTGGAGCAAATAGATGCTGATAAGTACTAGAAGTATTAAGATTTTTAAATAGAAGTCATTTGCAAATTTGAGAAAATTATATAGATATGTGCAGCTCACAACTAATACACACCGAGGTCAAACTGGGCAAGCAACTATACCTTAATTGCTAGAAAAGGGAAAACCAAAAATACACAATGTAGCCCGGACCTTCTAGGTGAGTAAATGAAAATAGATATACGTGGATCGTGCTTCAATAATAATCAATATTTATTATAAAATATGAATAAGATTAGGTACTTCTCACAGGGCCTTTGTGAGAAGAACATACATATTAAAAGGCAACCTAACAATATATTTAGGCATATAGTAGTTAAAACTATAATCCTGGCATAAGATAATAAGATAACAAAGTAAGATCTGTACCAAACAAATATGTTAAAGAGTTGTTCTTCTGAGTATTTAGGGTAGATATGTCCCTTTTAGATACAGTAGCAAACAGTCTGTAATATTAGAAATTGTTACCGGTCTTTGAATGGTAACTCAGGCGATGGGTGTTGTTCCCGCAATGACTGGGTGTCCGTGGTGCACACAGTCCTCTGTGGGGCACTTCCAATCGTGAGCCTGGTCCAGTATTGTCCGATTGAGAGCGGTGGCAGTCGCTAACGGCTGAGGCGCTGGCAGGCGCCGAAGATCGCAATGATGCCCGGGGACTGCTGACGCTGGCGTGCGCTGGAGTTGGTATTCCTCACCGCTTTGCTGGTTGGTAAACAGGACCATATACTGGAAGGCTGGAAGTTCACCTCGTGTTGCCGGCGTCTGAGGTCAGCTGTGGTCAGAGCCGGGATGGCTGCACCGGGATGGTTGCACCGGCATGGATCTGAACTGCTGGACCGGGTAGGTAGCAGAGTAAGAGCGCTGATGATGGTACAGTTCATAAAAGGTAACCGGCCTTGAGGTTTGGGCACAGTTCTTCAAGGGTAATACTATGGCAGTAAATGTGCATAAACGACTAGATGCGTTTCAGGGTTGTATAATATAACCCTTTCCTCAGTAGTCATAATATTATGACTACTGAGGAAAGGGTTATATTATACTGAGAAAAGGGTTATATTGATCTGTGGTGCTTGGTTCAGACATCCCGTGGAATTTTGAGTGCGTTTAAGAAAGATGAGGTGCGTTCCTCTTTAACCCCTTAAAGACCAAGCCTATTTTCACCTTAAGGACCAGGCCAATTTTATTTTTGCGTTTTTGTTTTTTCCTCCTCGCCTTCTAAAATCCATAACTCTTTTATATTTCCATCTACAGACCCATATAAGGGCTTGTTTTTTGCGTGACCAATTGTACTTTGTAATGAAACCTCTCATTTTACCATAAAATGATTAAAATGATACCCATGGCTAGATACTTTTATATTTTTGTACTGCTTAAAAAAAATCTAAAACTTTTTGTACAAAATCAGTAATCTAAAATCGCCCTATTTTGACCACCTATAACTTTTAAATTTTTCCGTATATAGGGAGGTATGAGGGTAATTTTTTTGCGCCGCCATCTTTACTTTTTATAGATACTAGATTTGCATATATAAAACTTTTAGATCATTTTTAATAGAAAATTTTTTGAATAAAATGTGACAAAAAAAGCAGCATTTTTGGACTTTTTTTTTCTTTTTACGTTTACGCCATTCACCATACGGGATCCGGGATTAACATTATATTTTGATATTTCGGACATGTACGCACGCGGCGATACCAAATATGTTTATTTAAAAAAATATTTTACGCTTTTTGGGGGTAAAATGGGAAAAACTGACAATTTTCATTTTTATTGGGGGATTTTAACTTTTTTTTTTTACACTTTTTATGTTCCCATTGCTAATACTGTGCAGTGCTATGTATAGGACACAGCACTGCTCAGTATTATCGGTGATCTTCTGCTCTGGTCTGCTCGATCTCAGACCAGAGCAGAAGACCCCGGGAGACGGCCGGAGCCAGGTGAGGGGACCTCCGGCCACCATGCTGGATGATCAGATTGCCGCAGCAGCGCTGCAGGTGATCCGATCCTCCAATCAAAGTACCGCAATGCCGCAGATGCCGTGATCTGTATTGATCACGGCATCTGAGGGGATAATGGCGGACATCCGCGCGATCGCGGATGTCGACCATTACGGGCGGTCGACCATTGCTCGCGGTCATACACAGGACGTAAATGTACGTCCTGGTGCGGGAAGTCCCGCCAAGCCAGGACGTACAGTTACGTCCGTGGTCGTGAAGGGGTTAAGAGAGCTGATGAGGTGCTGCAGCGGCTTCGGTTTGGATGATGGGGGTAACAACAGCAGACAATACCCTTCTATTTCACATGCGCCTCTCAACATATAAGTATTCGCAGACAAAGTCCTGTACAATTTTGGCGTAATTTATTTTCACATCGGCGTGAAAATTGTTGGCAGTACAGGCACAGTTCAGACTGGGGGTGTACTTTTTGCATAAAGCGTACCCCGTATCCTGTTTGTGACTCCAAATGTTGTGATGAGGGTGTTGATGAAGGGCAGATGTTATTACCCTAGGGTCAGATGGCATTAACCCCTTGTGTTCGTGATGCCAGGGCGTTGTTATCCTCTACACCACCCAAGGTATGGCCGCTGGTTCCTGGGCCAGGTGCGGGGCAAATAATCACTCCGATGCAAGGATACAGAACAACGGCAGCTTTACTGAGGCAGACAGGTGTTATAGTCTTTACAGCTCAGTTAGTCCCAAGGAGATGACCAGTGACTTTAGGAGACTTGCTGGCTCGCTGGGACTTGTAGTGGACTTGGACTGAATAATGCAGTCCCATGCTGACTTTAGACTTGACTTTGACTGACTAAACTTCTCCCCTGTGGTTGCTCGCCAGGTTTTGACTCTCACCTGAAGGGGTTAACGGTTGGTGTGACTAGGCCTTGGTCTCCCTTAAGACACCAGACACTCTCAGGTCTTGACTGTACTGTAGCTCAGCAAGGTCTAAACTGAAACTAAACTAGCTCCTTCCTAGGTTTATAAGGGAGCAATTTGGAGGACTCCCATAGGTCACCCACAAGTCACCTGGTCACTGACACCTTACTTGGTTACATAGGACTTAGTAACCACATTTAAAGGCACATCAACATCAGAAAGATAAATTAATACATAACATAAGGCACTGTTAAACATTTAGGGTCTGTAGAATGGAGGTGGACCCAGGGAGCACTGACATAGAGTCTGCCACACAGGACAGAAAAGGGTACAGGAGAGCAACTCCTGTACTGGGCCACGACATAATCCTACTCTACACCTGCCCCCTAGTAAGGTATGAATTACCTAATGGGAGGGTCCCTGATATAAAGTGCTAGCGTGATGGGCACCACAATTTTAAGCAAGAAATACACTAAAATGTGGAAAGAATACACACAATGCTGCAAGACACTAACACAAAAATAGTCCCAATATACCAATGTATAGAAATATAAACACCTGTAACCTATCAAATGGACAAGAAGGTGCAACAACAAGGAAAAAATGCCTCAATGCTCAGACCGCTAGCATCAGAATGGAGGATAGCAGGGACACCCTCACCAACAAAGGGGGCACAGCAGCTCAAAGGTACCAAGAGTGTCACAATGCTGCCCAGCCAATCACTTTCCAAAACAAGACATTGCTGCTGCCAGTAATTGGCTGAGGGCCAATGTCACACTCTGGGCCCCAATGTCACTCAGGGCCAAGGCGTCACTCAGGGGCCAGGCGCCAGGGACCAGAGAGGGACACCAAAAGCACAGCAGGAATGCCAAAAGTAAGTAACGGTTTGTTTTTTTATGTGTTAAATGGGCAAAGTTCTTGGAAAAAAAAAAAAAAATGCTGGATAACCCCTTTAAGTGTATGGTTCCCACTCACAACCAATAAAAGGTGTAAGCATTGCAATCACATAAGAATAGTGCAAAATACCTTAAAAACATAAAAACTGAATATATACACATAAATACAGTAGAAAGCAACAATACCTGAAGACAAACCTACACTGAGTGTTTGAACAAAACCTGACTGGTACCTGATTTGAGAAACATTCCAGAAAGACAGAGAAAGGAAAATAGAACAAAACACTTTAGATGTGCACAGAAGGTAGGACATGATTTTCATCTGTCAGGCTGTGTTTTATTTGGTCAGTACAGACAACCCTTTCACTTCATAAGCCTTATGCCAGTAAGTAAATATTTCATGAAATATGTGGATTTTCTAAACACTGAAGCTTATTTCTCAATTCCCAACTATTGAATTATAGTACAAATGCAAAGAAAAATATTCTAACTGTATAATATCTCTATCAATGTACTGTATGTACCATACATAATACACTTAACTGACAAACATCGTAACAACCATATACTAGTCATATTATATTGTACAGTTTTCTAAAATCTACTCTGTTTCAACTTGTTTTTTTGTCCTGCGTTTTCTGGTTTGAAAAAACGCAAGAAAAAACGCCTGAAAAAATGGCAGTGCAATCTCCTGCGTCTGGCATTTTTTCTGGCGTTTTTTTTCATTTGTGTGGAAATTGTACCTTGGCAGTTTTTTTTGGTACCCAAAATTTGTTGGGTACCAAAAAAAAAAAAAAAGGATGCAGTAGTGATGGAAAAAATGTATTTAGCAAAATTCATATATTTTATAACAACATTTTAATTAATGTTTAATAAAGTGTGTGTGTTTCACTTTTTTTCTCTATTTTTTACATTTTTTAGACTGTTCTGAACAGACTGTTCCATGATGGGAGTAGTAGTACCTGTACTAATAGACATATCGCCCCGGGTGTCAGTCGTGACACCCGATGTGATCGTCCATAATATAGTAGAGATGTGGAACGTCTCTATACAGCGCTCGCATCTCTGCTCTCTACTCCGGCCAGTGATGTGAATAGAACATCATTCATATTTTCCGCCCAGAGTGGGGATTGGCCGGATGGTTGCAGCCAATCACCGCTCTCTGAGGGAAATATGAATGAGTGAGTGGCCGGCCGGAGTATAGTGCAGAGATGTAAGTGCTGTATAGAGCCGCTCCATCTTTGCGATTGATAGGACGATCGCATCGGGTGTCAATAGTGATACCCGCTGTGATCTGTTCTTACCTGCAGGTACTATTACTCCCAACTAGTGTTGCTCGCGAATATTCGCAATGCAAATTTTATTCGCGAATTCGCGAATATTCACGAATATAGCACTACATATTCGTAATTACGAATATTCTTTTTTTTTTTCCCACAGTACACATCACAGTGATCACCCCTCTCTGCTTCCAGCTTGTGTGGTGTAAAGAAGGCTCTAATACTACTGTGTGAGACTGGCATGCGAATTTTCGCATATGCGAAAATTTGCATATGCTAATTTTCGCATATGTGAATTTTCGCTTGTGCTAATTTTTGTATATGCAAATTTTCGCATATACTAATGTTCGCATACGCAGATTTTTGCATATGCTAAAATAAAACGCTAATATTACGAATATGCGAATTTAGCGAATATATGACAAATATTCGTCAATATATTCGCAAAATATCACAAATTCGAATATGGCCTATGCCGCTCAACACTACTCCCAACATGGAGCACACTCTGCTCCATGCTGGGAGCTGTAGTACCTGCATTAATAGACAGATCGCAGCGAGTGTTATTTTTGACACCTGTTGCGATCTGTCTATTAATGCAGGTACTACAGCTCCCAGCATGGAGCAGAGTGTGCTTCATGTAGGGAGTAGTAGTACCTACAGTTAAGGAAAGATAAAAGTGGATTTCACTCCTGACACCTAGTGTTGCTCGCGAATATTCACAATTCGAATTTTATTCGCGCATATCGCATATTCGCGGATTCACGAATATTCGCGAATATTGCGCTATATATTCGTAATTACGAATATTGTTTTTTTTTTTTTTCACAGTACACATCACAGTGATCATCCCTCTCTGCTTCCAGCTTATGTGGTGTAAGAAGGCTCTAATACTACTGTGTGAGACTGGTGTGCGAATTTTCGTATATGCGAAAATTTGCATATGTTAATTTTCGCATATACTAATCTTCGCACAAATGAATATTCGCATATGCGAAAATAAAACGAGAATATTCTAATATGCGAATAATCGCGAATATGACGAATATTCGTCCATATATTCGCGAATTCGAATATGGCCTATGCCGCTCAACACTACTGACACCCACTGTGATCCTCCTGTATAATGTATAGACGAGGCCGGCCGCTCTTCTATGGTCCCCTGCACTGACGTATATATACACCTATTCATATTTCCCACAGACAGCTGTGATTGGCTGGAACAATCTGGCCAATCACAGCTGTCTGCGGGAAATATGAATAGGTGTATATATACGGCAGTGCAGGGGACCGTAGAAGGGCTGGCCGCATCTAAACGTTATGCAGGAGGATCGCAACGGGTGATCTGTCAATTAGTACAGGTACTACTACTCCCATCATGGAACAGTGTGTTCCATGCTGGGAGTAGTAGTACTACCTATAAAAAATTAAAAAATAAAGAAAAAAGTGAAAAACACACACACTACATTTTTATTATTGTCGTCTGCATGTTTAGGTCCCTGCCCGCACACATCAATTGATCCCTGCTTAAAAATGTAAAACATTTTGTTATAAAAAAGATACATTTCCTTAGATACAATTTTTTCCTTCACTGTATCTTTTTTTATTTATTTTTTTTAACGGTACCCTACGAAATTTTATTAAAAAGGTATCTCCATCACTTTTTTGGATCGCTAAAGTCCAAAAAAGAATAAATACCACCTGAAAAAACACCAAAGTTAAAACCCACATATCGTTTTTCTTGGCGTTTTTTCACTCCCATAGACTCCTATGGGAGAAAAATTCCACGATTTTGACAAAAAAAATCGCCAGTGGCTCAACATGCTGCGATTTTGGAAAACCACCAAGGAGCTGAACAACACCAAAAAAGAGTGAAAAAACGCCAAAAAGATTAAAAAAAATGCGAAAGTGAAAAACACCAAGTGGAGTAAGAATTTAGCAATTTACAGCTAACATCTGGTCGTAGTGTTTTTTGGCCCAAAAAATGCTGTGCAGCAGAATTGGCGTTATTCTTGGCATTTTTCCCCCCAAAAAATAAACAAGTAGAAACTTAGCCTGAGAAAAATGGACATAAATGTATGCCCTTGTACTTAATGACCTAGGATGCGCATTTACAACTTGAGCTGCATTCTGTCTATAAAGCAAGTGCAGGAGCTGTAGAGACTGTTCATGCACTCACAGTTAATGATGGACATTAGTGATGAGCGGCATTGGCCATATTCGAATTTGTGATATTTTGCGAATATATAGATGAATATTCGTCCTATATTCGCGAATTTCGCGTATTCGTTATATTCGCATATATGAATAATTGCATATTTGCGTATTTGAGGAAGACAGGAAAACAGTGGGGGGTGGGCAACTTTACTATTGGTTGTTAGGGATGTTGTTGATAACCTCTGACAAGTGTATTTGCATCATTCTAATTGGCCCACAAGTGAAAAGAAGGAATATGCGAATATTCACATATGCGAATATGCGCACATGCGAATATTCACACATGTGAATATGCGCACATGCGAATATTCACATATGCGAATATGCGGAAAAATTATATTCGCAATTTCGAATATATATCGAAAATATATTCGCAATATTCGTGAATTTGAGATATTCATGATAAAATTTCGAAATGCGAATATTTGCGCCCAACACTAGTGGGCATTGGTCTGTCATTAAGCCCTTAAAGGAGTACTCCAGTGGAAAACAATCTTTTTTTAAATCAACTGGTGCCATAAAGTAAAAAAAAAGATTTGTAAATGTAAAAAATATTAATCCTTCCAGTACTTATCAGCTGCTGTATGCTGCAGAGGAAGTTGTTTTATTTTTGAATTTATTTTCTGCCTCTCCACAGTGCTCTCTGCTGACACCTCTGTCCATTCCAGGAACTGTCCAGAGCAGGTGAGGTTTGCTATGGGGAGTAGTTTTTATTGGGGGCCAGTGCAAGGGTGTATAAATGTAGTGTTTTACCCTTTATTATTAAGTGTAGGTGTAGTGTATTGTAGTGTTTTTAGGGTACATTCACATGGGCGGGGGTTCACAGCGAGTTTCTTGCTGGGAGTTTGAGCTGCGGCGGAAAATTTGCTGCATCTCAAACTTAAAGCAGGAAACCCTGTACATTCCCATGGGCGGGGGCTAACCTTCAACTGTTGCAAAACTACAACTCTCAGCATGTACTGACAGACCGTGCATACTGGGAGTTGTACTTATGCAACAGCTGGAGGCACACTGGTTGGGAAACACTAAGATAGGTAACAGACTACCACAGTGTTTCTGCATCAGTGTGCCTCCAGCTGTTGCAAAACTACAACTCCAAGCATTCATGGTCTGTCAATGCATGCTGGGAGTTGTAGTTTTGCAACAGCTGGAGGCACACGGGTTGGGAAACACTGAGTAAGGAAACAGACAATGTTTCCCAACCAGTGTGCCTCCAGTTGCTGCAAAACTACAACTCTCAGCATGCCTGGAGAGCCGAAGGGCATGCTGGGAGTTGTAGTTTTGCAACATCTGGCCCTTCAGATGTTGCCGAACTACAATGCTTAGCATGCCTGGACAGTCTTGGCATGCTGGGAGTTGTAGTTTTGCAACATTTGGAAGTGCAGATTGGAGACCACAATACAGAGGTCTCCAAACTGCAGCGCTCCAGACGTTGCACAACTACAACTCAAAGCATGCCCAGACAGCCTTTGGCTATCTGGGCATGCTGGGAGTTGTAGTTATGAAACTAAAAGGCAGCAGTGAAGATCAATTACCAGATCTTCACTGCTGCCTATGTCTCTGCCACCGCCGCCTGCAAACTGCTGCCGCCGGTCCTCCACACGACTGGTCCCGCGCTGTCTGCAGCCGTCCCCCCACTGTCTGCTGCCGGTAACTGCCGCCGCCACCGCCATCTTTACCTCACTCTGCCCGGACTTCCAGAGGAGACGCGGTGATCAAGGAAGGCTGCACTGTTCGCAAAGTGACACTTTTACTGCGCTCGTCATTAAAGGGTTAAGGGATTAGGTACACTTCTGCACTGGTCACAGGAAAGTGCTCTTTCTGATATTTCATAAACATTACGGGGGAGATTTATCAAAACCTGTGTATAGGAAAAGTTGCTGAGTTGCTCATAACAACCAATCAGATTTCTTCTTTCAATTTTGAAAAGGCCTCTGAAAAATGAAAGAAGCGATTGGTTGCTATGGGCAACTAGCAACTTTTCCTCTGGACAGGTTTTGATAAATCTCCCCTGAAATCCTTTCCCCAGGTTTATACTTACACGAATCCCACTCATACTGGCAGAGAATTGCAGTCAGGGGTAAAGCAGTTACACATGTTTCTGGATCTTAAGTGGGCCCAAAGGCTCCTCTGCCACATATTATAAAGCTTACCTCAGACAAAAGCTGTTCGTCACAAAATTTTAGTCGGGATCAGCGGTATCCCATTATGGGTATTTGAATAAATCATTCTCTTGTGGTAGTTTTTGTCTATCCATGATATATGGTATATCATATATGCACTTTAGTCTACTGTAGAGCTATTTTCCCAAGTTTATTTGGGTGGTGGGTTTGACTGGCGTGCATCTTATTTATCAAGAAGGTGAAGCAGGATGATGAATTTTGCACAGCTCTGCTGCTACTACATACACTTTTTCTAGTTGCTTGTGAGGGAGAGAAGTAGACACTTTCCCGGGTCCTGAATTTGGAAGGTTAGGTGTTTTTACTTACTTTCAGAGCTGCCAGACATTTTTACTTGCATTTTAAATGTTACAATCAAATTTGATTGTGGTGTCTAAGGGGTTAAAGACGTGCATCACCATGATCTGTGATGTCTGGCATTAGAGATGGGTCCAGGTGGCAGATAGCTGCCAGGACCTCCCAGCTATGACCTGCGCTCAGCTATGACCTCTAGACATCTTATCCCCTTATCTTATAGCACGCAGCACCCACCTGTTACTGCTCCGGAAGCGCTGGAGGGTCTGGCACTCGACCACGGGGACAGAAGATCGTGACGACTCCGCCCCCCGTGTGACGTGACGGCTTTACTTTTCATTCTGATTCCAAGATTCTTTTTTCATGACATATTCTACTTCAAGTTATAGGTAAATTTTCGTCGATACTTGCATCATTTCTTGGTGAAAAATTCCAAGATTTGGGGAAAAATTAGAAAATTTTGCATTTTTTTAACTTTGAAATTCTCTGCTTATAAGTACAATGGACATCTCAAATAAATGATATATTGATTCACATATGCAATATGTCTACTTTATATTTTCATCATAAAGTTGACATGTTTTTACTTTTGGAAGACATCAGAGGACTTTAAAGTTCTGCAGCAATTTTCCAATTTTTCACAAAATTTTCAAAATGTAAATTTTTCAGGGACTAGTTCAGTTTTGAAGTGGATTTGAAGGGTCTTCATATTAGAAATACCCCATAAATGACCCCATTATAAAAACTGCACCCTCAAAGTATTCAAAATGACATTCAATAAATGTGTTAACCCTTTAGGTGTTTCACAGGAATAGCAGCAAAGTGAGGTAGAAAATTCAAAATCTTCATTTTTTAAACTCGCATGTTCTTGTAGACCCAGCTTTTGAATTTTTAAAAGGGGTAAAAGGAGAGAAATCCTTCTAAAATTTGTAACCCAATTTCTCTTGAGTAAGGAAATACCTCATATGTGGATGTTAAGTGCTCTGTGGGTGCACTAGAGGGCCCAGAAGGGAAGGAGCGACAATGGGATTTTGGAGAGGGCATGTCACATTTAGGAAGCCCCTATGGTGCCAGAACAGCAAAAAAAAAAAAAAAACATGACATACTATTTTAAAAAACTACACCCCTCAAGGAAAGTAACAAGGTGAACAGTGAGCCTTAACACCCCACAGGTGTTTGACGACTTTTCGTTAAAGTTGGATGTGTTAAATATTTTTTTTCACTAAATGCTACTTTCCCCCCAAATTTTACATTTTTACAAGGGGTAATAGGAGAACATGCCCCCAAAATTTGTAACCCCATCTCTTCCGAGTCTGGAAATACCCCATGTTAGGACGTAAAATGCTCTGCGGGCGAACTACAATCCTCAGAAGAGAGGGAGTCACATTTTGGCTTTTGGAAAGCAAATTTTGCTGAAATGGTTTTTGGGGGGCATGTCACATTTAGGAACCCCCTATGGTGCCAGAACAGCAAAAAATAAATAAACCCACATGGCATACTATTTTGGAAACTACACCCTTCAAGGAATGTAACAAGAGGTACAGTGAGCCTTAATACCCCCCACAGGTGTTTGATAACTTTTCGTTAAAGTCGGATGTGTAAATGAAATTTTTTTCACTAAAATACTGGTTTTACCCCAATTTTAAATGTTTACAAGGGGTAATAGGAGAAAATGCGCCCCATAATTTTTAAACCCATTTCTTTTGAGCATGGAAATACCCCATGTGTGGACGTCAAGTGCTCTGCTGGCGCACTACAATGCTCAGAAGAGAAGTAGCACCATTAGGCTTTTGGAGAGAGAATTTGGTTGGGGGCCATGTGTGTTTACAAAGCCCCCCGTGGTGCCAGAACAGTGGACCCCCCCCCCCACATGTGACCCCATTGGAAACAACACCCCTCACAGAATCTAATAAGGGGTGCAGTGAGCATTTACACCCCACTGGCGTTTGAAAGATCTTTGGAACAGTGGGCTGAGCAAATGAAAAATAAAATTTTTCATTGTAACGGACCACTGTTCCAAAAATCTGTCAGACACCTGTTGGGTGTACATGCTCTCTGTACCTTTTATTACATTATGTTTGGGGTGTAGTTTCCAAAATGGTGTCACATGTGGGGGGGGGGTCCATTGTTCTGGCACTATGGGGGCTTTGTAAACACACGTGGCCTTCAATTCTGGACACATTTTCTCTCTAAAAGCCCAATGGCGCTCCTTCTCTTCTAAGCATTGTAGTGCGCCAGCAGTGCACTTTACATCCACATATGGTTTATGTTCTTACTAAGAAGAAATGGGGTTACAAATTTTGGGGGACTTTTTTTCCTATTTTCCCATGTGAAAATGAAAAATTTAGGGTAACATCAGCATTTTAGTTAAAAAAAAATGTTTTTCATTTTCCCATCCAGCTTTAACGAAAATTCATCAAACACCTGTGGGTTGTTAAGGCTCACTATACCCCTTGTTACGTTCCCTGAAGGGTGTAGTTTCCAAATGGGGTCACACATGGGTATTTATTTTTTTGCGTTTGTGTCAGAACCGCTGTAAAATCAGCCACCCCTATGCAAATCACCAAAATAGGCCTCAAATGTACATAGTGCGCTCTCACTCCTGAGCCTTGATGTGCATCCGCAGAGCATTTTATGCCTACATATGGAGTATTTCTGCACTCAGGAGAAATTGCGTTACAAATTTTGGGGGTCTTTTTTTCCTTTTACTTCTTGTGAAAATAAAAAGTATGGGGCAACACCAGCATGTTAGTGAAAATTTTTGTTTTTTACAGTAACAGGCTGGTGTAGACCCCAACTTTTCCTTTTCATAAGGGGTAAAAGGAGAAAAAGCCCCCCAAATTTGTAACGCAATTGCTCCCGAGTACGGAAATACCCCATATGCAATACCACAGGGCTCTGAAGTGAGAGAGCGCCATGCGCATTTGAGGACTATATTAGGGATTGCATAGGGGTGGACATAGGAGTTTTCTATGCCAGTGATTCCTAAACAGGGTGCCTCCAGCTGTTGTTAAACTCCCAGCATGCCTGGACAGTCAGTGGATGTCTGGAAATACTGGGAGTTGTTGCTGTGCAACAGCTGTAGGCTCCGTTTTGGAAACACTGCTGTACAATACATTTTTCATTTTTATTGGGGGTGGGGGGGTCAGTGTAAGGGGGCTATATGTAGTGTTTTACCCTTTATTATGTATTATTGTAGTGTAGTGTTATTAGGGTACATTCACACGGAAGGGGTTACGGTGAGTTTCCCACTAGGATTTTGCGCTGTGGCGGAAAACTTGCCACAGCTTCAACTTGAAGCAGGAAACTCACTGTAAACCCACCCATGTGAATGTACCCTGTACATTCACATGGGGGGGGGGGGGCAAACATCCAGCTGTTACAAAACTGACTGACTGTGCATGCTGGGAGTAGTACTTTTGCAACAGCTGGAGGCACACTGGTTGGAAAACCTTCAGTTAGGTTCTATTACCTAACTCAGTATGTTCCAACCAGTGTGCCTCCAGCTGTTGCAAAACTACAACTCCCAGCATGTACTGACCGCCACAGGGCATACTGGGAGATGTAGTTATACAAAAGCTGGAGGTATGCAACTACAACTCCCAGCACAGTTTAGAAACCACCGCACAGTGATCTCCAAACTGTGGCCCTCCAGATGTTGCAAAACTACAAATCCCAGCAGTTTGCTCTCTGTGCATGCTGGGATTTGTAGTTTTGCAACATAGTATAGTGGTCTCCAAACTGTAGCCCTCCAGATGTTGCTGGGCAACTCAATGGCTTCCGTAGGATCACTGCACGCCGCACCAGGCGGGAGAGAGGATCGCCGCCCACCACCGATCGCCAGTAAGGGTCCTCCACCGCTGCCGGTCACAGGACAGTTCCTCCGTTCTGCCCGGATTACCGTCAGTGTGCAGAACGGGGGAACTGAACTTTAACCCCCCAACCCCTGATCTGCTATTGGTAGGTTGTTTCTGACCCGCCAATAGCAGGGATAGGAGGGGTGCCACTCCTGCCACCTAACTCCAATCCCTTCAGGGGGACCGGAGGTGTCTTGGACACAGATCGCCGACATGGGGGGGGGGGGTCTCAGAACCCCCTGGACGATATGCCGGGATGGCTGTTGTTAGATAACAGCAGCCGTCCCGGCCAAATCACCCTGTCCGGTGACGTGGCGATCCCGGAACACTGCGCCATAAATGTACGGCACTGTGTGCTAAGATGTGCTAAGCAGCGCCTTAAGGGGCTAAATATGCTGCTTGTGCCTGAACTGCGCCAAATCATAGACAAAATGCTCTAAAAGCAATGATAAATCTCTCCCTTAGTCTTTAGTTTTTGCAAGTAGTATTGGTTGTATTGAATACTGCCATGATTTAGGGTTATAAAGCTATGTGCACATCAGCGTTCAGCTCCATTCAAAGCAATAAGCAGTGATGCAAGTAGTAATTTTTTCCTCTGCTCAAAGCCTGCAAAACAATGGATATTATATGCAAAACCAGTTTGACCCCATTAAGTAAATTGGGATCCCTAGGAACCCATTGGTGTTCCTTGTGCATTTGACCGTTCAGCTCAGATTAACAGACTCTCGAAGTAGCTCCCTAATGGAGCTCCATACACAATTACACGAACCTTACTATATTACCATATAAGTTACTACTATATATATATATGTATACTGGGTATTAGTGTAGTAGTCTCTGCGTACCTCAATCTGGTTTATGAGACATATTATAAAAGCCACATGGTAAGGAGGTACCCTGTTACCGAATATTCATTTTGGCTCAGGAGCTTTAACCCCTTAAGGACATAGGGCGTATCCATACGCCCCCATTTCCAAGTCCTTAAGGACCGAGGGCGTATGGATACGCCCTGAGCATTTCCGGCCCCCACCGCTAGCCGGAGGGGAGCCGGAGTCGGATGCCTGCTGAAATCGTTCAGCAGGCATCCCGGCATATCGCCCAGGGGGGTCATTATGTCCCCCCATGTCGGCGATTGCCGCAGATCGCTGGACAATTCAGTCCAGTGATCTGCGGCGGATTCCGGGTCAATTGGGTCTTCAGTGACCCAATGACCCGGAATTACTGGCTGATCGGGGCCGTCAGAGACGGCCCCGAACAGCCAGAGCCTGCAGGGGTGAGGTGGCACTGGTGCCACCTCACGATCGCCCTGATTCTTCGGACGACCAATCAGGGCACCTGCTGCGGGTGTCACTCCCGCAACCCGCTCCGCCCCTCTTCCGGAGGACGTGAGCGGGTGCGGGAAGACGACCCCGGGTGCTGGGGACCCCGATCCCCGGCGTCCCTGTTGGGATCGGGCCCCAGGAGCGACGGCTGCGGCGAGGGACAGTCCTGCAGTGTGGATCGTTGGAGGTGAGTGACAGCCTCCTGCTGTTGCTTAGCAACAGCTCCCAGCATGCAACAAGGGCATGCTGGGAGCTGTAGTTATGCAACAGCAGGAGGCAGACCACCACAACTCCCAGCATGCCCTTATGGGCATGCTGGGACTTGTAGTTTTGCAACAGCTGGAGGCACATTCTTTCTATGGAAAAGTGTACCTTCAGCTGTTGTGTAACTACAACTCCCAGCTTGCACAATCAGCTAAAGTGCATGCTGGGAGTTGTAGTGGTGCATCTGGTGGTTGCATAACTACAACTCCCAGCATGCCCGTTGGCTGTCGGTGACTGCTGAGAGTTGTAGTTTTGCAACAGCTGAAGGCACACTGAGTTAAGTAGTAAACCAGTGTGTCTCCAGCTGTTGCATAACTACAATCCCCAGCATCCCCAGCCAATGTAGTATGCCTCCGGCTGTTGCATAACTACAAGACCCAGCATGCCCTTCCGCTGTCCGTACATGCTGGGGGTTGTAGCTTTTGCAACAGCTGAAGGCACATTGGTTGCAAAACACTGAGTTTGTTACCAAACTCGGTGTTTCACAACCTGTGTGTCTCCAGCTGTTGCAAAACTACAACTCCCAGCATGCACTGATAGACCGTACATGCTGGGAGTTGTAGTTTTGCAACAGCTGGATGTTTCCCCCCCCCCCCCCAATGTAAACGTACAGGGTACACTCACATGGGCTGAGGATTACAGTAAGTATCCGGCTGCAAGTTTGAGCTGCTGCAAATTTTCTGCTGCAGCTCAAGCTGCCAGCGAGAAACTACTGTGAACCCCCGCCCATGCGACTGTACCCTAAAAACACTACACTAACACAAAATAAAAAGTAAAAAACACTACATATACACATACCCCTACACAGCCCCCCTCCCCTCCCCAATAAAAATGAAAAATGTCTGGTACGCCACTGTTTCCAGAACGGAGCCTCCAGCTATTGCAAAACAACTACTCCCAGTATTGCCAGATAGCCACTGACTGTCCAGGCATGCTGGGAGTTTTACAACAGCTGGAGGCCCCCTGTTTGGGAATCACTGGCGTAGAATACCCCTATGTCCACCCCTATGCAATCTCTAATTTAGGCCTCAAATGCGCATGGCACTCTCACTTTGGAGCCCTGTCGTATTTCAAGGCAACAGTTTAGGGCCACATATGGGGTATCGCCGTACTCGGGAGAAATTGGGCTTCAAATTTTGTGGGGTATTTTCTACTATTACCCTTTTTAAAAATGTAAAATTTTTGGGAAAACAAGCATTTTAGGCTAAAAAAAATTTTTTTTTTTACATATACAAAAGTCATGAAACACCTGTGGGGTATAAAGGTTCACTTTACCCCTTGTTACGTTCCTCGAGGGGTCTAGTTTCCAAAATGGTATGCCATGTGTTTTTTTTTTTGCTGTCCTGGCACCATAGGGGCTTCCTAAATGCGTCATGCCCCCAGAGCAAAATTTGCTTTCAAAAAGCCAAATGTGACTCCTTCTCTTCTGAGACCTGTAGTGCGCCAGCAGAGAACTTTTCACCCCCATATGGGGTGTTTTCTGAATCGGGAGAAATTGGGCTTCAAATTTTGGGGGGTATTTTCTGCTATTACCCTTTTTAAAAATGTAAAAATTTTGGGAAACCAAGCATATTAGGTAAAAAAAAAAATTTTTTTTTACATATGCAAAAGTCGTGAAACACCTGTAGGGTATTAAGGTTCATATTACCCCTTGTTACGTTCCCCGAGGGGTCTAGTTTCCAAAATGGTATGCCATGTGGTTTTTTTTTTGCTGTTCTGGCACCATAGGGGCTTCCTAAATGCGGCATGCCCCCAGAGCAAAATTTGCTTTCAAAAAGCCAAATGTGACTCCTTCTCTTCTGAGACCTGTAGTGCGCCAGCAGAGCAATTTTCACCCCCCATATGGGGTGTTTTCTGAATCGGGAGAAATTGGGTTTCAAATTTTGGGGGGTATTTTCTGCTATTACACTTTTTAAAAATGTAAAATTTTTGGGTAAGCATTTTAGGTAAAAAAAAAAAAAAATTTTTTACATATGCAAAAGTCGTGAAACACCTAAGGTTCACTTTACCCCTTGTTACGTTCCCTGAGGGGTCTAGTTTCCAAAATGGTATGTCATGTGTGTTTTTTTGCTGTCCTGGCACCATAGGGGCTTCCTAAAGGTGACATGCCCCCCAAAAACCATTTGTCGCTCCTTCCCTTCTGAGCCCTCTACTGCGCCCGCTGAACAATTAACATAGACATATGAGGTATGTGCTTACTCGAGAGAAATTGGGTTTCAAATACAAGTAAAAATTTTCTCCTTTTTACCCCTTGCAAAAATTCAAAAATTGGGTCTACAAGAACATGCGAGTGTAAAAAATGAAGATTTTGAATTTTCTCCTTCACTTTGCTGCTATTCCTGTGAAACACCTAAAGGGTTAATACACTTACTGAATGTCATTTTGAATACTTTGGGGGGTGTAGTTTTTATAATGGGGTCTTTTATGGGGTATTTCTAATATGAAGACCCTTCAAATCCACTTCAAACCTGAACTGGTCCATGAAAAATAGCGAGTTTGAAAATTTTGTGAAAAATTTCAAAATTGCTGCTGAACTTTGAAGCCCTCTGGTGTCTTCCAAAAGTAAAAACTCATAAATTTTATGATGCAAACATAAAGTAGACATATTGTATATGTGAACCCAAAAAAAAATTTATTTTGAATATCCATTTTCCTTACAAGCAGAGAGCTTCAAAGTTAGAAAAATGCAAAATTTTCATTTTTTTCATCAAATTTGGTGATTTTTCACCAAGAAAGGATGCAAGTTACCATAAAATTTTACCACTAAGTTAAAGTAGAATATGTCACGAAAAAACAATCTCGGAATCAGAATGATAACTAAAAGCATTCCAGAGTTATTAATGTTTAAATTGACAGTGGTCAGAATTGCAAAAAAACGCTCCGGTCCTTAAGGTGAAAAAGGACTCGGTCCTTAAGGGGTTAAAGGGGTACTCTGGTGGAAAACATTTTTTATAAATGAACTGGTACCAGAAAGTTAAACAGATTTGTAAATTCTGTCCAGAGCAGGAGAAAATCCCCATGGCTAACCTCTCCTGCTCCAGAAATTTCCTGACATGGACAGAGGTGTCAGCAGAGAGCACTGTGGTCAGACTGAAAATAAATTAAAAAAGGAAAAGAACTTCTTCTGGAGCATACAGCAGCTTATAAGTACTGGAAGGACTAAGATTTTTAAGTAAAAGTAATTTACAAATCTGTTTAACTTTCTGGCACCAGTTGATAAAAAAAAATAGTTTTCCACGGGAGTACCCCCTTTAGTTATGCTGCAGAAGTAGTGACCAGAATGTAGACTACAGAGACGTATGTTGTGCCCTTTAGATATATACTGTTTCCAAGTGATATATACAGATACTGTTTTAGTGCCAGAATAGTGTACCATAGTCAAATAAACTGTTCCCCTAAGAGTTATAGTACTACCAATACAGTGTGTGTACCTTTACAGTGATCCCTCAACATACGATGGTGATTCCTTCCAAACGAACCATTGTTACTTGAATCCATCGTATGTTTAGGGATGCGTGCAATAGTAATATAGAAAGTTATACTCACGTGTCCCCGCCGCTCCAGACCGTCACCGCTGCGCTGGATCGTCGCTGTCATCACGTCCCCGGGGTGTCCTCGCCGCTCTAGACCGTCACCACTGGCCAGAATAGTCGCTCTCCATCCCCGTCATCACATTGCTGTACATGCTGCTCCTATTGGATGACGGGACGGCGTGCATGGCGACATGATGACGACAACAGAGATCGACGGCCATGCAGTGGAACCTGAAGAGGAAGGTCCGGAACGTCGGGGACAAGTGAGTGACACTCACCGGACCACATGGGGCACCTTAAACGACTATCTGGCAGCAGCTGAAGCAGTCTGCGCTGCCCGTTTATGCGATGGCCCCGACATTGTATGTTGATGCTGCCTTCAACATGCGATGGCCTCTAAGAGGGATCACTGTATTGTGGCACGTTTACCAGAGGTATACTATGCCACCATATGTACTCCTAGAGATAATCTTTCATCATAGGTTTCCCTAGAGATGTACTTTTCTGCCATATGTGTTCCGGAAAACTTACTGTGGGGCAATATTTGAGTAAATAATAATGTGTAGGGAAATACACTAAGGATAGTGCTTAAAACTTAGCTTTTTATTCAAGCAGTTTAAAATGTCACCAAAATAAACGTCCTTCACCATTTAAAAAAGTTACTCATAAACTCGCAGCCGAACAATCCTTCTAGGGAGACTGCTAAATATTTGCCCTAGAAATATACTATAGAGACTAAAACCTAAAATAGACTCAGATACCAGACTAGACTCCAAAATAAATTGAGACCCAAACCCTTGACCAGGCATAGGCAAACTTCGACACTGCAGATGTTTTGGACTACATCTCCCATGATGCTCTTACAGCCAAAATGCTGACAAAGCATCATGGGAGATGTAGTCCAAAACATCTGCAGTGCCGAAGGTTGCCTATGCCTGCACTAGACCAAGCCTCAGAATAAATTCAGTCCCCAGGCTAGACGTTAATGCAGACCTCAGGCACAACTCCAAAATAAACTCAGATCAGATCTCTACATTTGCATGAAGTCAACTTCACACCTAGACGCAGCCAAACATAATATCCTAATGCTGGCCAGTTTAAGGACACTTTGTGTGGTGGTTCCCAAAAAATGTAGAAAACACTTTGTAGAGTGTAGAAAGTTAATGGGGCATTCCCAACTGGGACATTTAGGACATATCAACAGGATATGACATTAATGTCCTCTAGATGTGGGTCTCACCTCTATGTTGATATTGATGGCTCCCTGCCCCTTCAGTCGGCTGTCTTATGCATTGTGCATACTTTCATACTTTCCATTGACTTTGAAGGGGTTATCAAGTAAAAAACTTTTTGTAGTAATAGACCCAGCCTGGCTATTAAAATAATAAAAATCTTTACACACGTTCCACACACACTATTGTGTAATCCTAGGCTGTGAAGTGTATTTTAGTGTTCTCTATGTTTTATTGTTGTAAATATTTGAATTAAACATTGTGTAACATGATTTTTAATCGGACAAGCGACTACAAACTGCTCCATTCTCCCTGCTAAGTCTTCTGTTACTTCAGTATTTGTGAGGAATATGTGAGTCATTTAATCCTCTCTGTTACGAGCATTACCATAATGAAGAATGATAGTTGGAGGCCACTGCTGGAGTCAAGTCAGCCCAGCTACCTGCCTTATGCAGACTCTTGCATTATGTATCATGAACTACTGTGAATGCTGAATGCAGAATGCCTCAACAGTTTGACACTTTAACCCCTTAAGGACACAGCGGGCCCTGGCCTTGAGGACACAGCCAATTTTTATTTTTGCAGTTTGTTTTTTCCTTTTTAACTTTGGCCAGAATGGCCATCAGGCTCACCGGGCATTTGTCCAGTGGGCCGGTATGTCCTCCTGCCCTGAATTATGGCTCACTCACTAAGTCAGGGGGCTTTAAGAGAAGCATCCAGCTCTTGCCGTATCCAAAGGCAGGCTGTTTAGTCTTCAGCAGCAGAGCAGATGTGTGCCATGCAGGCCAGCTCACCCTCCTTGTTTAATTCTTAGGACTGGAGCCGTGGCAACAGGCAGGATCTGCTTTAAGAGCTATCTTAGCCATGTGACATGAGTTTGCTGTTGCAGTGTTAAGTATGGATGTGCTGCAAAGGCATGTCTTTTTAACCATCACATCTGCCATAGAGAGGAGCATAGTCAGCATGCACAGATAGCGCTAGCACAGCTAGTAGATGAAGATATTGCCATTGTTGCAATATCTATATATAAGCCAGGAAAGTATGTTTTTATGTTTTGTTTTGTTTTCATTTGTTTTTTCATCTTGGCAATAGGGGTTGCAAACACCTAAAGTGGGCTGCTGCTTTTACTAGATAAAGGGGATTGCTGCTACTGCTACCAAAAGGGGGCTGCTGCTACTACTATCTAAAGTTGGCTGCTGCTACTAACCTAAAGGAGGCTGATGATACTAACCTAAAGGGGCTGCTACTCTTCTACCTGAAGGGTGCTGCTACTACCACTACTTAAAGGGTGTTGCAACTACTACTACCTAGATAGGGCTGCTACTAGTACTACCTAAATGGGGCTGCTACTTCTAATTCCTAAAGTGGGCTGCTGCTACTACTACCTAAAGGGGGCTGCTACTACTACTACCCAAAGGGAGGTCTTATACTACTATATACAGTGGACTGCAACTATATACAGGGTTTTTTTTATGTACAGGGGGACCTACCTACAGAGAGTAACCCCTACTTATAAAGGGCTGCTACTCCCTACAGTGGGTAACTGCATAATGAAGGAAACTATGTGAAGGGACCTGTCTACTTACTACCTAATGGGGGGGGGGGGGAGCTACCTACTCCTCCAAACCCACTTATCTACCCATGCTACTTTGGTTACATGGGACACCCATGGTGTTATTATTACTATTTGGAGTGCTATAGGTGGAACCTAAAGTGCTATAATTACGGAACCTAAAATGTTTGTCTTGCAGGTTCTGTGGAGATGAGTTGAGGCTGGAAGAAATTGTCATGATAATCTGGGCTGGATAGAGAAGAAAAGTGATTGACTCCAATTAGAGAAGACATCACCTGTGAGACACCAAATATAACTACATGTAATAACTTATATGGTCTGCTTAGCCTGTGTACAGCTGGTATCCACCACTATATGGTCACTGTATAGGGAGAATATTTCCTCCTTGTATACTGGTTTTATTGGTAATATTTGTCTTAGTATACAGGATTTGGTCAGTAACAGTATGATGATAATATGTATGGTGATGATATTCCTCCTTATATTTTAATAATATATGTAATATTGGTCTAATTATACAGGATTTGGTCAGTAAAAGTTTGATTTGATGGTAATATGTATGGTTATAATATTTTATTCTTGTATACTAGTATTATTGGTAATATTGGTCTTAGTATACAGGATTTGGTCAGTAACAGTAAGATGGTGATATGTATGGTGATAATATTCCTCCTTGTATACTGGTAGTAATAGTAATATTGGTCTCAGTATACAGGATTTGGTCAGTAACAGTATGATGGTAATATGTATGGTGATAATATTTGCTACTTGTATACTGGTATTGTTGTTAATATTGGTCTCAGTATACAGGATTTGGTCAGTAACAGTATGATGGTAATATTTATGGTGATAATATTTCCCCTTTTATACTGGTATTGTTGATAAAATTGTGGTATGCACTTATGAGGGCAGAAAAATGCTCTACAATGAGCCTAAAAACTCTGTAATTTATTTAAAACACCAGCCGGTGATTACTTTTGGCTGTCCTTTCACGGTATGTAGGCCCTTGACAGATTAACAGGTACAAAATAGTACACTACTGAGATGTACGTATGCGGTATGCACTTATGAGGGCAGAAAAATGCGCTACAATGAGCCTAAAAACTCTGTAAGTTTTTTTTTTTAAACACCAGCCAGTGATAACTTTTGGCTGTCCTTTCACAGTATGTAGGCCCTTGACAGATTAACAGGTACAAAATAGTACACTACTTAGATGTACGTATACAGTATGCACTTATGAGGGCAGAAAAATGCGCTACAATGTACATAAAAACTCTGTAATTTTGTTAAAACACCAGCCGGTGATTACTTTTGGCTGTCTTTTCATAGTATGTAGGCTCTTGACAGTAGTATGTGGACTTTAACAGTATGTAGACCCTTGACAGATTAAAAGGTCCAAAATAGTACATTACTTAGATGTACGTATGCGGTATGCACTTATGAGGGCAGAAAAATGTGTTACAATGCACCTAAAAGTAATTTTTTTTAAACAGCAGCCTGTGATTACTTTTGGCTGTCCTTTCCAAGTATGTAGGCCTTTGACAGATTAACAGGTACAAAATAGTACACTACTTAGATGTACGTGTACGGTATGCACTTATGAGGGCAGAAAAATGCGCTACAGTACCCTTAAAAAATATATATTTTTGTAAAACACCAGCAGTACACAACAGTGCTGCAGCCAAAAAAAAGCTGTGTACTAAACACAAAATTACACTCTGTCACAGACTATTAGGAATGGACTGCTGGTTATTATACCATCTACAGACTAGTATAACCAGTAGATGTTTTTTTGTGGAACAAAGACATTGAATTACACACAGCTATCTGCCCCTCTCTGTAATACTATGCTGAAGAAAGTGACTGGGAGGTTAAAGGGGTACTCTGGTGGAAACCTTTTTTTCTTTTAAATCAACTGGTGCCAGAAAGTTAAACAGATTTGTAAATTACTTCTATTAAAAAATATTAATCCTTCCAGTACTTATTAGCTGCTGAATACTACTGAAGAAATTATTTTCTTTTTGGAACACAGTGCTCTCTGCTGACGTCACAAGCACAGAGCTCTCTGCTGACATCTCTCTCCATTTTAGGAACTGTCCAGAGCAGCATATGTTTGCTATGGGGATTTTCTCCTACTCTGGACAGTTCTTAAAATGGACAGAGGTGTCAGCAGAGAGCACTGTGCTCATGATTCAGCAGAGAGCTCTGTGTTCCATAAAGAAAATAATTTCCTCTGTAGTATTCAGCAGGTAATAAGTACTGGAAGGATTAGGATTTTTTAATAGAAGTAATGTACAAATCTGTTTAACTTTCTGGCACCAGTTGATTTAAAAAAAAAAGTTTTCCACTGGAGCACCCCTTTACTGCCTGCAGCTGCAGTTAAAATCCTTTTAAGTGAAAAAAAACACTGCTCTCCATCCACGAGAACGCTGATGTGATTAGGAGGATGTTAAATGCTGCTGGAATGCGCTTTTCTCTGCTTTAACACACACACAGGTTGTCCGTCCTATCTCTCTGCAGTGTCATGAATGAAGTGACTGGCCGCAATATGGCTGCCGATTATATAGGTCTGTGACATCACAGGGGTGACTGGCTGCTGATAGGCTGCATCCTGCATGTGATTCAGGATCATCCCGCCTACTTCCCTTCCCGCCTTGCCTTCCCCCCTTCCCAGCGTCCCTTGCCCCATGTACTGACATGTGCATCCGCCATTTTAGATGCCCTGGAGCCTGGAACGCTGTAAAATCGAGTTTAATGAAGCGATTTGCGCGATAGAATTGCGGCCATATTCGCATTTGTTGTGAATCGAATATTTACAGAAATTCGTAACAAGTTCGGGTTCGTCAGCTTCGATTCGCTCATCTCTATTCATATTGTGAATTCATCGGTCCCTGTCCCCACTGGGGCTCACAACCTAAATTCCAAATTAAACATTCCATATATTTTTGACCTCTTAAGGACGTAGGACGTACCTATATGCCCTACGCTCGGTGTTTAAAACGGGGTGACACCATGACCCCGCATCACACCGGGTCGGTCCCGGTTGCTATTCATAGCCGAGACCCTGGGCTAACAGCCGCCGCACCGATCGTTGTGCCGCGCGCTATTAACCCTTCAGATGCGCCGATCAAAGTTGACCGCCGCGTCTGAAAGTGAAAGTAAACGCTTCCCGGCAGCTCAGTCGGGCTGATCGGGACATCGCGATGTCCCGATCAGCTAGGACGCGAGCAGAGGTCCTCTTACCTGTCTCCGCTGCATCCGATCTGGGTTTGATTTCTCCTAGTCTGAGCTAGGGTTTTTGGGTAAAATGACTAATGTCAATGCAAAGTAGAATTGGTGGCACAAAAAATAAGCCATCATATGGAATTTTATGTGCAAAATTGAAAGCGTTATGATTTTTAGAAGGTGATGAGGAAAAAATGAAAATGCAAAAACGGAAAAACCCTGCGTCCTTAAGGGGTGAAAGTGTGGGAGAAAACATGCAAACACAGAGAGAATATGCAAACTCTATGAAAGAGAACCATACTAACCACTGAACCACTGTTCTGCCTAGTATGCTTATTCAACATTCAGGAATTAGGAGAGAAGGACATTTAGAATAAGAAGCCTGTAAACAAAATAATCTCCGTGCTGGAAAATGTTCTTCTTATACTTCGCCATTATTATGCCCTTTAATACACTCTCCCCTTTTTAATACATTTTTTAGTCCCTCAGGGGATGTTACTATGCGATCATTTGTATTTCAAAATTACCTTTAGGAAGGGTGCGGGGCCCTTTAAAACTCTGAGAAGAGCAGAACAGGCCAGGGGCTGATAGGAGCTGAAGTGCCCACGCAGGGATGCACGACTGCTCCAACAATCACCTGAAACTGTCCCTGTGTGCTCTCCATGGCCGCGCTCCTTGTCTGCTCTCCCACCTAGCTCTCCCCAGCAGAGGTCCCCTGTGCAGCAGTGGCAGGAGCAGCACAGGCTCCACCACCCCAAACGAAGCCACGATCTCCAGGAGAGTGAACTGCGGGGAGGGGGGTATTGAGAGTGTGTGAACTGAGGGCTATGGAAGCCAGGGATGGGGTGTAGAGCAGTGCGCAACAGTGTATGTGTGTGTGTGGGGGGGGGTCTTCAGACTGTGGATGAGAGAGGACAGGGGAAAAGTATGTAGGATGGGGGGGTGTTGAGGAGACCAAGTATGGGGTGCAGGGGGTCTGAGAAGACCAAGAATGGGGTGCAGGGGGGGGGGCTGAGGAGACCAAGGATGAGGTGCATGGGGGGGCTGATGAGAGGACAGACTGTGCATGAGAGAGGAGCTGGGGAAAGTATGTGAGGAGATGGGGTGCAGCGGGGGCTGAGGAGTGCAGGGGGGCTGAGGAGACCAAGGATGGGGTGCAGGGGGGGCTGAGGAGACCAAGGAGGGGGCTGAGGAGACCAAGAACTAGAAAGAACATGACAGAGTGCTTTAACCCCTTGGGGACCAAGCCCATTTTTTAAGGACCAGGCCAATTTTCTTTTTTTCACTTTCATTTTTTCCTCCTCCCCTTCTAAAAATCATAATGCTTACAATTTTGCACCTACAGACCAATATAACGGCTTGTTTTTTGCATCACCAATTGTACTTTGTAATGACATCAATTATTTTATAACATAATCTGCGGTGAAGCTAAATAAAATTATTTGTGGGGGGAAATTTAAAAAAAATGTTCAGTTTCTACACAGTGCAATTTTCGGTAAAATTGTTTACCGAATCTTTATTCTATAGGTTCATACGGTTACAAGCAGGGCCGGATTAACGTAGGGGCTGATGGAGCTGCAGCTCCAGGCCCCTACAGTAAAATAGGCCCAGCCAGCCGCCAAAAAGGCTGCCGAGGAGCGGCCCCCCTCCCTGCCACTACACTATGCTACATGCTACAGCAACAGGCAGGGACCTCAGGCGCGGCCCGGGCCCGCCGCTGCCAGCACTATTACCTGCAAATGGCGCAGGCTCTTTAAAAATAATTTGGAATGACAGGCTGCCACTCTCGCGTTGCAGGGGTCAGAGGCTGTGACACGTCATACAGAGGCTTGGGGCAGACGTGCGTGCCTACGCGGTGCACGTCTACTCCCATGAGCCCCTGGCCAACCCAGAAATGATTTTTAAAGAGCCCGTGTCGTTTGCAGGTAATAGTGCTGGCAGCAGCGGGCTCTTTAAAAATAATTTCCGGGTTGGATTGACAGGCTAGGGGCACCGCGTAGGCACGCACGTCTGCGCCAAGCCTCCGTCTGACGTGTCACAGCCTCTGACCCCTGCAACGCGAGAGTGACACGAGCAGCAGCCTTCCCCGCATCCTCACACTGCAGCACCACCGATCTCCAGGAAGGTAGGGAGATCGAGGATCGGGTGCTGGGGTGATGTAATGTTAATGAGCTGGAGAATGAGGACAGGGAACGGGGGGGGGGGGGATTGCATTGATGATGAGGTGGAGGGGTGTGCTGGGGGGGCAGTTGCAATGATAAGGAGACTGAGGATGGGGCGGGGGGGTTGCAATGATGAGGAGACTGAGGATGGGGCTGGGGGGCGGTTGCAATGATGAGGAGACTGAGGATGTGGTGGGGGAATGCGATGATTAGGAGGAGGGGATGCTGGGGGGTGCAATGATGAGGAGGAGGGTGGAATGATGAGGAGACTGAGGGTGGGGTATGTTTGGGGGGGGGGTGAAATGATGATCATGAGGAGGAGGAGGAGGGTGGAATGATTAGGAGACTGAGGATGGGGTGTTGGGGGGGATGGAATGATAATGAGGAGGAGGGGAAGCTGGGGGGCGTGCAATGATGAGAAGACTAAGGCTTGGGTGTGTGGGGGGGTGCAATGATGAGGAGGAGGAGGAGGGTGGAATGATGAGGAGACTGAGGATGGGGTGTGTGGGGGTGCAATGATATTCATGAGGAGGAGGGTGGAATGATGAGGAGACTGAGGATGGGGTGCTGGGGGGGATGGAATGATAATGAGGAGGAGGAGGGGAAGCTGGGGGGGGGTGCAATGATGAGGAGACTGAGGATGGGGTGTGGGGGGGTGCAATGATGATGATGATGATGAGGGTGGAATGATGAGACTGAGGATGGGGTGGGGGGGGGGGTTCAATGATGATGATGAGGAGTCTGAGGATGAGGTGCGGGGGGGTTTGCAATGATGAGACTGAGGATGGGGGGGGTTGCAATGATGAGACTGAGGATGGGGGGGGAATAATATGGAGTGCGGGAGTGAAGAGCCAAGGATGGGTGGGGTGTATGGAGTGATGAGAATAGCGAGCATCTTGCGGAGGGGAGGGGGCATTGGGGTGATAAGCTAAAAAAGCATGGGGTGGGGGTGTTGATAAGACAGAGGATGGGATGAAGGGTATGCAGTGTATGGCAGTATTATATCCGGGGGGTAAAGTGTGTGGCAGTATTATATTCAGAGGGTACAGTGTGTGGCAGTATTACGTTCAGACGCACAGTGTGTGGCAGTATTATATTCAGGGGTACAGTGTGTGGCAGTATTATATTCAGGGGGGTAAAGTGTGTGGCAGTATTATATTCAGGGGTACAGTATGTGGCAATAATATATTTAGAGGGTACAGTGTGTGGCAGTATTATATTCAGGGGGTACAGTGTGTGGCAATAATATATTTAGAGGGTACAGTGTATGACAGCATTATATTCAGGGGGTACAGTGTGTGGAAATAATATATTTAGAGGGTACAGTGGTAGGCAGTTTTATATTCAGGGGGTACAGTGTGTTGCAATAATATATTTAGAGGGTACAGTGCGTGGCAGTATTATATTCTGGTGGTACAGTATTTGGCAGAATTATAATGTGTTATTATGAATATTGTCTTTATAAAGAGGATGAGGATCTGCTGACAATGTGAGGAGCCTATGATGTCCGGGCATCAGACTCTACAGAGAAGATGGAGCTGGAAGAAGTCCTGGCGTCTGGACCAGATAAAGAAGGAAAGGAAAGACAACAGAGAAGACATCACTCAGGTCACTGATATAATTGTGTGTTCTCCTGACTGTCCCATCAGCTCTGCAGTCACTTGTAAGTTCCGTAGTGATGATGGGTGACAATTTACCGCATTCTGTGGCTCTGCAGCTGTTTCAAAATGGCAACTTCCTTAATTCCTGAGTCTCTTCTGACATGATGGGAGTTGCAGCTTAGCAACAGCTGGAGAGCCACTTGAACCGAGGGGATTGGTGGGGGTCCCAGCAGTCTGACCCCCACCATAAAAATGGTCTGCTTATTTTAAAATGCCCGGGCCTATTTTTGGTCCCAGTCCAGCCCTGCCTGTCAGTCACTTAAATCACTGTGTATTCTCCTGACTGTGTCCCATCAGTGCTGTAGTCACTGATATCTTTGTGCGGCCGAGTAATAAAATTGCTTTGCGTTTTCATTTTATATATTATGTAAATATTTTCATAAAAAGGCCCAGAAAAATTCTCAGCACCAGGCCCATGATGCTCTTAATCCGGCCCTGGTTACAAGGATACCCAATATATATAGGTTTTATTTTATTTTACTACTTAATAAAAAATTATAACTACATGCACCAAAATGAGTATGTTTAAAATTGTCATCTTCTGACCCCTATAACTTTTTTTTATTTTTCCTCATACGGGGCTATCGAAGAGCTAATTGTTTGCACCGTGGTCTGTAGTTTTTTATTGGTACCATTGGTACTTTGTTTTGATTGGACTTTTTGGTCGCTTTTTATAAAAAATTTTTATGGTATATGAAGTGACCAAAAATGCACAATTTTGGTATTTTTTTACGTGCGGTTTAGCTACCCTTATATTTCAATAGTTCGGACATTTACACACGTGACAGTACCACATATAATTATTTTTATTTTTTATTTTATTTTTTTTTTAAATGGGAAAAGAGGGGATTCAAACTTGTATTAGGAAGAGATTAATTCACTTTTATTAACTTATTTTTTTTTTTTACTTTTTTTTTTTTTTTTAGCCCCCATAGGGGGCTATAGCATGCAATCTTTTGATTGCATACAATGATCATTGCTATGCCACAGGGTGCAGGGGGGCTGAGGAGACCAAGGATGGGGTGTAGGGGCAGGGTGATGAGGAGACCAAGTATAAGAGGGGGTGGGGGTGTATATGTATGTATGGTGTGTATAAGTATGATGTATATATGCATGATAGATCTGGGCATGTATGATAAATGTGTATGATAGATGTGTGTATGTATGATAGATCACACATCTATTGAACATACATCTATCATACATACATACATATACTCACACAATACATACACCAGTCATAGTTACATCTCTCATAAATACATAGATACACTGTACATCAATGCGGAGAGATTGGGGGCCAGGAGGCGATGTGGTATTGGTCGCCTTAGGGCAGCACAAACCTAAAATATACCACTGATGGGTTGGGGAATATTGGTTTAGATTGGTGTTCTCCAATCTGTTGCACAACTACAACTCCTATCTTGTTCTGACAGCCTTTTGGAGCAGGACTATGGGGTCTGGGAAGGGGGGCAGAAGGGCCTGGAGAGGACTTAAGGGTCTGGGGAGGGGGGAAGAGGAGCCTGGACAGGACTTAGGGGTCTGGGGGCAGAGGAGCCTGGAGAGGATTTAGGGGTCTGGGGGGCAGAGGTGCCAGGAGAGGACTTAGGGATCTGGGGGGGGGGCAGAGGTGTCAGGAGAAGACTTAGGGGTCTGGGGGGCATAGGTGCCAGGAGAAGACTTAGGGGTCTGGGGGGCAGAGGTGCCAGGAGAGGACTTTGGAATCTGAGGAGGTGGAACAGAGGAGCCTGGAGGAGAAGGACACAGAGGTCAGGGGAAGGATGGTGCAGGGGTGAGAGTCAGCTAAAGAAGAAACGGTGTGTGGCTGAATTATATTCAGTGGGTACAGTGTGTGGCAGTATTATATTGAGGGCACAGTATTTGGCAGGGTTATAATGATTATTGTCTTCATAGAGGATGAAGATCTTCTGTCAAAGTGAAGTACCAATGAAGTCTGGGTGTCAGAGTAGATGTAGCTAGAAGAAGTAATGACGGTTTGTACCAGATGTGGAAGAAAAAGACAACAGAGAAGACATCACTCAGGTCACTAATATCATTGTGTGTTCTCCTGACTGTCCCATCAGAGCTGTAGTCACTTGTAAGTTCTGCAGTGATGATTGGTGACAATGTACCCCCATCTGTGGTCCTCCAGCTGTTGCAAAACTACAACTGCCATAATGCCTGAGACTCTCCAGACATGATGGGAACTGTAGTAGCTCTTAAACAGCTGGAGAGCCACTTGAACCAAAGTGATTGGGGGTTCCCAGCAGTCGGACCCCCTACCCCCCAAAAAAAAAAGTCTGCTTATTCTAAAATTTCTGGACCTATTTTTGGTCCCAGTCCAGTTGGGGGGGGGGGGGGGGTTGGGGGCCCGAAGGCAATTTTTTGCATCGGGGCCCTGTGGTTTCAAGCTATGCCCCTGGTTTAGGTGGTTAAAGGATTGGCATCGGGGAGAACATTGATACCGATCACTGACAGCAAGTGTCAGCTGCAGAAAGCAGTTGGGACCTACCCGCCCTATTCTTAGTTTATGCCCATGTGCCAAATGCATTTGGCCTGCATTGGCCTGGGCACATGTAGTGGTCAAGTGCGATCTGTACCAGCTTCTTTGTCAAGCTTACTCAGGTGGCTGAAGTATAAGAGGCTTGGACAGTAAAATGTGTGTCTAAAGTGCTAAAGGCCATCATCCTCCGCTCTGTCACCTGGAGTGGCGCAGGACTTCGCCTGTAGACCGCACAATGAAATGACATAATTGTGTGGCCTGCAGCATATGGCTATGCTGCTCTATAAGACAGGAGGCCCTGCTCCTGTACATACATTATGGAGCACGTTTTGCAATCGGCATAATGTATGTACAGGAGCAGGAACTACTGCTTACATCCAGTCTTCCTACTCCTGTGCAGGTGCTGCTGTAAGGGGGCGCACAGGCAGCAGCCTGCCCCCCTCTGATTTACCATGATTTCTCCAGGTATCCCGGTAGACCAGTCAGTCCTGGTCGCTGCTGCTGTGCCCCCTTGCAGAAGCCCCTGAGATGAGTGCCTCATTCACCTTATGGAAGCTACGGCTGCAAGTACCAGCATGTGAATCTGGCCTTAGATTCCTCAGAGAGTTCTGCAGTAATATAAAAAATTCTCATCCAGGGTCTGATAGCATCTCAATTCCATGTAGGTATCTGCTTTAGTATACTGTGAATTTTCAATCAGTTTTTCTCTTCCAACTACTGCAATGGAATGAGTATCATTGGCAATCATCTTCAGCCTTTAATATGATTGGTTACTGGATTACAGAAATGTCACGTGACCATTTAAAATGATCAGGGTAATCCTCATTTCACCTTCACTATTAGTGGAATAATGCTGGCCTTGCTAAGAATCATCTTACACGAATGCTTCCAAATCAGGCTTACAGCTCAGAGCAGGGAGATGGCATGAGCTCCTTCTGTCCCCCTGAAGGAGAAATACCCAGGGAATATCCTAATTTCCCTGGGTTTCTGTAAATCTCCATTTTTTATTTTTTATTTTGATGTGTTGAACTTTCTCCGCTGGATTCAGAGGCATTCCTGGGAAGGTGCAGTCTGATCCGTAAGTACTGTACTCAACATGAGTGGGCTGACAGAGGAGGCCGTGGAGAAATTCTTAGACTCTAACCCAACATTTGCCAAAGAGTACTATGACAATAAATTTAGACCTGGTGTTATATATGAGCTTCTGAGCTCCGAAAGAACCAATGTGGACTTCAGCACTTATCATGACCTAAGCAGCGTGGAGGAAAGTGAAATAGTCTTTGACTTGATCAGAGGATTCCAGGAGAACCTAAATGTTGAAAGATGTGTCTTCAATGTACTCAAGAGGATATCCTTTGTTATTCAAGCGGACCGTATGAGTTTGTTCATGTACCGCATGAGGAATGGTACTGCGGAATTAGCCACCAGGCTTTTTAATGTCAATAAGGATGCTGTCATGGAAGATTGCCTGATACCACCGGACTCTGAAATTGTATTTCCTTTGGATATTGGAGTACTGGGATTGGTGGCACAGACCAAGAAATTAGTTAATGTTGGAAATGTATCAGAGGTGAGTAAAATATATGTCAAATACTTTGCTACCTACTGTTCTAGCCTTATGTGCAAACCGTACTTGCTATTGTTTCCTTCTTTGCCTAGCCTGCATACCGAGTATAATAATTCCATGCAAGAGTTCAAGCAGGTCATGTACAATACACATGGATATCTAATCCAGGATTAAATCCTTTCTTTGAAATGTAGTTGCACCTTTACAAGATAAGCTGCCGTGTGTATGTCATTGCATAAAGCCTGAATTTCTTTCAGTTAGTAAAACCTTTTTCTAGTTTCTTAAAATAGCCTGATATCTATATTTGTCACAAGTAGTAGATTTTAAAGTACTATACACACTAACTAAGCATTTACTCACAGAATTCTAAGGCAGTTCTACAGAGCTCATTTGTGTCTGAGAGGATAATCCCATTAAGATGATATAGGTGGAAGACATGTCAAGGAGAGCTATATACTTTTTTGGGCTTGGTATACTTTTTATTTGCCTTTTATTTATTACTACTCTGATACCAAAATGTATTACAAAGTCAAATACCATATACTGTATGATGTAATCATAAGTACACTAGATGAGCTAATATTATCCATGAAAAGATGAAAATGTATAATAAATATTACACATACTTTTAAGGTAAGTATTTGAAAATCACAAAAAGTATACTCTTATGATAGATTATTATACTCGTATAGATCAGTCAAAATAGCATCAATCATAAGGACAAACATTCCAAAACAAACAATTAAAATATATATATTTTTACAGTTTTATTTAATAAAAAAAAAAAAAACATAAAAAGCAATGATAAAACCTACCAAATTGGCCTGGCAGATGCTACAAATAGGGGGTTATCTCTTTTGGGTGTCACTGAGGGGAAATCTTCTGCTTATATACATTAAAAAACAAATAATGAAAACTTGTCTGAGCTGTGCTTGACATATAGAGAAATTCCACACTAAGGGTGCATATTTTCTGCTGCAGATCTGCTGCAGATTTGAGTCAGCAGATTTTTCTGTCCATTGAAGTCAATGGGCAGCAAAATCTGCAGCAGATCTGCAGCATAAATATGCATGTGTGAACATACCCTAGGGGTGCATTCACACGTGAGTATTTTCTGCTGCAGATCTACTGCCGATTTGCTTCAACAGATTTTGCTGCCCATTGAAGTCAATGGACAGCAAAATTTGCAGCAGCAAATCTTCTGTAGCAAAAATACGCACGTGTGAATGCACCCTAATGGGAACATTTTACATGAGCAATCCTTCCCATAGTAAATGGTACATTTCCCCAAAATGAAGTATTTTCTGCACTGATGACTTACTCTGTATGATAGCTACAGCCCAGCATTAGGATATAAAAATTAAAGCAGGTCAGATACATTCCCTCACTGGAAGTGAGCATCAAGGTCATTTACACACAGTGATTCCTACTGTGATGGGTCATTTCTGGCTAAAAATAAGAACAAACCTCCCAAAAAGGAATAAACAGTAATTAAGTAAAAACTGTGAAAAATACAGTATATATATATATATATATATATATATATATATATATATATATATATATATATATATAATTTGTGGTGGCCCAGTACGAGATGGTGTTGCCCCATACCTTTCCTGCCCTGTCAGGCAGTGTCCCCAGAGCCCCCTGAAGTTGTTTCCCCATTTGTATATATGTTGGATACTAAAGATGTGTTATACCTTTAATAAAATGTACCATGTGATTGATAGCCTGGAGGTACCAGTCACCAGCTGACCCACAGAGTGATCTATGGGCTCCCTTCTAGTCTCCCCCATATAAACCCTGGGTGGAGCTTGCTTTGCTCTCTTGCTTCCTGCTGAGGTCCAGTCAAGTCGTGCCAATAGTGTGCGCCCAGAATAGTGGAGGCCTCAAGTCAAATCCTGCAGCCATAAGTCAAGTGCAAGTAAGATAAAGTCACCGTCCTGTCAGTCACAAATCAGTCAAGTTAAGTCACCTGTCTACCCAGTGTTGTCTGCACTAAATTCTCCAGTCCAACTACAAGTCCCAGCAAACCTGCGAGGTCTCTGTGTCACTGGTCACCTCATTGGGCCCTGACTGTACTGCATAGACTATAACAACTGTCTACCCTCAGTAAAGCTACCGTTGTCCGTAACTTGGCGTTGGTGTCTTCATTGCCCCCATGCCGTCCAGAATCCAGCGGTATACCTTCGGGTGGTTAAGGATAAACCATGCCCTGGTGTTATGAACACAAGGGGTTAATACCATCTGCCCAAAGGGTAATTACATCTGCCCTGCACCTCACACCCCACCATACCACATAATATTATTAATATATATATATATATATATATATATATATATATATATATCTTTGTAAAAAATATACCGTCACAGCAGAGAAGGAGGCCTTGAATATCATCGGACAAAAAGCTTAAAATACTGCCAAAACTTTATGTGGACACAATAAAACAACAGCTGTAAGATATTCAGGCCCTCCGCCTCTGCTGTGACAGTGTTTTCTATCTTGTTTGTATCTCTGGACTGGCACCCTAGTTGGTCCCTTGCAGGCTGGCATGCTTAAAATGCTCTTCTACCAGCTCACTCTAACAATCGGTGGTGTCTGAACACTCAGACCCCTACTGATTAAAACTTTTTCCATGTCTCTATATTGTATCAGAAGTTTTTTAAAGTAACAGTGCTTATTCAAAGGGAAACTCTCAGGTGCATCACCCACACTAACATTCTTATACAGGTTATTAGATCAGATGATGTTGATTCCAATGCAGGTTAAATTTTTTAGATCCATTGCATCTTTCTTAATATGTAAATTAGATTCCTGGCGTACTGATATTCCTCTCTTTATCCCGTTGCCAATATGGGCTGTGTCCTTGTCATCACATATGGCTCCTAATGATGAACCGCATGTGCTGATTCCCCACGATAAGGATCACACTGCACATGTCAGCCATATGCTGAAGAGAGGAATATAAATATTTATAAAGGGGAGGGGATTATATCACTGCACCAATGTGGGTAGGCAGAATGGTGCACCAAGAAACTTATTCACATATAAGAAGTTTTGTCCATAACTTGGGAAAAGTGTAACACCATCACCCGCGCTATCAACCTGTATAAGCAGGTCAGTGTAGGGGATGAATAACTGTGACTTAGATAACAATAAGATCACATTTTAGTAGTAGTCAGTGCAGAAATCAATGTCATTTCAAAGAGGCTTATTTTAGAGTTCATCCATGAATCAGTAGGCCATCAGTCCTTAGTTACTTACCAGAATTTCAAGTTACTTAGCAGAGTTTCTAGTTGCTTACCAGAGTTTCTAGTTGCATGATCAGCCCAAAAACTGAGTTCTTCATATAGTGAATTTATGAATAGTCACATCCAAGCTTGAGATCACTGTATGCGATGCAAAGTTGGTTAGAATGGTTCTAAAACATATGAAAACTTGTTCTCTTGACTGGTTACCATACTTTACCATCTGACAGTCTGATGAATTCACTTGGATTTGGCATATGGCAAAATGCTTAGGTTGGGTTCAGTATTTAGAGCTAACATTGAAGCTCATTTTGGTCAGCAATTTTAGCCAAGCCAGCAGAGAAACCAAGACAAAGTAAACTTTATTGGAAATATTTATACCTTTTGACAAGTTTTGGACCTACTTTTGGACCTAGTTTTGGCTAAAAAAAACTGACCAAATACTGATCAAATTACTACAAATAATATTTGACAAAATATTCCAAATATATACAGTATTTCCAAAATGAAAACTTTAGTAGGGAAAAATAATCTGAATGATGGTCTGCAGATGTCTTCTATAGTCTGGGAAAGCTTAAAAGAAACCTGCCAAATGGAAAGTGAATTCTTCCATTGGACACTTGGTTATAGAGCTGAGAAGACTATTATATAGTTTTATGGAAAAACATTCTGTATAATTTGGCATTTCCTGAGCTAAACCTCTGCTCATTCTGGGTTAAGGAGTCCACTGGGTGGTCCTACAGAGTATTTGACACCCTTTTCTGTATCCACATTCATACAGAAGGATATCAATCACTGAAATTGGGACTGACCGCTGGAATTCTAAGCCTCAGCTCAGAAGAAATTAAAATCAAGAAATGTTGTACAGAAAGATGTTCCATTAATGGGATACACTGTTGCTATACATCTTATCCCATTTCCATGCACACACGCCCGTCACGCCTCCTCCCATAGACATGAATGGAGGGGGCATGGCTTGACGTCACAAGAGGGTGTGCCATGATGTCACAACAACAGCCTTCCAAACCCAACATTCTGAACATAATTTTCAGAATGCCGGGAATCTGTGCGGAGATCGTGGGGGGTCCCAGTGGCATAACCCCCATGATCAGACATCTTATCCCCTATCCTATGGATAGGGGATAAGATGTCTAGTAATGGAGTACCCTTTAAACAATTTGTACATCTGTTCAGCTCTTCTTACTCTATAGCATAATGCCTATGGGTCAACTCCATTTTCTGTGTCACATATTCACTTTAATGTTACAGTTTCTAATTGATTTGCAGTAGTTGAAACCTGTATTGAACACCATTTTTCTAACTACATATTATTAAAAGGTGCTAATGAGATAATTTTCACCAGATATTGGTAACATTCCAAATAATCCATACATACAAAGAAACCAAAACAAATAATTTATGTGTAATAATGTGAAAGGACACAGGGAAAAAGTCTTTGTTGGTAATGGCAGCTTCAAGGTGCCCCCTGTATGAAAAAGCTAGTCGCATGCATTGCTACTAGTTTCTCAAACAGTCTTTAAATCTTTCTGGTTCTGCGGGCCTTTTCTATGAATCATGATCTTCAGTTCTTTACATGATCTTCAGTTTCTTTAAATTTTCAAGGAGTCAGGACATAGGCTGGGTCATTCCCGCAGCTTTATTCTCTTTCTTTGAAACCATTAAGATATTCCCTAGCTGTGGGATCATTGTCTTGCTGAAACGTCCACTTCTCCCTCATCTTTATCATCAGCAGTGTTTTGTCAAGATTGCCCATTCATCCCTCCTTCAATCATGGGAAGTTTGCTAGAACCATTTGCTGAAAAGCCGCCCCACACCACGATGTACACTTTTGTATTATGGCCCCAAAGGTGCTCACTGAAACTTTCAGAAGCTTAGAAATATGCCTGTAACCAACACCATTGTTATGTTTTGCAACAATTAGGTTGGAAAGGTCTTGAGACGGCTCTTTTTTTTTACTCATCATGAGATGTGTCTTGTTGACACCTTGGCAATGAGACCTTTTTGTAGGCCATCAGTTTGGACTGAACCAGCTGATATTAATTTGCACTGAAAAGTATCTGTATTGCTTTTTTGATTACTGCTAGATTTCAGCTGTTGTCTTTCCATGTTGTCTTTGATTTCCATGCCTTTTTGTACCTCCCTTTTTCATATATTCAATACTTTTTCCCTGTGTATTACACATAACTTAATTTATCAGCGTATTTGTTTTGGTTTATTTGTATGTATTATGGGTTACTTGGGATGTTACCAACATCTGGTGAATAATTCATGTCAATAGCCCCTTTGGAAATATATTTAGGAGTAAAAATGGTAACGTGTTCAATACTTATTTCACCCATTTGAAGCTGCAAAGAAGGGACCAATACAGTATATCTAGCAAGCATATATTGATGTAGTTTTGATGTAATTTTGTATACTTTATATCCATAAAAGTTTCTATAATACTTTTACAATCAGAACCAGAATGGAAGGAATGGAAGGAATGTTATGGTCTTGAAAAGAAGGCAGCCATATTGTTTGGATAATGTTAGAGAATGTTTGAGAAGCGTGGTTAATTAAAATAAAATGTCTTTTAAAGAAAATATGAGACTGATTAGAAGTCATATTAAGTATGTAAGTAAGTACAATATAGTATTGTACACATATCTAGTCCTCAAGACTTGTCTTCTGGTTGCTGACTCACCAGCCCCATGTCTCCTCTAAGGCCTTCTGGATAAGTTGTAGGCACCATGAGGGACATTTATCAATGTTTGCTTATTTATTGATTTTTTTGTAATTTTTTCCTTACTTTTTTCAGCCTGTTGATAATTTTCTTTAACATAAGCAATTTTTCCTTTTTTACTTTGGTAGTAGCTTTTTCTGCTCCATGTTTGAGCTGGAGTAAATGTAATCAATTTTTAATCTTGTTGCGACTTTTTTTTTTGCGCAATTGCGACTGTCGCAGTTGATAAATACCCGAATAAAGCAAATCCATTTTGAAAAATTTACTACGTAAGCAAGTTTGAATTTTCTTGCTTTTCTTGTTCTTCATGCAAATTGTCGCACGAAAACACACTTAGTCGCAGTTGCGACAATTTTGCGACAATTATAGTAAAGAAAACCTGATTAAACCCGTTGATAAATGTCCATCTATAAGGTTTGCAAAGACTGATTTACTTTTGTGAAGGGCCCTATTTTCTCCAATTCATGTGTGATAGTCAAAGACATCGGGCTTAAGAAAGTGTTAGTGTAATAGAAATAAAGCTTTGACTTGTCACAGAGACATGTTTTTTATCACCTGTGTGCTGAGACCCCAAAGATGGCTAGAAGAAGCAAAGATACATGTTTCTCTCCCCATCTCCCCTCATTGCAAAAGACAGATTATATATAACGTCTACGTGCATCTCTTACCTCTAGCAATCAGTGGTGGTCTCAGCACCCAGACCCCGACCACTTTAATCACCTGTACTGAAACACTTACTGTCTTGGCTGCTGATAGGAGCTCCTGCGCTCGCTTCATAGTTGCACTGCCATTAAGTACATACAGTTATGTCCTGATGCCTTAAGTGCCAGAGCACCTGGATGTACATTTACGTCCATTGTCCTTGAGAGGTTAAGGTCTTTCATATCAAAGCAAGGTGGTTGTTATTTCAGATTGGTAGCTGGATTCCTTTTTTCAGATAGCATAAATGGCATGCCACAAGCATGCGTGCTTGACTGCTTTTATGCATTAATTCACTGCTGTGATCAGTGTCTGCGATTTACCTTCATTGTCTATAGGGAGTCTAAAGGAGTCTGAAAATCAGCTCAGGTCTTGTCACATGCCCACAATGCTGCTTTCATATTAAAGTTACTTTCACACAGCAGTACTTGAATAGAAGTAAGACATAAACAGAGAAACTATAATGGAAAGATCTGCACCTCTTCCATGCTTTAGATGTGTCATGTGGTTAGTAGATGTTGTGAAAAAAATTCAAATGTATTTTGCCGTCTTTTTCCATTGCTTTAGAAACATGGTTCACTCTTGGCCGACTGATCAGCTATTTGAAGGGATTGTGGAGCTGCAGCCTTTTCATTGTTTACATCAGGGATTACTGCATAACAATGTACTATTCTTTGCAGCTGTGCATGTCATTGTACATGTGCCCAAATCTCTTTCTGTGCTGATGTAAAAACCTTTTTTCCTCTAAACGTAGAGGATGCCCCCTTGTTATAGACACAGTCCTGGGTATAAATAGATCATGGGAGAGATCTCTGTACTGTCCCCTGATAAATTTATACATAGTTATTAGGTCTCCCTTAAGCCTAAACTAAATAACCCAAATTCTGATAATCTTTCTGGGTACTTTAATCCTCCCATTCCCCGTATTACCCTGGTTGCCCGTCTTTGAACCCTCTCCAGCTCCACTATATCTTTCTTGTACACTGGTGCCCAGTACTGTACACAGTATTCCATGTGTGGTCTGACTAGTGATTTGTACAGTGGTAGAATTATTTCCTTGTCGTGGGCATCTATACCCTTTTTCATGCACCCAATGAGTTCATTTGCCTTTGCAGCAGCTGCCCGACACTGGTTGCTACAGCTAAATTTTCTATGTCAGTCATCCCCAATATTTTTCTGTTTAATACTTGTCCCCAGCATGTATTTTTTCTCTCTATGTGCATAACTTTACATGTGTTTGTGTTAAACCTCATCTGCCACTTCTCAATCCAAATCTACCACCAATCCAGATCCATTTGTAACAGGGCACTGTCCTCTACTGTGTTAACCGGTTAAAACAGTTTAGTATCATCTGCAAAAATGTACACTGTTGTGTGTAATCCCTCCACAAGGTCATTAATAAACATATCAAGGAGAATAGGGCCCAGAATTGACCCAATGATAACCAGTGGTACACCTACTGCTTAGCGAAACCAGACCCCACTGGGGGCGCACACCAGGTGAGGTGCAAGCCACCAAACAGATCTACCATGGCCACCACTTTTTACATACATACGCAATGGCAGATATCCACAGTGAGAGAAGATAAACATCAATGTGTCAACTAAGACAGTGTCAGGAGGGCTCAGCAGTGGCAGTGAAGTAGTCAGCTGCAGGAGGGAGTTAATTTTCTGAACCACATCTAAGTCCCAGTCAGAAGTTCAGGAGAGCTGCGCTGATGTCACATAACTTATTTGTTACATCAGATGGTGTGACTGCATATGTGTCCCTACATAAATATAAGTAAGACTGTGGGGAATAAGGGAGGCACCATTGCTGAGGATTGGCTATACCTGAAGGCAGCAGCAGCAAGTGCAAGGGAGCATGTGAGTCAGTAGATACTGTGCCCCTCTCTCCTTAGGATTAAATACTGAGCTCCCTATATGGATTACATATTATGACAGTAGTTAATCCATATAGGGGGCAAGTATGTTGTGTGTCCGCTAAGGGACTTTGAAGTGAGCTCAGAAGATGCAAAATACACTTGCTAGACCATTAGGAAAGCAGATCGGGACCATTACAGCAAAATCACTAGAAGACGACAGCCAGAGGGTCCCTACTTGCTTTTGTGCTGTCCGATCGGTGCTCCAGGAACACAGGCAACCATGGTAGCCTGTGAAGGTGAAGCGCCGATAACACTGATTAGTGTTATGCTATGGCACAGCATTGTTCAGTGTTTGCAATTGAAAGATTGCAGGTAATAGTGCCCTATGGGAACTAAAAAATTGTTAGAAAAATGTAGTCCAGGGAACTAAACTTATCAAAAAAGTGTCTCTTATCCTTGGGGAGAGCTCATTTAGTGAAGATGATGTGCTTTGGGAAGTTGTTGTACCCCTTGCAGACGATTCCCCTTGTATAGCCTAAAAAAACTGCAACTGACTAAACAACTGGGATGGTTAAATATGCCATGCATTCGCACATATAACATGGCAGCTTTATTCCGACATGTTAGAGATTGGGTGCTAGGGAGTACATATTTTTCTGACTTAGGCTGGGTTCACACCACGTTTTGTAACTACAGTTCCCGTATACGGCTGGGAGGAGGCGTGGCTTAATCGCTGCGCCCGCACTCAGCCGTATAGAGGAACTGTATTTAATACATGTCTATGAGCTGACCGGAGTGAACCGCAGCCTCTGGTCGGCTGCGTTTTTGGCTGTATGCGGTTTCCCGACCGCAGGCAAAAACGTGGTCGACCGCGTTTTTGCCTATGGTCGGGAAACCGCAAACGGCCGAAAAAGCAGCCGACCGGAGGCTGCGGTTCGCTCCGGTCGGCTCATAGACATGCATTAAATATGGTTCCCCTATACGGCTGAGTGCGGGCGCCGCGATTAAGCCCCGCCCCCCTCCTCCCAGCCGTATACGGGAACCGTAGCTACAAAACGTGGTGTGAACCCAGCCTTAGACTGGGATGTTAACACCCTCCTTCACTCTAAATACTCGGTGATACGATGTAGTGCCCTCCTACATGACACAATACCTTTTGGGATATGCACATTTATGTAATTCTGGGATCCCCAGCATTCAAGGCAGAATGAGACAACAAACTCTACAAACTATGGGTTGACAGGGGGGTTGCTACTGTAAGGGGGGACTCTCTTAATGTAGCTTGAAGTTAGACCAAAATTCCACTTCCCCCGCTTCCCAAATCTTACCATATTATCAGATTCGGGCCTTTTGTAGGTTTCAAGCCAGACACATTTCGATAACCTGGCCATGGAGGCCAAATTTGATCTGATGGGCCAACAGACTAGCTTATATTCGCATATTTATGGGTCTCTAAGGGAACATTCTACGCATACCATGGCTTCAATCTTTGATCATTGGGCCAAAGACGTAACTGCTGAGGACCTAACTTCTAAATTCCTGTAGGGACTGAGGCATGTGTGAGAGGCGGTAGTGGGGGGGGAAGGCTGGTGAGAGATGCATTTTAAGATTCTCCATAAAGCGGTCTATGCCTTTAATTTTTCCCATTTGGAGGACCCCACACCACTCCATTACCTGAAAGCATGCCCTAAGCACCATTTAGATAAGGCAGACCTTCTACATTGCCTTTGGCATTGCGGGGAGGTAGCTGACTTTTGGAAAGTCATATGGGCTTTCTTAGTCATATTTGGAATAGGGACATTACTCTTGACTCGTTACTTTATATTTTCCATTATATTATGTTTACTTCGTTCTTGTCCCCCACCCCAATGGTGGCATCGAAGGGTATTCATCTGGCCTTATTGGTCGGAGTGAAGTGTTTACTGAGACACTGGCTTTAAGATACTGTGCAGAGCCTGTTGGAAGTTTATAGCTACCCTGCTTAGGCTACTCCACTTTGACTCCATGGAGAAGCTTAAGGACCCTGACAAACATGCCATGGCATTCTTCTTTAAGTGGCAAATAGTTATTAAGAAGGTTATGTCTGAAGAGGATAGGCAACACCTGATGGCAAAATATAAAATGACTAAATGGTATGCTTTGGAAGCGTTAAAGAACTCCCTTGGGGTACTCAAAGTGGCCAAGACTCGACCGACTTAGAAGATGTATGGGATGTTGCATGTGACTTCCTGGCCATGTGACTGTATGGGATGTTGCATGCTGATCCCGGCCTTCTGACTCTTGACCTTCTTTTGTTTTCTGTACCTGTTTGATTGGATTATTGACCTTCTCTGTCTTTTGCATTGGGTGACCATGTGTCTGTGTTTGTCCTTATTCATGTTTTTTTTTCATGCTTCTTCCTCCATGTTGTCCTGGTTAATTACATGTAGGTTTCTTTGATGAAGAGCACCACGTTTGTTAGGGTTGGCTTGTTTGTTTTTTTCTTTTGTTTTAGTTATTTTTCTGGATCCTAGAGGAACATTTTCTGCAAGGATATGGACACATGAACGAAGTATTTGTTGTCATTTGAGCTAATATGTGTTTTGATTATTCAGCTTTTGTCTTTTTACTCCTTGCTTTATATGTCCCTTTCCATATGGACAAACATTGTAACTTTTTATGATGCAAAATAATACAAATTGTTATTATGAAAAAAAAAGTGTCTGATTGTGGGGGGTCCGACCGCTGGAACTGCTCGCCATCTCATGTACAGGGCCCAATCTACTTATCCATCCTCAATGCACCCCAGCACATTCCTGTACGAGTGCAAGTGACAGCCCATTCTGCCAATCACCAGATGCGGTGGGTCATCCCTGAGGCTGATGATTGACTGAGCGAGCAGTCACTTTCGTTTGCCCAGGTAGGTTGGGGCCGCAGCACATCAAGGATGGGTAAGAAGACAGAGCCTCATACATGTGATTGCAGGGGGTCCCAGCGGTCGGGACTAACCCAACAGCCAACACCCCTCCACCCTACCTCCATCGCCCTGATAAGTTTAGTTCCCCAGTCTACCGCTTTAATAAATGTAAATAAGCCCCTGCCCTAACAAAAGTTTGAATCACCCCTTTTTTCCTAATTTTCAAATAAAATAATCAAAACACAAAAGAATAAAGCATATATAGATCAGAAGCAGCCCAAAAAAGAATATAATGTTTATTGTAACATAATGTACAACATAATGTACACAAAAAAAGACAATTACATTTAAAAACGTAAAATGCATGAGAATGTAAGCAAACTAGAGAAACCACTCTGTTACATGACAGAGCAGAAGCAGGGCTACGTAAAAAGTCACACATGTGGATGGGACTATTATGTATTCACGCACATGCCCAAATATAAGCTAATCTGGCAGAAGGGAAATGCAGAGTATGTAGATGAATAAATAAATTGCTTTTGTGCAGCACTGACTTAGGGTCACTATATAGCCTGTAAAGGGAAGCATAAAGACGAGTGCTACCAAAAAGACCACATCCTGCATGCTAGTAAAAAGTGTAACAGCGTAACACTGTAACAAAAGTGTAACAAAAATATACACATTTTATAGCCAATGTATATTACAAATATACATATAATGTTATTATCTATATTGTATAAAATGTTTTCACAAATGGAAGGTACACTTTAAAATATTTTAAAAAAAATACCAAAGTCTTCGGTATATATTCCCAAATTTTTCAAAATTGATTTTTTATTTATTTTTTAGTATATATTTCTTCCTTTTTTTTAAATTTATTTATTTTGCCATGTAGCATTGCTATTGAGCATTTTTTTTATCTTAACATGCTGGAGAAGGTATATTGAAACTGCTACTGTTCAAGCAGGCCTGGAATACTACTGTTTGGTATCTATGTACCACTAGTGAGTGGGCAGTTTTTGTTTTTAATCTTATTACATTTGTGCCTATTTGGACTAGGACATCATTTGTTGTTACTGTTTTATATCTATGCAGC